>NC_139224.1:139427417-140057895 GCF_055691185.1 Crinia signifera | reverse complement strand
TGGAGTGGGGTTGGGGGGGGCAGCTGGAAGAGCTGACCTGCTGCTCTTAGAAGAGGACTGGACAGCATACAGCTTGGAGAGCTGACATGCCACTCTCAGCACAGTTCAGTGTAAAGTCAGAGTGGAAGGGGGCGGTGGCAGCTGGAAGAGCTGACAATGACAGCTGCAGATAACACAGTCCTCAGCGGTGAGTGGGCATGGCAAAGGAGCATACAAAAGGGCAGGATGCATTTAGTAGCTTAAAAAATGGGCAGGGTGCAGTGCCCAGCAAAACGAGCCTAGAGGAAATACTATTTGTGTAAAATATTGTCTAGTGTGTACTCCGCATTTCACACAGCAGGAAATGCCAGCAAACAATGGTAGCTTAGTTTTGATTGGCCACTGACCATTACTATAATTGGTGCTCGCCACCTGACATACAGGAGTGCTCATGTACAGTATTAAATGGAAAAAAAACAATGTAATTAAAAGATTAAAATACAAACATAATGCAAGACTTATATTTAGTCCTAATATCCCTTTTTCCTATCACCTTAAAATACTAAAAGAGTAGCAATACCGCAGAGATGTTTTTCTATTGCCGCTTATATAATCTATACAGTTTTAATTGTTGTGAATTACCAAGAAAACACAGCAGGAATGGGGCTGAATTAAGAGCATGGGATTTAAATTGTTCAAGGACCTATACTGAAAGGGGGAGGGGCTGTGTGGTTGTGGGTGTGGCCAGAGTCACATGGGTGTGTGCAACCCATACACTATCAGCTCCACTGTCTCCCTAAATACATAATAATAGAAAATTTGTAAAAAAAATTGGTACTTGTTTCCTAGCACGGCGCCCAAGATATTAAGTTGTATGACATCTCATCGCATCGCATTGCATGCGGGCATATGGCATGCGATTTTAAATTGTATAAGCCCCTATACGATTTTTAATTGTATAAGCACCCTAATGGGTGCTTACAATGTTAAATGCACCCCCACGCCACCCCCACTATCAACGCCAACCCGAAGCGTGCCGACCTTTTCATACCCCCACTTTCCACGTCGGCGTGGAGTTGATTTTATATGGTGTGGCGAGCGCAGCGAGCCGCCTAGCCCGAAGCGTGGCGAGCGCTTCGGGCTCGCCACGCTTTGGGCTTGGTGGTTCGATGCGCTCGCCACACTATATAAAATCAACTCCACGCCGACGTGGATAGTGGGGGTATGAAAAGATCGGAGGACACCTACTGCCGCCGCTCGCCACGCTTCGGGTTGGCGTTGATAGTGGGGGTGGCATTGGGGGTGCCTTTAACATAGTAAGCACCCATTACGGGACTTATAACATTAATTATCTTATAGGGGACACATTTAACATTGAAATCACCCATTAGGGTGCTTATACAATTTTAAATCGTATACCATTGTATATGGCATACAATGGCATACAATGGGATGGTATACAATTTAAAATTGTATAACATCGGCTGCCATCGCGTAACATCGCATCGCATACCATCGTATGCCTTATGGTCTGCGATGCGATGGGTGCCGTGCTAGGAAACAAGTACCAAAAAATTAAATACAATTTGAATACTTAGATTTATGGTGACTTATCTAAGTGCTATTATAGTGGTACCATGAATAATTCCCATGTAGCAGTGAAAAAATAAATAAAAATGCATGATTCCTCCTTACTGATAGATTGACCCAGATTTAAATTTAAAGGTTTTATTTACATGATTTGATTATATAAATTGATAATAGGAGGGGGAATTAGAATGTTAAGTGTTTAGGCCGTGGTAAATGTTTCACAATTCTATCTTGCTAAAAATAAACATCACAAAATCAGCCCATACAGTATTCTATTCTATAACAGTCAATAGTCTATTCAGCACCTGAGCAGAACTTACTGCCGCCACATGCTGACCCCATCCCCAAACATGAGATGTCCGTGAGGTGCAGGGTCACCTACAGGAAGTAGTAGAGAGCTGCTTGGATACCAGGAGCTCCGATTGAAGTTATTCAGGCCGCAGATGGCCGACGTCATGTGATATCAACAGCCCGCCCTTAAGCAGGCATTGACACGCCTGTGTTCGCAGGGGCACGCCCAACGTTTCTAAGACCGCACCTACCATTTTTGTGGGCACGCCCATGAAACATCGGGCGGTCCCCTGCGCCCACCCCCTACCTTTCCATCCTGGAGCAAATTCGCTCTGGGGGTTTGCACATTCGCAAACCCCTAACATCGGACGGGGGAGCAAATTCAGTCCGCACTGAGCTGAATTGTCCCCTTTGGGCACTGGTAAGGGTTAAATAACTGAACTGAGACCTTCTTTTTTCACACTTATTGAATCTGTTGAAAAGAAAAGAACTTCCAATATTTTATGACCATAGCTAAAAATAACGCAATTTCCTACGGAAATAAAGTAATAACATCACAATGGTACTGCAAGCAGTGATGAAGTCCTGGTAACCAAAGCAATGACAGCCGAGTTGATTTAAAGAACAGCAATACTAATATGAAATGCTCCTTTGTTTCAGAGTTTGTTTTGCAGTATTAGTGCGTCCTTTATATATAAAATCCTGGTCATTTCACAAATGCGCGCTGGTACTCAGATTGCCAGAATGGCAAATGTGTCTCCGGGAAGTCTGCTGTTGGTTGTGGTAAGATTAAGGTTTGGGCTCCGTCCCAGTGGTGTTTGTTCCCTGGAAGGAGCAGAAACCGAAATCCAGAGGAATTTTGTCAAATAAAGCGAGTAATGAAAATCTGACCAAATCCTGATACTGTACCACTACAATTGTCTCCGCAGCAGACCTCCTGGAGCCCCCGTCTACCTGGCTTCATTCTGCGAGTACCCTGAGCCAGTACTGAGCTGGACAATGCAGAGTATTCAATAAAATGAGATACTCCGACCCCTGATTTTATCCAAAGTGCCAATAACATGTGTAATCTATTATTATGTCTTACTATGAATAGCTAAAGTTAGGTAACACAATAGTAATTATATGCAATTATACACTAGCAGCAAATACAAATCGGATTTAGTTGCTTTTCTTTGGCTCAAGCTCCGGGACAAATACCTTTCTGTGCTCCTACAATCTTACTTATCCCGGAATAGCCTTCCGAAAGTATATTACAATGAGCCGGATTAGGTGCCCAGTATACGGATGTAGTGTTACCATACTTTTATCATGATGCAGCAGAGAATTATGGGGGAGATGTATCAAATCTTGGCAAGAGATAAAGTACTAACCAATCAGCTCCTAACGCAGCGTGTAAATTAGCACTGAGCACCCGATTCAGACCAGCTCGCTAGGCAGTGTATATTAGCTGCCCGGTGAGCGGGTAAGTGCCTCCCTGATGAACGTGTATCCACCCCCCCCCTGTTGCCATCATCCCCTCGCACTTTATTACCTCCGCAGATTGCCAAAAAGGGGGCGGGAACTGACATTATGTGATATTAGCCGCTCGCCCCCAGTAGGCATGGAAACATCAAGTTCTAGGGTTGATCTATGGCTACGCAGACTGTCCGCGGCAGCAGCTAGGCTGGTGCCATGGTTCTTCGTGTTCATGATCGCAGCTGGGGGCAGACACACGTGTGCACAATGCGATCGCCACACATTCACAGGCTGCTAATATTCGCTCCTTTGGGAAAACATCAGCATTGCGTAAAAAACATGAATTAGACCTACATTTCAGTATATATAAGTATTTATTAGAGATATATTGGTACTTGTGTATTTTGGCGGCGCCCATCGCATTGCATACCATAACGCATACGATGGTATGCGATGCAACGCGATATCGTAAGATAGTGCACGATGGCATACAATTTTCAAATTGTATGCCATTGTACATGGCATACGATGCCATACGATGCGATGCGATTAAACATTGTATAAGCACCCTAATGGGTGCTTATACAATGTAAAGCACACAAATGGGTGCTTACAATGTTAAATGCATCCCCACGCCACCCCCCACTATAAACGTGAACCCGAAGCGTGGCGAGCGCAGCGTGCCCGCGAGGGGCGGCGGTACGCGTCCTACGACCTTTTCATACCCCCACTATCCACGTCGGCGTGGAGTTGAGAATAGAATAGTGTGGCGAGCGCAGCGAGCCCGAAGCGTGGCGAGCGGACGCGGATAGCTGTGAAGCCCGCGAAGGGACGCGTTTACCTGTGAAGGTATCCGCGTCCCCTCGCCACGCTTCGGGCTCGGTGGCTCGCTGCGCTCGCCACACTATTCTATTCTCAACTCCACGCCGACGTGGATAGTGGGGGTACGAAAAGGTCGTAGGACGCGTACCGCCGCCCCTCGCGGGCTCGCCACGCTTCGGGTTCACTTTTATAGTGGGGGGTGGCGTGGGGGTGCATTTAACATTGTAAGCACCCATTAGGGTGCTCAAAAGCACCCTTTAGGGTGCTTATACGATTTTTGATCGTATAGGAGGTCAAAATCGCGTCGCATCGCATCGCATGCCATCGGGTGCATGGCATGCGATGCGATCCGTTCATCGTACGACGGACTTCGGGGGCGCCGCCAAAATACACAAGTACCGATATATTTGTATGAGAAGTGGATGAATTATTCCGAAAAAAAAAAAAAAGAATATTTCGCACGCATGTGTAGTACAGAACTATCTCCCTACTTGGTATACTATTGACCAAATTCCCCACTTTTACTTATTGATTGTGACCGATATATCACTCAGAATGTAGCCAGCATTAAGTAATATCTCTAATATATGCCTGTATATGACAAATGATACAACCAAAGTCTTAATTCATGTCCTCTTTATATCTCAGTGTTGCTACCAGTGGTGGCTCTTACCTCTGCGGAGGAGGGGGCTACCGCAATGCAGGCTCCCCCCTCAGCTGCAACCTCCGCTGTCTTCATCCCCGCCGCCTCCATTCACGATCCCAGGGTCCCTGTCCGAACTGTCGGTCACAGTCCCCTCTGCGGGGCTCCCAGCCATTATGAGCTGCTTTTGCAGCAGCCCCCATATTCCATCATATTCCGGGCACATGCGCAGTTTCGTCCTCTTACTGCGCATGCGCAGAACCTGGTTTTTATGGACTCCTGATGAGCAGCCCATGTAGAGGCATCCCAGAGGGAGGGAACACCTCCCAATGGGACTGCCTTGGATGACTGGCAGGTTGGACTTCCAATAGGAAGTCACTGCCAGTGCAGTCTCACAGGCTACATCTTGGTTCACTTAGGCAGGGAACGGTGGCAGATTTTACCCTGTACTATTTACACAGTGGCAGGCTGTACTTTCAATCCATCCCATTTAAAACTGTTTATAATGGTTGCCACGACATTCCGCTACTCAGGTGCTTAGTATTAGTTTCAATGCTGAGAGGGCTGATTGATCTACTGCAGAGATTTGTCTCTGCTGGTTTATAAGGCTGTGTGCATCAGTGACTCATTGCCTGTTAAAGCATTAGCTCACTTTAGACATTGTGCTTTGTATCTGTTAAGTCTGCCCATTGTTTGACCCTGCTTATTGTGACTACTCTGCCTGCTGCTGGCCCTGTCCGCTGCTTGTTTTGACTAATCTTTGCCGCCCTCACTGAAATTAGCTGTTTTGTTATCCTTGTCTGCCATCACCACGGACCACTGTTTGTGACCCTGTGATTCTCTGCTTAATTACTAAAATCTGATTGATTGTGCAATTTGTAATAATTGCTCCTCTGATTAGATGCATGGTGTTTTGCTTATCTCTGCTCATTGAACTGGTCTCAGCTTTTCCCTTTCAATGTACTCTTCTAAATCCCTGTACACACCTGGTGATTTAAGCCATTATCGCTGGCTAAATGGTAGCTGAGTGAACATGTCGCCAGAGTGTTTTTTGTGTTGTGGGAGGTAAATCTCTAGGAGCGCGCTCCCGCAGCCAGCCCTTAGTTGTCGCTGGTCGCAGGAGCTTGCTCCTGCAATTATGGCTAAAAATACGCGTCCCCTCGAGGGGCTCATTGCGCTTGCCACGCTTCGGGCTCGGTGGCTCGCTGCGCTCGCCACACTTTATAAGATTAACTCCACGCCCATGTGGACAGGGCCGTTTCTAGACAATTTAGCTCCCAGGGCAAAGGAATAAAAATGCGCCCCCCCCCCCCCAAAAAAAGTTAACATGACACAGAAGAAATTGCGCGAAATAGGGGGCGTGGTTTATTTTTCAAATGGGCGTGGCTTAATATAAGGGCATGGTCTAGCAGGAAAACAATTACCTTACAACTCACCTTTGCAACCTGCATGTCCAGACATTGGTTACCGCAGGAATTGTCATTGTACTCCCGCACTTTAGTTGGCGGGCTGAAGGCCACACAGTGACATAAAAATATAAAGGCCCACACAGTGACCTAGTACGCCTCACAGATCAAGGCCAAACAATGACAGGCTACTTGAATCATTATACACTATTTATCCATGACGCCGCACACCGTGATGACAATTACACATTGTCGCACACCGTGATGACAATTACACATTATGTCGCACACCGTGATGACAATTACACATTACGCCGCACACCATGATGACAATTACATATTATGATGCCCGTTACACCCCACACTGTGATGGCAATTACACAATACTCCCCACACCGTAATGCCTATTACACATTATGCCCCACACGCCGCTGCCGCACAACTCATGCCGTTTACTAATATGCCCCCACAGTGCCACACATATGCCCCCACAGTGCCACACATATGCCCCCACAGTGCCACATATATATGCCCCCACAGTGCCACATATATATGCCCCCATAGTGCCAAATATGCCCCTAGTGTCAGATATGTCACCAGTGCCAGATATGCCCCCCAGTGCCACACATATGCCCCCACAGTGACACACATATGCCCCCACAGTGACACACATATGCCCCCACAGTGACAGATATGAGCCCACAATGCCACATATATATCCCCCACAGTGCCAAATATGCCCCTAGTGCCACAGATATGTCCCCAGTGCCACACATATGCCCCCACAGTGCCAGATATGCCACTACAGTGCCACAGATATGCCCCCAAAGTGCCACATATATGCCCCCAAAGTGCCACATATATGCCCCCACAGTGCCACACATTCCCCCAAAGTGCCAGCAGCACAACTCACTCTCTCTCTCTGGGTCTCCCCCTCCAGTCCCCCGCCGCTGCATGCTGCTGCTGCTTTCGATGTGTCCCTGAGCCGGCAGCCATTCATACCTCGCGGGCTGGCTCCTGATTGGCTGCCAGCCCGCGACGTCCTCTGATTGGCTGCCAGCCCAATGACACAGTGAGCGAGGGGAAGGAGAGACGCGCTGCGCTCCCCTCCCCTGGGGCTCACCTGTGCGCCTGTTCATTGCGGGGGGGCGGGGGGACGGGACGGGACTTGGAGGAGGCGGCGGCGGGGGAGACTTGGAGGCGGAGGTGGCAGGTGAGACTTGGAGGCGGCGGCAGCGGCGTTGTGGGGAGCTGAGAGCTCAGCTGCCGGCCGGGCGCCCCGGCTGTGTAACAGAGGTGGACAAGCCGTGCGGCGCCCCGGGCTGCTGCACGGCTTGTCCGCCTGTAGAAACGGCCCTGCATGTGGATAATGGGGGTATGACATGGATAGTGGGGATATGATTTTGTTAGTGGGTGAAATGTGTGTTGATAGTGTGTGTGTGTAGTGCATCAAACTTACCGAACGTCCTAATGCCCCCGGCACCAGCGTTCCCCTCGCAGCCTCCTCCAGGACACCCCGGCGGCAGCGTTCCCCTCCTCCGGCAGCGTTTTTCCATGACACCCCGGTGGCAGCAATGTACGCAATTAGCGTAGTGCCGCTGGGGGAGCAGGGAAACCATCTGTTGCTCCCCCAGCGGCAGTACGCTGAATTACGGCCATGACGCGTCTCCCCCCCTGCCGGGAGCCCAGGACGCGTCTCCCCCCGCCGGCTGCTGCTGTCTGCCGGGTGATGCCGGTATCTCCCCCCTCCACCCAGCCGCCGCTCAAGCCCCGCCACCTGCCCTTCAGCCTGCCGTATAAAGGCACATATTAACAGGGCGCCCGGCTAGGCTACGCTCACAATGTAGCCTAAGGTACGTTGTCAGCGTAGCGTAGCCGGGCGCCCTGCTAATACATAAGTACCGAGATTTATCATATATACCCTGATAATATGTTGACATTATCCATGGGACTAATCCTTACCTTCCCCACCTGCAGCTCAACCCTAATTTTTGCCAACAGCCTAACCCTCCCTGGTGGTGTCCAAACCTTACCATCGGCATTCTCAGAATGTCAACATTTCAAATGGAGACATGTTAACTGTTGACCATGTTAACATAATGAGGATGTCGACATGATCTCGTTGTCAATGGTTTGAGTGTGTTAGCATTCTAATCTGAACATTGCAGTGTTGATATTTCGAATGCCAACATGAATACCGGCAACCATGTGATCTGACACACGTGTTGGGTGGAGATACTGTACATTGTTGTCTCTATTGCAACCTAGAAAATTATAGACGAAATTACACAAAAAAACTTAGAGATGTTTTTGTCATGTATCATGATCATTCAGTTTTTTTTACACCCTAATAGGGCATACATGAGTGTAAAGGAACTGAGGGACGCCTTGCAGCTGAACAACACCCTGTTCCTGAACATTTTCTTTGCTGGTTCTGCAGGGGAGGAGCTAGCTGGAGCCGCCACCTGGCCATGGGACAAGGATGCCCTCGGTTTTCAAGGTAATCCATGGCGATATTATAGATGAATGGTGGTCACCCATCTCAGTTACATTTTTCTTTTATACATAAATATGATACAGTGTTTATTGTAGGGATATGGGGACCTATTCAGATCTGATCACAGGACAAATTTGTTCTCAAAATTGGCAAAACCATGTGCATTGTAGGTGGGGCAAATGTAACAGGACAAGTACTGGCTGCTTTAATTACGCTGGTGGTCTTCTTACTTATCTGCAGAAATAGTAATATTAACCTGTTATTCTGTAATCTGCTGCATAGGTTATGGGGGCATGGGCTCAATGGGGTGGGCGTGATCTAGGATGAATGGACCGTTGCTTAGCGCCATGACCTTCATGCACTGATAGATGTGCATGGCATATATTTAGCAATCACTGGCTCCCACAACTGCCCCCCCCCCCCTCCCACTGCGGCGTCAAACTAACAGCACTGCCCCGCTGTAATCAGGACAGTTGGGAGGTATGGATTAGGTCATAGTTGCCTACCCTCCTGCATTCTGCAGGAGACTCCCTGAAATTGCAGCAATCTCCCTCATTAGTCTAGCAATCTCCCTCATTTCACCTAGCCCACATTACACTGTTACATTTTTGGGAAAAAAGGAATGAGAGATAGATACATTTACAATGAATCATTGGCACCATTTCCCAGTACTTTAGTATCTCTTACTAACTGCTCTGGGGCTCGGATATAAGTAATTTTACAAGATTCCTCTCAGATGTAGCAGTGCACACTCATGCTTCTAGGGGCCTTGTTCACAATCTCTTTACACAGTCTCTCCATATATGCAAATAGACACGCCCTGTGGGTGGAGCATGAAAATCCCCTCAATGGGGCGCTTTGCAAAATGTTACTACCAACTATAATCTCCCTGAAACTAGTTTTCAAAATTAGGCAAATATGGGTTAGGTAATCGGTACTTATGTATTATCTTGGCTCCCATGTTAAATGCACCCCATTTTTTCATACCCCTACTATCCAACTACGCATGGAGTTGATTTTATATAGTGTGGCGAGCGCAGCGAGCCACCGTGCCCGAAGCGTGGCAAGCGCAGCGAGCCCCGTGAGTGGACGTGGTCTCATAAGAAAAACGGGAGCCCAGATATTACATAAGTACAAAATAATGTACAGATGGGGCCGGGCTCATCTTTGCAGGGGATGGCGATGGCGACGCCATTCGCCATTCCCTGCTCCCGCGCCATCTGTGTGTCGGAAGGGGACGCGCGCGCACGAGGTGCGCGCGCGTCCCCTTCCGACGGTGCTGCCGTCCCCTTCCGACGGTCGCCCGGTGCCCACACCGGGCGACCGCACCCCCCCACAGCCTCCTCGGGTCCCCCCAGCCCCCCTCGAGCGGGAGGCGGACAGTATTGCGTCCGCCTCGCCCGCCGGCCGCCCGGATACTGAGACGCACGTGCGTGGGGGACGCACGCGCGTCTCAGTCAGATGGCGCGCCGTGTTGCTGGCGGATCGCCAGCAGCATGCTGCTGGCGATTCGCCAGCAAGCATAAGGCCTGCCCTATCTGTAGCAATTGGTACATAGGCCCTTATTCAGATTTGACTGTAGTACAAATTTGTTCTCAAAATGGTCAAAACCATGTGCACTGCAGGTGGGGCAGATGTAACATGTGCAGAGAGAGTTAAATTTGGGTGGGGTGTGTTGAAACTGAAATCTAAATTGCAGTGTAAAAATAAATGCAGCCAGTGTTTACACTGCACAGAAACAAAATACCTCCAAATCTAACTCCCTCTGCACATGTTACATCTGTTACATTTTCCCCACCTGCAGTGCACATGGTTTTGCCCATTTTGAGAACAAATTTGTACTGCGGTCAGATCTGAATAAGGGCCATAGTTAGTGCCTCCTTTTTCAGTAGATAGGTAACTCAACCATTATTCCCAGACACCCATTTTCTAAGAGCGCTGGAAGCATTCCTCAAATGTCTTTGGGTTTTGTCCTTTCAGCACACAATACGATACACACCTATTCTACGCTGCCTGCTTATGCCTCTGCCAAGTAAAAGGCTGGCAGGGAAGTATAAATCTGAAGAGGCATAATGTGATAAAGTGTTAACATCAAATCAAAGTGCAAAGTTATTATTATTTTCTTTTTTTTATGACATTGTGTAAAGTGCGTTTATAAATGCAAGGTGCTTAAAGTTAGAAAACAAGACATGAGTTTCCTTAGCTTATATCTGGTGGAAATGTGATGTGTTTGTGGAGGAAATATGGCTTTGTGTCTTTCAGCAAAGTAAAGTAAGCAAAGTAAGAAACAAACAACATTAAAACTTCACATCTAACATTCGGGTGCCACCAAAGTGTATACTGTATTACACTGCTCTGCTCATGGGGTATTGGGTGAACCCCTTTGTAAGCGCCGAGTAAGGATGGTCATTGGTGATTGATGGTTGGCAATCCCTTGACCGTTTGCCACGATGGTCTATGATTTTACCATTGATGGTGGAGATTGTTTTTTCCCCCATTGCCTGAAGTACTTAGCTCCACCCCTGTGACATCCCTTTCCCTGATTGCAATACACAAAGGCCCTTATTCATATCTGATCGCAGTACAAATGTGTTCCCAAAATGGGCAAAACCATGTGCAGTGCAGGTGGGGCAGATGTAACATGTATAGAGAGAGTTAGATTTGTGTGAGTTATTTTGTTTCTGTGCAGGGTAAATACTGGCTGCAATATTTTCACACTGCAATTTAGATTTCAGTTTTGACGCACGCCACCCAAATTTAAAACTCTCTGCAAATGTTACATCTGCCCCACCTGCAGTGCACATGGTTTTGCCCATTTTGAGAACACATTTGTACTGCAATCAGATCTAAATAAGGGCCATAGATTGATCTACTGCCATTGATGTATAAAATGGTAATGGAAACGTAGTGACGTCAGTGTAAAATCGAGAACGTCATCGCCAGGGTGAATTTACGCTGTGCATCAGCCCTTTTGTGTTTTGTAAATGGCCTCAGTTGTTTCTTTAAGTATTGGGTAAATTTCATCCTTTAATAAGTAATAGTTTTCTAAGTGCTTAGTGATTTATTTTTCTGTATTATTCAGTCTTCTTCTGAAAATGTCCTTATTTAAATTATAGACACGCTATTTAATTTCACACTTCTAAAAAAAAAAACACAGACTCTTCTGTAATTACAGCTGGAAGGGAAGTTACTGGAATAAGACCAGATCAGTGGACAATGTAGAGCCAATTTAATTACATCAAGAGGGATGGATGCTCGAGACATTAAGCATTTCATTGTGGTTAAAAGTCGCTTTGTATTGCACTAAATGACCATCAGGATGCTTCAGGTTTAAGCACATGAAACTTCAATGTCATACGTTGTGTCCCTATCTATTTTTATTAGAACACTGGTTAATTCTGTCGCGCACTGCAGTTTTCGGAGTGTATTGTCATGGATGCTGGTAGTCTGTTATTGTTACAGATTAATTCTAACCATTGCAGAACTTCACTGTTCCTTTCATCTACTGTACTTCTACTTCTTTACATTTAAATGGACGTCATCAGATCCTTGTTATTAAAAAAAAGTGCACAACAGTTTGAAGCAAGTAATATATTCATGCTGTAACAATTCTGCTGCTTACCTTAAATTTGTGGCACGTGTACTTGGTCAATTATTACTGGGAGAAATAGCAAATAGAGGACAGTTGGCGAATGTTTTCTGTGGCATCCAATCAACTTCTAGAAATAATTTTTTTGAATACACTTGATAATAATAGATGGAAGCTGATTGGTCGTTATGGACTTCTATTCCATTCGTCCGGTGTCGAAGGTTTTAAAACAACTCCCCATTGTAGGAGATCTGATCATTCGCCAGAAAGGTGGCAGTAACATCAATTCCAGCATGGGTGGAGATTGTATGTATGTACTGTACATTGTGTCACATACAATAGTTTTATGTTCTACAAAGTCAGAGGCACTGTTAGTGGGAGGTCAGGGCTGTACTAACCAGGGCCAGATTATCAATGGGGCAGATGGAGCTGTAGCCCCCAGGGCTCCACCAAAAAAATAGGCCCATCACCATGGCCACAAAGTCAACCATAAATCTAAGTATTGGTATTATTTTTCTTTTTTTTTCTCAAATTCTGCAATTTTTATTATTATTATTATTATTATTATTATTATTATTATTATGATTATTATTTATTTTTACTGATAGTGTGGGCGGTATACTCACCCATGTGGCTCTGGTCATACCCAATGGTCACAGTGCCTCCCCTACTTGCTATAGACCCTTGAACATGGTCTACCCCCGGGACATGCGGCTCTTAAACCATAAATGGCTGTAATGGCTTTTCCAGTTAGCTGTTGCCATGTGAAAGGTCAACATAAAGAGGTTGACACAGTTTTTCTTAAAATTTTTGTTCTTTTTTTATACTTTAGCATTCACATGGACTTCAATTACAAAGGGTAAAGCATATGTACTGTATGGCGAGCATAGCCAGCCATGCGAGGGTACATGCTACACTAATTGGAGGTCCATGTCCACACTGACACAAAAAATCCATAAAAAACGTACGCCGACTTTTCATATGTCGACATTTTTCATGTTGACCTTTCGCTTGTGTCGATCTTTTGTCAATGTCAACCTTTTGCATGTACCCTTTCTCTCTCAGCAAACTATCGGAAGGCCACACAGGCATTCCGATCCCAGCAAGCCTTTGCTGTGCAAATAAAGAGTAACCTATTGCGGCTGATTGGTTTATTTGTCTGGAACTAGGCGGATCCTTTATTGCAGAACTGCCTGTAAAATATTTTTTTCATGCAAAGAGATTAGTGAAGTTGGGAGAACCAAGTATTATAAACAGCTTTTTGTTCTTCACAGGTGGATTAGTCTTGAACCCATCTTATTATGGAATGCCGGGCCACACCAACACCATGATTCATGAGGTGGGTCATGCCCTGGGACTGTACCATGTATTTAAAGGTGTAAGTGAGAGGGAGTCTTGTGATGACCCCTGCAGTGAGACTGAACCTTCCATGGAGACGGGGGACCTGTGTGCTGACACTGCGCCAACACCTAGAAACAAGTTTTGCCGTGACCCAGACCCAACGAATGACACCTGTGGACCAATGATATACACTGGAACCCCATATAACAACTACATGAGCTACACAGGTGAGACTTTGCCCAGTGACAATCTTATCTGTTACCAACAAAGACCTAAAATCTGCATCAGTAAATAATAAATATATTGGAAATATATATGTGTGTACATAGTCTGCCTCAGTCTACCTACTGCTCCTTCCAACCCCCTTCTGATGGCTCCACTCCAGTCCACCCCCCACTATGTAATTTCTGGGCCCATATCTGTATACTGCTCTGCCCTATCCTGCAGCCCTGCTTTGCCAAGCTCCTCACTGCACTTCATCCACTGCTCTGTCCTGGCCCAACCCTTCTCTATTCCCCTCTTCATGAGCCACATCTCCCACTGTACATACATATAGGTGTCACAGACTCGACAGGTGTATATATATATTTATATATATATATATGCTAAATTAATACTAATAACGTGCTAAACATAACAAAGATATAATGATTTATAAACTATAGTAGGCAGAACAGCTAAATACGTTCCCTAGAGGGGGAGAACCACAATGAACAAATACCAAACAGTTGCTACTAGTTTGTTTGGACAAACGTTGGACAAAGGCTCTTTTTTCAAGCTGACCTCTGATATACAGTTAGTGATTCCTAATTTAGTTTTTAATTGAATGTACACCATCTAAAAATTAGACATTCCAATCAAATTCCCTGTTAAGACAGTTAACCCCTGATGAAGTCTGATACAAAATGAGAGAGAGAGAGAGAGAGAGAGAGAGAGAGAGAGAGAGAGAGAGAGAGATTATTCATTCCTCTGCAGGAAAACATCAGGAGTGTTTATCATCACTAAGCAACTGCCCGTGTTAACCAATGTAATTATATATAGAGGTTTACGTATAACCAAATATATATATATATTTGTGGTGATTGATTATTTTGGCTATTCTTGTGTATTGTAATGTCCCAATCCTATTATAAATGACAACATTCTTCAAGTGGTTCCCTATAGGAGGTCCATTTAAACCATTTAAACCACAGGGGTTATCATTTAATTCCCAGTATTTACATATAAATTAATTAAATTAAGACAGAACACCACATGACAGGTAGATGAGTCCCCGGCTAATGTTGTTATTAAAGTGGACCTGTCACCTACTGTATGCATGAATATGATGTACTGGTCCCTAGTGAACTGACAGAATACATAATGATGGATATTACTTCCGCCTACACTATTGTACAGATAACAGGTCCTTTTTTTTAAACTAGTTTCAATCCTAGCCCAGAATTACTGCTAGTTGTATATGCTTTCACCCTAGTGATAAAATGTGGGGGCCCTCCAACATGAGCGCTATCATTAAGTCTCTGGACCACCCACTTCTTTGGGCTAATGTTTGGAACCCAGAAGTTGGTCTACATTAGCAGGAGACAGTATGGGGCCATGGCTGATCCCTTACATGCGGGATAGGCCATATACATCCCGAAAATACGAATGGAGACTACCACAAATCTACAAAGCTGTCGTATTCTCCTCATTCGGATTTTCTGATGTTGTAGCCATTCGTACCCATTTCATCCTAGTAAATGTCCCCCTATGTCCCACAATGTTTAAACATATATTCCTTCCAAAGAGGATACGTGTAAAAGTTGTCCATATCAACCAAAATGATTCTAGCTCTAATTTATTTAGTTAATTTTATAAAATGATATAATTTGATTGGTTAATATGGTCAACTTCTTTTGAGAAGGTTCGGTACATCTCCTCAATGGTGGTCTTCCTGGCTGGATGGCTCCTGGTCCTGACTGTTATGCCAGATGGGTTCTCTCTTGCCAGGCATTCCTTAAACAATTGGCAGTGGTGGTTTTAGCCCTGTCACTTCCTTGCTCCGCTGTCACTTCTAAAGGACATCAAGCAAGGCTGCAAAGTACAGCAGATGACCTTAGTTATGGCGGCTTACTGTCTAAATGCCTCATTACAGAACTTGTTTCTTCAAATTAAATACACACTTTTACATTAGTATAGGTTTCAATCCTTGTATTCCTAAATATTCTGTAGAGGAGAGCAATTTTTCTTTTACAGTGAAATAAATTACTGTACAGATGGGGCTGGCCTCATCCAGTGGGGACGCGTACGCACGAAATGCTCACTCTTCCCCTTCCGATGGAGCTCCCTGTCGGTCCTTGGCATCTCCTGGCAGGTACCCATCGGTCCCTGCCGCCTCCCCACATCCCCACCCCCCCTGCCTATCACTGCCCATCTCCCTGAAGCGGAGACGGGCAGGGTTCCCGTCCCCTGCCGCTGAAAAACTGTGACGTGCATGCGTGTGATAGAGCACAGTCAGATGTTTTTTCACAATTTTCTAAATTTGTATGCATTTATCATACGTAATCATCCACTGAACGCTAAGGTGTTCCAAATGCAGCAACGCCAGAAGTTCACTCGCCATGTTTGTGTCAACCTTTTTCTCATATCGACATTGTGCATGTCGAACTATTGGGGTCGACCTAATGATCCTATGATCCACACCCACTTACAAGAGCCCCATCCTCAACAGAAAAAAACATCTGAAGCCCTCTTATTGTTGCAAAGAACCTGAAAAGTATTGAAATAATGACAAAACAGCACAAAAGTACAACTGTTGTACTTTAATAGATAACCCGGCTCCAGTGAAACTATTCTGACATTTTGTAGACCATTGGGAATCCTTTCAGCCACTTGTCTGTCTCTAGGAGAATGTTAGAATGCACCTGCCAGTGCGACACACAGTGGAGCCGCCATTTTGTATGCTGAGCCATACTTGCTGTAGTATTTTTGTGGTACTATGTTGTGCCTTCTTACACCTGAATGTCCAGGAGATCCCTAGGAGTGTGGACAACCCTCACGGATAAACCCACACCTCCCCGCTGTTGTGGGTGGTGCCGTGATGATGGAATTTGATGCAAATAATATAAACCACCCTGTTCAGCCCTGGGCAATACTGAAAAATGTTGTATCTTGTAGTACTGGGTGGGGCACTTGTTGCAAGTCTCAACCCTCCCCCCGCTCTTATCCCTTTTATGCCATAAAAAAATAATCAAGCATAGGCCGAACAGAAAGTTTCATGATATTTCCCTCTCCAAATGGATCTATGAAATAAAATGAATAAACTAAAGTGCTTAAAATTAATAAAGCTGACACTTTTATATACTATTAGTGCTGAACTATATGATACTTTCATAGATTCAAAGACACATTATACAATAAAAATGTTTTCTTTATAGATTCCAATTAATGATACACAACAGGCAATAATAGTTTTCATTACCTCATGGAGCTATTTTCATTTGCTTCTTCATTTACTTATTACTTTATTTGTCTTTATGATGATTTTATTTACTTTTTTTCCTTTTTATTATATATTTTTTTAACATGACTTGGTATTTACCATGCATTGGTTTACTTCAACAAACTTCCTGGAATTGATGACGTGTTGGGTAGAGGGACATAGTGCACAATTACTTATATACAGTATAACTGGTTTACATTACTTTGTATGTCATGTATTATATATGGATTTCTGTAGTACGGTATTAGAATTGGACTGGCCTACAAGTATACAGGGCCTCAACCCCTTCTCTACAGGTCAGTAACTTGGTGGAGGGGACCATGGGTAAACTTGCATGCTTGGTTTGTTTCTATGGAAACTACAGCAAGATTAGCCCTTCTACAAAGCCTCATGGGAAGGGGTGTATTGTTTTGTTGCCCCACCCACATTTACAATACTCTGGGGGTGTGCCCAGTATCCTGGAGATACTGGGCCGCCCCAGACTGGCTGACTCTGTGATGCATGCTGGTAACAATTGACTGAGAAATTATCCTAGCAACTGAACAAGTACTAGTGGCATGACTGAGGTGTGATGCAGTATCTCCTTCCTCTCTGATGTACCAACTCCTACTGAAATGATAAGCAGTAGATAAATGTTGCATCAAAGTACAATAGGGCCACCTGCACAGTGAGCAGGCAAGGAGCTACATTGTAAAGTCCATGTCCTGTTTAAAGGGAAAACTACTATGTTCAAATAATGCTATTTGAAAAGAAAGTCCAGCTACTAAAAAAGAATATAAGTTTCTGAACTTAAAGCTGAAATTGACCCTGTTCCTTTCTTTTCCTTTTCAGATGATGACTGTGCCAACAGCTTCACCCCAAACCAAGTTGCCCGGATGCATTGTTACATTGATCTCAAATATCATGGTTGGACTAGGTCTAAGAAACCTTCCCCTGTTCCTTTGGCACCTATAGTAATTAAACAGAGTCCGGATTATCTCACCATTCACTGGCTACCTCCTATCAGTGGAGAACTGTATGAAAGGTAATGTACATGGACCTTTGACATTACTCCAAACCAGGGCCCCCAGACCAAGCACGAACATTTCCTTTGGCAAATCCCAGCAACCAATAGAAGATGCTGCCCAATTCAGTTAGCTGCAGAAACCCATATGCTAATCCTCAGAGGCAGGATGTTTCCTTGCGGCCTTAGATGCTGTAAGAGATAAATGCACCCCCTGTATTTAACACACAGGCAGGGAAGTAGAGAGTCTGGCAAGGCCCAGGTATTTTCCAGGGGCATGGTCTAATCATGGGAGGCGTGGTCATGCACCCATAAAACATAAAATATAGAAAAATAGTACTTTAAGCGCCTCTCTTTGGCCACACGGCACCCCAGCGCATAGCAGTGTATGCTGGGTAGAGGAGACAAGCTGTAAAGGACCAGGCCCCCCACTGGGCCCCTCCTTCAGACCAGGGCCTGGGTATTTAGTAGCACCCCTTATTTCCACCACTGCATGCAGGGAAGCCCATTTGATTCCACATTTTACACTATTTATTGGAGAGTGACTGCATGGGGAGAAGGTTAGATTATTGAATAGCTCCACATGTTAATCCCATAGCTTCTCCCCATGCAGCAAACCCTGCATCTAATTGAATCTCCCGCATAGCGTTATTGTTCCCATACAGTAATAGTATCTCATGGACTGACTGACACATATTCACTCCCCAAATCCCAGTCACATGCCGTACTCCTGCCTAAGGCACAGCCACTGGCCCCTGCTTGTCTAGCTTCCTCTGTCTGGCAATGACCTTCACAAATAATTCTTTCCCCTAAATGAGATCCACGCCACTCCATAAATTAGATCCCCGCCACTCCCTTACTTGCTCTATTAGCGTGAATGAATTGTTCCCTTATGAGCTCGATGTCCAGGAAGTTCTGCTGGATGACCAGGCTGAACCACAGGATAAAGCCTTGGCAGTTTTAATGGAGATCTTGCAGTGGCAAACTGCAGCTGTCCTAGGCAATAGCCCTGCCAGCATCATGGGCATCATGGATGGTGTAAGGGCATCATGGATGGTGTAAGGGCATCATGGATGGTGTAATGGTTAGCATTACTGCCTCACAGCGCTGAGGTCATGGGTTCGATTCCCACCATGACCCTAACTGTGTGGAGTTTGTATATTCTCCCCGTGTTTGCGTGGGTTTCCTCCGGGTACTCCGGTTTCCTCCCACATTCCAAAAATATAATGGTAGGCTAATTGGCTTCCAAAAAAATTAACCCTAGAATGTCTGTGTGTGCGTGTACATGTGGTAGGGAATAGAGATTGTAAGCTCCACTGGGGCAGGGACTGATGTGAATGTTCAACTATACTCTGAGAAATATGTATGTGCTATATAAGAAACTGTTAATAAATAATAATCCCTTACTTCACAGAAAGAGTAGTAGATAAGTGGAATAGCCTCCCATCAGAGGTGGTAGAGGCAAATACAGTAGTACAATTTAAACATGCTTGGGATAGGCATATTGATATCCTTACAAAAAAAATAAGGATCAAATATGGTTTGAGGTAACATGTTTAAAAAAGGGGCAGACTAGATGGGCCAAGTGGTTCTTATCTGCCATCAAATTCTATGTTTCTATGTTTCTTTCCCTGCTCCCAACATTCTAAAAAGCAAAATTGGTATAAAAATAGGCTCCTCCCATGATCAAGCCAAACCTCCCCCAGATCCAACCAAGACTTGCCCAGATCTGCCTACATTATCACATTGTCAGGCTGCTGTTGTGCAGAACAGCTGCAGGTTTCCTATTAGTTTTGGTGATGGTTCCATTAAAGGTATTTTGTATTGTTGTTGATGCCCCATGATGTAAATCATCTCTAGAACTTTCATTTACTTGCGAAACACATTTTTTTTGCACATCTATCTATATGTTACTTTCTGTGGTACAGGGGTCACAGCTCTTACATAGTTACATAGTAGGTAAGGCTGAAAAAAGACTTGCGTCCATCTAGTTCAACCTGGTTTAGATATCCATTGCTGATTTGGTAGGTTCTGATATTTTACAGACAGATTATATTTCTTATTTGTACCCATGGATGTTTTTATCCAGTAAATGTTTGTCCAACTTTGCCTTCAACGCATTTAATGAGCCAGCGTTTACCACCTCTCTGGGAAGAGAGTTCCAGAGTTTGACTGTTCTGACCGTAAAGAGATTCTTTCTACTAGCTGAATGAAATCTTTTTTCTTCTAATCTATACTCATGTCCTCGTGTCCTAGATTCCTTTCTATTAGAAAAGAGGGTGTGTGACAGTTCCTTATATTGGCCCTTGATATATTTTTACATGTTGAGCATGTCCCCCCTTAAACGTTTCTTCTCTAGTGTAAATAGTCCCAGCTTGCTTAATCTCTCCTCGTAGCTTAAAGTCTCCATTCCCCTAATAAGCTTTGTTGCTCGCCTTTGGATTTTTTCTAATTCTATGATGTCCTTTTTATAGTGTGGGGCCCAGAACTGCACTCCATACTCGAGGTGAGGTCTCACCAATGCCTTATACAGTGGAATAATTACCCTTGAGTCCCTAGTTTCCATTCCCCTCTTAATACATGCCAGAATTTTGTTGGCCTTTTTTGTAGCTACATTACAATGGGCACTACATCCCAGTTTGCTGTCTATTTGGACTCCTAGATCCTTTTCAAGTATGGAATTACCCAGTTCCTCTCCGCTTAGGTTGTAACTTGCACACTGGTTGTGTCTCCCAAGGTGCATAACCTTACATTTATCTACATTGAACCTCATCTTCCATTTTTTTGCAGACTTATCTAGAATTGCATTTTGAAGCATGGTGACATCTTCTGATGATTTGATGACTTTGCTAAGTTTTGTATCGTCCGCAAAGATGGATACATTGCTGAGTAACCCTATCCCAATATCGTTAATAAAAATGTTAAACAGAATGGGCCCCAAAACCGAACCCTGGGGCACTCCACTTAGTACCGGTATCGTATCTGATACGGCACCATTCACAACCACTCTTTGTTCTCTATTACATAGCCAATTCCCTACCCATCTGCAGATATTTTCACCCAATCCTAGGTTCTCCATTTTATTAATCAATGTCTTGTGTGGGACAGTATCAAATGCTTTAGCGAAATCTAGGAAAATCACATCTACAGCATTTCCATTATCGAGGTTTTTGCTAACCTCTTCATAGAACCCTAGTAGATTAGTTTGGCATGAACGATTTTTCACGAACCCATGTTGGTTAGTACTGAGTAGACTGTGATGGTCTAAATATTCCTGGATACCATCCCTTAAAAATCCTTCAAATAGTTTACCCACAATTGATGTTAAACTAACGGGTCTGTAATTAGCGGGATCTTCCTTTTTTGAATATTGGCACTACCTCTGCTACTCTCCAGTCTTTTGGTACTATACCTGACGATAGTGACTTGCTAAAGATATAATGTAGGGGGGTAGCTAGTTCATCCCTTAATTCCATTAATACCCTTGGATGAATCCCATCTGGCCCTGGTGATTTATTTGTTTTGAGTTTGCTTAGCCTCAGTACTATTTCCTTCGGCGTGAAATTCACAATGAGATCTGGCTTATTTGTCCCGTTTGTGGTAAATGTTCGTTCCACAGTCTGCTCTCCCTTAATAAATACTGATGAGAAGAACTCATTTAACAGTTTTGCTTTTTCCTTGTCCTCAGTAACACTTTTTCCACTAGTATCAGTTAGTGGGCCTATGTTTTCCTTAATTAAATGTTTACTATTTATGTATTTAAAAAACTTCTTTGGGTTGGTTTTGCTTTCGGTGGCTATGCGCTCTTCATATAATCTTTTAGCTGCTTTGATTACCCCTTTACAAGTTTTGTTTGATTCTTTGTATTTTGCGAACGCCTCCTCATTCAAGTTATTTTTATAGAATTTAAATGCTCTTGTTTTATTGTTGATAGCTGACCTTACTTTTTTTGTCCAACCAGGGTGGCTTTTTTTATTGAATTTACCTTTATTTACTTTAGGAATGTATCTTGTTCTGATCTTTGTCTGTGTCATATCTTGTACAGAGAGTCCGGATCTGTGTGTGGGTCCTGTACAGCTGATGGAGCATTTCTGCAGTATGCACACCAGGCCTCCTCCATACGTTTGTGTGACAACTCTGACTACTGGACTCCAGAAGAAGCTGTCGGTAGGCATCAGTCTTTACTGTGCCACGAGTGCTAAAAGCAGTTTGTAATAATTATTTAATTTCATTAATTCATTTATGGGTCAAAATACAAATATAATGACTTATAGTACAAGACAATTTACAAGTATATAATATATAAACATTATATCTTCAGGGGACAGGACACTGTAATAATAATTAGAGGGGCACAAACTAAGGGTTAGGTGCCTTTGTAGGAGTGGCATACCTTCCAACATTTTCCCGGCAGGGCTAGGGACTCCTGCGTGCGACACTGCGCTCCCGAAATGGGTGTGTCTGAAAGAAAAGTGTTTTTGGCTGCATGGTAATGTCCATGCCACAGTTTTGGCGCTGTGGGGGCATGGCCAGCAGGGTTGCCTACCCTCTCGGAATGGCCGGGAGGGTACCGGAAATCGGGTCAACCTCCCGGCCCCCCGGAAATGTAAGCAAGCCTCCCCGGAATCCAGACATCATCCCACGACACCCCCCACCCCCCGTGGCTGGGGGTCCGTGGTAGCAAATGGCGCATATCGTGTCACTGTAGCACTGGGCCCCGCCGTGCAATGCCTAAAATACCGGCATTGCACGGCGGAGCCACAAAGACGCAATTACGTTGGCCATGTCCCCACACTGGTCATCTGTCGACCGCCCGCCCTGTCAGTGGCTCCGGAGAGAGCAGCCAGGAAGTAGGCAACTATGCTGGCCACACCCCCGGCCCTCCTGTCTCCATAAATAGAAGCTGTGCACATGCGCACTGTGTCTATTTGACGGGGGACACCAAACTGCCCCCTCCCCCCAACGTGGGACACTGCTGGCTATGCACAAAAAAGGACTGTCCTGCTAACAATTGGGATGGTTAAGAGGTATGGGAGTTTGTTCCAGTTGTTAAATTGACTGTCTAGTTCGACAGTCAATAGGTCAACTAATAATGATCAACAGGATAATGGTCGACATGGTCAAAAGTTCGACATGCACTAGATATTGCTAAAAGGTTGACACAAGCAATAGTTCAATATGGCAATCTCTTTGATGAGTTCCACTCAGCGACTATTTGGCCACTAGGTATCAATGTTGATTCTATGGCTGAACACCACCCTTTAGTTGGTTAATGTAGCTGGTTGGCTGGAATTCAGACAGGCCACGCCCCCTCTGATTAAACTGACAATGTGGTTGTTATTGCATTTAGGCTGCAAATGTGTACGCAGTTGCGATTGAGCTTGCAATGAGTCTGGTGGACATACTTTTCATTGCTGGGTGGCAGCTTCACATGTTAATATAAGCAGCTCCGTAGCTTAGACAATGGCAATTGCAAATACATTTGCATATAAACATGAATTACGGCTAAGGTACTTAACTAGCTAAACAAATCTAAATTAAATTGTTGAATTCATTCAGAAATGTTTTAAAATTGCATCTGTGTAATACACCAGTATAGGCATAACTGAATATCAGCGGAGCACAAATAGGAAATTATCTTCACAGGGTTTTATGTTTTTCAATCTAGGTCCTCCAGATGTTGACCAGCCCTGCCAGTCGAGCATGCAAGCATGGAGCCCCGAAATACACCTGTTCAACATGAATAAGTCTGTAGCGTGTACTCTGCCTCACGGGTGTATGCTGGAGCTCCAGTTCTTAAAGCCTGTTCAACCCCAGGCCATGACTATATGGATAACTTATCTTTCTCCCAACTTATCCAGCTCATTGTCAGACGTTGAGTTAATAACGGAACACAATGAGTCCTTGCACCTGGGAAGTATGGAAGCCTTCTGTGATACTCCACTGACCATCAGGTTGACCACTATCAAGAACATTGCGAGAGTCCGTATTTATACATTTGATCCACGCATGGAGATAGACGCAGCTCTCCTGGTGTCCATGCCTCATGACCCTGTTTGCTCATCTTGCAGACCGGTGAAGTACAGGATACTCAGGGATCCCCCCTTCCTGAGAGATCGTCATTTCACAAAGACCCAAACCCAACGCTTCTTCACAGACACGTGAGTAGAACCGTTGGCCTAGTCTACGATAGACCTTCTTTCTCCGTTCTGTTGCCCACACATGGCATGCAAAAGTTTGAACCGAAATGAGATTTCCGAGCTGAACTCATCTGTGCTGGCGCGGCCATTAACATTTAAATGCTCTGATTGGTTACAGGTTGTTCTAGGCTAGCCCCACCCACTTCCTCTCCTACATGTCTGTGTGTAACCACAGAACACAATAGATTCCTGAGCCTAGCCAGACACACCTTATATGTAATGTGACATAGACTGAGGGTTAACAAATCAGAGATTGTAAGAAATGTAGAACATATAAAGGAGATAAATGCCAGCTCATTATGAGACTGATGTGAATGACTAATGTGCCTGTGTGTGAGGAATAGTGTAGGACACAGTGGGTGGGGATCTGTGATGAAGATAATAAGTCATTATCCTTGAAACTAATGAACCATACTGAATGTGGGTGGTATATTTTTTAGAATAAATTCTGTGATTAATTTCACTTTCAACTGGTAATTGCATTTTTGCCTAAATAATGCAGTTTAAACTGCAGACCGGAGACTGCACTTTCTAAAAAGCCGCTCAATAAAATACTTTTTGGCATTTATTGAGTATAGACTTCGGTGCATAAAACTCAGCGTAAGCTTATAAAGTATACAGCTCTCTTCTTATAGAGCTCTACATCCTAGGATGTCCTTCACCCAACAGCAGAGCATGCTGGGCGTCTAGTTTCTTAACATCTTGGAAGCAACACCCTGTCAAGATGTACGTGCCCTGTCTCCAGGAGTGCATGCTGGGATATGTAGTTCCACCCCAGCTGGAGGTATACAAGATGCCAAATAAATGAATTTAGTGAATCGCTCTGCCACATGGTTTGAATGGATTAGTAGTTTACATAAGCGAGCAGGCTGAACAGATAAACTCATTTATCTTACTAGCCCTGCTGTCAGGTTCGAAATGTGACCAAATGTACTATAAATGTGACTAGGCTATCACAATAATAATGTAGCAGAGCACTGCTGGCCCTCAATCATTACTGTACGTAAGCAGTCCAAAAGATCCGTAATAGCAATTGCAAATATAAATATTTATTTTCATTAAAACACTGCAAGAAGAGCCAGAGAGGCAATTATTACACAATGCATAATGTTACAGATGCCCGGTAGAGAATTATGGGGCAGATGTATTAAGCCTGGTAAAGTGATGAAGTGGTGATAAAGTGGAAGGTGATAACACATCAGCCAATCAGGTGTTTGAATAAAGGGCAGGAGTTGATCGGCTGGTGCTTTATCTCCTTCCACTTATCACAACTTTATCACTTTACCCATACAGTACCTCCCAACGTTTCATCGTTCTAAAGAGGGACAGTGTGGGGACTCCCAACTGCCCCCCCCACCACCGCGGGACACTGCCGGCCGCGAGAGGGATGCAGGAACGTCCCCAAAAAAACGGGATGTTCCCACGGTAAGCGGGACAGTTGGGAGGTATGCTTTACCAAGCTTAATACATCTGCCCCTCTGTTCCTCAATCTAAGAAATGGGACACCAATTAGGCCATGGCATGACTTTCAGTTACGTTGGGTCTAGGGTCATACAGCTGTGTCCACGTACATCTAGCCTCGACGCATTAAACAGTTGCACCATGCAGTGGCATAACTTAGCAGCAAGGAGTGTCTTTTTGTTAGACTCTTTCCCTTAATATGTGAATAGGATGCACAAGAAGGTATGTGCAGTATGCCTCTATTCAGTATGTGACCACTGCTGTATCTGAATGCGCAATGTTTTACAGTGTTCCATTAAATCACTGTGACATATAATTTCATATATTCTGGTATTATGTTAAACCTAGTCTATCAAAAGTATCCATTGTTTGGTCCCATGGACTAAAGGTGCCCATACACAGTGCGATGATCGCACCCATCATGGGCTGGATCGCATCGCAACGCATGCGTTTTGCATGCGATTTGCGTGCGATGCGAGGGCAGTACAAAAAGTATGTGCAGCACATACTTTTTGTACTGTGCGATGTGATGCCCGCGGGAGCACGCATCGCATCGCATCGCACGGGGAAAATGCACCATGAATGGGCAACTTATGAGAATGAACATGTGGTATCACTCCTGGAATATTATACTGCCTAGTTAAACTCATTCCAAATTAATTAAAATCACTAGGGTCAGAGGCGTAACTATAAATTTTGCTCCCCCCTGCCAAAAATTTTACCCCCCCCCCCCCTTCCCCTATGGCATTTCGGTAAGGCAAACACATGGAAAAAAATGCTTTTTTTTAATAGCACTGGTTTAAAAAAAAAAAACCTCTTTTATTCAGAAGTTTGTCACTGACTGGGTGGGACGGGCGACTTGTTCCCCTGTTCTTCCCTCTGCTGTTTTCCCGGCTCCTCTGGCTCTCCAGGCTCCAGCGTGTGACGTGATGACGTCACACGCATAGGAGCAATTGAAGCTGAGGCAGGGACCAGCAGACACTGCTGCTTCCCCTGCCTCAGTCTGACACGACTAGGCCACGCCCCCTGCCGCCCACCCCCCTCCCATTGGCTCTTTTGCCCACAGTAATTTTTTTTATTTTTTTTAAATGACATCCGGATTCACCATCATGGCCGCGCCCGTGCCGACTGAGCGAGCGCACGGGCAGCGGCGGGGCCGGGCAGGTGGCACAAGTCAGCACACAGAAGCCGGCAAACTGTGGTCAGTGTGCCGCAGCCGGACACTGACTTGTCCGGCGGCGGCGCCCCCACTATGCTGCCGCTGCCCCATAAGTATTCTGGACTCTGTCCAGACTCCGTCCAGGACCAGCACACAGCGCCCACGCAGCCCCCGCTCCCCCAAGCAGCAGCGGGGGCTGCCTCACGATATCTCCGCCCCTGACTAGGGTGGCTAAAGTCTTGTTCATGCAGAATGTTGCCCTATTTACCTGTCTCTGAGACCACAGCCATCCTGAAGAAGTACCCCTACACACTGGGCCTAATTCATATTTGTATGCAATGGCTTATTATCTGGCGATGGTGCGATTATCAGTAGACTGCACATGTGGTGCTATATGCACAGTGCGCATGAGCAAAGGTGTTCCCGCAACCCTGCTCGAAATGAGGACATTTTTGGAAATGTAATTGACGGGAAGTGACTATTCGGATGTATAAACCGGTAGCTAAACGGGAATGGTTGGGGAATTGCAGGTGTCTCATGGCTGCTTTCGGCGCGTGTACATTATCTGCCGTTATCTATCATTTGCTGTCATCCATTACCAGATTTTCATTCTAACCAGCCAGATTGGTCTGATGGTCTGCCCAATAATTGTATAGTGTATGCGTAGCATAATTTGGATCAATGAATTGTAGTTCATGATAAAACCTCTTGACTTGGTTGGGTTAGTAGTTCTTTAAAGAATCATGACCAAACCTGGCTTTGGACTAGTCTTTATTGGCTGGATTTCAATGTTGTAGCAACAACTGGCAGCTGGGAGATAAACTGGAGAGATGTTATTATCTACATGATTATGTAATACTTTCAATTGAGCAAAAGGTGATGGAGAATATTCATTTGGAGGATATCATTGAGAGTTGCCTCAATTTAACTAAGCCAGAATTTTTTAAATTTTTTTTTTTATATTGGGGGAGGGTGGAGTAAGTCATTCATGGGCACTCAGACTTCTAGTTCCGGAATTGGTTATAGGCAACTTCTTTAGCTGTTTTGAGATTATTTTATTAGAAGGTAGTAGTACAACTGTAGTAGACAGGCTGTGATGTGACACATTGTTGCCCAAGCCATCCTCACCCTAAATGTACATGGAAACACACTTAAGGTTTGTGTAGTTATCGCCTAAGGACTGTGGGGTAGATGTATGAAGTAGATATAAGGGCGGAGATGTGAGCCAGAGGAGAAGTGGTCCATGGCAACCAATCAGCTGTTCGGTATCATTGTATATTATGCAAATTATAGATGTTACTTCAGTGCTGAGGGCAGATGTACTAAAGTTTAAAAGTGATACAATGGAGAGTCATAAACCACCAGCCAATCAGCTCCTAACGTCCATGTCACAGGCTGTCTTTAAAAAATGACAGCTAGGAGCCGATTGGTTGGTGGTTTATCACTCTCCATTTTATCACTTTTCAAGGCTTAGTACATCAGACCCCTTCTCCCTTATCACTGCTTCATACAATTACCCCTCTGTGTAGAGTAGACATGCAACTGAAAGCAGGGCTGCTATTAGGAATTTGGGGGCCTGGGACTGATTTTTAGTCCAGCCCCCTCACTTACCACCTGGCTCCCCCCTCACTCACCGCCCCCGGCTTCATGTCTCAACCTCCTTCCGCTGTGCTGCCTCCTGCTCAGTGTGCTGTGGCTGAACAAAGCCCTGCTCCTGGAGTGCAATCTTCTTCGGACGCCAGCAACCAATTAAAATGTGGCACGGCTGATGAGCCAAACAGAGCTTGTGTACTGTTAGCCAATCAGAGCGGCTGCCGGCAGTATGTGAGCTCTGATTGGCTGCCGGCGTCTGGAGGTGAAGAAGCCTCCGGGACTCTACATGACTTTGTTCAGAGCACTGAGAGAGCAGGCAGCACAGTGGAGGCAGTGGTGGGGGGTGCGGTGGGCAAAATGAGTTGCCCAGGCCCTTCCCTCTCTCTCAGAGAGGCCGGGCCCAGGACAGCTGTACCCACAGCATCCCCCTATTGGCAGATCTGACTGAGCGTTCCATTCATGTCCCCTGCAGTGAAACCAGGGGTGGCTCATTAGTGTCCTCCACTGTTTATTGGCATTGTTGTCTCATACAGATGCACAGAATGACATAAAGATGCAAAACTTCCTGTTCTTCTTATTTACCGCTTCTACCAGGTTTATTCCCAGAGAAACAGGTGCTGTTCAAAAAAGCTTTAATACCCTGATCATGAGCAAAGACAATCATGGCAATGCTAAAATGTTTTTCATTGGCTCAACAACTAGTATTTTATATGTCATTTGTCTTTTATTGTGACCTATAAGTTGTGTTGTATCTGTGAATTTCCTTTAATGAGACCCATATGCTTATGTGTCAGCCATAAAATGATGGTACTGTCGCACCTGTTCCCCCCTCTGTTACACACCAGTAGGTGCATTCCCGTTCTGCATAATAAATGTCTGCATATTTACATATCCTTTATATTGGCAGCATCCTTAAATCAACTGCCGAGGGCCTTAACCTGATTTGTGTGCAGCGTAACTGCAAGGCATGGTGTTATTTTACTTTCTGCTTTAAAACTTGACACCATTAAATAAGTCACAGCACATTCTCATCACTATCTTTATTGTTTTTTAGATGTGCCTGTGCAAATAGAAACATTATAGTTTTCTGTACATAGTCATTTATGTATAAAGATAAATAGTTTGATTTAATACCAATGTTGCTGCAAGACAGGGGGGTGTATTCAATGCTTTCTGCAAACTGTGACAGCGAGCAGCGCTACCTGCTCGCTGTCACAGCTCGCAGGGTCAGTATTCAACCGATCCACCCCCCCCCCCCCGCTTGCAATGGTTTTTGTAGCGAGGAGGAAACCGCGTGTGCGGCTGCTAAAACCACAAGGCTTGCGGCTAAATACAGTGGGCTCCTTGCATTAGCCGCGTGCCTCACTGTTTGGGGGAATCTTCTATGTCCTCTGAAGCGCTGAATAGGGTGAGCATCCGGCGTGGGGGTTAAACAGCGAGGATCGCATGTTTTCCCTCGTCGGCCGCATTGAATACACCCCAGAGAGTTTATTTGTACTTCGCTATGTCTTCACTATGGCCCTGAATAAATTATGGACGCAAATATTGTCGCTGCTGTATTTCCATTTGCCGAAGATATGCCAGAGTGGCAGGAACCAGCTTTTGTAATGAGATTCCCCAAAGGTTCCTTATAACTCCAGCCACAATTAAGATGCCGGGGTAGGGAAACCGCACATAAAACACGTATACACTGGCTGCATTGCGCCCCCAAAACGGTCACAGCTTTATTTTATTCACCCCTCATCATTACCTCTCCAAAACATAGGTGCCAATTTATGTTTTTGCTGGAGGGTGCGCAAGCCAAAAATATATGGGAGTGGCTCCATGGTGAGGGGGTGTGGCCACAAAATACTACCAATGTATATTGCGCAGCACAGTTGTCTCCAATATTCAAATTACGGCAGCAAAGTTCCCCTTTTTACACATTACAGCAGGAGAGTCCCCCTTTTTGCACATTACCCCATCCCTCACTTATTTTTAGACATTGGTGTTTAACTGCTATATAAAAGGAGACAATCCCCGTATCTTCCTCGTACTCTGCTGCAGCAGCTGCCCCTGTGACAGACACCGACTGTGTGTGATCGTGCACGCTGGAGGGGGGAGGTTGGCGCCAGCACACGGTGGATGTGCGTGAGGTCGCATAAGAGTGCACGGTGCGTGGTGGGGTTGCTATGCTGCTGCCTATAGGTGTGCAGGCAGGGCGGAAGTGTGCTGTATAATATTGCGGGTATGGGCAGTAATACAGCTGCCCAGCCACGGGATTTGGGCCCGCCGTGGGTGCTCATCAATTTCCATGGGTGCTCAAGCCTTTGAGCACCCACAGAATCGGCACCTATGCTCCCAAATAGTACCTACTTATCTACCAAACTGTAAATCCACACTGCGACCTACAGTACGTTTCAACACCATGGCAGCACATACACAATGTGGCTGATAGTAGCTTCATTGTAATGCCAAGCAGTGTAGTATGATCAAGCATGATGTAGGTACTTTTCCCCTCCAACCTGTCAACTAACCATAACTTTATTGTATTGAGTATTGAGCTTATATTAGATGCTGTCTAATAATATATGACATATAGTAGCATGTAAAAAAAAAGATACAAAAATACAATATTTTTGAAACCTAAAGAATAAGATACATCGGGACAGATGTACAGTATTAAGCCTTATAAAGTGGTGATAAAGTGATGATAAAGTGGAAGGTGATAACGTACCAGCCAATCAGCTGTGTTTGAGAAATGACAGTGGAGAGTTGATTGGCCGGTGCGTTACCACTTTACCAGGCTTAATACATCTGCCCCAGTAAGTGGTATGTACGTGGTCAGGGATGGAAATCTCCAGGGACAATTTTCTTTAAACCTGGGACTGAAAATGAGGACAATTTGGCATGATATGTGTTGACATGACTTTACAGTATTTGATAGATTGAGAATGAATGATTTTTACTTTATTTCTCAGTCTAAGCTTAGTGTCAAGTGACTTCTTTGTACTCCTCCCTGGGGTCCTTTATATCTAATTCCAGCTCTTACTTGGAGAGAAATGGTAATTGTTTTACGTTCCCAAAACATCGATGGTTGGGACCTAGTGCTCGATGTTTTGGGTATCGATAGTGGATGGTCAAATAGTTTTATGCCATCGATGGATGGCTTCCGATGGTAAAAGTTGGGGGTGCATGCGCACTGTGTGCGCAGCATCATTGCGTCCAGCGGCGTCGCTGTGGGTGGCCCGCCTCGCCGGAAGGTGTGCGCATGCGCAAAAAGAAACAAACCGGATTGATGGCTAAAGTTTCTTCTGCGCATGCGTGTGGATCCCGGCCGGGCAGGCTGCCCGCAGCAACCCTTCCTATTGCTCTGCGCATGTGCGGCTAAGCGATGGCAGGAACCATCGATGGTGTGAGGTAGAATGGTTTATAGCCATCAATGGTTCCTGCTCTAAAGGCCATCGATGGGGGATGTGCCGATGGCCATCCCTACCTGTCAGCCGGGTTTCAGTCACTATTGTTCAACCGGATCTGTGGCTACACACGTCAAAACAGTGAGCTTTTAACCCTGGTTGGTGGGAGTGCTCAAAACCAGTGCATCTCGCACAAATGATCCTGGTGATACTGGGCTATTGCAGCATTGGAAAAGGGGTGTTGTCTGCCAGTGTTTGGGGACAAGTCTTCTTCTCACAGGGCTTCTCTATAAAGGTCTTCCCTGCACACGTCTTCATTTTAAAGGTCTTCCCTTCCGTTTACATCTTCTCAAAGGTCTGCTGCTAGAGTACCTTTAAAGATCTACCGTACTTCTGGTAGGTCGTCCATTTGGAAGATCTTCTCTTCACCAGTATTCTGTTTATAGAAATGAGTTATGTGAATTGGATATAGGGTGAGATATAGTATTGGTGATGCTTTGTACTTTCCTGCAGTTGTAACACAGATCCACTCATGAGGGAGCATATACAGTATCATCTATATTTATAAATAAAAGGCTAACTACATAGAGGCTAACTCACCTCTATGAAATGCTGGACGTTCCCATTTGGCGTATCCCCCAGGCCCGCAGCCTCACACCACCTGCCCGCAGTCTTGGGCACCCACCTGACACGTGTACGTCCGCAGAAATGCGCATGCGCACAACCAAAACATCGGTCCTCAAACCGGAATAACCCCCTAGGTAGGAGCAAATAGGGACGGGGGTGGGGTGAAGAATTTGTGGACTAAAACGGTCACAGCTAAAATTGGAAGTACATTGCAGAAGCCGTCATTCGGGCTTGTAACTACTCTATGTTTGTGCAGCATTGAATTCCTTGGTACAATTTGACTTTTGCACCGGGACTAAGTAAAAACCGGACCCGGATAAGACACCGGAACGCCGGACCAGACATCAAACTCTGCATTCCGGAGCTTATAGTGTCTGGTCCGAGGGGTGTCCCATGCGGGGGGTGTCTTGTCCGGGGGGATGCCTGTGATTGCTCACACCAGGGACAAGGGGAACGGGAGATTACAGCCTCCCTGTGTGGTCTGGACCGTTCCAGTTTTTATTACACCCCCGAACCATGCGGTGAGGCTGTATTCTCCCCCCTCTCCTCTCCCAGGTGACAGGTGCGAGAGCAGCCTCATCAGATGGAGCACCCCCGGACAGGACACCCCCGGACCGGATACTACAAGCTCCGGAATGCAGAGTTTGATGTCCAGTCCGGCATTCCGGTGTTTTATCCGATTCCGGATTTTACCCATACCCCTTTTGCACCATTTAGCTGAACATATCCTTTCCGGTAACCTGTAACAGTGTCTTTATCTCATCTGCTCAGGGACGTGACATCGGGACAGAAATATCAGTATCATGTGCAGGTGGTTGCCGGATCAGCAGTCGGAGAGTCTTCTCCTCCACTGACTCACATTCATGGAGCCCCTTTCTGTGGAGATGGAGACGTCAATGAGTAAGTGAGAATAAGCAATAAACTTCTTTTTCAGCTAATTTTGGCATAGCCAAGAAGCACCATTTGTGCTCAGCTGATATATCTGTCACTTGTATTTAATCAAGAGCCAGACACACACACACAGGAAGGTTGGGTGAGAGACGGGGTGCTACATACTTAAACAGCCAGCTGGATTTGCTACATTGTTATGGAAACTTTACACACATAAAGTTGTGTCTCGCCTATTTACTGGTGAGATGGAAATTCCAGCTGATGTATCAATGCATTTTGAAAAGATAGCAGTCTCGCCTCCCTCACCCGCTCCTGGGCACAGAAGGTCTTGGCGTGCAACAGTTAGTTCTTTCGTTTGGTTCAGCTCTCTGCAAAATACTGAATAATTAGTGCTGCCGAGAAACTGAGAAGTTGAAATATTTTGAGCAGAGGAAAATGAATCCACGTCCTCAGGTCGTCTTCATGTTCTTATTATCTACAAGTTTTGAAATAAAAATAAGTTGAATCGGAGAAGCGTATTAGGCACTGGAAGATAATGTACACTACTGTCATTCACTTTGTTCTTAGAGGTCTCCAGTAACTGTATCTACAGACAATGCAAATAGTTAACTGTCATACGTTTTATGGCTGCAGAGCGCTGGGAGAGGAATGTGACGATGGCGCGCTGCATAATGGGGATGGCTGTTCTCAAAAGTGTCAACTGGAAGAAAACTACATCTGCCGAGGTGCGTAGTTGGCATTTCGGAAAAACGTTCTGAAATATAGTTGGGCTACTTTAATTACTTGGAGTCTTTTGTATTGGCAGGAGAGCCCAGTCTCTGCTCTGTACTCGGCGAGGAAGACGGCAGTGATTTTCCAGATGACAGAATTGGGGTGTCTGCTATCTGTGGTGGGGAGACATCACAGCGATCCAGGGAACAATGGGCTAGTCAGGCTGTTGCTTCACACGAGGACCCTAGAGAGTGTCCGGTGTCTGCACTGGTAGGAGAGCCTGTGCAAAAGGTAATTTTGTCTGATGATTCTTTTAATAGGCTCGTCTTTTCACTCCTTGTACTTCAAGAGCCTGTATTCAGTGGTCATAAATAAAGGATATCTAATCCATACAATTTCTGTCCATATTTAAAAGTAGAACTATACCCGAATGCTATTTGAAGACAATCTAGAGCAGTGATGGAGAATCTTGGCACTCCAGCTGTGGTTTCAACTACACATCCCAGCATGCCCTGCAATAGTTTTGTCATGGCCAAATAGCAAAACTGTAGTAGGGCATGCTGGGATGGGCAGTTCAACAACAGCTGGAGTGCCAAGGTTCTCCATCACTGATCTACAGTATTAAATTCTTTTCTCATACAGTGTCACCAAGTGCACAGCACAGTGCATAGAATATTTTGGGGGGGGGGGGGGGGGGATACCGTATACGCAGCCTTGCGAGTCAACCAGAATAAGGTCCTAAATCTGTGATCTACATGTGGAAACTGATGCCGCCCTCTACAGCCTGCAATTATTAGTTGCATCTGCCCCTTGCTGGGGGGTGCAAAACATCCGTCAGAAACAGGTGCTTAAGTTCCATGCGTACACTACAATTAAACATGGAAGCCAGCATACACATCCAAGACAGTCCACCAAAACAAAACCGATCCCTGCATTCACGTGGCCGCTGGACAATTACTGTCAGAAGTGCCCATTTTACAGATAGGGGGTTATTCTGGTTGATTCGCAAGGCTACAAATTTGCTGCCTTGCGAGTCCACCTGTGCCTGCCCTGCGCTGGCCCCCCTCACACCGCGGGTTTGCACGCAAGGCATGCGAATGGATGTTTTACATAAACATCTATTTTCAGGCCAGGGGGAACCTACCAGCCCACTACACCCTTCCTTAGCTTCCCACAACAGAATGCAAGTGGGTGGTCCGAGAGGGACCCAATGAGGCGATTCCTGAGGAATTGCATCATCGTAGCCCCGACCCTTCTCCGCGGCTCCTGGCGACAGAATTGCCATGCGCCTTCCCCCCGCCAGCCGCCGGAGTCCAACAGAATAGTGTGTGCACGCACAAGAAGCTCGCTCGCACCCCATTCTGTCGGAAGCCTAGCAGCTGGCTGCCCCCTCTCCCTGCCTGTAGTGGATATGGACAGGGAAGCACCCAGTCCCCGCTGCCTTTCAGCGTGGGATGTGCGAGCGCGTAAGCCACTAGCGTGTCCCCGTCAGCCGGCCACGCCACCCCCCCCGCCAGCACTATGGATATGTGGCACTGGCAGGATGGCAGAGGCTGGTTTCATCTGTATATGGTATCATCCAGCATGCTGTAATGTTCAGTCTTTTGATACATCTGTTGTGTGTCAAAGCGAGAAAATTATTTTGCTATTATTTAATAATAAAAAATAAATGTACAGGATTCCTCCCAACATCACAATGAGAGTTTCAGCAAATCGAAAGTGTTACATCTGGCAAACTGCAATTCTCAAGCTGTGATGCTGGTAGATGTAAGTGCTGAAATCTGACAAACTTGCTTTCCTGATCGCATGTCTTCAAGTGGAAATTGGTGAAAATGCCCATAACGCTCGTCTGACAACAAACATCTTATTTGCACTGGAAATCACAGAAAGTTATTTTAAGCTGCTAATTCAACACTATATAAAACTGTTGGATAGAGCATGGAAGAACGTTTATCACCACTCACTCGTATCGTATATGTGACAGCTCTTAGCTTTTGTCACCAGGTTTTTATGTTTCTAGCATTCGCCGACACTACATTTTCAAGTGACTTCACAGCACATTGATGAAGTACAACTTGTACAGCAGTGAGAGGCAATCATTGACTTCCAACACTTTCTCTAGCTCAGTGGTTCCTAACCCTGGTCCGCATATAACCCTGGTCTTAAACCCAGGTCACATTTTCCAAGTCACCTATCCGGTGCACTTTGTATCACCAACTGTCACATTTTAAAAATCCACAGGTGACCTGGAAAACGTGCACTGTTGGTGGTATCAGATTTTGGAACCACTGCTGGCTGGCAAGGCATGGTGGTGACTGTCTGCCAAAGTTTTAGGGCTTATTTCCTTATCTCTAGAAATAAATCAGTCTTTGAGGTTTGTGCACAAATATATATTTATTAAAAATAAAGCCAATTACTTTAGAACCATGATGTACTTAAGCCAGCCTAAGTGACTGGCAATGACAAGGTCAACATTGCTTTGGTCAAGTCAGGCGTCCGGCAAGGTTATAATGCCCAAAAGAGGTCCACATGGTAGTATATCAAGCAGAAGTTGGGAAACTGTGGACTGTTTGCTATGTCGACCTAATGCATGTTGACCACATGTTGTCTACCTGTTGAATGTCTACCTAGACATTGTAGATGTATCATGCAGATTCCATTGGCAACATGTTCACATACCTCAGTAGTGGGCCTGTGTTTCTGAAGAGTGCTGAAATATGTCTGCCAAGAAATATCAGCCAACATCATGGTCTCTGAGTGCCATAAGAAAACCCTCATACAGATGTAGCCACACTCACCATTACTGCACTGTGGCCGATAAGCGTGGCTACATCTGTACATCCTTACATCACAGACTAACGTTCTATTTACAGTGCATCTGATTGTGAGTTTAGAGCAAAGCAAATAAAGTAAGAAACACCTGGCCAAAACCTTGTTGCACTGCAGGTTGTGCCAGTGGCGTGACTAGTGGGGACACCTGTTTGTCACCCTCTGAGCGGGTGACACGAAAATACCAGCTTCACTGCAGGTACTGCACTGTGGTACAATCTTGCAGGGCCCAGCTCTTGTTTCTGAGAAGGAGCTGGCAAAGCCTGGGCAATCTCTGGGGGCAGCCAGCATCCGCTGGGCACACCCTCAGACTGCAGAGAAGAGGATGTCCCTCAAGGCCACACCCATTCATCTTGGAATCTGCACACCATTGGGATAGCCAAATTACTGTAGCACTTCCCACCATTGGTGTTCATAGAAAATATTTGATAAATATTGGAAATTTTGGGATATTGGACAAACCGTATCCTTATAGACATATCTTTTGTTTTGCTTGTAGGGCTGCCTACCTTTAAATGGGATATCAGGTACCCAGATGTCTTCATGGTTCCCCTGTAATGTCTATCGGGATCAGCGTGTTTGGTTAAAGGTAATCTGCCTCTTATATAACAAATCAGTTGGACAGAACGTCTGGCTAAAATGATAGAACTGCTTTGTAACTATGTCAGTATAGTATACAAGTGGAGAGATCACCATTTACACTATTTCTCATTGTTGCTCCATCTTCACTTAGGTCAGCTTTGATAAGCCAAGTTTTGCAGACTCATTCTACATATACCTGTCTTCTGACGGCAGCCTTCCCAACAGCACTCCCGTGTCCACAGTCACTGCACATCTGATGGATGTGATGGGACAGAACCATTCACTTGGTGAGTAAAAATGATAGAAATCACCAATAGTTCAACGACAGTATTTCCTTTTATCGCAAGAAATATTGCTGCTACAAATATATTTATATACTATATTGACTGGTGTGTAGATGATGTGTTTATATTGGGCCTGATTCTGAACTGACTGCAGATCTGTGTCGTAGATTCATGATTATTGGCAATAACAAGCTTTAACGTGCGGAATGGGCGTTGCAATCTCTCCCACACTTCCCCTCTGCCCCTGCCTGATTGACAGGCAGCAGCATTGAGAAGGGAGCAGGGAGAGGCCAGGGATCTGCATGTTACCACCGATGGCCATGATGTTGGATCTCAGCTTGTGACCGGTTGCAGTGCTGATATCCCACATTTTTGGAAAGCGGCAATCATTGGCAGGGCAAAATTAGGTTAATTTTACAGCCAAAATAATTGACAGGGCAAAAATAGGTTAATTTTGCCTTGTAAATTTTTGCTGTTTTAAAAAAGTTTCCGAAATCATCCAGCATCGCACATCTCCGGCAAACTCAGAACCTATCCAACATTCTCTTAGTTGTCTGTTGATATTATGTGAAGTGGGATACAAAAAGATCCAATGCCAAAATGTATAAATCTATAAAGCTAATTTATTGACATTTGTCAACGTACAAAAGGTAAAAAAAAAAATACATATAAAAAAATGAAAATCATTAAAAAGAATGGAAATGTTTCATAGCAATGAATAGGTAGGTAATACTAATAAGTAGTTGTAGCAGCAGAAGCAGGAACGTTTCACAAAGCCTATGGGGAGCATTGAATCCGGGATTCCGACTGTCGGAATGTACAGACAGTCGGAATCCCGGGCCGTTTTCGTCTGTTCCGACAGTAACTCAACAGTCTGAGGCTGAGTGGAAGCCTATTTATTTTTCAACTTTTGTACACTGCCACATGCAGGTAAATTAGCTTTGTAGAACTTTACATAGTTGATTTGACCATTCCGGTGCCTGCACAAAGCCGACATTCTGCATGGACATGGAGTGGAGGGTTAGGTTTAGGCTACTAGAGGGGATGGTTATGGTTAGGCACTAGGCAGAAGGTAAAAATGATGCACTGTGTGGAAGGTAAGGTTTTGGCTGTAGCAGTGGTGGGTTGGAGTTACGAACTCGAGGGAGGTTTAGGATTTGGTTACAGGAGGTTATGTACTGGCGGGAGAATTAAGTTATGGGAGCTTAGGGTTAGGCACTATCGGGAGAGTTAGGGCTAGGCTATGAGATGGAACAATAGGGTTAGGCACAAGGGGTGATTAGAATTACGCACTGTGGGGATGGTTAGATTTTGGCTGTGGTAGAGGAGAGTTGGAGTTAGACACTCGGGGAAGGGTTAGGGTTTGGTAAAAGGGGGTTAGGTACCAGCCGGAGAGTTAGGTTATGGGAGGTTATAGTTAGGCCCTATCAGGAGAGTGAAGGTTAGGCTATGAAATGGAATGATATGGTTAGGCACTAGGGGGGGTTAGAATTAGGCACTGTGGGGGGGAGGGTTAGATTTTGGCTGTGGTAGAGGAGGGTTGGAGTTAGGCACTTGGGGAGGGTTAAAGTTTGTTACAGGAGGTTAGGTAATAGGGGAAGTGTTAGGTTATGGGAGGTTAGGGTTAGGCGCTATGGGGAGGGTTAGATTTTGGCTGTGGTAGAGAAGGGTTGGAGTTAGGAACTCAGGGGAGGGTTAAAGTTTGTTACAGGAGGTTAGGTAATAAGGGAACTGTTAGGTTATGGGAGGTTAGGGTTAGGCACTATGGGGAGGGTTAGATTTTGGCTGTGGTACAGGAGGGTTGGAGTTAGGAACTCAGGGGAGGGTTAGAGTTTGGTAACAGGAGGTTAGGTAATAGGGGAAGGATTAGGTTATGGGAGGTTATGGTTAGGCACTATGGGGAGGGTTAGATTTTGGTTGTGGTACAGGAGGGTTTGAGTTAGGCACTTGGAGGAGGGTTAGAGTTTGGTAACAGGAGATTAGGTAATAGGGGAAGGATTAGGTTATGGGAGGTTATGGTTAGGCACTATGGGGATGGTTAAGGTTTGGTCACAGGAGGTTAGGTATGGGGGGTTAGGGTTTGGCTGTTAAAGGAGAGGGTTGGAGTTAGGCAGGATTACTGCTGGAGCTATGTTGGTTGGCATTTCATTAGTTTTGACAGGAGGAATGTCGACAAAGTACTGTATACCAAAGCCAACTGTGATGCTTCACATTCTATAATATCTATAGTATCTATAGTGAAGCGGCGCATTATTAAACTGAAAGAGCAGTGACATCAGGGTTGCCATATGGGTCCATCAATAGCCACACCATTCATTGTCAGAGAAAGGCCCGCTGCCAAATTCAGGATCAAACTCCTCTTTCCCCAAAACACCTTAAGAATGGTGGTCAGCCCCAATTATACCTCTCAGAAGGAGAACAATTCCAGATGTTACCAGATATCTGCTAAGCCTAAGTATCAAAATAGAAAAATGACCAGCATATTGGGTAATGGGACATGAAATAGAAAGCAAAAGGAATTAGACACAATAGGCCCCATGTTATAATCATAAAGGGCCCACAGAATTGAAGTCAAAATCTGAACTGTAAACTTGAAATGGTAAGAACCGCAAGGATTTTGCCTCATTATTGCTTCATTCCATATAACAAATAAAAAATTTTTCCCACTTGATAGATAGATCCTGTCAATATCAGTACAAATGTTTCCAGGGTTACAGCCCTGAGGTAAAATAAAAGGGCCAATGGTTGCCTAGCAACCTGCTAGGTACCGTACGCTCTGCATATCATAGGTGTTATATTATGAAATGATTTCTTTTTTAATTATGAAATCATCCCATCTGGTAAAGCTATTTCAGTGAGATTAATGTCACAAATGTAGTTATTATTGAATGCGTTAACATGTCTGTAAGTCTAAAGCCAATAAGAATGTACTGTGTCATTATCAGCACAAAGCTACCATTGTGAGGCATCTGATCATCGAATTTAATTTTAGATTCAGCAACTTGTTAACATTCATGAAGTGAACATATTGCAAAATTTGCAGTTTTGGCAGTTGGTGTGGTCCCCCTATTTACATTTTGAATATAACACATACTGGGGCAGATGTATTAAGCCTTAACAAGAGATAAATGCAAGGGTGATAAAGAGAGATAAACGTCCAGTCAATCAACTGCCATGTCACAGGCTGTGTTTGAAAAAAGTCAGTAAGGAGCTGATTGGCTGGACGGTTATCTCGCTTTGAGGCAGATGTATGAACCAGCAGAAATGCACTTAACTCTAGTTAACTGGGCGATTACGTTTTTCCCAATGTATTACTTGCACACCTAATGTGCGCTAGTGACAGCCTGCTGAGTTACGCTCGGCGGGGCTGTCCCCCCCCAGTGACCCCCAGTGATGTATTAACAGGCTTTAAATCGCCCGGCCACTTCGCCAGCACTAGCCCTGCTTCTGGCTCTCGCTGTGCTGGAGATCTCGCGGTTTTAGCGAGATCTCGCGCATGCCCAGACAGCCGGCCAGGAGGAATAAAGCACATTGCGCATGCGCATGATGCCGGGGGAGCCGATAAGGAGAGCTGTTCACGCTGGGCATAACGGCTCTCCTTATTGGCCTGGGTGGGGTTAATACCAGCGGCGTAGCTACGTTTTGGGCGCCCCCCCCCGCCGTTAGGGGGGGCGCCCCCCGCCGCCCATTCAAACCCCCCCAATCCCCCGCAGCCTTACCTTTCGCGCTGGTCCCGGTGGCTCCGTTCTTCTGCTGAGGACCACCACAAAATGGCCGCCCCCATACAGCAGACAGTTTCAGAGAACTATGTGCTATATGGGGGCGGCCATTTTGTGGTGGTCCTCAGCAGAAGAACGGAGCCGCCGGGACCAGCGAAATAGGTAAGCCTGTGGGAGATTGGGGGGAGGTGTAACTATAGCACCTCAGCCCCCGGCGCCCCCATATGCACAGCGCCCCCCCCGTGATGGCGGGGGCTGCGGTGCTATAGTTACGCCAGTGGTTAATACATCTGCACATAATGGGTGCCCGCTTCTCCACGTTATGCTGGAGAAGCGGGATCCTTTATTTACAAAACATTATATGGAGTTTAATACGTCTGCCTCTTTATCACCCTTGAATTTATCTCTTGTCAATTATTATTGATAAATAGTTTGACATATGCTGTGGATTCTATTATGTGGCCTGTATTTTGCTGCCAAACATACAGGTAATGTATATTTTAATTTGGTAACCTTGCCATTGTGAGGCTGCATACAAAGGTGTGTAAGCCTTACTGTATAGACCAGGGATGTGGAACCTTTGGCCCTCCAGCTTATTTTGAACTACAGATGGAGCCATCCTCATCTAGCCATCTCTGGATAGCCATGGTGAGCCATGGCTAACCAAGGCCTATTGTTCTCAGCTGCAATACAATACATAGAACAATACAGTAGGGGATTAGCAGAGTAATCCTATTACTAACTTAATCCTATTAAAGGGCTAGATGAGGATGGATCCATCAGTACACATCCCAGGATCCCCTTCTACAGTTTTGATATGTGGCCATACTAAAACTGTTGCAGGGTATGTTGGGATGTTTAGTTCAACAACAGCTGGAGGGCCAAAGGTTATATCCCTGGTATAGACTAATGTAGTATTTAAGCCAAAACTATTTTATCACTCTGACAATCAGAGTATGATACATTAATGGAAAGCAGGGGTTTATGGAACCCACCTCTGGTTTTGCAGACAATGGGGTAAATTTACTAAGATGCTAGTTCTATTCAGGATGGGATGTTGCTCGTAGCAACCAATCAGATACCATCTATTATCTTCTAGAATTTGCTAAATAAATAAGAATTGGTTGCTCTGAGCAGCATCCTGTCTTCTCCCATTTTAGTAAATTTACACCCTAGTGTGTACAAGGGATTACATGCATCACATTCCGCCTCTAACTGACCTCATCCTTTGTTTTCTAGGAACTCACCTGCTTTCATGTCGAAAGAATCCTGTGGTTTTGAGTGGACTTAGAAGTCCCAGGAGTCCTCTGTACAAAGTAGCGTCACTCACACTGGAGTTCTCCTCCCCGCTCATTGGCGTGCTTGGAGTGGCCCTTAGGTCTCCATCTAACATCAGCCATCCAGGGATGGGGGCAAATCAACAGCCCATTGGGAACAATTGTAGGTACGGAATGAGAGTTCTTAAAGGGAAATGGATTTGATAATTATATCTTTCCTTACGGGGTTTGCCGTCTACCTAGGCTTCATGGGTTCTCACAAAATTCCATCTTTCTGCTCAGTTGACAGTTCGATCTGTAACCTGTTACCAAGTTGGGCGATTGCAATTCGCAGTGTGGGGCCAGCATTACTAGAATCTAGTATTTGGACCACTTGTATTTTAGGATCAGTGCTGCTTTAAATTAAACTTTAGATACTTTACATCATCATTCCGAGTATAGTTACACTCGGTCATTACTGTATAGGACTACTTAACATATAAAGTAAATGATAAGTATTCTACTAGTACATTGACATATCATTTCCAATGAATACTCTAGATCATGTTCCCCATTGTATGTGGCACATGGGTCTACTGAATGTTCCACAGATATGGACGGAGAAGCCCAGTGCTCAGTGACATGTGACAAGGGTCATGTTCTCTATGCTGTCAGCAAGACTGGACGTAAAGTCATACAGGTAAGAGGAGAACTTCAGACTCAAATCCTCCAGGTTGAAATATAAGATACAGTAGTACAGCTTGATACTGTGTATTGTGAAAGACCTCATTAGATGAGCCAGAGCTTTGATCTCAAAGTAGTGAGGTACAGTATGAAATGCTTAAACGCAGAATGTCGGCAACTGTATCCCGATAGTGAAAATGGCGACAATCTGTGGTTCGTATGCTACAGCTAAACCCCAGCCCTAACCCTAAAACACCCTTTCTGCAGCCTAACACTAACTGCCCCTTTTGAGTTTAACCTGCCACCTCCCCTGCACCCTAACCTTAACCAACCCCTTTGGCAGCCTAACTCCCTCCCACAGCCTATAAAAGCCCTCCTGTAGCCTATCCCTTATTCTCTTCCCACAGCCTACAAACCCCTCCTGTAGCCTAACCCTAATCCCATTCCCACAGCCTATAAATCCATCCTGCAGCCTAACCCCTTCCCACAGCCTATAATCCCCTCCTGCAGCCTATCCCTTATCCCCTTCCCACAGCCTTTAAACCCTCCGGCAGCCTAACCCCTTCCGACAGCCTATTAACCCCTCCTGCAGCCTAACCCTAATCCCCTTCACACAGCCTATAAACCCCTCCTGTAGCCTAACCTTAATCCCCTTCCCACAGACTATAAACCCCTCCTGTAGCCTAACCCTAATCCCCTTCCCACAGCCTATAAACCCCTCCTGTAGCCTAACCTTAATCCCCTCCCCACAGACTATAAACCCCTCCTGTAGCCTAACCTTAATCCCCTTCCCACAGACTATAAACCCCTCCTGTAGCCTAACCCTAATCCCCTTCCCACAGCCTATAAACCCCTCCTGTAGCCTAACCTTAATCCCCTCCCCACAGATTATAAACCCCTCCTGTAGCCTAACCTTAATCCCCTTCCCACAGACTATAACCCCCTCCTGTAGCCTAACCTTAATCCCCTTCCCACAGACTATAAACCCCTCCTGTAGCCTAACCCTAATCCCCTTCCCACAGCCTATAAACCCCTCCTGTAGCCTAACCTTAATCCCCTCCCCACAGACTATAAACCCCTCCTGTAGCCTAACCTTAATCCCCTTCCCACAGCCTATAACCCCTTCCTACAGCCTAACCGCTACCCACAGCCTATAAACCCCTCCTGCAGCCTAACCTAAATCCCCTTCCTACAGCCTATAACCCCGTCCTACAGCCTAACCGCTTCCCACAGCCTATAAACCCCAGTGGTGTAACTAGGTGCCATGGTGCCCGGAGCAAGGGCATGTTTTGTGCCCCCCCCCCCCCCGATTTGTAGTAGGCGGGGCTCTTGGGGGACGCAGCCTAACATTATACCACACACCGTAATGCCCATTGCACATTTTAGCAAACTTTATAATACCCATTACACATAAAGCCACAGATGGGGTGGGGGGGTTTGGTGAGTGAGGGTTGAGAGGTGGCAGGTCGGAGAGAGTAAGGAGAGAGGAGACAGCGGTGGGGGGGGGACAGCAGGGGAGAGAGAGGGAGACTGAGTGGGTGGGAGAACAGGAGAGAGAAAAGGGGATGGGAAGAGAGCAAAAAAGAGGAAAGATAGTGTAGGAGAGAGGTTAGAGAGGGGTGAGGTGACGGTAAAAGAGGGGGGGGGGGGTGATACAGGGTGAAGTGCCAGGGGGGCGAATAAGTAAGGTGATGGAAGAAGAGGTGAAAGGGGGTTAGGTGAGAGGGGGTGAGGCGACAGGGGAGTGATAGGGAGGGAAAGGTGCTTGGTTGGGCAAAGGGGTGAGGTGATGAGGGGGGGGTAAAGTGACCAGGGGTTACTTGAGAGGGGGTGAGACAACAGGGGGCAATAGAGAGGGTGAGGTGGTGGAGGGGCTGTGATAAGGGGCAAGAGGGAGTGAGATAATTGGGATGAAATGACAGGGGAACAGAGTATGGGAGGCAAATCTTCTCACCAGCATCTGTGGGTCTCCTGGTCCTCAGCACCAGCCACTGCTCAGCTACTGGTCCGTCCACTGGCTGCTGCTTGCCTCATTATCCCCTGCTCCCCAGTGCCAGCCCGCCGCTTGACTGGGGGGATCCACTGCTCTGTTTAGGAGGGGGGGGGGGGGGAGTGTCAGGCAGAGCTGCCCACGCTGTGGCTTCACTGAGTGGGATCGGGCAGCGCTGCCGCTGCACTCCTAGGAGCAGGGGCCAACGCAGGGTTTTCATGGGCGGGTTTCTGTACATGCACATAACTATAGATACACAAATACCCACACACATCATGTACACACACATAGCATACACACATTATGTACACATACATACATAATACATACATACCATTCATATACACACACACACACCATGTACATACACATACATAACCTACATACACACACACACATACATATACGATATATACCTGCACACATCATGTACACATACCATCCATTATTTACACAAACAAACACACATATAGCATACATACATCATGTACACACATACCTTACATACACATCATGTACACACATAGCATACATACACACGTGCACAAAAGACACATGCAAGCATACAGTACATACATCAGGAAAACACACACATCATGTACACACACAAACACACATCATGTACACATACATACATCATGTACACACACATACCATACATACACATGCACAATATGTAAACATAGCATACACCCTCCACCCTCAAACAAACATCAGGACAACCCCTGAGCCCCCCAGCATAAACCATCCTCACGGCAGCTGCTTCTCCCCTCTCCTGGCTTGCTTGCTCTCTCACACAGCCACGGAGCAGAGCACTGCCTGGGAGGAACTATAGGCTGCCTCTGTAAACAGCGCCCCCTACCTCCAGCCAGCCCAGCAGCACCCTGTCACTCAATCTAACAAGACGCAGCCAAACAGACTGCACAGGGCTGTGAATGGCTTCAGGCAGCGCTGCCGCTGCACTCATAGGTGGGGGGGGGGAGGGCAGTGCACAGTGGCGTAACTATAAATTTTGCTCCCCCCTGCCAAAAAATTGTGCCCCCCGGGCTCCTCTCCAGCGTGTTTCCCCAGCATGTAATGTGATGACATCACATGCATAATGGAGAGGCTGAAGCAGGAGAGAGGCAGAGAGACCAGCAGACACTGCTGCTTCCTCTGGCTCCGACGCATACCAGGCCGCCCCAGCACGCCCATCCTGTACACAGAAGCCAATAGCCGGCTCTGTGTACAGTCAATTGAATCAGTAGGGGGATTTGTAGTCTCTGTCATGACCGCACCCACGCTGCGGCTGACTCTCCTCCAGTGCTCAGCCAGTGGGCATCGGCAGGCAGCAACATGTCAGTGCGTTGAGCGGGTGCCGGCACCCACACAGACCCCGCTGCCGCTTGCTCCCCCAGCTGCCTTACAGTAGTTACGCCACTGGCAGTGCAGGGAGGGAGCGGGGGAGCAGGCTGCACCGTTCCTGCGCCATTTGATGTCTCTGCGCCCGGAGCTGGTGCTCCGCCAGCTCCACCCTCCCTACGCCTCTGATAAACCACTCCTGCAGCCTAACTCTAAACCCCTTCCCACAGCCTATAAACCCTTCCTACAGCATAACCCCTTCCTACAGCATAACCCCTTCCTACAGCATAACCCCTTCCCACAGCCTAATCTCCTTTCCCCTCCTGCTGGGAAGATGAATTTTGACCCTATGGTAGATTAACTGAGTAGTGATGCCCCCCCTCTGCCCCCTCACCAAATGTCTTGTCAGTTTTATTATCAGTTATATCTCCTGCATTAAAGCAATGCTGAACAAGTTAGTTACTAAAAACAGGCAGGAACTATTATTTACCACATGTAGACCCATTCAGCATGATGATTAGGTCCTTTAATACTGTATTTAACCCTTTGAGTGGCAAGTGAATTTGTCAAAATAGGTGTGAAAATAGGCATTTTTTATTCATAATGATGACCTGTAATAATTACCCCACAGTATATCGGAAATGTAATCTTTATTCACTCAACATTTTTTATTTGAATTTATTTAACATATAAATGTTATATAAACTGGCATTTTTAGGGGATATTTTGCACATCTCACAGAGATGTTGGCACTCAAAGGGTTAAGTAACATTTAATATTTCTACCAACATTTTAGGGATGTGACCAGTGGCGTAGCTACGTTTTGGGCGCCCCCCCGCCGTTAGGGGGGGGCGCCCACCCCCGTCGCCGCCCTGCTAAAGCACCCCTACCCCTACCCCGCCGCCCATGCAAACCCCCCCTCAATCCCCCACAGCCTTACCTATCGCGCTGGTCCCAGCGTCTCCGTTCTTCTGCTGAGGACCACCAGAAAATGGCCGCCCCCATACAGCAGACAGTTTCAGAGAACTGTGTGCTATATGGGGGTGGCCATTTTGTGGTGGTCCTCAGCAGAAGAACGGAGCCGCCGGGACCAGCGCGATAGGTAAGTCTGCGGGGGATTGAGGGGGGGTTTAACTATAGCACCGCAGCCCCCGGCGCCCCCACATGCACAGCGCCCCCCCGCGGTGGCGGGGGCTGCGGTGCTATAGTTACGCCGCTGGATGTGACGAGTATTAGTAAAAGTCCTATGAAAATCTTGTCAGTTCCCATTTAAACCATTATATATAAGGGTAATATAACCTAAGGTTTTCTTTCCATATTGTAGATTAAGTTACGACGTACAGCGCACATAACGGTTTTACTACTCACAATATCCTCGCCTCGCCGACACGGATCCAATTCATCCAAAACCCGATCAGAAGGGTCAAGATATCAGTTGGGTGGGTTGGGGCATAGGGTCAACAGTATGACATTAAGTTGACCACTAAAGGTTGACGGGTCTTAGGTGGACACATGACATAGGTTGACAGACCTAAGGCCGCCAGGGTCAGAAGGTCGACACAAGCATTATGTCGACAGTGGAAAGGTAGACGTAAGTAAGTGTACTGGGTCCACTCGCGGCTTGCCTTGCTCGTCATGCTTCAGGCGGCACGGCACCTCGCTGTACTTGGCACACTCTTCTATTCGGTATACGGTCAGTAGGTTGACGCCTATTAGATCGACATACATTGGGTCGACCACTAAAGATCGACATGGCTTAGTCGACACATGAAATAGGTCAGCATGGCTAAGGTTGACAGGGTTGGAAGGTCAAAAGGTGGCCATGAGTTTTTCATGTTTTTTTTGAGCCGAATGGATGGTAGGGTATGAAAAAAAGTGTGAAATCTCATGTCAACCTTTCGATTGTCGACCTTCACCAGCATCTGGTGAATGTAGCCAGAGCATATAGCCAATAAGAGCATTAGAACATTCACAGCTTAAACATGAAGCCATGTGAGTGTGACGTATCACGTAACTGCCAGCACTGGATGGTTCTATTAGCAGCAGAGAAGTGTGCACAGTCCCTGGGAGGTTCTCATGTCCGTTCTCTTGCTCAGTAACTTCCCAAATGTAATCCCTTAGCAACTTAAACATTATTCTAAATGCTTCTGTTAAATAAGAAATGTTGCCTACTGTACTGCGCTGTGGGCTTAATTCAAATTTGCATGTAAGCCCAACGGTTGCTTACCGTCCCGGAATGGACGAGAGGGTCTCGGAAATCGGGTCGCACTCCCTGCCCCCCGGAAAGGTAGGCAAGCCTACCAGAATTGTGTCCATCCTCTGTGACCCCCCCCCCCCCCATCGGCAGGGGGGTTCATGGGACCAAATGACGCAATTATGCTGGCCACGCCCACATGCGTCATACCTTTCGAGCAGCCCCATCCCGCATCTTTCCTACCCCGTCAGCTGCCCCGGCCCTCTGCCTCAAAAGAACAGGCAGCCCAAATGTAGGCAACCCTGATGTATACTCAATGGTTTGCATACAAATTTGCTGGTGTGGGGTCTGCACATGTGCAGAATGCGTCTTGCGATATCGCTTGTAGACCTCTGTTAGCTTCAACATGATAAAGCAATAATTGTAAAGTCCTGAAATAGGGGGGATTAAATTAGCCCTGCATTTCTGCCATTAGACCTGAGCCTAGCTTTGTGTGACCTTCGCTCAAACCTGATTGGCACCTTTGTTTATAATGAAATCAGAGGTGTAACTCTGGGAGGCAATGGAGTCATATGCTGCTGGGCTCCTACTTCCAAGAGGGCACCTCTCCTCCACCTCTCCTCCCCTGATAATTTTCTTGCCTCTGAGCAACTGGGACAAACTGACACCTCTGAATGCAAAACACTCATCTCTACTAATTACATTGTATTGTTTTGTCATTTAAATCAGGATGCCGTGCTGAAATGCTCTGCCGGGCACTGGAACATGAACGTAACCTGTGAGCTGCTGGACTGCGGACCCCCACCTCCATCATTTGTACTCCATGCCAGTTTCTTCTGCCCTTATGGTACAGGCGCAGGGAAAAGCTGCTTCTTCACCTGTCTCCCGCCTGCAAAATTCCAAGGTAACAGAAGTTAACAATAAAGGCCATGTTCAGCTTAGACTAAAGACATTTTATGAATTTGAGTTAAACTATTTAATTCAAAAATATAATTTTATTGAACAGTATGAGGACCAATCTTATGGCCCATACACACTGGGCGACTTTCATGTGAAAGCCGCTCAGTTTTCTCGTTTGAGCGGCTTTCAGCTCAAAGCCGCCCAGTGTGTATGACCTGGCAATGAGTGGTGATGTGCGCTCCCGCATCATCGCCGGGAAAGCCGTTCATCTGCTGGTATTACCAGCAGATGAGCGGCTTTGAGGACGGTTTTGTATAGCGCTACACTATGCAATGCTGTCTGCCCCCCACTGACCGCGCCGGACAGGGGAAAGCACTGAGCGGCTTTCCCCCAGCAATGATAGCAGTCTTCGCTGTCCATACATGCTGGGTATAATCACCCAGTGTGTATGGACCTTTAATCTGAAACACTTAAGATGTCAAGCATGATCATTAAAAAAAGATCCTTAAATATGAATATGTAGGATTCAGTTTGCTGCCACACTCACTTGGAAGTTGTCAGAACGACAAAACCTGGGGATATGGTCGTTAGGTCGACACTATGAAGGTTGACATAAATTAGGTCGGCCACTAAAGGTCATCAGGGCTTAGGTCGACGCATAAAATAGGTCGACATGGCCAAGATGAACAGAATCGTAAGGTCGACACAAGCATTAAATCGACAAAGGGAATGTCGACAGTCAAAAGGTCGACATGGTCTTTTCATGTTTTTAATTTTTTATTTTCTTACCGCTCCTCATGGGCTGGACTTTGCTCCTCATGGGCTGGACTTCGCTGCTACAATATATCTTATTGGTTGACATTAGGTGGCACATAGGCCTCCAGTGGTCTGGTGAGAAATCCCCTACAGCTTTTAATAATTGTAGCGGCTGATGTCCATGTCACATGACTTCTCCTGCAAACTGCAGGAAGGTCACACAGCTCATCCAATCATGGTAGGTATAACAGTGTATTGTGCATCAGGAGACCAGGTGAGTATGTAAAAAAAAAAATCGAAATCCGGACTAATACCGTTATTCAAAATGCTTGTGTTCCCCATTATTTTGCATAAGGGATACTCAACCTGTTCCAAGAACCTGGTTACAGATCCATTTCCTAGCATATGGATGTTACTTGCACTTGTATTATATGTTAAAAATATATGATTACTGTTTTTAAAAAAAAAATCTTTTCAGCAATAAAAATGTCAGTAATAGACAGAAATAGAATTGACTACATGTTATGACTGTGTATTCTATGTGCTAATCACTTACATTTCAGCAGAACAATGGCAAGTTGATTTCTCAAAACATGTATATTACAGCCCTGCGGTGCTTGTGTTTTAATGATCACAGAGATCAGTATAATTTGTGTGACAATAGCCTCTAGCATAATTCTCAGTATCTTAAAGGACCAATAAGTACTAATTTATATTAATTTAATGTGATCTACACATACACAGCCACGGTTGATAATATATGATAAAGTACCTCCACCCTCAAACTGACCTTTGATATGGCAAGGCCTAGCTTTAGATTCTGTATTGGAGCTGTTGTATTTTGTGTTTCAAGTATATATAGTATGACTCTGAATATGAACTCTATTATCCAATTAATTTTGATGAGAGCTGAACAACACATGCAACCTCCAAGTTACTCATCCAAAAGTTCCACCACATGCCCCTAAGACAAGACACTTCACACAAAATGTTCCTACAAGTACTCAGTTCCTCCGTTGTCATAAAATTCCAATGTGCTCCAAAGCTCCCCAACATAGCATTCAGACCTACCAACAGGCATTCCAAATGGCACTTAGGGGGGTATTCAATCTGGCGTCACAACTGTCGGGCTACCCTGACAGCCGTTACCCGGTCACGTTCTCAGCTCGGCATGCTGGATTCAATGTCCCGCCAGCCGTGAGCTCAACAATTCCTGGCCGTCTTTCCCATTAGGCTTAATGAGTAGTTCAACAGGAGTTTTTCCCTCAAGCTCATAGGATAAATACCCAAGAAAAAAGAGAGACAAATGGAAAACCACAATAGTGTAATACTGTTTTGATAGGTTGTTTTCAATCATAAATCAGTACACTTTAATCCTTATTGGACATAGGGGGACTCGTACCCTTTAAGTTGGTCTACTTTTTTAGGGTAGACTTAGATCGCTTATATGGGGGCGGTCAAATCACCATTAGATTCCCACGATGTCCACTCTTCACTTGTAGCATATGAAATAAAAAAGCTGGTATAGTGTAATACCTCTTTATTCACACATAATTAAAAATACATACAGCAGGGTTCAAAACATCAGACTCTCACCGAGCAGTATTGTCCACACAAGAGATGTAGACAAAATAGGCAGATGGTGTAAATCAGGCGTCCCTGCAGCCTCTCCCGGTGTAAAGTCCAAAGTTCCTTGCCCTCCACTCCCCCGCCAACGCGTTTCCTGACCACAATGGTCTCTTTGTCAAGGCATATGGAGCTTATACATAAGGTCCTACATTTATACCCCTATCCGGGGAAACCTAATTCCAGACACAGATTCATCCTACTTGCTATTCCCCACCTTTCCCAAGTGTTTATTTTCAAAGTCAGGTCCGGGTTTTCTGGCAGCGCCTAAAGGACAGTGTTGGTATTTTTCTTTTTTGTATCTATGCTTTGTATGTAAGGTGATTCATAGTATCCAACATTACCTAAGGCAGCGACCCAGCGCACAGTTAGTCCAAAAAACTTTTTTTTTTTGCCATTAATGAGTAGATACCCAAGGGCCCAAGGATTCTAGGGCCCTGACGCCCACCCCAATGTGGAAGACGGCACTGCCTCTGGGAGCTGCTGTGGAGGTGGGTTATGGGCAGCAGTTTGCCGGGCAGCCCAGCAGTCTTTTTAAATTCAGCAGCACTTTCTGTCGGCCGTCCGGAAAATAGCGCTACAAGCTCTCAGGCGCCGCTGCCTGCACAGAGGGGAGAGAGAGGGGGGCTCAGTTGAGTATTTTGCCCAGGAGCCTTTGCTAATGTTAAGCAGGCCCTGTTCCCTGTAGGGAATAGCGGCAGGAGATTGAATACCCCCCTCACTGCAAGTTACCCACATAATGTCAAGACCTCCCCACTTACATTTCACCTCATACCCACCAGACCTACCCACATGCCACTCCCACCTCACCACATGCCTAATAGACCTTCCCACATGCCCACCAGGCCTGCCTACATGCCACACACAACTTACCACATGCCCACCAGACTTTCCCACATACCACACACCTCATAACATGCCCACAAGATCTTCCAGGCCTCCAAAAAAATGCAATCCAAAGTTCCCCACTCACTAGTCACTAATATAGTAACATTTACTAATCTCTATTTAGTCCAGAGATGACATTTGATGCACAATACACTGTTCTACCTCCCCTGATTGGATGAGCTGTGTGACCTTCCTGCAGTTTGCACGCAAAGTCATGTGACATAGATATCAGCTGCTACCATTATAAAAAGCTGTAGGGGATTTCTCACCAGGCCACTGGAGGCCTATGTGCTACCCAATGTCAACCAATAAGATATATTGTAGCAGCAAGGTCCAGCCCATAAGGAGCGGTAAGAAAAGAAAATAGTAAATAAGAGTACATATATTGTTTCATCTGAGGCCCCCATTTCTCTACAAAGCCGACCTGATTATCTTATACCCTCCTAACCTGAACCTGCGAGTAAGCTTTAGTAGAGTCTCCTGTATGCGGTTGGTGGGCCGCACATGGACTGAGATAGGATTGTTGCTATAATGTGCTAGGCTCCGCGTAATGAGGTTGGTTGGTACTGGCTATGGGCATGATATTGGATTGTACTGTAGTATATTTTAGACAATTAATGTACTGTATATTCTGGTCACTGTTTAGTGTAGTATATTTTGCTACTGTAGAATGTGTTTCTGTACACAATTTCTGTACAAAATTGTTCTGCCATCAGAAATTGTGTGGCCCGGGACTGACAAATTCCATGGCCCCACGCCACCCCCTACAATCCCCGCCCCTCCCATGTTATTAAAATTATAATAGTTAATAGCTTTAAAAAAGTAGAGACCCGTTAGGATGGTGGCGGTGCCGGCTCCTCAGGCTCGTCCTCATCCTCCACCATCTGGCATGCGCTGTGTGACGTCATCGCGTGGTGGGGGCTTACCGTTCAGGCTCTCAGCATTCCTGCTGCATGCTGCACTGCCTGTGAATGTCCCTGGGCATATCTGCGGCGGGCTGCGGAGGACCCGCGGCCCGCCGCTGTGTAGTGAGGGATGGCGGCCAGATGACCCGTGGGTGGCTGCACCCTCTGTCAGAGCGTCCAAGACAGTTGTCCCCATAGCACCCCCCTGATGGCGGCCCTGATTGTTGGTTGCAAACATTGGTTGGCTCCTGGCTGTCAGAGAAATTTGTCCAGGCCCCCTGCTCCGCACTGATCTATGTCATACTCTGAATCATTGGCGGAACATTTTATATCCAACTTTGGAGTATGATCAAGGGCAGCACATTTGCAGTTAAGCGACTTTTTAGTTTTTCATGTACCAGCAACTTTGCTTGCTCAGAAGAGCATATCGCATAATACATTCACTGGACAGCAAAGGAGGACAGGTTGCCCCTGCTTAGTTTGAATGCAATGCAGAACATTGGTACAGGCAGGGCGCCCCAAGCAGGGGGTGCCACCCGCTCCATGGGGAGGCTTGCCAGTCCAGTCGGCGCAAGGCTCCGGGGGGGGGGGGTCTTGCCGATGCAGCAGCCATATGTCTCCACGGGGGGGGGGGATTATGGTGCCCCTGCACCCACCCGCTCCAGGTGGTGGCTTGCCGATGTGGCAGCCGCATGGCTTCATGGGGAGGGGGGTTGGGGGCGGACGCCGAATCGCTCCACGGGGGGGCTTGCCGATGCGGTTGCAGCATGGCTCAAGGGGAGGCCTTGCCAATGCAGCCGCCGAATCGCTCCATGGGGGGGGAGAGCATTGCCGATGCAGCCGCCGAATCGTTCCACGGGGGGGGGGGGGGGGGCGGCGGTGATGATGCGTGGGATGAGGGTATCCGCGTTGCTCCACGGGGGGGAATGTAATACGGCTGGCTCCGCATCGCTACACACGGGGAAGGTGGGGGGTGATGTGGTGAGGGCAGCGCAGCAGCATTGTTCCACGGGGGGTGTGGGGTGATGCAGCCTGGGGGGGGGGGGGGCGGTTAGTTGCCACTCACTTCGATCCACCTGCTCCCTCCTGCTGCCCTCCAGTGGCCGGTGCCCTAGGCAAATGCCTAAAGCTGCCTAGTGGTGGCGCCGGCTCTGGGTACAGAACAGTCAGCAGCTCATATTGCAGGTTACAAGTATGATGACAAATAAATGGTTTCTCTCTCTCTCTCTCTCTCAGGAATGAGTCAGTGGGTGACCTGTACAGGGCATGGTCTATGGTCTCTGCCCGAAGGCTACTGCAAGATTGAATGTGATGCCCCTACTGCTATCGCCCATGCCAAACTGCTAACGCACCACTGCCTGCAGGGTAACCACGATGTGGGATCAACATGCAGATACAGGTGTAAGCCGGGCTACCATGTAGCAGAAGCTGCTGAGCGACGGCATAGGAGGTTAGTGTCCAAAATCCTTTTCCCCCCTACTTTATAAAGCTGTCATATTGCTCACTTACTGTATGTGAGTAAAGTACAAGATTAAGCAGCATCACCAATATCATAGATGTCAGTGTAGAGAGAGGACATTTCACAGACGTATCAGGACTCATGATAGACTGACTGTAGGTCGACCACTAAAGGTCTAAGTGGGTAGGTGGACACCTTTAAATGGTCGACATACCCAATATTTACACAAGTAAAGTTCGACATAAACATAAACACTGAAAAGATCGACACATGTTTTTCATGTTGTTGTTTTTTGTTTGTTTATACCGACTTGGTTCATTCTTTACTATGAATACTGTACCCGAAGCATGGCGAGCACAGCGAGCCATACGAGGGGACGTGGGACACGTATACGGTGTCCATTTCGACATACGTTGAAATACAGATGGAGCCCCTCTCATTCAATGCCGGCGCTCGCCAGAATGTCCTCTCTGGGGAGCGCTGGCTGATAGGGGCTCCATTAGACTGGGCCGCGCGAGCGTCTCACATGACCACACATCCCAGTCACTCGGCGGCGGAACACTGCCTGTCTCTGCTTCAGGGAGACGGGCAGGGTCAGGGGGGGTGCAGGGGTGCGGCGGTGGCAACTGACGGGGACCGGTGGCGAGGCAGCGGGGACTGACGGGAGCTCCGTCGGAATAGGGCACATAAGCGCTTCGTGCGCGCGCGCCCCTTTCCGATGGATGGCGGGGCCTGGCAGCTGGCGGGGACTGGTGATAGAATCGCAAGCACGATAGGGTCTCCATCTGTAGACACCCCCAAAAACAGCAAAAACTTGTGTTGCCGTTGTCAGTGTCGACCATGTCTATGTCGACATTTTGCTTGTGTCAATATTCTGTCAATGTCGACCTTGAGTATGTCGACCAATAGTGATCGATCTAATGACTGTCGACATAGAGTCAATCTATCATTTATTTTATACCATAACCTTCTCAGACAATATACTGTCATTTCAAATTCAAGTTCCATAGATTCAGAGCAATTACGTAATCTCGTTCTTATGCTAAACCCTTCTCGCCTTCAGCGATCACATTTACACTCCTCTTATATGTAAATCTTCCCAGCTTGGTCCCATCTCTTACATGCTACCAACTGTTATAACTCACAAGTCACTTCAACACTTGCAACATGAAGATTTCTAAATTGGAACCTTTGTCCACTCTCGCAGTACACTAATGTACATAATTTATCATCTTTCCGCCTCCCAATCCTGCGGCATGCGTATGTGTCATATTCCAAACTTCATTCTCATTTATGATTAAAATGAATCACTGGCAAACCGTTTTCAGTTATCCTCATCATCATGTCAGAGAAAAGCGAAAGCCCAGCACAAAACATAAACGGAAGACAATGTTTTTTTTATTTTTTTTACTATTACTTTATTTATTGAAGCTTCAGTGTAAAGCAATAACAAAAAAGATTTATCTTATGAAAGTGTGATTGTTGCCATCTGCATTGGAAAAGGGTTATAAAATGTTTCACTTATGCCAAAATGATACATCACAATTGCACAAAAGCAAAACAAACAAGAAACAGTAAAACAATTAAGATGTTAAGAGGATTGACGTTCTTTAAAAGCATTTCTGAACTGAGGGGGTGATTCAGGTTGGTTTGCATTAGGCCAAATTCGGTCTTTTACGAAATCATTCGATGGTTGGCGACCATCGAAGGATTTTTCACCCGTATGGCACCATGCGGATAGATGTGGGAGTGTACAAATCCATTCATATGGAACCACAGGCATTCGGTCGGTGGGTGGCATTTACCGGGCCTAAGGGCCTTCTGGTTCACTCGCAAAGGCAAATTCCTTCTCAAATGGACAAAACCATGTACACTGCAGGTGGGGCAGATGTAACATGTGCAGAGAGAATTAGATTTGGGTTGGGTTTTACTTCAGAGTGAGATCTATATTGCAGTGTAAAATAAAGCAGTCAGTATTTACCCTGCACAGAAACAAAATAACTCACCCAAATCTAAATATCTATGCACATGTTACATCTGCCCCACCTGCAGTGCACATGGTTTTCTCCATTTGAGAAGGAATTTGCCTTTGCTTTTGTGAACCAGAATAAGGGACAAATTCAGGCCGTGAGTCCTTTGTGGGGATTTGCAAAGTCTCAATATAACTCTCCCAAGAACTTTTGAACACAGGACTTTTTTTGAAGAGAGGCTTCCAGCCAGTCCATGTGAAATATATATATATATATATAAAAAAAAAAAGTTTTCCCTTAAATAACGTAAGTGAAGTATGGTCTTGCATGCTGCGGAGGATACTGCTAGTAGCAGTTTTCTTGCCCCTCTCTAAATTCTAGTTTTAATAGGTAAGATCCCAAAGAGCTCCCACTCAGAGGTAAGTGGAGTGAAATTAACCAGATATGTCATAATAAAGCTATTAATTTGTCGCCAAATTATTTAATATGCGGGTACACCCAAATACAATAAACGAGATCTACATTCTCCTGCAAACATTTCAGACAAGCAGAATTCTCTAAAATCTGGTATCCTCTGAGAGGAGAAATATATGCACATTAAACATATTAAAATACACTTCTGTAAATTTAGCCATCGGATCAATGCATTTTCCCACAAATACTATAACACATTTAAACTCCTCAACCTGGCGCCACTGGTATAGAATGCTTAAGTTCACAAGTCCAGTCTCACATATCAGTCTCTTCTATTATGGAACACTGTAGGACAATAATGCATAGATGTCCGAATGCATCTTTCCTTTGCGCTACAAGTTACGTTACTCATAACGCATAAGCTCTGTGTGACTCTGTGTGACTTGGTAGCCCCTGAGCATCTTTGTGTTTGACCTTTTATGTTACAGTGCAAAATGGTGCCAATAGGACGCACAAGCAGCTTCTGCTGATAAAAATATGCAGCATGCCTATATTCTGTGTGTTGCTGCGGGTGTATCTGCATATGAAATATCATGTTACAGACAGTGTTTTCTTGGAAAACCGAATAGGAAAAGCCATACAAGAACATTGTTACAGTACAGGTTCATTCAAGGCCAGCTTAAGATTTGGGGACACCAGGGCATTTAAATGTGCCAATAAAACTGAATGCATACAGGTGCAGTCCTGCCAGATCCACACCCCATGACTGTCCACCCTGTACTGGTGGATGCCGGCCAGAGGGTGACTGATGATAGGACTGCAACAGCCTAAAGTTCTTAGCAATCCACCAGCTGTACCCAAAGAGTAATGGGCCCCATACATCAGCAATCACAATTAATGGATTTCCAGATCCAGGGATTTTTTGGCCAGATAAATGGATTTTACAATCTATCTGACTTGCCCACACATTACAGATTTATTTCAGTGATCGGCAGATTTTTCCATCTAAAGATTGCATCTTCATATCTGGAAATTGCCCAATCGATTGCTGTTCATAATGTAAATAGATGAAGAAGACGAATTGGGAATGCCCACACATATAAAAAAGATCTGCAGATAATACCAGATTATTAAACATGTTTAAAAACCTGATTAAGCAATCGATTGGCGATTTTGATTGGGATGGCCAAAAGGGGGAGCCCACACATCTAAAATTAATTGTGGCAATCATCTCCATATCTGAAAATTGTCACAATTAATTGCTGATGTATGGGGCCCTTAAGACAATGTATAGCTCAGAGGTGATAGCCTGCAAGATCCAGGCCATGTAACCGCTTCAGTGCAATGGGATATATTGCTTCCAAATTAGGTTCCGGGTGTTTATTGACTAAAAAGGGAGTTCTATTGATGATGGGATGTTGCTGTGGGCAACCAATCAGATTCTATCCATATCTTCTAGAAGTTGCTAAATAAATAAGAAGTAGATTCTGATTGGTTGCTATGGACTTCAATAGAACTCCCATCTTAGTAATGATATCCCAAAGTGTCAAACCAACGTGTTGATATTTATTTCCCCTCTACAAACCCATGGATTGTTTTCATTAGACCGAGGCGGTTTCTGAGTGGTGTCAGCTACATAGTTCCTTTTGTTTACTTAATAGTTGTCGAACGGAGAAATATGAAGCCGTTTCTTATTACAGTGTTTGCTGTGCCAAGTGCAAACATTCTGCAGCGGATGTTGGTAAATAAACTACATGGAAAGACTGTATAAAATATTAATTATTACACAAACCCTAAACAAACAATCACACTACAGCGACAGTGATTCCGTGCGTAAGCATTATAAGCAACTCCATCGGAAGTACTGTAACTGCGGGTGCCGTCATCTATTCATGTCCCCTGGACTCATTCCGAAGAGAAAGGTTACTTGTTCTGCCATCCAACCATCTACTGGTGATTTTACATTGAAATCTACTAGATCAGGTGGCTTTGCATAGTTGTTCATCAGCAAAATAAACACGTGGAAAGTATACTGCGAAATAAAGGGTTTTCCCCATTTTCTCATGCTGGCAGAGCGATATAATAAGCGATATTCTTCATTTTGGCATTTCTGTGCGATATTGTTCATGATATCGCTCAGTGTGTATGAGTCCAAAGACCCTCGATGTGTGATCCTGTGGGTTGTTAACGACTCCCGAAGGATTGGATCGTTGACAAGGGCCATCGTTAACCAACTTTCCAACGGTGGTGGGGGCAGGGGTTGTAGAGTAGGGGCCGTTGTTAATGATCCGCTCCTTCATCTGTACATGCAAAGTCGATGGAGTTGGTCGTTAACTACCCACAGGAGCACGCGTCGTTGGAGGCATACACACTGGGCAATATTATGAGCGATATCGTGCAGAAGTGCCAAAATGAGCTATATCGCCTACTGAGTACGTGGATTAAGAGCCTAGTGCGTACAGGGATTAAGAGTTCCACCACAGCCTCTCAGGAATGCCTGACGTTCTCAAATAAACACATCAGTGTCAGGAGTTGATTGTCTCCTTCTATTAAATCTTAAAGCAGTGGTTCCCAAACTGTGTTCCGTGCCTTGGATTGTTGACCAAAGACTAATTCAAATTATTTCTAGACAATGTAATAACTATGTAATACTGTAGGCGAAAACAGTGCTGGTGGCTTCCATACTTACATCTGTGGACAAATTTAAGCAAGTCTTGTCTCTTGTAACATAACTGAACATAAGGATTACATGGACACAATTTATTTCATTTTTTTTTTCTAAATTTCCCAATAAGAAGATTTTTTTTTCCCAGGGTTTCCCTGGATAAAAAAATCTGATACCTTTTGGCCACCTCGATTCAAAAATGTTTGGGAACCGCAGCCTTAAAGTATACTACATACTCTTTGGTGATGACAAGGGAGGAGTTCCTAAAACAGGAACAGTCAGATTTGTTACTCAGACCGTTTAACAAATGTTGGTGGTGTCAAACGTCCCTATTATTTTTGGACTCTAGGGGTGACATTCTATGGGATGAGATAAATGCGCATTTTTTTATCTCGCACCACATCGCCGCTCTTCGCACTTTTTGATTTCACATTTTTTGGTAATAATTCGCATATTTAATGGGTTGCGATTTGGAGGCTGAAAAGTGCGATGTAGTGCGATTTGCGGCGAAGTGGTGCGAATTTATGACACAAAAAAGTGCGATTTATTCCGCCGGTCATGTGCGAGTTTTGGACCAACCGGAGTGCGATTTACAAGACTCCGCATGACTAAGAACCCCCTAACCTATTGGCCCACCTCTGTCCCCTCCATTATGCATCACACCCCCTATATAAAGGGGCACTGGCCCCATTTCACTCTTTGATAGGAAGTAAGGAGCATGGAGAGGAGCAGTGGCAGTGTGAGCAGAGGAAGAGGTGTTGGTGGCAGAGGGAGCAGTGGCAGAGGGAGCAGTGGCAGAGGGAGAAGTGGCAGAGGGAGAAGTGGCAGAGGGAGCAGTGGCAGCAGCCAGCCAAGTGGGAGAGGCAGCAGAGGACTGCTGAGGTCGTCCTCCATTACAGGGAGTGGCAGCATTGTGGCAGGCAGCATGGCCACAGCAAGGCCAGCCCCAGATCAGGCCCTGGCGGACCAGCCCCAGCAGGAGGAGGTGGAGGATCCACTGGCATCCCCATCCAATACCCAGGACCTATTCCGTACCCCAGAGCAGCTGCAGGAGGGAGCTAACTCCTTGGTAAATTTCAAGGAGAAACAAATTGAATTTATGGCCTCCCAAAGCCTGCAAATAGGGAATATCCAGGGGTACATGCGTCACACTTTTCTTCAATTAAGAAAAATTTCAAGGAGTGTACGGGTTGGTGTAGGTACTCATGTGCGCATGGCTAATAGCATTGACACCCGTTTTGCAGATCTTACTTCTGCTGTAAGGGAACAGAATAGCCATATTGGCAGCCTTGTGCAAAGTATAGCTGCACTTAGCCAATCGTGTACAGCGCAGACCAATGCCTTAATAGGTATGCAGGCACAACTTCAGCAGATGGAAGGCAATGTCATAGGTGCAGCAGCATCTACACTGAGTAGTGTATCTAGTACCCCAGTAAGTGGCTCCCCCACTTCCCCACCCCGTCGGAGTATTAGGAACCGGGGTGGCCTGGGTGCAGCTTCAAGAAGTGGTTTAGGGTGGCCTGATGGTGGGAGAAAATAATTTATATTTTTTCTACATTTTTAATTTGCATCTAATATGCAATACATCTTGTTACATCCCCCGACAGTTCGAATGTTTGAGTGATAAAAATGCAGGTTGTTTATGACAAACTATACTGCAGTAAAAATGTCTAAATGCATACCATTTTGTCGGTGTATTATTTTTAAAGCAATTGTTGTGTGAAATATGACATAGTGTAATGTTATATGACAATGGGATTGCTGAAAAGTAGTGTTGGGTAACTTCTGGCCCGTCAAAGGTTGTGGAACTACATATTTTAGCAAGCTCTGGCACTCATTGTTTGGACTGTAATGGTTATAGTGTGTCAGGGCATGCTGGCACGTGTAGTTCCACAACACCAGGTGAGCCATGTTTTAGAGCAAAATTAATTCATACATGTTACAAATGTACTTACAAGGTTGATTACAGCAAGGGATAGGTCAGCACCACCAGCTGCATCAGTTGGGCTCTGTGTATTAGGCTAAATGTGGGTGGAAACAGATGGTATTGCTAAATAATTTGTTTATGAGTACACTTACAGCAAAGGTACATGTTGGAATACAGGGCACATGTGCTTACCAGAAAAGTAACGCCTGATGATTTGTGTACGCACCAGATTCCCCCTCTGCATACCCCTCACTACCCGAGGTGTGGTAGGTTGGGCTTCCTGCACGACTGCTGCATGTTCCTCCTCCACATAGGCAGGTTGGGACAGGGCTATGTTGTGTAACATGCAGCAAGCCTGGACGATCATCACTACTTTTGCTGGGTGGTAAAGCAGCGTACCCGATGACCGGTCCAAACACCAGAATCTACTTTTCAATACGCCAAATGTACGCTCCACCACATTGCGGGTTGCAATATGGGATTCATTATACCGGTGCTGTGCAGGGCCCTCTGGGGAGCGCAAAGGTGTCATGAGCCAGGAAACACACCCATATCCTGAGTCACCTAAAACACAGATAGGAAGTTATTGCCTTATATGGTAAGGTATGTGCATTGTGCAAACAGGAGACACTGGGACAAGAGCAATATGCTTGTGAAACTGGAAACACACACATTTGAGCAGGTACAAATAAGGACAGAGAGGGTAATATGTAAAAATGTACTTACCAAGTAGCCAGCCCCCTGGCATTTGTTGTTGGTTGAATCGGTTGCAGAGGGCTGAGTGCCTCAGAATATAGGCGTCATGGCAGTTCCCAGGGAAGCCTTCTACAACACTTAGGATTTTGAGATGAGCATCACATACCACCTGAACGTTCAAAGAGTGCTGCCCTAATCCCAATGTGTGTGCAGTCTATAGTTCCCAGCACGTGAGGGAATGCTGAGAGTCTTGTGGTCCTGCCACTCCAACTCAGAACGTGGGAATCTGATGTATGTCCGCCAAGACTTCTTTAAAGCAAGTAACACTTGAGTAAAATGCTTAGAGAAAGTGGGCTGTGATACCCCCAAGGACCATGAGGTCACAGACTGAGTGGAGCCTGTGGCCAAATAGTAGAGGGTAAACATTAATTTCTGCAGCCCAGACACTGCATAGTTGCCTCCCCTGAAGGGGTCCAAATCATCTCTCACCTGCTCATATAAGTCCAACAGGTTATTGCGGTTCAGCCTAAACATCCCCACAACCTGTTGATCCAAGAGGGAGTCCAGGTACAGCCGAGCAAGATACATACGTGGGGTACGCAGTAGTCGGGGGGCTACCTGAATCTGGTGTGCAGCTTCCTCCCTCCTGTGCAGCTCCTCCAAATGGGCCACATCACAAATGAGCAACTCCAAACCACTCTGCAAAATCTCCATGTCTCAAACCCTCACAGGTGTCCTTAATGATGTTGGGGTATATGTAGGGGTGTTTCTGAGTGAACTTGAGGGCACCTGTGTTGCACTTGACCAAAATGAGTTCTGGGCCAAATCGCCCAACAGAACCTGGTCTGAAAAAAGTGGGATTATTAGACACCTTAAAAGTGCGATTTGCGAAAACGCATCCCATTAAATAAGCGATTTCTATACTTTTCTGTACGAAAACATCTGGATGCGATAAAAATGCGAATTTTTCTCACACTTTTGGACCGCATTAGTTTTCGCACATAATATGCGATATCCGTCTCTTAGCGCATCCTATTAAATATGCGATTTCAAGGAAAAATGCGATGTCGCCATTTTTTTACTAATATTCACCAAAAAACACACATCTCATCCCATAGAATGTCACCCTAGGTCTAATTTAGGGAACTGTTAGGGGACTGTTCATCGACACTTAATTTATACAAAAGCAGGTGAATATGAAATTTTTGACCTACTTTTCTATAACCTAGGTGGCCCATGCGAAAATTTTGCATGTGAATAAAATACTATTCATATTATAGTAAGGCTGGTGGTTTGTGGTAGGATGAAAGAAGAACCGGTTCATCTGTAGCCATTTGAGACACTTATGTGCAAGGTGATCATGCTCCAGCCAATCAGCTCTTAACTGTTATTTTACATATTGGAGCTGATTGGCTGGTGCATTATCTACTTGCACATAACATTCTTTATGGGGATAAATACCACTTCTCCAAGCTTCATACATTTACCCCTCAGCCCATTAATCATAATTAGCCTCAAGTCAGACTTAATATAATAATAATAATAATAATAATAATAATAAATAAAGCGTTAACTTCCGAAATGAAATGTGATACTGAAAAGACCCTCAATTTGCCTTTAAGACTGATGCTAGATAATGTTGTATTAAAGAGACTTATTGTCTTGTTCATATTTGTGTTACAGAAAGTTCATGAAAATACACTGTCTACAGACAGGACTCTGGAGCAAGGGCCGCTGCATTCCTGTCATTTGTGACCCGCTACCCCTGATACTCCACGGGATGTACAACTGCACTCGTGGTCTGGAGGTGGACAGCAAGTGTACACTGTACTGCGGCTCTTACACGGTATGGTACACAGACCCCAATACTGCAATGCTATGTGTTGTATCATGGTGCACATGTGTGCAAATAACTGAATTCATGTCTCTGTGTTAGAAATGCTAATTAATATACTGTTTTATTTGCAATTTTAATGAATTGCCTATAACAAGTTTGTATGGCACTGAAATGATGAGGTATATATTACCTACAAGTGACACTTAGCATACTTGGGGTACATACTGTAGCATAGTTGGGGTACAGGCGGCATTCTGTAGCATAGTTGGGGTACAGGCGGCATTCTGTAGCATAGTTGGGGTACAGGTGGCATTCTGTAGCATAGTTGGGGTACAGGCGGCATTCTGTAGCATAGTTGGGATAAAGGTGGCATTCTGTAGCATAGCTGGGGTACAGGCGGCATTCTGTAGCATAGTTAGGGTACAGGCAGCATTCTGTAGCATAACTGGGGTACAGGTGGCATTCTGTAGCATAGTTGGGGTACAGGCGGCATTCTGTAGCATAGTTGGGGTACAGGCGGCATTCTGTAGCATAGTTGGAGTACAGGCGGCATTCTGTAGCATAGTTGGGATACAGGTGGCATTCTGTAGCATAGCTGGGGTACAGGCGGCATTCTGTAGCATAGTTGGAGTACAGGCGGCATTCTGTAGCATAGTTGGGATACAGGTGGCATTCTGTAGCATAGCTGGGGTACAGGCGGCATTCTGTAGCATAGTTGGGGTACAGGCGGCATTCTGTAGCATAGTTGGAGTACAGGCGGCATTCTGTAGCATAGTTGGGATACAGGTGGCATTCTGTAGCATAGTTGGGATACAGGTGGCATTCTGTAGCATAGCTGGGGTACAGGCGGCATTCTGTAGCATAGTTAGGGTACAGGCAGCATTCTGTAGCATAACTGGGGTACAAGTGGCATTCTGTAGCATAGTTGGGTTACAGGTGGCATTCTGTAGCATAGTTGGGTTACAGGCGGCATTCTGTAGCATAGTTGGGGTACAGGCCGCATTCTGTAGCATAGTTCAGGTACAGACGGCATTCTGTAGCATAGTTGGGGTACAGGCGGCATTCTGTAGCATAGTTGGGGTACAGGAGGCATTATGTAGCATAGTTGGGGTACAGGCGGCATTCTGTAGCATAGTTGGGGTACAGGAGGCATTATGTAGCATAGTTGGGGTACAGGCGGCATTCTGTAGCATAGTTGGGGTACAGGCAGCATTCTGTAGCATAGTTGGGGTACAGGCGGCATTCTGTAGCATAGTTGGGGTACAGGCGGCATTCTGTAGCATAGTTGGGGTACAGGAGGCATTATGTAGCATAGTTGGGGTACAGGCGGCATTCTGTAGCATAGTTGGGATACAGGCGGCATTCTGTAGCATAGTGGGGTACAGGCAGCATTTTGTAGCATAGATAGAATCACATGCAGACTGAGGTTGTTCCATAGTTGGGTCACAAGCTGAGGTCGGTCCAGGCAGCGTTCTATAGCATAGTCGGGGTCACAAGCTGAGGTCGGTCCAGGGAGCAGTCTATACAGTTGCGTAATTATAGCACCGCAGCCCCCGCGACCGCGGTAGGGGGGGGGGGCGCTGTGCGGGCGCCGGGGGCTGCAGTGCTATAGTTACACCCCGCCACCATCCCCCGCAGTCTTTACCTGTCTTCAGTACACGTTGGTCCTGGCTCCCTTCTTCTGCTATGAGGACCACCACAAAATGTCCGCCCCCATTTAGCAGACAGTTCTCTGAAACTGTCTGCTGTATGGGGGCGGACATTTTGTGGTGGTCCTCATAGCAGAAGAAGGGAGCCGGGACCAGCGCGTACTAAACGTAGGTAAGACTGCGGGGGATGGGGGGGTTTGCATGGCCGCCCTCCCTTTAACGGCGGGGGGCGCCCAAAACCTAGTTACGCCACTGAGTCTATAGCATAGTTGGAGTCACAAGCCGAGGTCGGTCCAGGCAGCGTTCTATGGCCTAGTCGGGGTCACAAGCCCAGATCGGTGCAGGGAGCAGTCAGTATCAGCTCTTGGGTGACATACTGTAGCTGGTTAGAACTTACTAATGACTACAGCCTTTTTTGTATTATCCCTGTTCCCAATGTGCCATTTGCAAGATAATAAGCTAAAGCCAAATACAATAAAAAACACCATCAGCTTCAGCTAATAACTCAATGGCCTTTACCAAGCAGGGACATGTGTGTCATACTGTGGTAAAGTACAAGTAAGGTCACTGCTGACGCCATTCTGCTCGAAGATATATATACTGCATGCTGTTAGGTGCCCACAGTACTAGCAGTCATTTGCACAAATGCAGACACAGTAGTGGATAATAATGACATTTATTGACCTGCACACAGTTGCCCCCCTCCCACTTCCCCCCATTCACCCTGTATATTTTAAAAATGGATCATTTCTTTTGGAAAGCGTAGGGTAGATCCTTTGCGTCATCCAAAAGATGGTGCATGTCCTAGCAGAAAAACGCTACACAGTGTTGTACCTTGCACCTTACACATTGCCAACAATAGGAAAGGAAACACACACGCATTGACCTGATAGGAAACAATAACAACACCTTTACCCTCACAGGAAAAAAATATCACAGCTCAGTGAAGTAGAGGCTGCGCTGTGTGGGGCATATGGTGCTGTGTGGGGCATATGGCGCTGTGTGGGGCATTTGGCTTACTGCTGCATGATTTATAATTTCACTCTGCCACTCCGCCAAATGTGACATCCAGGGCTGCATCAAAGCTGACTGGAAGAGCCATAACAGCCATTGCCGGATTATGAGTTATTATTAACATTTAGATTTATGTGTGGACATGAAGGACCTATTTTTATGTGGAGGCCTGGAACTGCAGCTCCACCTGTTCCATTGTTAATCTTTTGTTCATGACCTAAGTTTCTGAGGTAACCTACAGATGAGTTCCCCTGTCTTCAAATCTTGGCATATATAGCCATATTTGGAATGACAGGGACTTTAAGACGCAATGTTTAGGGAAGGGACGCTGCGCTACCCATGGCAAAGCCTTTACATGCCATTTACAAAGGTTTTAATTTACTTTGTGAAGGGGTAAATTTATTTAAGATTCTAAAAATGAAAAAAAAAAAAAGTGATGTAGAAAATGAAATACAGAATTGTATTGTTGGCTTTTGGCATCATCTTTTTTTTAATTTATTTTTATTTTTAAAGAAGCTTTATTAAACCTACCCTTTGTCTTATGAGGACCAGGGCAGGCGGAAGGGGGGGGGGGGGGTAGGGGTCAAGGGAGACAAGTGTGACGGGCCCCAGTGATCTGAAGGGCCCCAGAGCTTTCATGCCCCAGCATGGCCGCCGCCTGTAGTAGATGGTCTGTCAGTGACCCTTGCGGCCTGGCTGTCTACTGAACACCATCTGTGTGTGGCTGAGTCTGACTGACTCACTTTGTGCCACTGCTGTCTACTGTGTGTGCACCCTGCCGCTCTGGGCTCAGAGCCGTCTACTCTGTGTGTGCACACGGCCTCGGGCAGCAGACGCACAGCCATACCCACTGGTGGTGCTGTGGCCTCAGTCTCTGGCTCCTGTATTTTTACTGCGCATGCGGGGTTGTCTGTTCTGCGCTCTGTGAATGGCCTGCCCTGTCTGCTCGTAGTGCTAGGCGTTCTTTTGTGAAAGTGACAGGCAAGCAACAGCCGGGAGCCAGCAGGAAGCAGCAGCCAGAAGCCAGGCAAGCAGGATTGAGAACAAAAATTCCGCACCTGAATGCAGGATCTGGAGTAGCCAGATTTGGTATGATTAAAGAAAATCATTATACTACTGTAATCCTTGTGTAGGGAATGCTAATATGATGACATCACTATGCACTGTTTTTAAAGATATAAAGGGTACTAATGTTTTAACTGTATGAATCAGTGAAGAGAGTGGAGTAATGAAGTGAAGTTGCCAACCTCAACCAATCAGCTTTGAGATTACATTTATCAAGTGCATTCTATAAGATTATACGCAGCAGCTGATTGGTTGCTGCGCGCAAACTTCTCCACTATTTTCTTCTACCCCCATTGTGTTCTATGCTATTTTACTGCCAATGCTACATATAACTGCTATTTTTTTTTCGGATAGCTTAGATTATTGTAGCGCAGCATGTACCTAGCGAACACCAGCTTTCCTCTTTGCACCATTTGTTTGCCCAGTTAACATTACAGTACATGTGTTGCAGAAGTCTGATGAGATTTAGCAATCAATGCAAAAGCTTACAGGGGTCATTCCTGACCTTGAACTACATTGTCGGTTTTTCGTACGTTCTAGCCGTAATGTTTTCCTTTTGCCAACGGAACAGCTCAGCTTTATTACGGTGACATTATAACCCCAGCCTCGCAGCTAACTTAATATTCTCGCCTATCTCCCGAGCGGTTTACGTTAAATAGGGATGAGTTCCATGGCCCCTGGGTTTTACAATTCTGCAGGTGTAGAATCATACAAAAATGCGTTATTTTTCCCAAATTGCTCATCCAGCACAAAATAGCACTTTTTCCTACTCGGATAAGAAATACTTTGACCAAGTCCTCCGTAGACAGCACAATTTAAAAATAGCACAATGCAAAACGATGATATTCTGGTGTTCAGGTAATAAGACTAATTTTGATTGTGTGCAGATATAGTCACATTTCATTTTAACAGTGAAACATAATTAACACATAATTAAGTTGATTATCTGTGACAGTGATGAGAGCGTTGGAATAAATTTGTTTTTCACACCTTTGGTAGAAGTGCTTAGTTCACAATGTGCCGAACGAGGCTTTTAATTGAACTTTGTGTCCCTTGTCTGTTTTAAAACGATCAGTCATTTAAATCTTTTAAATTGGATTACAAGAGGTTCTGATTCACAAAGGAAAGTCTAGCACACCGATCAGCATATGGGACCCTTGTTTTTTTCATCGACTTGCAAAAACGTGTTGACTTCAGGTCTTCTTTCTTTTTTTCTTTCTTTAAAGGAATTTTCAACCTCCAGATGACTTTCATTCATTGGCTTGTGCCTAAACTTACCCCCCACCGCCTAAACCTGACACCCTTCCGCCCCTCCTCACAGCTTAACTACTTCAGTGGCAATCCCGAGAATTTTCCGGGCTGTGCTTCAGTGTCCACTCTGGCAAGCCCGGAAAATTCTCGGGATTGCCACTGTTTAGAGCCGGGCAGCGCTGCTGAGTTCAATCACTGAACTCAGGCAGCTTCGGCGCTGCCCGGCTCCCTCCCCGCCGCCGCGCCTCCTCCTCCCCCCTCCCCTTGGGGTTTTCTATTGAAGCCCCCAGCGCTGGCTTGTGACAAGCCGGCTGCCGGGGACGGGTGCGCAGGTCCGGGCAGCCGCTGATTGACAGTTCAGCGGCGCTGCCCGGACCCAGTGGTGTTTTTTTTTAAGGGAGCGCTCCCCATAAAAAACTCACCCAGTGGGGAGCACTCCCCCCCCCCCAAAAAAAACCACCACTGAAGTGGTTAACCCCTAATACCCCTTTCACACCACAAGCAAATTACTGGGTTAAAGGTTTTCAACCTGGGAATTTGCTGAAAAACCCGGGTTTTTCTTTAGCGTGAAAGGGTCAACACGGGTCTTAAATCCTGACACTCCGACCCTGCTCTTGACCAGGGTCAGAGCACCGGGATTTAAGACCCGTGTTTACCCTGCGGGTGGTGTGAGTTGTGGTCAGGCTGCTCCCGGCAATGCTGGGTAATTGCTTGGTGGCCGGTGGGCCTGGGCATGGGTCAAACGGTCGACAAGGTTTCGGGCAATCACTGATGGTCAAAAGGTCGACACAAGCAAATGGTCAACATTGAAAAGGTCGTCATGACAAAGGTAGACGTGAAAGTTTTGCTTTTTTGGTGTCTTTGTCGACATAGGTCAACATGGACACCATATAAATGTACCGCATCCCCTGGCACTTGCCATGCTTTGGGCACGGTGCCTCGCTGCCCTCTATTTTATTCTCCCTATATACCCACTGGGTATGAACAATACAGTTTTTCTGAAAATATCATGGAAAACTCATGTCAATCTTTTGACTTTAGACATGTTGCTCGTGTCGACGTTTTGAACCTGTGGCCTATACAGTGGCATTATTACTTCCTTCTGCTGCTGATTCCTCACCCTATGCAACCAAGCACCTGACTCGCCTTCTTCATCGCTACTGTATGTCACATTTGTGACCTGCCTTTAAGTCACCTGAAACAGAGACACCTGGATCCCGTTCCTCCGCAGTAGTTTCCAATATGGTGCCATTAATGCTATATTTAGCCTTTGGATTTTTGAGACCCGAGTGCATGATTTTACATGATGTAATTAAAACATATACAAAGAGGTGGTCATTATGTCCCCAGACATACAATAACAGCAACAGTAGGAACTGATTTCACAGGGTGGAGCTAAAGACCAGTATTTGGTCAGTTACACGCAAGTACAGGGGCAGCATGAGATACTCTGTGGCTTTGGGGTAAAATTACGGCTGCCCATAGTAATCAATCAGATTCTATCAGTTCTCTATTGCATCCCACCTGCTCTATTGTCCAGGCACCTGAAGCCCCCACTTTGGCCATAGTCTGAGCTGGAGGAGAGAATTATTAAACAGGGTATTTGCCAGCCCCCGCCACTGCTGCTGCTATGGGGCAGGGAATGCTGGTGTCTCCGTCTGTTCTGATGGAAACCCACCCCCCCACCCAGTGCATTCCTCCGCTTGCTCCCCAGCTCAGCTTAGCAGGTGCTACTTACATACTGTAGATCGACCGGAACCTTTGTCTGTGTGCCGGACTTTGGGGGTTATTCCAGTTCACTCGCAAAGGCACAATCACTCTCTAATGGACAAAACCAAACCATATGCACTTCAGGTGGGGCTGATGTAGCATGTGCAGAGTTACATTTGGGTATGGTTTGTACTTCAAACCTATATCTATGTTGCAGTCTAAAAAATAAAGCAGCCAGTATTTACCCTGCACAGAAACATTAAAACACCCAAATCTAACTCTCTCTGCACATGTTATATCAGCCCCACCTGCAAAACACCCAAATCTCTGCGCACCGAGTTCTCTGATACTCAGTGTTTGTATGAGCGCACAGGGAGAGGGGCAATTGGGATGTGGGGGCAGGGGGTGCTGTGGTCACTATCTTGCCTCCGGGCAACTTTAATGAAGTTACTCCACTGGCATAGACGACAACACAAGTAAACTAAACTGGGTAGGCCCTGTCTGTGAGCCATATGCCCTGGACAGACCAACCAAGCCAAAGAGACAACCGATAGCAAAGTGTGAATTGTGTGTGATTGTTGCTGTATTCAGTGTGTGACTGCAGCCGTACTGTATCTAGGGATGGCCATCGACCATCGATGATTTGAAATCATTGATGGTTTATGGCCGATGTTGAATACTTTTGCCATCGATGTGGGAGAACCAGATGGTGTCCCTACATCGATGGCAAAGGAGAGCCGATGTTTTTTTTTTTTAAGGTGCTGAGACACCCAGAAGTCCCATCCCCGAGTTCTGATTGGCCCATGGGCCATTCAGTCAAGTATAATGGATGCCCACCGACAGCTAAAACTATCGATGGTAATCAATCAAATAGTTTACCACTATCGATGGCTGGGTGCAGAATCACCATCGATGGCGTCTGCACCAATGGCCATCCCTAATGTGTCTGCAAATGAAATGCTACTGTATATTACACTGTTTTCCAGAAAAACACTGTAAAGTTTCATTTCTAATGCAGACACAGTGGCAGTCACATACTGAATAGACATACCGCATATCAGTTTAATCAGCAGAAGCTGCTTATGCGTCCTAAAGTACAAGAATGAAATAAACTGCAAATACAATATATGGGAAAAAATACAATAAATGAGCATGGCTTCAAAGAAGATGGGGAAGGATTAAAGCAACCTTGGATACAAAAATCTACAACAGACAAATGTTATCATGGGTGAGTTTTACAACCTCCTACTTCCATACCAAGGGAAAGCTTGTATTCCTTGAATATTAACCAGACATGGCCAAACACGAGCTGTTGTCTCTGGCCGAATAGACACGGCTAATACAGGAAATTATAACGGGACCAATTAAACACTAGACAAAACTCAACTACTTTTATCGCTGTCTCTGTATCCCTCTGGCAGTTTATTGATTTATAGCTACGTGTTTGGAATCCAATGGTGATACATTGCAGCAATGTCCTTTTATAAGCATTTACATCTACATCATGAATATAGGAAAAAAAACATGCTGTTCTATAGCAGCTATTAGATCATCCCGTCGGTGTGAGTAAAATCCATTACGTATCGATGAATGGCAGAAAGTGAAGAAGCCGTGTGGACTTCACACATCTCCGTGTTCAGGAAGTGAAATTGCTTCCTGTTGTGAAAGTGTTTTTAATAAAACTTTCCCGCTGCCATGAAGTGAGTTTCCCTTCTGTAGCTTATTGTACCCTATTGACATTTTACAGCTGTGCAGTGGATTAATGCTGAATTCTGCTGCCAGGCACAATCATCTCGCTAAATGCTCACCCTCCACTCCGCCAGGTCTTACAATGGCACCTATTAGCACACATGAATCATAGCCCCGATGCTCAGCCTTAAGGTTCCACTTTGTAGAATTTTATATTTAATCTAAAATATGCTTAAAAGATTTTATTTGCTAGAGTACCTCATGTTCTACTTGGAGAGGGTGTAGTTCTAAGACTGTGAGGGAAATATACTAAGATGGGAGTTCTAGTTCAGATGGGATGTTGCGATGGATTACCAATAAGAGACCATGGGTGGGATTCTCCAAACTAAAAATGCCGTAAAAACCATGTTTTCGGGGGGTTTTACCGCATTTTCATATTTAGCAAAGCCCCACCGCTGGGGCTTCGCTGCGGGGGGTTACACCAGTTCTAGATGGCGTAACCACATGGAAGCCTGTGGGCTTCCCTTGTGTACCCCGCCGCCCCACACGCCCCCGCCGTTACGGGCAGCCTGTGTCCGGGCAGCCTCCTGCTGTGCTGCCCGGTCCAGTGGTCTCCTTCTACACAGCTTCCGGGTGCATGGAGGAGGAAACTGAGCCCTCACACAGCCGGGTAAGGGTGCAGGGAGGGAGGGGGGAACCCGCTGCACATCGCCAGCCATCACCTTTGTCGCATATGTTACTGTTATTAAAACTGCGAGTGCCGGCGATTTGCTGCCAGGGTTATTAGAAAATGCCGCCCTCTCTATTATCTTCTAGAATGTGCTAAAAAAAGAAGTTGATTCTGATTGGTTTTACATAGCAACATCCCATCTTATCTGCACATGGTTGGGTGGCATTGTATCCCTAGCATGATACAACAACTAGAGACGTAGCAAACTGGTGAGAGGGTGGAAGACCAATTATGACCTTGACAGTAATCATTCATATCGGATGCACACCTTTAAAAGTAGCAATTATTGCTTGTTTGCACATATATTCATGAGCTGATCTGTGTAAGTCAATGGCGTCACTGAGATAGCTGTCACCCAGTATAAACGAAGGGTGTGGTCTTATGGCACGCCCATGTGTTTTTTTTTCTCATTCTGGGGGGTGTGTCCTGCATTTCCGGAGATGCTGTACTGTCCCCAGAGACTCTATCTCCCCTGATGATTCTCCTCGGTGACTGGACAGACAGTAAGGAAGAGCTAGCATTCTAATAATGTCACTGTTACAAGTCATGCATTGTATAAATGCTCCTCAGTTCAAGTTCAGAACATTACCAATTGCACCGGCTCTGGTACAGGATGCTCTGGATCTGACCTTGTCACCTGTCCTCTCTGGCAGCGCACCTCAGCCTGGCTCCTGACATGACTAAGAGACGGATGGTTTGTGAACCAGATAAGGATAACCTAACTGACTGTCTGACTGACCAACTGAACCAAGCGCTGCTGAGTTGGACCGGGTCAGTGTACCACCACACCGCACTGTATTTTATTAAGATCGGTGAAGTGATAACATGTCTGGTTTTTATCACGCCCAATCAGCTCCTACCTACCAAGCCTGTAACTTCACAGTTAGGAGCTGATTGGCCAGTTATAAAAAACAGACACTATCACTTCACCGAACTTAATAAATCTGCCCCTTGGTGACATTCAGTCCCTGGAGTTTTAGAAGATGAGCCGAGCTACCGCTGCTGCAGCAGAAGAGAGACGTCCATGCCATGCTGGCGGTCAGACGGCATTTACCAGCTGTCTGGCACTGACCAGAGCTAATTTGATAAAGGAGCGAATTACCACAGTGCCAGCAGCATGTGGAGCTGTGAGACAGTCAGCTGAGTGTGCAAGGGTTCAGCATTGATGAGAAGGACCAACATCATCGATGTCTATTGGAAAGCCAGTATACAGTACCTCATGTTCTGAACTTGCACTGTCATCCCTACTGATTATGATAAAGAAGCCTTTATGAGAATTAACACATCTGCAAACTACTGAAAACCCATAGCAAAAAAAATAAAAAATCTTTCATGCTGTCTGGAACAGAGCAAACGGGAAGCACAAGCTGTTGCTGCTGATCAAAATAATATGCAGCATGCCTATATTCTGCATGGGACTGTAGCTGTATCTGCATATGAAATGGAATGTCACAAAGTTTCCCAGGAAAACACTGTAAGGTACAGTTTCGTATGCAGATACAGCTGCAGCCACACAACCTTATTTCCTTCCACTTTATCAGTGACGTGCGGTGAGGTTAGTGGTTGGTGAGGCACTGGTTTGGTAAGCCAGCGACGACGGGGTTCGTGGGGATAGCTGGGTCTGGTTTGCTTCTGCGCTGACAGGCAGGTGTTGGAGCTGCCATCTGCATAAGCAGCAGAGACCAGCAGAGCAGCTTCTGTCTGACAGCGCATAAGCAACCCGGACCCAGCACTTAGAACAGACCCAGTTGTCGCTGGCTCCACCAAGTCACGGTGTCTGCCCATTGGTCTGCCCACATACCTCTTCTACTTAAAAAAAAAACCAAACACTTGTAGCCAAATGTTCTAGCCTGAGTTCAGTGGCTGTGCGTAACGCCGGCTGAACTCCGAGGTTTTTTTAAAAGGGCAATCATTTACAAGGGATGGGGTTGCTTTGTAAATGTCTGCCTCTTTAAAAGAACTTCTGAGTTCAGACAGCATCCTGCACAACTACTGAACACAGGCTAGTACAGAGCCGGCCTTTGGCATAGGCAAACTAGGCAATTGCCTAGGGCATTTGGAATGCCTAGGGGCATCAGCAGCTTCTGCTGATTAAAATGATATGCAGCATGCCTATATTCTGTGTGTGAGTGAGGCTGTATCTGCATATGAAATAGTTTATTCATGGAAATCACTGTAACATAGCATTCTGTATGCAGGTACAGCCACAGTCACACACAGAATATAGGCATGCCACATATCATTTGAATCATCAGAAGCTCCTTGTGTGTACTGGTCATAACAATGCAAATAAGATGAATTTTCAGCAAAAAAGCCACCCAACGTTAGCAGAACTGGCCAGGAGCTGCATGGCCTATTGAGGCAAGATGTATGAGGAAACATCTGTATCTAAGCAGAGGCAGAGGTCACAGTATTAGCGGCTGTGTGAGTGCTGTCTGCGGGTGGGTTGGTTGTGCAATAGTGTTCGACATATGTGTAAGGGGCATTATGTGTGTCATGTATAAATGCATTAATATTGTGCGACATATGTGTAACAGGCATTATGTGTGTCATGTGTATAAGGGCATTAATAATGTGCAACATATGTGTAATGGGCATTATGTGTGTCATGTGTATAAGGGCATTAATAATGTGCCACATATGTGTAAGGGGCATTATGTGTGTCATTATGTGTATGAAGGGCATTAATAAAGGTTAGCATAATGTGTAAGGGGCATTATGGTTATAAGGACATTAATAATGTGTGTCATGTGTAAGGGGCATTACTGTGTGGTATTATCAGGGGTGCAGAGAGAAAGGGATAGGGGGTACAAATTACCCAGGCCAAAGTCTGATTGAAGGGCCCAGTGGGGGCCTGGGCCCCCTCCCCTTAAGTGACAGCAGCAGCTGCAGCTCTTCTCCTCTGCCCAGCACACGCTGCTTTGTGCTGGGTTGCAGTGTGGCCATGGAGGTGCTTAAAATACAATATTTTCTCAGGATTTTTTTCTAAGGGTATAATGTGAATAATGTGAGGAGTAATGTACATAAGGTAAAGTGGTACTACAGTGTGATGTAACGTGAATAAGGGACACCATCGCATGATATAATGTGAATAAAGTTGCACTACTGTGTGGCATAATTTGAATTGGGGGTACTATTGTGTGGCCATGCCCCTTCCCAACAAGAACACACCCCTGTTTGGACTGCGCACCGAATGTGTGCACTGTTTCTATTTAAAATATTGCGGGTAGGAGCACCAAAATGATGAACGCTATGATGAGGGTTGATGGTGCTGGGAAAGGGGAGCAGGGTCAGAGGCGGAACTAGTGGCGGTGCTAGGGGGCACCAGCCAAAATCTTGCCTAGGGCGTCATTTAGGCTAGGGCCGGCTCTGGGCTAGTACATTTGGCCAAAATACTTCTTTCATTTAAAAACACACAGATACAATGCACACTTCTATAACTTTACACACACACACACACACACACACACAAACACCTATATTACTTTACACAAACACACACCTCTGTCACTTAACAAAAACACACACAAACACCTGTGTCACTTAACACACACACAGCACCGTTTTTCACAGATGCTGCTTACCTAAGCAGCACAGACTGGCAGCAGTGAGACGCCATGCGAGATACAGGAGACCCCGGACAGGAGAGGGTGCAGGGTGAGAGACCGAATGGAGCACAGTGTGTTCCCGGAGCCCAGATACCAGCGGAAACTGTCGGCCTGGCTCCGCTCCGTGCCGCCGCCCCCCCTCCCCCCAATTACATTACAGGTCGGCGGACGAGCCATGCAACGGCTCGTCCGCCTATATAAACTGCACTTTTTAGTTAGAGCCTCAGTGACAGTAAGGAACGTGCTTTCTGCGTACATGAAAGCACGCCCCTGTCACTGTGGAGGCGCCACTGTCCCCAATCACATCTGCCCTCAGTGACAGGGGCGTGCTTTCATGTACGCAGAAAGCACGTCCCTGTCACTGAGGCACTGCTATAGGTGCCGTATATGCACCTTTTTTAAATGGGCTTTTGCAGCCTGGTGCTCGGCCCCTCCCACTGCCTGCCCCATTTCTAATACTGTACTATAGGGAGTGGGAGGCACCGCACTATTAAAAATGAAAAAAGTATTATAATAATACGAAGCATATACTAATATGTGTCATAAGTATTTTCTTTGTATTATTTTATTATATTAATCATTAATGACAGGGGAGGCTCTGCCTCCCCTGACTGCACCTCCCTGCACTTTATCTTTCTCCGAGCTGTGATACATATAAACCACCGGTGTTTATTTTAATTCGCTGGTCGCGGGGCCCTGACAGATGCAATGCGCATGGTTACAGCTCCTCACCTTCTCAGTATTGGACCTTTTCAGCACCTGGCCCAGTATAAGCCCATGTGTCCCTATTAATTATTTCATTTCTCTTACTAGATAATCAAAATAACAGTTCTGACCTAGACATCTGAATAGTCAATTCTGTGAGATACATAATTATTACAATTTGAATGGTTTAAACCAAAACACTCCTTTTTCATTAAAACTTGTGTCATACGGCCAGATGTATCAAGCATCAAAAGTGATAAAATGGAGAGTGATAAACAACCAGCCAATCAGCTCCTACCTGTTATTTTTCAAATCCAGCCTGTAACATGACAGGTAGGAGCTGATTGGCTGGCTGTTTATCACTCTCCATTTGATCACTTTTTGAAGCTTAGTGCATCTGGCCCATAGTGAGATTGTATCCTAAATGTCTATGGAAATGAGAACATGACATTGTTTTGCCTTAACCCTTCGAGTGCCAATTCCATTTGTTATAATAGGTGTAGAAATTGGCAAATAAACATTTTTATTCATCATAATGACCTGTAATGTTGACCTTATATAGGAAATATAGTATTTTTTTTTACACATTTTTTTTATTTGAATTTATATAACAAATGTGAGCGACGCTGGCGTTTTTAGCGTATATTTTGCACATCAATCGCAGAGATGTTGGCACTCAAAGGGTTAAAATGCTTTCCCTCCCCCATTCATTGCTTGATATATGTAAATTATCCTCAACTTCCTTCTCCCACAATGCAACAGGCTGTCATTTCCCAGCAATAGAGCAGATCTGTGCTGCATTACTTACTCTTATCTATCTTGTAGCCAGCAAAACATCTCCTACTCCACAGCTGAGGTTATGTTCTATTTATATTTACTGTTCTAAGATGCATTAAGCTGAGACGGCCATTGATTGATTAAACTGATTGATAAGCCTGTTAGTTATATTATTACTCCTAATGAGCTTTATTATGAGTCAAATCTCAGCGATTTTCCTGCATGTTAGTCTCCTAATGCTCAACCATTTCCAAAATGGACAAACGCATTACGATGTAAAGCAATACAGTTATTGATTTGTTGCGACATCTGTGAGCGATGGCGACCCGTCTGCCTCCAAAGTATACTGGCGCAATTGTACAGAAATGCAATTATTTGTTTCAAAAATCATTTTAAAAAATTAATCATGAACAGATAGCTTTATGAAACACTGCAATACACTCTCTACATCGGATGATATTTTCCTGCTGTACCGTAGATAGCATTTAGGGGGTCATTGTAATCAGTCACTGCAAATTTATAACGGGGATCGATGTTTAGTCACTGCGCATGTGCAGAGCTGCTGTGCAGACGATTTCGGCAACTTGCCGAAGCGTTCGCACAGGGGGGAGGCGGGGGGGGGTGGATCGAGACAGACAGGTGGCGTTCGCATTGGAAAAGACCAGCTTTTGTTGGGCGTACCAACAAAAATGCTGGGTTCACATAGGGGTACCCAGTGGCGCCCCTATGCGAAGGTGAACAGCTGGGGCAGGCAAATATTTTCGACCCCGTACACTGCCCTGCGAATGGATGTTTATGCAAAACATCCATTTGCAAAGAGGCGGGAATGTGCGGACCACGGCAGGGGGGGGCGGCCATTGGCGCAGGCTCGCTAATCAGCCAAGTTACCCTGCTTAGCGAGTCAACCAGAATCATCCCATTTCATTTCTTTTGGACAGGAAGTCGGTAGGAGTTGGCTACAGGTGTAATAGGCCCGGATCACATTTCATATGCCGTGCCATTTAAAAGAATACTGTTATATGACAAATTTAATCAAACGATGTAAATAATTAATAAACAAAGTGGGTATTGCGGTTATAATTACCAGAAATAATGGAATGTCGGTGAAGGTCAGCAGGAGACCGGTGTATGCAGAGATCTGCATCTCTCCGCTGTCCGACTGTCACTTCCTGTGATGCTGATTCTTTCACACGGACCGTTAATAACCGCAGGAGGGAGGCATACAAAAAGGATATGATTTTAATATAACAGTTTTAGCACTCAAGTGTCACCACTGCCTGACATATCTGAACTGTGGGATAATTTAGTGCTATTTTATCATCCTGTCATCTGGAGGAAGCCGGGAGTTATGTGAAACGTTATTGATGTTTATACAGTTCCAAGTCTACCTTCCTGCTGCCTAAATGATATCACTGAATAGACAACATGTCAGCCGCATGATATATGACTATTGTCACTATTATGTTTTTATGAAGTACTGTGCCAGTCTGTGTTAATTAAAGAGATATGAAAATGGAATCAGGTCAATTTGGGAAGATCAACAACAGTCCTCTTCCCTACAGCCATACATTATATGGAATCTCCAGTTCTAATGCACTGACGGCCAAGGATTTCTTTCAGAGGGCCTATATTGGAGATTAATGTACAGTATGTTTGTCGCTGGATTGGTGGTATAGTTGTGCCTGTAGATTCTTGTGTTTTATTATTATTATTATTTTTTTAAGGATCATTGATAAAGACTTATGCCCCTTTCAGACCGCACTTAAAAACTGGTATTTTGCCGATTTTTTACCGTTTTCAAACGGTAATCTGTGCGGTCTGAAAGGTGCAGAACCACTTTACCGTTTTACAAAAGCCGTTTTTGTAAAACGGTTAAAATGGAGGGTCCTACCCGTTTCAGACCCGGTATTTTGGCATCAAAATCGGGTCTGAAACGGTATTTAGGACCCAGCCAATGAGCTGGGTCCTAAATTCAGTGCAGTGAATATTTAATGAGCGCTCATTAAATATTCATAGCACCGGAGCAACCCACCGCCACCCCGTAGCCCCCACTCCCCAGACCTGCTGTACCTCACCTCTGTACCACCTCTGTACCCTCTGTCTGCGCAGTTTGCAGACAGCTCTGTTGTAGGCTTGGCGCCACTGGGCTTCGGTGAGACGTGGCGGGTGCGACGCGGTGGGTGCGACGCGGCTGGTGTGATGGGTACCCTGGAGACAGGTAGCAATGAGAGTGCTGCGATAGGTCTGGGGGAGGGGAGAGAGTTCCAGCCTCTGGCACACAGCGGGGCTCAGGCTGTCAGAGTCCTGGAATAGAGCCACGCCGCTGCCCTCCTCCCAACACTCCCTCCCCGGGCATCCGAGCTCCGTCCTGCTGAACATCCAGGCTCCCCCCTTGCTCTCCGTTCTGTCCCCGCTGGAGACTGATGTGCAGAGCAGCGGCCAGAGCCCGGGGGACGCGTGTCTCAGGTAGATGTGCACGCAGCAGCTCCCCGCACACCCACTCCCGCTCCTGCGCCCACTGCTTGTGCTCTTCAGCAGCTTCCGATCCAGGCTGCGGGAGCCGGGCCCGGGGGTGGCCGGGCTCTGGCGGGATGAGGATGCGGGGGGGGGGCGCACTGGCTTTGACCCTGTATTTGGAAAGCTTCCAAAAACGGGTCTGCCAGTGTAAAAAAAACGGCACTTAAACGGTAATATACCGTTTAAGAGATGCGGTGTGAAAGGGGTTTTACCTGGCAGACCCGTTTTTGGAAACGTTTTCAAATATGGGGTCAAAGCCAGTTATGCGGTCTGAAAGCAGCATTAGAGGGGTATTCAGTCCCAGGTTCCGACTGTTGGAAAGTTCCAACAGTCAGAACCCTGCCCCGTTTTCGGTCCGCTTGCCGGATTATCGGCAGACTGAATTCAATGTTCCGCCTGATGAGCGGTGAAAAGGGGGCGTGTCAGCGAAAACGGGCGCAAATAGTTAGGATTCGGCCGTTATTTCGACAATCCACGGCCGTTTCTGTCGAGCTGCCTTTTCAATGCTGTCGGAAATGATATAATTGAATACAGGTGCCTATCGATATTTCCCCTGTTGGAATTAGCGGCGGGGATTAAGTATTTCCCTTATTTATAAGAGTGTAAGGTATGGATTTTCTCATTCCAGTTGGGGAGATAAAATAACATATACAAGCACACACTAGTGATGATTGACCCGTACATCTTCTAACTTTCTGAAACGCTGCTCCTAACTAATTTGATGGCCCCACCCACTCAGTCAGACCAACATCTAGTCCTATTTAGGGCCTCTGTCCTAATGTCATGATCAAGACTGCATGGCAGAGGCAGATGTAGTGGTTACCCAGACCTGATCTCACAGCTGTGATTTTGTAGGCCCGGTGAAAATCAATAGGCACATGCATTTGGCTTGTAGGATGTATGCACTAGGCCATCCTGTGATAAAATCCTGCTACTTTTTGATCGCTGACCGTATTGAAGTTTATTAACAGGAAGCTGGTGTTTGGGAGTGGTAACCATTCCTTTTACGGGATAGTCAGGGAAAACGCAAGCGTGCCTAGGTGTTTGCAGGGAGGTCATGTGACGTCAACGCCTGCCTTGGTTAGCCTGAGTCTATCTCACCCGCTGAGTAAGTCCTGGGCTATGCGCAGACTGCATACACAGGAAAAATTATTTGATGGTGAGCGCTTGCGAATGGATTTGCAGCTAATCACAGGCTTGCAACATTTTCACAGGCTTATCGCAACCTTGCTCAGGGCGAAATTACACTCTGGCTAAGCGGTATATACCTGCAAATTAGCAGAGAACCCAATAGATCTAAATTGCAGCCGGCATCGACAGAATACCTGGGCGGGTGCACAGTCTACCGATAAATGCTTAGCTGTGTAAACATCGGCATTGCATACAATATGAAACAGGCTTTTGAAAGTTAATACCTGTGTCACAATTAAACTGACTGCCCACATACAGAGAATTAAAGCATTTTTTGTGTCCAAATATTTTATTATCCTATTAAAGAACAACAAAGGGACTTTTGGAGTGTAGGCTGGTCCATGTGATGTCATAACATCAGGCGGTAGTCGCCTCCGGTGCATTGTCCCCGATCTGCCTAGAAGTTTTGTGGCACAGCCCATTCATGCAATTAATGGGTGCTTCAAACACTTGCCACTGGTGCATGTGACATAGAAATGGAGGCTGCAAGTGGGGGATAAGGGGGAGACTAATGCTTTTACGCACGGACAAACCCTCTCTGTTTTGTGGACATGCCCCTCCTTGATGTTGACACCTTGGACTTACCTCCTCTATGACGTGGAAATGCCCCTCCTTGATGTAGACACCCCTCAGGCACACCACCTCTATGAAGTGGACATGCCCCTCCTTGATGTTGACACCTCTCGGACACACCTCTCTATGTTGTGGCCATGCCCCTCTTTGATGTTGACACCCCTCGGACACACCCCTCTATGATGTGGACATGCCCCTCCTTGATGTTGACACCTCTCGGACACACCTCTCTATGATGTGGCCATGCCCCTCTTTGATGTTGACACCCCTCGGACACACCCCTCTATGATGTGGACATGCCCCTCTTTGATGTTGACACCTCTCGGACACACCTCTCTATGATGTGGCCATGCCCCTCTTTGATGTTGACACCCCTCAGACACACCCCTCTATGATGTGGACATGCCCCTCCTTGATGTTGACACCTCTCAGACACACCCCCTCTATGATGTGGCCATGCCCCTCTTTGATGTTGACACCCCTCAGACACACCCCCTCTATGATGTGAACATGCCCCTCTTTGATGTTGACACCCCCTCGGACACACCCCCTCTATGATGTGGCAATGGAATGCACGAGCGACTGAGCCGTTCGCTGGCCCTCCGCACTCCACCACCGCTGTATGTGTGTTTCAGACATATTTATTTATTTATTAACAGTTTCTTATATAGCGCACACAGATTCCGCAGCGCTTTACAAAGCATAATTAGGAGCAAAAACATATATCAAATTACAGTACAAGACAGTTTAGGACAAGTACATGGTAAATATGGATAGTTGTATCAGGGGACAGGACACTGAAGCAATCATCAGGGTGGCAGAGGTTTATATATTCTAAGAAAGGCACAAGAGGAGAGAGGGCCCTGCCCGTGAGAGCTTACATTCTAAAAGTTAATATATGTTATTACAGACTGGTTTTCAGCCCATCAAACAACCGATACCACAGTATGACAGTAATGTCAGCATTGGCGGCTGGTGCACCTGAACAGGGCAACACATGAATTGCTGTGTTGGGTGCCATCTAGTGGCTGCTGGCGGTTTAAATGCTTGAATTCCCCCCCATAGAGGTGATGAGTCTTAGCCATTTATTACATTAACTACAGTAGGTGTCTTATTGATTAAATATATTCAATATATCAATATATTTTACAAACTACTGAGATTAGAAGTAAAAAACTGGCATTTTGAAGGTTAGATGCAGTGGAGGCTCCTGCTCCGGTGCATCCCCCCCCCCCCCCCCCCCGCAGCCCCTACCCCTACCTCTGCAGCTCTGGTGCTGGCTGTCTGTGTCTCTGACACACTGGTAACCTCCTCTTAACCGGCTCCATGAAGCAGCAGGACAGACACAGCAACAGCCCAACCCTGTGGGGAGGAGTTCAGCATGTAGTAGATTCCTACTATTGGAAGCTGCTACTGCTCATCATACACAGAGCTGGAAACTCCTCCCCTTCTTGAACTGCCAGTACATGGAGCCATGACAGCAATAGCTTCTAACAGGAAGTCATGCTGTGCAAATCGCCAGAGCTATAGTGCTTCTAAGGGCTGCTGCCTGTGCAGCCCAGAAGCAATTCTTTGCAGTGAGCATGCCCTGACTTCAGTGAGTCACTCAGTGTGATGCATCTGAAGGAAGGTATGCATTGCACCAGAGAGGTGCATGGAAGTTCTTTTTATGTTAATAATATGTGTGTGTGTAGATCTTTATTAAGAGTAGCATTTTGCATTTTGTGTACTTTAACCCCTTCCTGACAGAGCCAGTTTTTGCGTTCCTGACAGAGCCCTTTTTTTCAAATCTGACATGTCTCACTTAAGTGGGGATAACTTTTTTTTGCTTTTACTTATCCCAGTGATTTTGAGATTGTTTTTTCGTGACACATTGTACTTCAAGTTAGTGGTAAATTTGGGTCGATACAGTCTGTGTTTTTTTGTGAAAAATACCAAAATGTCGTAAAAAAATGGAAAATTTAGCAATTTGCAAAATGTAAAATTTTCTGCTTGTGAGAATAATAATAATACCACTCAAAATAGTTAATAACTAACATAGACCATATGTCTACTTTATGTTTCCATCATTATTTCAACTTCCTTTTAATTTTTTTGGACACTAGGAGGCTTACAATATGAATAGCAAATTCTCAAATTTTCAAGAAAATTTCAAACACTGATTTTTTTAGGGACCAGTTCAGTTCTGATGTGACTTTGAGGGACTTGTATGTGAGACACCCCCATAAATGATACCATTTCAAAAACTGCACCCCTCACAGTATTCAAAACAGCATTTTGGAAGTTTGTTAACCCTTTAGGTGTTTCACAGGAATTAAAACAAAGTGTAGGTGAAATTTCAAAATTTCATTTTTTTTGCAGATTTGCAATTTTAATACATTTTTCTAAGGAACACAGTACATTTTACTAGAGAAATGTGACTAAAAATTGATTCCCCCAATTCTTTTGTTTTCATAAATATCCTATATGTGGCCCTAGTGTGCACGTTGACCAAACCACAGGCTTCATAATAGAAGGAGCACCTACTTGATTTTGGAGCCTCCTTTTTATGAGATTATTTTTTAGGCACCATGTAGGTTTCTAGGCACCATAAGATGCTAAAATTTAGGAACCCCCCCACAAGTGACCCCATTTTGCAAACTACACCCCTCAGGGAATTCATCTAGGGGTATAGTGTACATTTCAAACCCCCAGGGGTTTCACCAATTGTGGTACAACTGGGCAGTGAAAATGAAAAATTAATTTTTTTACACAAAAATGCAGTTCTGGCTCAAAATTTTTCATTTTCAGAAGGTATGAAGGAGAAAAAGCACCCCAAAATCTGTGCCCCAATTTCTCCCGAGTACGGCAATGCCTCACATGTGACCAAAAAATACCATTTGGGTGCATGGCAGGACTCAGAAGGGAAGGAGTGATTTTTGGATTTTGCAGCTCAGATTCTGGTGGAATTTTGGTGGGTGCTATGTCGCATTAGCAAGACCCCCCAAGCACCAATACAGTGGAACCCCCCAACAAGTGACCCCATTTTGCAAACTACACCCCTCAGGGAATTCATCTAGGGGTATAGTGTACATTTCAAACCCCCAGGGGTTTCACCAATTTTGATACAAGTGGGCAGTGAAAATGAAAAATTACATTTTTTTACACAAAAATGCAGTTCTGGCTCAAAATTTTTCATTTTCAGAAGGTATGAAGGAGAAAAAGCACCCCAAAATCTGTGCCCCAATTTCTCCCGAGTACGGCAATGCCTCACATGTGACCAAAAAATACCAGTTGGGTGCATGGCAGGAATCAGAAGGGAAGGAGTGATTTTTGGATTTTGCAGCACAGATTTTGGTGGAATGAATGGTGGGTGCTATGTTGCACCAATACAGTGGAACCCCCCCACAAGTCACCCCATTTTGCAAAGTACACCCCTCAGGGAATTCATCTAGGGGTATAGTGTACATTTCAAACCCCCAGGGGTTTCACCAATTTTGATACAAGTGGGCAGTGAAAATGAAAAATTACATTTTTTTACACAAAAATGCAGTTCTGGCTCAAAATTTTTCATTTTCAGAAGGTATGAAGGAGAAAAAGCACCCCAAAATCTGTGCCCCAATTTCTCCCGAGTACGGCAATGCCTCACATGTGACCAAAAAATACCATTTGGGTGCATGGCAGGACTCAGAAGGGAAGGAGTGATTTTTGGATTTTGCAGCTCAGATTCTGGTGGAATTTTGGTGGGTGCTATGTTGCATTAGCAAGACCCCCCAAGCACCAATACAGTGGAACCCCCCCACAAGTGACCCCATTTTGCAAACTGCACCCCTCAGGGAATTCATCTAGGGGTATAGTGTACATTTCAAACCCCCAGGGGTTTCACCAATTTTGATACAAGTGGGCAGTGAACATGAAAAATTACATTTTTTACACAAAAATGCAGTTCTGGCTCAAAATTTTTCATTTTCAGAAGGTATGAAGGAGAAAAAGCACCCCAAAATCTGTGCCCCAATTTCTCCCGAGTACGGCAATGCCTCACATGTGACCAAAAAATACCAGTTGGGTGCATGGCAGGACTCAGAAGGGAAGGAGTGATTTTTGGATTTTGCAGCTCAGATTCTGGTGGAATTTTGGTGGGTGCTATGTCGCATTAGCAAGACCCCCCAAGCACCAAGACAGTGGAACCCCCCCACAAGTGACCCCATTTTGCAAACTACACCCCTCAGGGAATTCATCTAGGGGTATAGTGTACATTTCAAACCCCCAGGGGTTTCACCAATTTTGATACAAGTGGGCAGTGAACATGAAAAATTACATTTTTTACACAAAAATGCAGTTCTGGCTCAAAATTTTTCATTTTCAGAAGGTATGAAGGAGAAAAAGCACCCCAAAATCTGTGCCCCAATTTCTCCCGAGTACGGCAATGCCTCACATGTGACCAAAAAATACCAGTTGGGTGCATGGCAGGACTCAGAAGGGAAGGAGTGATTTTTGGATTTTGCAGCTCAGATTCTGGTGGAATTTTGGTGGGTGCTATGTCGCATTAGCAAGACCCCCCAAGCACCAAGACAGTGGAACCCCCCCACAAGTGACCCCATTTTGCAAACTACACCCCTCAGGGAATTCATCTAGGGGTATAGTGTACATTTCAAACCCCCAGGGGTTTCACCAATTTTGATACAACTGGGCAGTGAAAATGAAAAATTACATTTTTTTACACAAAAATGCAGTTCTGGCTCAAAATTTTTCATTTTCACAAGGAATGAAGGAGACAAAGCACCCCAAAATCTGTGCCCCAATTTCTCCCGAGTACGGCAATGCCTCATGTGTGACCAAAAAGTGGCAGGACTCAGAAGGGAAGGAGTGATATTTGGATTTTGCAGCACAAATTCTGGTGGAATGATGGTGGGTGCTATGTCGCATTAGCAAGACCCCCAAAGCACCAATACAGTGGAACCCCCCCACAAGTGACCCCATTTTGCAAACTACACCCCTCAGGGAATTCATCTAGGGGTATAGTGTACATTTCAAACCCCCAGGGGTTTCACCAATTTTGATACAACTGGGCAGTGAAAATGAAAAATTACATTTTTTTACACAAAAATGCAGTTCTGGCTCAAAATTTTTCATTTTCACAAGGAATGAAGGAGACAAAGCACCCCAAAATCTGTGCCCCAATTTCTCCCGAGTACGGCATTGCCTCATGTGTGACCAAAAAGTGGCAGGACTCAGAAGGGAAGGAGTGATATTTGGATTTTGCAGCACAAATTCTGGTGGAATGATGGTGGGTGCTATGTCGCATTAGCAAGACCCCCAAAGCACCAATACAGTGGAACCCCCCCACAAGTGACCCCATTTTGCAAACTACACCCCTCAGGGAATTCATCTAGGGGTATAGTGTACATTTCAAACCCCCAGGGGTTTCACCAATTTTGATACAAGTGGGCAGTGAAAATGAAAAATTACATTTTTTTACACAAAAATGCAGTTCTGGCTCAAAATTTTTCATTTTCACAAGGAATGAAGGAGAAAAAGCACCCCAAAATCTGTGCCCCAATTTCTCCCGAGTACGGCAATGCCTCACATGTGACCAAAAAATACCAGTTGGGTGCATGGCAGGACTCAGAAGGGAAGGAGTGATTTTTGGATTTTGCGGCTCAGATTCTGGTGGAATGAATGGTGGGTGCTATGTGGCATTAGCAAGACCCCCGAAGCACGGTGAAATTATGAACCTAATAATCCATAGATGTGTGGTATATTTTAAAACACTCCTTTATACATAGGCCGGGTTTGTCGGGGCAAGTGTCACACTGGAAAATAGTTTGCTTTCTTATTCCCTTTTTATAGCAAACTTTGCACCTTTTTTGTGTCCTGCCCTTTTTTCCAGTGGAGGGGATTTCATCAGGAAAATGCTGCCCTGGTACAATACGGGGGCCAGTAGTAGAAGTACTGGGGCCCTCTGCCTGCTGGTTCCCAAATATTAGGCCCTTTATGACTTCCTCTTGAAAGTGCATAAATGTCCCCCTCTGGCCGGTAGAACGGAATAGCACGTAAGCGTTATACAGTGCCATCTGGATGATATACACGGCCACCTTCTTGTACCAGATTTTTGTTTTCCGCAGGGCACTGTACGGCTTCAGTACCTGATCTGAAAGATCCACTCCGCCCATGTACCTATTGTAATCCAGGATACAATTAGGTTTGGAGGTGTGGGTACTGGTACCTCATACAGGGACGGAGGTGGTACTGTCTCCGTGAATTGTTGTCAGTATAAGGACATCCCTCTTGTCCTTATATTTGACCAACAACATATTTTCGGTGCATATTCCCCTGCTTTCATCCCTTCTCATTACTTGGGCAATGTGCGTTTTTGGGAGGCCTCTTTGGTTCTTGCGCACAGTACCGCAAGCTGCTGTACCTCTTGAACCAAGGGCCTTAAACAGGGGGATGCTGGTGTAAAAGTTATCCACATAGAGGTGATAACCTTTATCCAGGAAGGGGTGCACTAAATCCCAGACAATTTTTCCACTAACACCTACGAGGGAGGGGGGGCATTCTGGCGGTTCAATTCTTGAATCCTTCCCTTCATATACCCTAAACCTGTGGGTGTACCCTGAGGTGCTTTCACACAACTTATACATTTTTATGCCATACCTTGCCCTCTTACTGGGAAGGTACTGGCGGAATTTAACCCTTCCTTTAAAATGTATAAGGGACTCGTCTATGCAAATGAATTTATCTGGGATGTACATGTCTTCAAATTTGGCACTGAAATGATCAATGACCGGCCTGACTTTGAATAGCCGGTCAAAGGTGGGATCATCTCTGGGTGGGCACTGTGCATTATCGTTGTAATGCAAAAATTTAAGGATCGTCTCAAATCGAGCCCGGGGCATGGCCATACGGTAAAATGGGGTTCTCTACAGAACATCTGTACTCCAATATTGCCTAATTTCTGGCTTTTTTACTATGCCCATATGAAACACCAGACCCCAAAACGTCATCATCTCTACTGCATCTACAGGGGTCCACCTAGCAAATGATGATGTGGGGTTTTGAGCAATAAACTGCTGGGCATATAAATTAGTTTGGTCCACCATTAAATTTATAAAATCATCAGAGAAAAATAATTTGAAAAAGTCAATTTCTCTGAGACCTGTGGAATCAAATTGGATTCCTGGCATGGCCAAAAACTCAGGAACCTGGGGCTCAAAATTGTCTGGTGGTGGGGTCCATACGAGATCAATTATTGGGGGGGGGTCTCAGCTGCTCTACGGGGGCGTCTTTGAGGGGGTCCCTCATCACCAGAGGAGGAAGAGGAGCTTAAGGCGAATCCTTCAAATTCCCCGCTTGCATCACTGGCTGTGTCAGAGTCAGAAGCAAGCAGGGCATATGCCTCCTCCGCTGAATACATTCTTCTGGATGACTGGGATGACATTTGGGATGACATTTGGGATGCCATTTTTATTTTTGTGTTACTGGTAGTGAAATGTTTCAACACGTGTATAGTGTAGGGGGGGGTACAAACTTTATTTCAACCCGGGGGGTATGTAGTGTGTAGTGTGTATGTAGTGTGCAGAAAAAAAAAATACTTTATACCAAAAAAAAAAATGGAGGGGTTAAAAAAAATAAAAAATTGAAGGGGTTAAAAAAAAAAAATTGAAGGGGTTAAAAAAAAAAAAAAAGGTCATGCGCCAAAAATTGAGCACAGATGTTGGTCAGTAACGTCCGTCACTGAACAGCGCTGAAAGGCAACAGGAATTTGATCAAAAAAAAAAAAAAATAGATCAACCCTGTGCCGAAAAAGATGATCAGTGATGTACGTCACTGATCCGCGCACAGCGGCCACAGGACACCCACAAAATCACAGTGTGTGTAAAAAAAAAAATTAAAAAAAGACCCCACAGCACACACAAAAAAAAAAAAAAAGGTGATCAGTGATGCGACACTGATTACCAGTGAGGGGCAGCAGGTGCAACTGACAGTGCAACTGGCAGGTATATATATAAAAAAAAAAAACCTCTGCACCCCTAAAAAGTTGCTGATCACCTCAGATATAGTGATCAGCACAAAAGGCGGGGGCAGCAGACACAAAATTTAGCACTCTCTATCACTCTCTGTCGCTATCTCTCTCTATCTCTCTATCTCTCACTATCTAACACTCTATGACACTGCAGCAGCAGCAGTGACAGGTATATATATATATATATATAAAAATACCCTGCGCCCCCAAAAAGTTGCTGATCAGTTAATTTATACTGATCAGCACAAAAGGGGGGGCAGCAGTCAGTTCTATAAAAAATATATAGCACAATCTGTCACTATCTCTATCTCTCTCTCTCTATCTCTCTCTATCTCTCTCTATCTATCTATAACTATCACACTGCAGCAGCACAAAATATAGCACTCTCTGTCACTAGGCCTCTCTATCTCTCTCTCTCTCTATCTCTCTCTATCTCTCTCTATCTCTCTCTATCTCTATCTCTCTCTATCTCTCTCTCTATAACTATATCACACTGCAGCAGCACAAAATACAGCACTCTCTGACACTATCTGACACTATCTCTCTCTATCTCTCTCTATCTAACTAACGCTATTACACTGCAGCAGCACAAGTTCACAGGAAGTCACAAGTAACAGGATCCAGGAAGCATCCAGCACACTACAAGCACAGATGAAGCAGCCAAGATATTTGCAAGGATCAGGTAAGTATTTTGCAAGGTTCTGGTCAGTATATCACGGCAGATTGGCACGGTGACCGCACTGCACGCAATTCCAGACCGGAATGGCGTCTGCAGTGCAGTCACCGTTAGTTTAAACCCCCCTCCATGGCTGTGATTGGTCCGTCGGTCCGACGGACCAATCACGGCCTTTGGGGGCGGGCGGGGTGAGGTGGGGTGACACCAGTGTCACCCTTACACCCCGCGGTGATTGGTGCTGTACTTTACAGCACCAATCACCTCCGATCGCGTGTCACCGGCGAACGTTATTCGCCGGTGACACAGAAAACGCTGTAATTGGCTGTTCACACTGAACAGCCAATCACAGCGATCGCCGACGGGGGGGCGGCATCGCAGCCCCCCCTGGGCATGCACGGACATGTCTGCTGTCAGGGACAGCAGACATGTTGAAACTGTCACCGCGTCTATAGACGCGGTGACAGTTAAATGCCATGACGTACATTTACGCCATGTGTCGGGAAGTACTTCCCGACCATGACGTAAATGTACGTCAATTGTCGGGAAGGGGTTAATTAATATTAAAGTGTATTTTGTTCTGTACCTGTATTTGTGTGCACACGAGTACATCATTTATTTACAGTAAATGCATACAAACACTTGTACAGCGCAAATCAAACTAATAACCTTCAAGTAATTAATGACTGTTTGCAACGAGCAGTACCCAGGAAATTGCAGCCCCCTTTAAGTCTAAAGTCAGGAGCCGCCAGTGGTTTAGATGTATGCCCAAAGCAGGCCTCCAAAGTCTATCAGGTTGCATATTACAGGCATAAGGCAAGCTCTTGCAAGCAGGTCTTGCTCTCCTTTTGTTACATAATTATGTCATTTTGCAGGTTGTAATTATGTAAACTTGTGAATTTGTCTGTAACTGTTTTTATTTCTCTTTTTATACCTATGTAACCTTGTTGTATGCTGTATCATCTATTGCAGAACCATTGTCACGCCATATAAATAACATTCCTCACAACTTTTTGTGCTTTAGGTCTCTACAGTGTGCAATAAGGACAGGACCTGGACTGAGAATCTGACCCTCTGCAAGGGACTAACAGGGACATGCCCTCCACCTCCAGAGCTCAACAGCATTCAGTACGCGTGCATCCATGGCCTTGGCATTGGTGAGAAAATCCCTTGTAGCTCAGATAGTTTTGGAATTGACATTGTTGTAAACATGTTGTTAAATGACTTTGTAGAGAGCGTGATCACCGTCCCCTGCTTACACATCTAGTACCATAGTGAGTAGATTGCTGTTGCCAGGATTGTAGCAGGGAATAATACGCCTTTGCAGTTGTGAGTCACTGCTTGCTGTGTGCTTGTCTATTTTGTTATTAGCTTTCATTACAATCTATTATTGGGGGTTTTCTGTCACTGCAGGTGCTAATTGCACAGCCTCATGTACTGATCCTCTCAGTGGCGCAGTCATTCTACCTGAGAACATGACCTCGGATTCTGTAGAACCATGGATGAATCCTACCAGGGTGCAGGTACGGTATCAGAGTGCAATGGGATATACTGTATTGCTTCCAAATTAGGTTCAGGGGTGTTCATTTACTAAGAAGGGAGCTCTATTGAAGATGGGAGGTTGCTATGGGTAACCAATCAGATCTTATCTATTATCTTCTAGAAGATGCTAAATAAATAAGAAGTAGAGTCTAATTGGTTGCTATGGGCAACATCCTATCTTTAATAGAACTCTAATAGATCTAAAGGCCTCCCCATACACTGATCTGATTTGGCCACTTTTCACCTGATTCCGGAAAAGTGGTCGAAATTGGATGTGTTTGAAATCTGATCCGATGTTCGATCCCATGTGCACATCGGATCAGCAATAACACAATCCATAGATGTACTGTATTATGGGCTTGAGTCCCATTATCCTGGCCTATAAGGAATCACATGATGTGGGTAGCACATCACATGGTACAGAATGCATACACAGAGGGGGTTGTATGACAACAAGCACCATGGACAGCTCTTCAATGTACATAAATTCACCATCGGTACTCTCATGCTTAAAACCCTCAACACTTAACCTACAAAAACTTATCTACAAATAACGACACGGACACAAGTGCTGGCGTTTCAAAATAATGAATGTCAAATTTATTTTGACAACAGATTATGACTATAATATTGGTGGCGGCACTAAAGAACGGTCAGAGTAAGAAAAAGGGGTGGGGTAGTATCACCATAGCATTCACACACCGCTGGTGATCAACTCTCCCAGCCAACCACCCGGGTCGGTGGTGGCAGCCATCTTCCGTGCACAGAAGTATGGCACGTGACAATCGATGCCTGGAGAGCGCACCCACTAATCTACACACATTCCATCTACACAATTGACCATTCTTTACCGCCGCCTAAAGGAAAGAAATAGAGACAGAAAAAACCGGGATGGGAGGGTGGGGAAAATTTCCAGAGAGGCTGAACTTCCTGCTCAGCAGACCCTTCTCCCCTGCCCAACTCCTCCCCTTGCACCTATTGGCTGCCAGACGCAGCACACTGCCTAAACCCTAGCACAACTGTTAACTAGTTATCAGCATGATCCCCTTCTGTGATTTATGTCACCTCCAGCCTAATCAGCCATCGGTGTTACTTAAATTCACCATCGGTACTCTCATGCTTAAAACCCTCAACACTTAACCTACAAAAACTTATCTACAAATAACGACACGGACACAAGTGCTGGCGTTTCAAAATAATGAATGTCAACTTTATTTTGACAACAGATTATGACTATAATATTGGTGGCGGCACTAAAGAACGGTCAGAGTAAGAAAAAGGGGTGGGGTAGTATCACCATAGCATTCACACACTGCTGGTGATCAACTCTCCCAGCCAACCACCTGGGTCGGTGGTGGCAGCCATCTTCCATGCATAGAAGTATGGCACGTGACAATTGATGCCTGGAGAGCGCACCCACTAATCTACACACATTCCATCTACACAATTGACCATTCTTTACCGCCAAGATAGGCCCTAAGCCGCAGCACCGCCACCAACAAGAAAAAAACGCTCAGCACCAACTCCTCAACCATAAGAACAAATCAGCCAAGAACATAGCCACGCCTTCTGGGCTCAGATGCACGCCATCCTCCCTATACAGCTCTTCCCTCTGAAAAATGATGCCATCATGCCGGATGACACCACCTCCATTCGCCAATACATATCTCTCCACAGCTGTATTCACTTTTTTACGAGAGCTATCCACACGTGGGCAAGATCGCGCCGACCTCCATACACGCCTGGGTATCATAGCAGACCAGACCAGCCTACAAGACGGCCAAGCCTGAGCCACAATATGCAAGTCTCGGATGATAAGAGACCGCAACTCCAGGGTCGTACACTGCCCAACATCATTGCCTCCTAAACGAATGATCAGCACCCTGGGGGTGCCATAGCTCTGCATAGCCCTCGACAGTTGTTCCTGCAAGGCACACCAACACATTCATCTCACACCTAGCCACCGCACCATGCTTGCTTCAGGATACACGCATACATCAGAGGCCACAGGCGACCTTGAGGCCCAATAGACGTACGAATGGCCCATGACCCACACGCTCCTGACATCCTGCCGACCTGCAACAGGGTACAAGAAATGAACCACCATACTAACAAATACAAACTCAAAACAAACATACAAGGGGAAAGAGAAAAGTTTTTTGGACCAATGCACCAGATCTTGAGGCACAAAACACACAAACCCCCGGAGTAATCTATCAGGTACGCCATGACAAATTAGAGATTAGACGAATTGTGCCCCCGGGGGAAATGTGAACACACATCAAGACCCCCACAGGAGGTTGGCAAGTGCTTATGCATCCAGTGAACCATGATCCGGCAAAGTGACAGAGAGAGTTGGCCGAATGTACCTGCGAAAGACTGCGGAGCGCCATCGGCCCAGAGACTGAATCTCTGCGTCGGAGCGGCCCCCCGCAGCTGCAGACGTAGCAGCCCCATCCTAAAGGAATGAGACCCAAAATCCTTTGGATCGAGGCCCAAGGCCCCCAGCGCCCGGCCCAAGACATGACAGAACTGGTATCTAGTAAGCGGTGACCCGTCCTCATGCATCAACCATGCGCCCGGGCGGTCGGGCGTACCCGTTGGAAGGCCAGGGCCAACTCCACCGGGCATACCCCTTCCACTGCACATGGGAGCAAAGACAGCCACCGCCCCCTCCCAGCCTGATCAGTCTTGGATCGTCGCATGTGACACAACACAGAATCCCTTTGGACCACCACATCAGTCACATCCAAAGGCGACGGGGCATTCTTAGACGGTGCCACCAGCTCCCCGATCCTAAAGGCCCCGTGTTATGCCATTGCATATGCCAACCTGAACAGCAGCACCTTGGAACGAGGGTAGCATACGTCCCGGAGGGCACCCAGCAGCGGTGGGAGCAGTGCAATATCAATAGGACGCCTTCGGTCGGAGACTGCCGGAGTGGCCCTCTGCCAGCCCCTCAATGCCGTAGAAATGAGAATCGACCAAGACGGGTCAGCACGACCATACAAAGAAGAGAAAAAGGAGACACCAGAAAGCACCCGCCTAACAGCGGCAACAGAAAAATTCAAAGAATACAGGTGCCACACAAAGGCCACCATACCTGCCTGCTCAAAGGATAGCCTGAATTGCTCCCACTCAAGCCACCCCTCTTGGTAGCATCGCAAAATCCTGGGCGCGATGGCCGGCATGGCTAAGCCCTCCATGCCGGCCTGATCATCTGCCAAACATAAGGGGGACAGGGTTCACCAACCAAACTAGCAGCAGGGGCCAAGGTATGAAGCCGGGCCCAATCCCCCCTAGATAGCGCATCAGCAATAGAATTCTCTACCCCCGCCACATGTCTGGCAACGAACTGGATGTTTAAAAGCAAGCAACGCAAAACTAAACGCGACAGCAGTCGCAGCACTGGGAGAGAGGAGGAGCCCTGATGATTTATCGCCTGGACCACTCCTAGATTATCACACCAGAAAACTATGCAGGAATCTTTCAGGCTATCCCCCCACAGTTCGAGCGCCACCACAATGGGAAACAATTCCAGCAGCAGCAAATTTTTCGTGAGGCCCTCAGCCACCCACTCCATGGGCCATGGCGCAGCGCACCATGCCCCGTGCAGGTAGGCCCCAAACCCATTCCCGCCAGCAGCATCTGTGAACAATTCCAATTGAGCATTGCTACGCCGAGGAGCCGGCCATATCAATACTCCATTGAAATGCTCCAAAAAGGAGCTCCATATCCGGAGATCCCTTTTCAACTCAGCGGATAAACGCACAAAATGCAACGGATGTCGAATCCCCGCCATGGCGCGCTCGAGCTTTCTGCAGAAAACCCGACCCATGGGGATCACCCTGCACGCAAAATGTAGTAAACCGAGAAGCGACTGCAGCTGGCGCAACCGAAGCTTTCACGCGCACAAAGCTACCGAGACCACCCCTTGTAGCAGTTCAAGCTTATCAAGGGGAAGCCTGCAGCAACCGCCTCGCGTATCGATCTCTATGCCCAAAAACGAGAGACAGGTGACCGGCCCTTCCGTTTTTACGGCGGCTATGGGCACCCTGAAAAACCCAAACAGTCTCTGCACCACCCCCAGCAGCACTGCGCAACGCGGGGACCCAGCCGGGCCCAAGCATAGGAAGTCGTCCAGATAATGCGCTAAACCCCACTCACCCGACTCCCTCTGCGCGCACCAGTGCAAGAAAGTGCTAAATCGCTCGAAATAAGAGCAGGAGATCGAACAGCCCATGGGCAGGCACCTATCCACGTAGAAACCCGTGGTTGTAGCCGAAAACCCATGAACCGGAACGAGTCCGGGTGCAGTGGCATCAGTCGGAAGGCCGACTCCACATCAATCTTCGCCAGCAACGCCCCTGCGCTGAAGGTCGACAGGGTCATTAGCGACACGAGTGCAGCGAGCCATGCGGTGCTAGGTTTCAGTGTCCATGTCAACTGTGTCGACATTCAGGAAAAGATGAAAAACCCCATGTCAACCTTTTGATTGTTGACATTCCCCATATCCACCTAATGCATGTCGACCTAACAGCCCTGTCGACCTTACCCATTTCAACCTTCAGTCATGTCAACCTTCCTGCATGTCGACCTTCATGCATGTCGACCTAGTGGTGTCGACCTAATGCTTGTCGACCTAGTTGCTGTCTGTCCAATGATCCATGCCCGATCACATGCGGTGGCTATTCTGCGGTAACTCGCTGGGACCCTGTAATAGTTTTTTCCATTCAAATTTATTTTCTTAAAGCTGCAGTGGGCAATAACATGAATAAGAAATATACCGTGCAGTTAGACGTCAACATACCTTCCAAGTGTCACGATTTCAGCGGGACAGTCCTGATTTTCGGGTACTGTCCCACCCGCGGCCGGCATTGTCCCGCTGCGGGGGTGGCAGTTGGGAGCCCCCCAAGCTGATTGAATAGACGCTGTGCGCATGCACACAGCGTCTATTCGCTGCCGAAAATGGGGTAGCAGCTAATTTGCATAAGCCGCACCCTCATTTGCATAGGTCCCACCCCCTTCGCCGCGCGAGTGTCCCTATTCCAGCAGCCAAGAAGTTGGGAGGTATGCGTCAAGGACTACAATGAACCCAAAATGTCCGACAATAGTCATCATTGCAGTGTATACACAATAAAACCATGATAATAATCATAAATTAGTAGCCTGTAATAGGTTTTATTGCCTTACGGGGTCTCAGAGCAAAATAGTTCAAGAGCCCCTGCACTAGACGTATGTGATTTATATGCTGGCAGCTAAATGTACTGTACAAGCCTGGTGATACTGTTTTGTCGTTCCCACCGACAGGATATCATGTGTACAGGAAGCCTACAGTGGTACCCGGACCCCATTAGATTGCACTGTATCAAATCTTGTGAGGTAAGACTGATATATCTATGCAAAATGATAACATATGGGGCATTTGGCCTGATTGAGAGATTTACAGTACAGTATGGGAGTCTTCAATGTGGCATGCAGTTCTGTAACATCCTGATTGACATGCTGCTGGCATCTGGGGGCAGCGACAGAGAACATACCAGAAAATGGGGGTTTTGTGTCCCTGTTTCCAGGGCATTTTGAAGTCCGTGGCTGTGTTGTTGGATGCATCATCGGATACAGTAGCGAATCACAGAAGCCAGCAGTGGATATCTTTTTACTTACCGTAAGACAGCTCATGCGGCTTTTGCATAATTTCACACCGCTGCATACAAGATGCATTAGCAGTGTCATTAGCACCTGCCTCTGAATCAGCCCCATTTTAAAGAGTAAAGATTAATGATTTGATCATACCTATACATACGGTTAAGTGTTAAGTGTATAAAGTTACATTTAAAGTTCCGGGAAGCGCTAGTTATTTTCTATTCACTGCAGGGACCCTGCCGGCCGCCGCCAGCTTTATACACAATGACAGCGCCGCAGGAACCCCCGCGGCACGGACACCCCTGCCCGCTCCATCACTGCAGGGACGCCAACGCCGCAAGTTTTTTACACAGTTCGCTAACCCTCCATGCTGGGGGTGAGGGGCGAACTGCCGCCCTCCAGGTGCCTGATTCTGCCTCTTCCTGTCACCCTCTGCCTCCCCTGCCTCTTCCTGTCAGACTCTGCCTCTTCCTGTCACACTCTGCCTCCCCCTGTCACCCTCTGCCTCTCCCTATCACACTCTGCCTCTCCCTGTCACCCTCTGCCTCCCCCTGCCTCTCCCTATCACACTCTGCCTCCCCCGGCCTCTCGCTGTCAGACTCTGCCTCTCCCTGTCACCATCTGCCTTGTTGCATATTGTAAATTTGGGTTGGGGTGGAGGAGGGGGCCCAAACTATATTTTTAAACCTGGATCAACCACCCACAAGTTCTGCCACTAGGAAGGATAATGCGTGCAATACATCTTATTACAGCTCTTGCAATGTGCAATTAAAGAGCATCCAGACTTTGGGCCTTATTCTGGTTGGTGCGGCCGGGCCGTACGCGTACGTCCCGGGGTTTTTTATGATCTGCGCATGCGTACATTCGCTAATGCGCAGGCGCGAACACTCCACAACGCTTACGGACGGGTCTCTACGTGCGAAAAAACCTGTACGCGAGTGTACGGGCATTGGGGGCGGCATAGGGGCGTGTTGAGGGGAGCGGCCGAAATAATGAGGGAAAATGGGCGTAAACATGGGCGTACACGGGGGTGTGCACTAAAAATGAGCGGTGCTACTACCGCACGATCGACTAAAGCACCGTTCATTTCGGACACAAAACAGGCGGCCGCCAACCGCCATCTCAGACCACCCCTACAGATACCGCATGCCAGCGTGCGCCTGGGTTTGCTAATTTACGCTGATTACTACTCAAACACATACACCTGAATGTAATAACCAATGCTGCAGTCTATTAAGTCCAAACCATGATTTCACTACCTGCAAGCCACACACAGCACTCAAACACATTGGAAGCTTATCTTTCTATACTTCTCTACATTTAAAGGTTTGTTTAATTTAAGGTAAGAATCTTTTTAAGACCTGCTTATATATGCTAAGGTAGGTATTTGCTAAACAGTTATACACATTCACTACGTGCTTTCATAGACTTTACACAGTAGCACACTCACCCTACACAAGTCGACATGTGTCAACGTGTTCACTCTAATACAAACATAGGTTTTGTATTTATGATACAATAACATAAACCACATCTAACACCTACAAAGGATGTTTCAGCAATGTTTTAAGCCCATGCCCACTATTTTGCACACAATCTTTGTATAGTACCCAAAATACAGAACTGTACCACTATCTGATCTGCTATGAATTGGACTTGACTACACTCTGGATGTAAGATGCCACCAATCACATTATTGCACTCACATCTCTCTAACAAAGGATTCCTACATCTGCTTATGACACTGTAAAATCATATATATTTAAAAACTTATACATGTTTGTTCACAAGCAATTTTCTCATGTTTGGCCGATTCACACATCTTTTTTTAGGGAGGACACATATGCATTCCTACACAAATGTACCTTTTGACCCTTGTTTGTCTGCCTCACCCACTCCATGAGGAAAGCATTGTTCTGGACCTGCTTTTACCTACTACTGTAGGGGCTACCTCACCTGCACACAAACTGCTTTCTCACCTATTAAGTTGCTCTGCACATGTGCTGACACAAACTAATTAGCAGGGAAAAGTTGGATAGGAACATGGGAATGGCCATGGAGAGGGTTACACATGGGAAACTTCTACCACACTTCAACAAATGTTCAAAAATACCCTGGTCAGTAAGTACACATAAATCTAGTATTTGTTTCACACAAGAAATTACACATACAACAATTTTGTTTTAATTGGTAAAATAAATTTATTTGCTGTTCAGCATCACAGCTTATTTGAGACTTTCATGTCATAAATCAAATAAACAAATAAAATAGACACAAAAATAAAAAAACAGCCAGAACAAGAGGTTGCATATCTCCAAACATGTGTTACCCTGCAAATGCAATGGTGAAAGAAATGGGGACACCAGAATACGTACTGCAACAACCAGGGTGAATACTAAGCAAGATACACACCACCAAAAATTTATCCTGCATTTGTAGAGGTCAAAATAAGAACTTTAATGCCCATGGCACGAAAATGGATCGATGGCCAACTCAGGAAGTGGATGTCCAGTGCAATTTAAACATTTGGGGTCCAACCACAGAGGAAGTGAACCAGGTCTCATTATTTGGGCCCTTTTTTCCCCCTTTTAGATGGGGCCTTGGGGACAGGGGCCTTTGGGTCAGATGGCTTGCGGCGTCTTCCCCTAGTGGACACAGGAGGGTCAGCAGAGGTGGAATGTTGGGGAGCAGCTTGGGGTGGGCCAGCAGATGGGGGATTGTCCCTTAGGGACCTGGCGGTGGTCAGCAGCTCCGCAAGAATGTCATTCTGGCGGCTGAGGTGTTGGCCAATGCTTTGCATGCCAGCCGCCAGAGTGTCATTCATGCGGTTGAAGGCCTCACACTGCTGCCTGTTTGTGGCCTTCCAATCCTCCAAAAATTCCCCAATCTGCTGCTGACGGAGCGCAGCATCCACCCCTTGCTGCTCGATCCTCTCAAGCATCACCATCACGCTCTCATCCCATGTCTCCTGTGGCTGGGGCTGGGGGTGTCTTCTTGGTGGAGGCTGGACCACTTGTGGCTCTGCAGAGGAAGATGCTGCCGGTTCATCCTGGGTTTCTGCTTCTGCTAAGATAATATGTCACCATCACATACGCACTAAAATATATCTTTCAAAATACAATGCATTACTGTGACTTACCATCAAAAGCAGCATCAAAGACCTCCGCCGGGAGCTCACTGTCCATATTGGAGATCCCCCTAACCTCGGCCACATCAATGACGTCCAAGGCGTCCTGCTCCAGGGGGGTATACTCCAAATTATCGGGCATAGGACCTCTCCCGGTGGACATGCTGTGGTTGTACCGGTCAGTCATCTTCCTCTTCAGTGTCGTTTTGAAGTCTGTCCACCTACAAGTTTAAAAATACAAATATCACCATGAGATATGTGCACCACTGTGCTAGTGAACATCATGACTACGTGACATTTCCTAGTGTGGGTGATCTTATGTTTTTTAGCCATATGTGTCCCACACACACATTAATGTCTCCATTAGGAGGCATTTCAGTGTCTCATCTCATTCATTAGGCCACTAAATGCACATACATAGATCACTATGCAGAAATGACATCATCCATGGCCAAATTAGGCACCTCCACCTGTTGTGAAACTACACATTCCACCATAGCTTGACAGTGTGGTTATTATGGAGTCATTTAACTATGGGATGGCATACTGGGATGTGTAGTTTCTCACCAGCTACATGTGCACAGTTTGCTCATTCTTGTTTCAGTTGCATCATATGGAACATGTAAAGGTGCCCATACACGTTACAATTATTGTATACAATATTGCATCTCATAGCATATCGGTTTTGCGATGAGATCAGACGAGATGAGATCTAGTACAAAAAGTATGTGCTGCACATACTTTTTGTACTCATCGCTAAACCGATATGCTATGAGATGCGATATTGTATACAATATTGTATACAATAATTGTAACGTGTATGGGCACCTTTACAACAACTCTTTCCAAAACACACTTTCTCTTGTCCCATCAAATACTTCACATACTTCACATGAGCAGAACTGTGCCCATAACCTCACATCACACCAATGGTGCATGTTTCATATATCAATGTGGGTTATTAGACATGGTTGTGTTCACATGTGACATTGAAGTGTAGCACTATCTACAAACACACCTTTCTATTATTCTCAAAACATACATGTAACATATGTACACACATATGACATTATCAGGGGGACAAACACACTTGCCTTTTCTTCACCGCTAGCCAATCTCTGACCACTGGTGACACCTGGTTCACTTCCTCTGTGATCTTGTCCCAAAGGTTTCTCCTTGCACTGGCACCCGGCTTCCTGGTTGGCAATTCTATCCATTCGCGTGCTCTGGGCACTAAAATTCTTAATTCTGCCTCTACAAATGCAGGGTTTCTCTTTTTGGTGGTGGTATCCTGCTCAGTCCTCACCCTAGATGTTGCAGCTCGTTTTCTGGTGGCCCCAGTTCTCTCAACATGCACCTGCTGGGTCACACCTGTTTGGAGAGATGCAACCTCTTGTTCTGGCTGGTTGCTTGGCCCTTGTGGAGCTGGTGGAGGTTGAACAGGGCCTGTTAGTGAGGGGCCCGCTTGGTCTTGCAGGCTACTTCTCTCTTGAGCCCTCCTTCTCCGCTCCTGTTCCCTCTTCTGTAAAGCTTCAAGCAGGGATTCTGCTTGTGCTCTCTGTAGAGCGTCCTCAGCTGCGGAATCGTCTGAGTTAGACATGTTTGCAGCAATTCTGGCCTGCATCTGACTGAATGTTTATATGTTAATCTCCCGCCATGAACAAGGGGGCGTATATTTTTCCCCGCAATGTAGTTGCTAATTTACGCCGATATTTCACGCCGATAATTGCCGCTTAAATTACGCAGGTCTCCACGCACCTGATCAATCACCTGTATATGCACATACACAGGTTGTGGAGCATTGTGTGCTACATCGTGAAATGTGTGCACCTGTCATTCCAATGATGAGTGTTGTCAGCTGGTATCTGTTGGAGTTCGTGTATGCTTTGTGAGTCACATTTCAAAACATCACGTTATAATGCTTTCCTTACATATGTAATGAGTATGAAATTGTCATACACCAACATGTTGCATTGTGCCCCTTTTAGCAGCGTATTTATTAGTAGACGGTTGCGTGTATTCTTTTACGCACACTGTATATACAGTACGTCTCTCCATGGAAATGGGTGTATTGTGCCCCTTTTAGCAGCGTATTTATTAGTAGACGGTTGCGTGTATTATTTTACGCACACTGTATATACAGTTCCTCTCTATACATTGAATGCATGCTGTTGGTTATGGTGTGTGTATATCGGAACGGTCCGCGTAAGTTTCTATTCGCATCCAGTTTGTTCATGTAAGAAGGATTAATAAAGTTAATACTAAACAAAAAATGTTTTACACCAATCAGCAAGCACCAAAAGTGATATATGTACCTGCAATTAATAACTGCGCCATTGCCACTATGACTTCAACCAGGGCTAGGGCGTTTTCTACCCAGGAGCTGTTGGCCTTGGTTGAGGTCATGGACCGGCGCCTGGGGCCCAGGGGCCCATATGTGTCCAATATGGACAAGCGGCGGGCGTATAATGCTGCCCGCCGGCTAATCTTCGCCCGGACCGGCGTCCGCAGGAGCCTGGCCCAAGTTGAGCGGCGCTGGTCTGACCTGCGCCGGCGGCAGCCAGTGTTGCTTTCGACACTTCGCCGCCATATTGCCCGATGTAAGTTTTTATTTACTAGTATGTCTGTGTTTTTTTGCAATGTTTTCTGTACTTTTTATAAATATGTTCCTGAGTATGTGGGTGTATATGGGGTGTATATGGGTGTATATGGGGTGTATATGGGGTGTATATGGGTGTATATGGGGTGTATATGGGTGTATATGGGGTGTATAGGGGGTGTATATGGGGTGTATAGGGGGTGTATAGGGGGTGTATAGGGGGTGTATAGGGGGTGTATATGGGGTGTATATGGGTGTATAGGGGGTGTATATGGGGTGTATATGGGTGTATAGGGGGTGTATATGGGGTGTATATGGGGTGTATATGGGGTGTATAGGGGGTGTATATGGGTGTATATGGGGTGTATATGGGTGTATAGGGGGTGTATATGGGGTGTATAGGGGGTGTATAGGGGGTGTATATGGGGTGTATAGGGGGTGTATATGGGGTGTATATGGGGTGTATACGGGGTGTATAGGGTGTGTATATGGGGTGTATATGGGGTGTATATGGGGTGTATAGGGGGTGTATATGGGTTGTATAGGGGGTGTATATGGGGTGTATAGGGGGGGGTTTAAGTAGTTGCTCAGTTTTTGGGTGTAGCATATCAATTAGTTTGCATGATAAATGTCTGAAATATAACAGCAATGATAATTTGGAAGGTTATGAGCATGACTAATGTGAATTTTTCTTTCCCCCTTTTTTATGAACCCCAATCTTCGATTTCTATACCATCAACATGAACATTTCAGCACGGGCAAGGGCCCGCATAGAAGCCCGGGAGCAGGCAGCCCGGGAGCAGGCAGCCCGGGAGCAGGCAGCCCGGGAGCAGGCGGAAGAGGAGGAGGAAGAGGAGGAGGAAGAGGAGGAGGAAGAGGAGGAGACAATGGGTCAAGCTGGGGCCCACCAAATTTCCCCATCCCCTTCCACCAGCCACTCCCCAACCCCCACCCCCTCCCCCACCCCCACCCCCTCCCCAACCCCCACCCACACCCCTTCCCCAACCCCCACCCCCTCCCCAACCCCCACCCACACCCGTACCCCCAGCCACACCCCCACCCCCTCCCCAACCCCCACCCCCTCCCCTACCCCCACCCCATTTCCAACCCCCCTACACCTCTCCACCACCCACCCCCAAACCTCTCCAATCCCCACTCACACCCACTACCAGTATCCAAAGTCCTATCCCATCCCCCTTGCTCCTGACCCCCCCAACCACCGCACACCCAACCAGCGGCGAGCGGGATGGCTCAACTAGCCGTAAGTAAATAATGTGTCTAATGTTTACCTACACATTTCTACACATAAACAATCACAACAACCACATATGTGTATCCAACATCAACATTAGTTGCAACATATCACTGCAGGGCGACCATGAGGTGTGGCCTGTCCTTCTCCAGGAACAAGGGTCCCCTTGGTGGTTTTTTGGAGTGTGGCCATGCCTCACCCCTTGAATAATTGACATAACAGTACATCCAATGAGATATCCGACATTAGTGGTGTTGTAGTTACAGATGGGGCCGGGCTCATCTTTGCAGGGGATGGCGATGGCGACGCCATTCGCCATTCCCTGCTCCCGCGCCATCTGTGTGTCGGAAGGGGACGCGCGCGCACGAGGTGCGCGCGCGTCCCCTTCCGACGGTGCTGCCGTCCCCTTCCGACGGTCGCCCGGTGCCCACACCGGGCACCCGCACCCCCCCACAGCCTCCTCGGGTCCCCCCAGCCCCCCTCGAGCGGGAGGCGGACAGTATTGCGTCCGCCTCGCCCGCCGGCCGCCCGGATACTGAGACGCACGTGCGTGGGGGACGCACGCGCGTCTCAGTCAGATGGCGCGCCGTGTTGCTGGCGGATCGCCAGCAGCATGCTGCTGGCGATTTGCCAGCAAGCATAAGGCCTGCCCTATCTGTATGTGGCTCCAGGTGTTGGGTAACTCCACTTCCCAGCATGATGTGCAACATAAATTTATCGATTGTTTTGTTAATAGTGTGTGAGGCCATGCGGATGCATGCTTTACAAACATAGCTTTAGGCCTATAATTTGTAGAGCAATGTCCTAAATTTAAAATAGTAAGGAGTGCTTAAGCCGCAACAATGTCATAACCCTTAAATAGCACAGCCTAATTGTGAGGTTAGAGGAGAGTCCCCCAAAACCAAACTACCAATTGGGATACAGCATACATTCATCCAAGAAGGAGTAATTTAATTAATGTTATTTACTATGTACAGTATGTGTGTGTTAACATATTATTTTTTAGTACTGTGTTTACAGCAGACCCATCTTCAATGTAGTTTAAAAATGTATGTGGCCTTCACACATAACTCACAACTTTTTATTATGTACAAATACAACAAACATTTGTGTATGTTATATATTAATTTTTTTTTTTTATCCCTTCACTACAGACACTGAACAGCACCAGGAGGAGGTGGCAGCGATTATTCGGGAGATCTTCCTGACCCTCCTGTATTTGCAGATCCTTTTTGCCCAACTGGAGGCCCGCATTTAATTTATTTTTATCCCCCCCCCCTTATTATGTTTGTTCAAAATAAAAGTTTATATTCTGTTAGAAATTGCCTGTGTTGTTAATAATAAATATGTTAGAGGGCTTGTAAGGGTAGGTACATACAGATGTGTAATGTAAGTTATATTTGTAATTTGAGGTGAGGGGTAATGATTGATGTGTGAATGTGTGTGTTTTTGAGTAAAATAACACATAGTGAAAATGCATGAATGTTTAATGTTGTTAGATTAAAACATCACACATAACATCAGGGTAGGTATACATGTTACACATTTTGGACAAACTAATTATGGACATAATTTAGTACATATACAGAAACACCAACATAACTTGATTTAAAAGTAACAGCAATATGGGGACACATAGATAGTGATTAAAATGCCACATTAGAACATAACAAATATACATGTAATGAGGGTTAAAATGTTGTTTTATTAGGGTCTTTATTAAGGTAGACAATTGAGTTAATAGAAAACAATAATTGAATAACAATTAGAATAATTAATTAATTGTCTGATTTGTAGTTGAAAGGCAAGATTTGCAGGTCCATATATGTGAAGGGTATGCCAGCGTGCACGGACGTACGCTCACTTTCACGAGCGGTGACATAAGCTGAGTTTTCTATTGAAAACAATAGGGACCCGTCCGTGCAAGCTGGCGTACGCTCAGATAGCCGCAAGAAGTCGGTGGGAAGACGGACGAGAGACGTCCGTAAACGGTGGCATACGCTCTGTTGTACGCCAGTTGTCGGAGTGTAAGGGCTGGGCCGTCCGTGTACGTTGGCGTACGCTCAATTGTACGCCACTCCCCTTCAACGTTGTTTCTGGCCGTACGTATGCGGCTGAGTTGTGGGTGGACTTAACCCCAACGGCCGCGTACGGAGAGCGTACGTTAATTGGGAACGTACGCACATTTGGCCGCTACGATCAGAATAACCTCCATTGTCCTGGAAAAATGGAACATTTTAAATGATGGTGACAAACCGCTGTTAAAATGGGATCTAACTGTACTTTGCAGTTATGCTTTTACTCCTTTCTTCTTACTGCTTCTCAGGTACTGTTACGGTTGCCACCTCTCCAGGATTTCCTGGATTCTCCTTGAATTGGTGCCAATCCTCCAGGAGGTTTTTGCAGTCTCCCGGATTCTGGGATTCTCCCGGAATCTGGATGACTTTGAAAGCCTCCACAGCCTCCCAACTGAGTCTGCACACTGTCAGCAGCATAGGGATGGTGGTTCCAGTGGAGTGTCAGCTCAGGGAGCCAGAAAGGTCACAGGGCATGCACAGTGCGTCTCCAGCTCCTGGGCCGCGGGAGAGGATGGAGGAGCACTGTATAGCCAACAGCTTAGGATGCTGCAGCAGTGCTTCCACCCAAACTGAGCCTCAGAGGAGAGATAAGCAACACGGCGCTCCATCTGACTGAGACGCGCGTGCGTCTCAGTATCCGGGCGGCGGGGCGGCAAGGCGGACGCAATCCTGTCCGCCTCCCGCTTCAGGGGGCTGCGGGGGGCTGCGGGGGGGGGGCGGGGACCCGGTGTAGACACCGGGCGACCGCCGGCAGCACCGTCGGAAGGGGACACGCGCGCACCTCGTGCGCGCGCGTCCCCTTCCGGCATACAGATGGCGCGGGGCAGGGGATGTCGGCTGGCGTCGCCATCGCCATCCCCTGGATAGATAAGTCCCGCTCCATCTGTACGTCTGTCCCTTAGTCTTTCTGTTAAGACCTTTCTTGTTTGGGGCTGACATAACAGATGTCTTTTCCTGCAATGAATACGCATTACCTTAGAAATAAGGGGATTGCCATACAGTAACTCACACTTTCCTTCTCTCCCAAAATGTGTGGCAGAATCTCAGGTATTCAGATTGTCCAATGGACTCCCTGGAGACACGGGTGCCAAAACCTCATCCTGTCCACTTCCCAGTAAAATGGACAGGGCCGATTGCATCAGGGGCAAATTATGAGAGGATAGGGCCCATGTGTATCTGGGTTCCCTCCTCTCTGAATGGCAGCAAAGTCATTTCTGAACAGTAGGGTCACTAGCAGCCCTAAGCCTCTTCCAGAAACTATTGTACATGACTCCAGAAAAATGGTACGGCGGACATTTTCCCAGTGATTTTCCTTCTGAACACATGAAGAATGTAAGGAAAATGGCTGCCTCGTTTCTCGATGACTTGTGAAACAACGGCGGCAGCAACACTGCACAAGTACTCAAAAATTGGGTGCAGTTTGTGCAGTATTGGCCTCCAGGACCTTGGGGCCTGTCAGCACCACACTGCCATTATAGATACACCCCACAGGATTGTATTGATGCATTTTTTTATGAATAATGTCCTCATACCCCCCCCCCCCCTCCCCCTGCATGATGCCATAATTTACATTAGAGTGTTAAAGTGGGTGGGGCATAATGAAGCACTTTCTTCACTTTCTGGATGCAGGTGACTGATGTGGAGGGCCCACATCAGTCACCTGCATCCAGAAACTCTCCCTGAGGGGTAAGAACCATAGGGACTAATTCAGCAAGGCGCGCTAAGCAGCGGTTGTACTCTGCTTAGCAAGCCCCGAAACACCCCTCTGGCCCAAACGTCCGCTCCCCCCCACTCCCGAATCCTCTTGGTACCATGCAGGATGATGGACTGTATGTGATTGCATGTGGCCGAAGGGTAGAGAAATAATTTGATGGTTGCCGACCATCGAATGATTTCTCTCCTCTTCGGAAATAAAAGTCAGTCAGTGTCCACCATGTGATGTCAGCCTCCTGCCGCCCAGCCCCCGTTGTCCATCCCCGTTTCCGCCTCCGGCCTTCTCTTCCCGCAACGAACGGCCTGGCGAATGTGTAACTCGCTGAAGCCGTTTGGTGCCGGAATTTGCACATACTCAGACTTGCGCATGCGCAGACCCTGAACTTTGGGGCTGGGGCCAAACTTGGATAGCTATGAGCGATCCTGGAATCGGCCCCACAGTAAGTGTGCAGTACAGATGGGTCAGGTCCCATCCTTGCTGGCGGGTCGCCAGAACGTCCGCGCTGGCGACCCGCCAGCAGCCACGCCAGCGAATACACTGAGACGCGCGTGCGTCTCACGCGCACGCGCGTCTCAGTCTCCATCGCCAGCGCGACGGAAACCCTGTCCGTCTCCGCCTCAGGGAGACGGACAGGGTTAGGGGGGGTTAGGGGGGGTGCGGGCAGGCGGCGGGGACCCCGGGTTACCGCCGGCAAGCCGGCGGGGACCCGGGGGAACGAATGGAAGCGCCGTCGGAAGGGGACGCGCGCGCCTCTCGTGCGCGCCAGTCCCCTTCTCACCATCGCCATGGCGCTGGCGGGGGATGGCGGCTGGCGACGCCAGCGCCATCCCCTGCCAAGATGGGACCAGACCCATCTGTAGCTCCAGCCAGCAATAAACCAACGTACTGTTTCCCCGCCAATAATTAGATGAATATATTTCCTCTTAGACATTCCTGCTCCGTAGGCCGCCACATGCTCTTTCTGACATTTATTTGCAGTGATTTCTTCATATTTTTATGTAGGATTTATGTTTTGCTAATTCTAGCAAAATGAGGTCACCACAAAGCCTTTATTTTCGTGCTTTTGAAGCTGCTGAACTCGAAAATTTCTCCGTGCTGACAAAGATGAGACTTTCTGGCAGTGTTACAGCTCAGAAAGTACGGAGCCATATGTCAGTGCAACTGACGGGTTTATAAGCACATGTTCTGGGATTTACTAAGTGTCAATGACTTCGGTGGCAATTTATTTCCAAATCAGGGTGTGATGTCTCTCATCAGTTCCTGGTGAATCTGCTCCGCGGAGAGTGATTTACTTCTGCAAAGAGATCAAATGATCTTTTGAAAAAGAAATTAAATGCAACCTTCATTTTTAAGTAAAATCTCGCAACATTTTAAAGGGAATATAAACTCTTGTGAAATATGGCGCATTGCGCAAGGTTTTGATCAGGAGGTTCGTTCGGAATTTGCTTGTCCTGTATATCATTTTTTTTTTTATATTTAATTTTATGTAAGAGTCATTAAAATGCTTTGAGTGGGAATTACTGAACTTTATGTCTACTTCAACTCTACTTTAGCTGTCTTCTAAATGTCACTCAGTAATCATGAGGACGGAGGACGTCAAGTGGGACTTCGACGTCTGGTACATATTGTTATTTTTGGTAACTGATCAAATTACTAACAATGTAACTAGCTATTTGCAGTCATTAAAGTCAATTAGATTGCAGGAGAGGTTGTCTGTGCACCCTTCCCTGCCACTTAGAGGACAGCTGTTCAGTCTCCAGCTACAGTAAGTGCCAAGGTGGATCATTGGTGAACATGGTTCTGCATCCTCCCAAGTCAGATGCAACTCCATAATATAAGATCATATTTGTGGGGCAAACACTGTACAATGGTTGGGCCAATTGGTTCCAGAATGTCCATACTGGCTAGCCGTGTCTGCACTTGTACTTGCACTTGTATGAAGCATCCAGTAAGATTACAGCTTTCACATTCACTACAAATAAGCAGCAATGTGTGATGTTGGGATTACTCTCAAGCATACTTTAAAGTGTTCCCCTTAAGGAGGGTCCTGGAAGGGAGATGCAGCTGATCAATGTGGGGGATGGGGCACGATGGCTTTTAATTTATTAACAAGGCTGTATCAGAGCAGGGGCGTCTTAAGAGAGGAGGAGGGCTGTGTGCAGCCTCCTCAGCCAGGCCTCTTCCTCTCTGCCAGGAGCAGTATGGTCTGAGCGCTCTAGTGCCCTGACTCTACTTTGCATGTGTGAACCTCCGCTGCACTGTGGAGTCTGAGCACTAGAGCGCTCAGACTCAACTGCGCATGTGCAAATCTAAGGAAAAATGGCCGCCATGTCATTTTTTTCTGCAGCGCTCCGGAGGGTAAGTATTGCCAAAATGGGGACAGAGTGTGTGTGGTGTGGGCCCACCTGGGACTCAGGGACCCATGTGCACCACGCACACTACATCCATTACAGATCTGCCATGTATCAGAGCTTCTAAAGAGTAGAATAGAGGCCAAGAGGTGAAGTTTTCCATAGCAACCAATAGCATTTACAAGCTGATTGGTTGCTATGGTGGCCAACTTCTCAGTTTATCCATTTCCCTACCCTTTGGAAGCTTTGATCTCCCCATAGTCTCTGAAGACTGTCTGCGTGTCACTGCATAGTAAGCTCACCTTGTAGCTCTTCTTTATCCCTGTCACTTGCCATTGTCACCTTAGTGATGGAACACACAAATACAAGTACTTGTATTTTTGAGGTTCCCTACCCAGCCGGTGAGCATACCTCCCAACATGACTCATTCCAGGAGGGACAAGATGCTCTGCTCCTGGACTTCCATGCCAGTGGCAGTTGCAGATGCCGGGCTGCAGCACAGTCCAAAATTCAGATAGGGGAGTCCCAGCAACTGTCACCCCAAACACCACAGTCCGGGACACTGGCAGGTGTGGCTCCCCTATTTGAATTTTGGACAGTGGTGCAATCCCACTCTTCAACTGCCACTGACAAGCAAGTCCAGGAACAGAGCATTGTGTCCCTCTTGGAATGGGTCATGTTGGGAGGTATGTGGTGAGGGTGGTGATCACTTGGGGGGAAATGTTTTTAATTGTCTAAATGGGACAGGTAGAGAGGTTCCCATAGCAACCAATTATTTTATTGAATGCATTTGATAAATAGAAGATCAAAGCTGATTTGTTCATCTGGACTATACCTGTCCCATTTAAATGGTTTTATGCATGTCCCCCTTGGTGTGGTTCCAGATCCACACTAGCATCCCCTTGGCCTGCAGACACCACAATCTGTACAGTGTACATGGTGGAAAATGATCCACTTTGCCCAAACACCAGCACTAGAACAATACTCCTTCAGTTGAGACCAGCAAAAGCTTTTTTTCCTTCCTGGCTAATATCATATATGGATTTGTAAACTTCAGTGCTGATGCTGCTTTTATATCTATGATAATGGCCTGCTGCTTTCATTTCTCATGTTCACAGTCACCCACTGCCCATCTTCATTGTCAGAGTTTCTCCAGATCTCTCTTTTCATTATAAGTTTTCCCATGGTGATAGCGAGATTGTGTTGCTTAAGCCCTTGGGATATGGCTGTCCTGTCTTCTTCATAACGTTTCACAGATCCCCTTTTATATCCGACACATTTGTGCACGTGATTCAGTCTTGTTTCTTAAAGCTCTTTTATACAGTATATACCTGTATATGCTGGTGGCTGCCAATAGTAGTATCATACTTGCCTAGTTTTGAAAACTAGTTTCAGGGAGATTATAGTTGGTAATAGAATTTATCAAAGCACCCCATTGAGGGGGCGTGTCATGCTCCTCCCAAAGGGCGTGTCTAGTTTCATATAGAGAGAGATTGTGAAAAGAGATTGTGAATGTGGCACCTAGTGGGTGTGTACTGCTACATCTGAGAGGAATCTTTCAAAATGACTTATATCCAAATGTGGATGAGCCCCAATGCAGTTAGCAAGAGCTACTATACTTGGTTAAGTGCTCCGAAGTGGTTCTGATGATTCAATGTACCGTAAATGTATCTATCTCTCACTTCTTTTTTCCCCCAAAATGTAACAGTGTAATGTGGGCTAGGTCAGTGGTGGCCAACCTGTGGCTCTTGAGCCTCATGCGGCTCTCCCCCTTGTAAAGTGTGGCTCCTGCTCCCACTGCTGCCCGCCGCACCCACCGTCTGTCCCAGTCCCCCCTGCTGCCGGTTCCCTGAATCCCTTCTCCTTCTGAGGGGAGGAGAGCGCGCATCGTGCATCTCTCCTACCCCTTACTGTGCATCCTTGTGACTGGGCTGTCCGCCAATCAGAGCTCGTGGGCCAGCAGCGAATCAGGAGCCGGCCAGCGAGCTTCGATTGGTGGGCGGCCCAGTCACAGGGAAGTGAGGGGGAAGGAGACGCGCGGTGTGCTGTGCTCTCCTCCCATCGGTGACATGACAGGAGGACTGCAGGGGGACACCAGACTGTCCTCTCCTCGCCTGGCAGCAGCAGCAACAATGGTGAGTGCTGCTGCTGGGAAATTTGCACTGTGGGGGCATAGCAGTTTGTGGCACTGTGGGGGCATAGCAGTTTGTGGCACTGTGGGGACATAGCAGTTTGTGGCACTGTGGGGGAATACCAGCTTTTTGGCACTGTGGGGGCATACCCGGCACCGTGTGGTGCATATCCGGCACCGTGGGGGGCATATGTGTATCTGGCACTATTGGAGGCATATTTGTATCACACCCACCCAAGTGGTCAAAATAGACTATGGCCTTTTTTTTGGCGCATGCGCCTTCGGCACGCGCATGATGTCGGCTCTTTAGCTTGTCTACCGATATTTTTCATCTCATTACCTCTGACCGGTTGGCCACCCCTGGGCTAGGTGAAATGTGGGAGATTGCTAGACTAATTAGGGATATTGCTGTTATTTCAGGGAGTCTCCTGCACAATGCAGGAGGGTAGGCAGCTATGAGTAATATACAGTATGTGGACAAACAGAGATCAAATCCAGTCTCTAATTGAACATCAATAAGACATACTGTATAAACACATTGGTTTTTTGTGAGTGTTTCGCTACATAGTGAAGTGCCCCCCTCCTGCAGTGCACATGGTTTTGTCCATTTGAGAAGGAATATGCCTTTGCAAGTGAACCAGAATAAGGGCCATAGAGTAGCCCTGTGCTAACCATGCACTGAACCTTTTCATGAATGTGTAAATGTTCTGTTTAAATAATTTAAGCAACAGGTGTATTTACCTTTAATACTGTACTGTTTTCGGTGCATACGTTTTAATTGTAGAACTAGTGATAAAAGGACATATTTTGGAAGCCACCCGCGTTCTTGCTGGTACAACCATATTTTTTGCATCTGTAGCCTGAAGCAGAATCATCTTGTTCCAATGCATAAGATCACATGTGAGCTGCATACAAATGTGCTGTAATAGCTTCAGCTAACTTCTATCCGGAGATCATTTGCTTCTAGTTTACACTTTCGGTGCATTGTAATGTTTTTCATTGTTGCAGAATTTTTAGTGTTATAGTTTAGCTGTGCAAAGGAGGAGAACCATTGAGTACAAATTTCCTGGGCTTGGTGACCAAGGCTTGTTAGATCTGGCCTCTGTGCATGACCTCTGACATTCACGCTGCACAGATCTGCAGGCCAGGCATCGGGAACAGCTGGGCAGCATCAGAGCGAGGGCTCAGACGCTGCCCGGCATTAGACTGTGCATGCGCAGTCTATTCCCGAAATCCCAGGATTGGAAACTCCCAATCCCGGGATTGAAATCCTGACGTTTTTGGAGACAAATCCCGGGATCGGCGATGGCCGCCCTAATTGGAGGCAAAAGTAGATTTGGAAACAAATGCACTGCACTTGCACATACAGTCACCGGCACACTATTTGTGGCAAACGAGTCTGCCACAAATAGTTACACATATGACCTAGACAAAGGGCTGCCATTAGGAATTTTGGGGCCCGGGACTGATTTCCAGTCTGGGCCCCTCCCCCATACCTTCACTTACCGCCCGACTCTTGCTGCAGGTCCTGAAGCACAGGCTTCTTCAATGCAGGACGCCAGCAGGCAATTAAAATGCAGAACCTGCTGGTGAGCCAATCAGAGCTTGTGTACCTGCAGCTGCTCTGATTGGTTAATGGTGCACAAGCTGGGGTGTTTGTGGTGGGCAAAATGAGCTGCCCGGGCCCTTCCAGACGCCAGGGCCCAGGACAGCTGTACCCACAGCACCCCCCTGTCGGCGGCCCTGCCTAGACAAACTTCTTCTAACTGATGATGATGTTTTGCTGAATGTGTCTAAACGGGATGCAGTTAAAATCCCGGCGTTCAGAATCCCGACGCCGGAATCCCGACCGCCAAAATCCCGACACTTTCTCCCTCCGTGGGTGTCCACGACACCCCTGGAGGGAGAATAAATTAGCGTGGCGAGCGCAGCGAGCCCGCAAGGAGGGGCGATTCACGTCCCCCCCTTGTCGGGATTTCGGCGGTCTGGATTCTGGCGTTGGGATTTTGAACGCCGGGATCCCGACCGCCGGGATTTCATACTGAATCCGTCTAAACCACTTCCAGTTATTTCCAGAATAATGCTGCTACAATCTATTAACATTATTACAGGAAAATGATCAGCCAAAGCATCTCAGTAATAAATCTTTTATTCTAGTCAGCTTCTACAAGGGAAGGCTATTGAAGTGTTATATATATACAGTATTGTGCACTTGACAATATGCATTTTAGGTACTTATGTATTATCTGGGCTCCCATGTTAAATGCACCCCATTTTTTCATACCCCTATTATCCAACTACGCATGGAGTTGATTTTATATAGTGTGGCGAGCGCAGCGAGCCCCGCAAGGGGACGCTGTCTCATAAGAAAAACGGGAGCCCAGATATTACATAAGTACCGCATTTTATTTTTGTGTTGCTTGTTTTCGATGTATATGCTCCCTGTGACCTTATTACCTTATAATGTGATATATGCTTAGCGTACTGACTTTTCATTATTGTGTGCCATCACCATGATGCCACGTCCCCTGCTGTATGCGTCCAGGTGCTGTGAGAGATGCCTGAAATTGGTACTGTAGTCCTGCGCTCCTACCTACTTGTGTGTGCGGTGATGGACTAAAGGTGACCGCTGTGCATTTTGGACAGTTCGTGTGATGTGCTAAAGCAGCGTGCACAAAACGCTCCGTGTTTGGGCACCTTAACCCTTTGAGGTCCGCACCAATTTTTTTTTTTATTATAAACGGATTTCTCAACCGTTTGGTAGAGGCCTATAGCTCAAAAACTGTGGGGTCTCATTTTAAAAAACTATTGATTGTTGTTGGTTGTTGTTAATATTATCCTCAGTGTATAAAAAATGCAAAGAAGTTTTTTTTTCCTTTGCTTTTTTGTGGTGTGGACCTCAAAGGGTTAAGCTCTTGGACCTGACTGATCCCTGCGATGGAGGAGGCTTACCGCTGCCACCCCTATTGATAGTTGTGAGGTAGCACCAGCTAGAGAAGAGCAGTTTGGATTTCTTAAAATCTGAACTATAACTGATCCCTGCCGCAGCTTGGATCTCCACCTCCCTCAGGAAAAACCTCAATATCTAGCTGTGGGATCTTGCGGCATTGGACGCCATTTTTAAAAGTCCCATGGGCCAGTGGTAGGCTGCTGATTGGTTGAGTAAGTCGCCTGTAACAGCTCTCTGCCAATCAGTGATTCCCCCGTGACTGACCATCCGCAGGGAATCAGCCAGGGCCAGATTAACAGTGGGGTGGATAGAGCTTCAGCTCCAGGCCTCCACATAAAAATTGGGCCAACATCATGGCAGCGTGATGACCACCAAGCAGACACCACACGGCCACATGCCCGGCCATAAATCATAAGTATTACAATTGCATTTCTATTTAACTTATTTATGAAATGTTTGTAGTCATATTTAGGAATACATTGGGGCGTATAGTGTATGGGTTCTACATAGCATTGGCCTCACCTCTATTTCTCATAATAGGCCCGTGATCATTTTCAGCTCCAGGCCCATAGGCCCTAAATCAAGCCCTGGAATCGGCTAAAACAGTCCTGCAAAAATGGCCACTGCCTTGTTGCAAACAAATGCTAGAGGTCCTAGAGGGTCTAAAGTGACTGCAACCCATTCACCAAGCATGTAACCCCGTGGCAATGAGCATGTAACCCCCCTGGTAATGAGCATAGAAACCCCAGCAATTATTTTTGCTGGGGGGTTAAAAATTTCTAGTTACGCCATTGATAACTGGTGTTCATCCAGATAGGATGTACTAAGGGCCTGATTCTAGGTGGATGGCAGCATGTGTCCCAATGGGGTTGGGATCATTTGGTCTATTGCATTATGGTAGAAAGTCATTAGGTCGAATCCATTAGGTCGACATGCTAAAAGGTCGACATGATTCTAGGTCGACATGGGAAAAGGTCGACATGATTCTAGGTCGAAAGGTCATTAGTTCGACAGGTCATTAGTTCGACAAGGTCATTAGTTCGACATTGTGTATGTCGACATTCACAAGGTCGACATGGGGTTTTTCACTGTTTTTTTACCTGAATGTCAACACAGTCGACATGGACACAGTTTAAAGTGCACTGCATCCCCTCGCATCGCTCGCTGCGCTCGCTATGCGTCGGGCACGGTGCCTCGCTACGCTCGGCACACTATTTTATTCTCCCACCACGCCCTAGTGGATGGTAGGGCATGAAATACCGCCTGTCGGCACATGTTGGCTCAAAAAACAGTGAAAAACTCCATGTCGACCTTGTGAATGTCGACATAGACAATGTCGAACTAATGACCTTGTCGAACTAATGACCTGTCGAACTAATGACCTTTCGAACTAGAATCATGTCGACCTTTTCTCATGTCAACCTAGAGTCATGTCGACCTTTTAGCATGTCGACCTAATGGATTCGACCTAATGACTTTCTACCATAATGCAGTAGACCAAATGACCGCATCCCGTCCCAATGGTTACTGTGTTAGGGACTGCATTGAAAAGCGCACTTTCAGTGGCACCGGTAGATATGTTCCATCCTACAGACATTCTAAAGAAGCATCGGGTGGCTCTAATGTGTGAGGGTGCAGCCAATATCTGTGAGTGCATCTTTGTGTGCGCATTGGTAGATTCACACCGTGACCAACGGGTTTCTCTGTACAATGCCTATCAGCTGCAGTAGGATCATAAAGATGCAGTAGCAGCTGCGATTTAATCACTCCCTAAGTCAGTGATGGCTAACCTTGACACTCCAGCTGCTATTGAACTACACATCCCAGCATGCCCTTCATCAGTTTTAGCATGGCCAAATAGTAAAACTGTAGAAGGGCATGCTGGGATGTGTAGTTCAACAACATCTGGAGTGTCAAGGTTAGCCATCACTGCCCTAAGTGATCTGTAGTGAGCAGTATCCAAGTAGTAATTAATAAGATTTAGGAAAATCAGGGCCGGTGCTAGGGTGTTTGGCGCCCTCCTGCAAACTTTACATTTGCGCCCCCTCATACTTTACAAAGAGACAGCGCACACCAAAAAAGGTGTGTGGTCTCACAAGGAAGGGGCATGTGTACACAATAGTACTCCCAGTTCAAATCATGACACACAGTAGCACAATCTTATTCTCATTACACAGCACCAGAGCTGTAACTGTGGCAGAAAAGGAATTGGGCAGGCTGCGCTGAGCGGGTAGCGCCGGCCCTGAGGAAAGTGCTCACTGGTGCCTAAATTAGGTGTACGTGGCTATAATATAGGTATTTGAAAAACGTGATCTGTGGTCAATTTAAAAATATGTGTTTATCAAAATGCTAGAAGCAGGTGTGGTATAGGGCTCCGACAGTCATTATCGGGATCCCGACTGGCCGGACCCAGACAGCATGGTGAGCGCAACTAAGCCCCTTGCGGACTCGAGGCGCTCACCACGCTGCGGGCATGGTGGCTCGCTATGCGAGCCACCTATTCTATTCTCCCTCTATGGGGGTCATGGATCCCCACGAGGGAAAATAGCAGGTGGCCGTCCGGAACCCGGCTGTCGGTGTTTTGACAGTCAAGATCCCGACGTCGTGTGAATGCCTGTCAGGGTCCCGACTGTCGGGACCCTGTCCGGCACCCGCTAGAATAGTAAAGTCCCTTTAACTAGGGCTAGGTGGTGGTATTAGTTAACTGTGTTCTTGCAATGAAACTAAGATTTATCACTGGTTGCTTCATTGTCTTTGTAGGGTTCTAATATTGGTCCTTATTCTGGTTCACTCGCAAAGACAAATTCCTTCTCAAATGAACAAAACCATATGCACTGCAGGTGGGGCAGATGTAACTTGTGCAGGGAGAGTTAGATTTGGGTGGGGTTTTACTTCAAAGTGAGATCTGTATTGCAGTGTAAAAATAAAGCAGCCAGTATTTTCCCTGCACAGAAACAAAATAACTCACCCAAATCTAACTCTCTCTGCACATGTTAAATCTGTCCCCCTGCAGTGCACATGGTTTTGTCCATTTGAGGAGTTTGTCTTTGTGAGTGAACCAGAATAAGTGCCATTGTCCGATACATGTCGGGACTCACAGCCAATGCTAATGCTAACATGCTGATCCCCTCAGCTACACCTCAGAAAAAGGAGATGGGGGTACCTCATCGTATACACAGATCCTGACCACATTGTACTGTATATTCCCATGTACTGCCACTATTTACATTCACAAGTGAATACTTTTTTTTATATCTATATCATTACCATATAGATATAACATAGGTCATACAGCACTTCTTCTCTGACTACCGGCACTAATAAGAGTTTAACCTCTCATATAGGACTGCATCCCCCAAGTACCTCAATCCTATTCTATAGAGCACAGCTGTCCATATGCCTTTCGTGGAACAGTAATTAATGTCCCCTCTGGCACATCTCCCACCAATTCAGATGTCACTGAGCTATTTCCATCGCTGTCCCTTCCATCGCTGTCACTGAGCTATTTCCATTGCTGTCCCTTCGTGGGTTCAAGGACCACATACGGGACCCTTATACAATGTCATTTTGCCGAAGGGGTTACATTGTTTTATTAGCAATTCTGCAGCCTCCCAATGTGCCTGTACGAAGGGCGTACACAAAACACAGGATCCTCAGCTTTCTCTCCCTCTACACATGCAATTTGGATCTATCTATTGTCTGTACGCTATGTAAATGGTTGTATTCTGCTCCGATTCTTTTCTCTTCCGGAAGACGACACAACAGATGCTGCAGCTCTCAGCCTGATAAAAGTGTCACATTTATCCACCTACACATTGGGAATGTATCTAACAGACAAAGCGTTTCATCTCCGCAATCTTCTGCAAGCAATGAAAAAAATATTGTTCTCTCTATACCCTCAGAGTCAAATCAGTAAAGGTTACATACTGTCTATTGATTTCCTTGGTGTATTATGCTGACTTACTGTGTGTTCCTGTGTAGCCCTTTCAAGCAGATGGCTGGTGTGACACAATTAATAACCGAGCGTATTGTCAGTATGACGGAGGGGACTGCTGTGCCTCTACTGTGTCCTCACACAAGGTAAGGACACCATTCAGCTGACAGGTTCTATTCTCCCCCAACAATGTACCCTCTGTGTATGGACATAATTGTGTGGCTTCAAGCTGCAATCTATCCGCTAGGAGTAGTAAATCCTTTTATTTTTTCTGTCACATGGATCGAAAACTGAAGTCATTTCTTCTTTTGCACTCAGCAGATAGCATCAACATATTTTAAAGTGAAACCAAAAATTGCCTATTTTGTGGGTTGAAGCACTAATCAGCGAATCGATTTAACTAAACTAGGAAGGTAGACCCCATGGTAGTGGGGAGGTGCTAAGTAAGTGTGGGTGCCGGAGGTCTATCGCTGAGCTGCACCGCTGCTGGGACCTGCCTTACCTCTCTGCTTGCCACTTGTCACAGCAGGGCGTGTGGCCGGAACCTGCAGATCTACTTGTGTGCGGTTTCGGCGCTCCTCCTGGCTCCTCCTGGCTCCTGCTGCTAATGAAAAATGGCCCACACAAAATGTCCACCCCCTTACAGCAGACAGTTTCTGAGGATGCTAGAGGAGGCGGTGGCACTTCAGCTAAAAGTGGTGGATTTCTAAACTTACTGAAGGACCATTTTTTTACACAATGGGTAGAAACACCTACTTGTTACGGGGCAATCTTGGAATTAGTACTAACAAGTAATGTGGATTTAGGCCCGTATTCTGGTTTGCACACAATGTAGTAGGGGGGGGGGGGCAGCAGATGCCAGCTGCCCGCCTGCTTCCTGCACAGGGCGCTCGTAGATGAGAGGTATCTTACAACTGCGAGCGCTGTAAAAATAATTTGATGGTCACCGAACATCGAATGATTTTCTCCCTGCACGCAAGCTGCTGTTTTGAATAAACATCCATTTGCATGCGTGCGGGGGAACACTGCGTGCGAGGGGGAGCATGCAGGCGGTGTTTGGCAAAACTCGCAGCTTTGCCAGTCAACCAGAATAAGGTGCTTAGTATCAAACACCAAAGTAAACCGTGACCACAACATGGTTTCTTTGGAAATTCGCTTCTGTAAACAACAATATAAAGGGACCATCTAAAATTCTTAATTTCTGGAAAGCTAATTTGAAATTGTTTAGAGACTCTTTAAAATAAATAAAGCAGGATTCCCTATTTAAGGGGAAAAAAACACAGAGGAAATGTGGGAAACTTTCAAAAAGTTGCATGATACTGTACACTAAAAATACATTTATCCCAAAAATAAATAAGAGTAATATCAACAGAACAAAACCGGCATGGTTGAACAAAAACGTAAGGGAAGCAATAACCAATAAGAGGAGAGTGTTTAAAATTTAAAAGGCTATTGGGGACAAGGGGGCATTCACTTAGTACAAAGAATTAAATAAAGTTTGTAAAAGGGAAATTAAAGCAGCTAAAAGGAAAAATGAAAAGCTAATAGCCACTGAAAGCAAAACACATCCCAAAAGTTTTTTTAATACAGATGGAGCCGGCTCCATCCTTTGCAGGGGATGGCGATTCTATCGCCATCCCCCGCCAGCGGCCGGCTACCGCCAGGGGTGCACGTGCACAAGATGCTTTCCGGCCCCGATCGCCACGGGTCCCCCTCGCCGCCCTGACCCCCCCGAACTGCGCAGCGTCTCCCTGAAGCGGGGATGGGAAGGGAGACACTGCCCAGCCGCCACGCGCGTCCCAGTACATATCGCCAGCGCACGCCAGCGAGGAGTCTCTGGCGAGCGCTGGGCAAAGATAAAGCCGGCTCCATCTGTACATAAATAGCAAAAGATTAATCAAAGAGATTGTAGGAACAGGGGCGATTGGCTATAGACCTTACAGGGAATGTTCCCAGGAGGCCGACGCTCCCTTGAGGCCACCTGCCCAGAGTTTTAGCCCCATCCCTCTCTTGTCTCCCTCATAAGCAATCTTTGCTTGTTCACAGAGCAGAGAACCCAACACTGCAAATACTCATCTAAGTCTGGTGCCAATCTATAACCAATGTGACATCTGTTAAAGGGACAGGAGTTGATGCTATCCGTGAGTGTAACAAATCTGAGGTGTCTCTGGGCTGCACTGGAGATCGGTATATTTTCGGGATATTTTTCAATATTCTGGCGATTCTGTGGTTTATCACAGTAGAACAAAGGTCTGGAGGCCACTAGACTGCCAAGTGTATTTGAAGCCATTCTTTCTGTGCTTCTGCTTCCCCATCGCTTGTTGTGTACTTGTTTTCTTCTAGACCCCTTGTGTCCATGTCTGTTTTCTATGCCAAAATCCCTTACTATTTTTGACATATGTGTCCTCATACATCTAGACTCAGTACTCCTTGCAGTGTGAGATTACTTGAGTTTGCGCCTATATGATTGTGTTTCACGCACTCTGGTTATCTATATACCTGTAGTTTTGTTTGTAAAAATGTGGTGACATTTTTGTAGTAACTCAACTTTCTCAGACAGCAGTGCGCCACCTAGGTCAATATTCCTCCCAAAAAACTTTACTGATTACTGGTGTGAATGAGCTGCCAGGTCCTGCATAAACTCAGCATCAGGCATCTTTTCTTATTGTTGCAGTAAATACATCTTGGTCGCCAAGTAATGTGACTAGGAAGCACCAGAAGACTGTGCTGAGTAATGTGATATGACACTTGTATGTTGAGTGTGACCGAGTCTGTTTAAGGAGCAGAACAGAACTTTTACTGGAAAAAGGCTGTGGCTGCTGCATTGTAGCACTTCGTATACAGAGTCATGAAAACCTTAAAAAGTGTATAATTCCCAAAAATTAAGCATGAGCAGCCAATGTAGATCCCAACATTCAAAGAAAGGGTAACACCATTACCCCTAAAAATTTAAGGGGCATACACACAGGGCGATTTCAGCCCCATTTCTAAGCGATCTGACTAGATTGCTTAAAAATGAAGCACTGATTGCTCTGTATGTATGCCCTGCAGTGATGGGGATGCAAGGTCCCATACGTCGCCATCGCCCGGAGGTAAAGACTGCTTGCACTGGCTTTCCTGTTAGATCGTGGGGCTTTGCCTATAGACAATAGGCAAAGCCCGCTCAGCACACAGCATAGCGGGTGCATCATATGTGTACCACGATGTATGCTGAGCGATTGTGTGTACAGGGCTTTAGACTGAACAAAAAAGGTTGAATATTGGAAACAAATGTGAGGTGCTATATGTAAAAGTTCTCCCTGTTCACATATGAAGTCCATCAAGCATAAAAAGAGACTCAGTTGCACACAGATATACAAATGTCAGATAAAGTATATCACATTAATCAGAACAGTCTCTCGGTGCATCTTAGTTGTGACAAAGTTGCATTACGTAGCAAAACATATGCCTGGTGCTAGCACAGTCTTTCATTACCTGGGACACCGAGGGAACTGTTTGGCGTGACAACAGCTATAATGTATAAAGACAAATCTGTACTTGTGTTTGATGACAGACACACCAGCAGGGTCTGCATAGTTGAGTCTTTTTACTTCTGATTGGTCCACCAATGTGGTGACATCATCCCAATGCACTCCCACAGTTAGGAGTACATCTGGTCCCCAGGCTTTACCTGGTGCTTCTCTATTGATACCATGGTACAGTGCAGTACAGCACATAAATCGTCTGTTCTTCTCTTCCGTTTTGCAGGGTGAGGTGGTGACCTTTGGCACTGATTGTGTCGGGGATGAGTGTACATGCCTTGACCCAGAAGCGGAGGAGAACCGATCTCAAGGAAGAGGATGGCTGCCGCTAGCGAGTGGGGAGAACTTGCACACACCAACCACTTGAGGAACCTTTGTGGAAAAAAACTAATCTCACATTCAGCCATGGCAACATCCCCAGTGCAGCTTGGCACCTCGCATGGCCGTTGGCACTGAAATAGATGACCTGGATAGCATTGGAAATGGGAGTATACAACATGTGTGCACCATCCTGGGGAATTCCGCTGAGACCTACGCACAGAAACGTCGTCATCTTTACCTCCGCCTGTTATTTACCAAATGTAGACTGATATTGCAGAGCACCTCTATTCATTGTAAAGCGTTCCGTTATCTGCCCTACACTATACAGTATAAGCTATATAAGTAATCTAAGGCAGATTATTTGCAGTATGTCTCTGATTGTTCGTCCTGTCACCTGCATGACCACAGTATGTTGTGTATAATGGAGTAGTTTTGTATTAGCAATTTGTCAGTATCGTTGCAGTCCAAGGTAGTTTATAAAATTATAATATATGAATAAATACCAGGGTATTAATGTACTTGTGCGTTATGTTTCCAAGCAAAAAATATGTTTGTGGCTTTTAATTTTTCCACGAATATGATTACCACTCATAGGCACCGATTCTGTGGGTGCTCAAGGGCTTGAGCACCCACGGAAATTCAAGAGCACCCACTGGCCACCCCCCAAGTCCCACTGGCTACTGCTGGGCCACTGTAGGAGCACTAATAGTGCACTACAGGCTGCAGCAGTGCTGAATCTGACAAATCAAATCCTACCTAACTTGCCGCGGCCGCTTTACTGTTCTTCCGCCCTGCCTGTGCAGTCCACATCCCGCGCACTCTCTTACCCAAACAATACTTAAGGGTGCAGGGGATTGCCTGCTAGTCCTCAGGCCCCCCCAAGCCCCGGGCCACATAGCAGTTGCATACCCTGCACCCTCCATAGTTACGCCATTTAATATAAATTGGTATTATTTTGTGGCCACGCCCCTTCCCCATGAAGCCACTCCCCTATAGTTTTGGCTTGAGCACCCACCAGCAAAACGATAAATCGTCACCTATGTTACCACTGACTGGCCATGTGGCACATATAACAGGTGAGCGGGACATTGGTTTGTCTATTTGTGTTGAAGCAGGAATATTCTTATACTCTGCACTGTTTGTGGCTCCTTCGCCTGCCCTGCACCTAGGTTTAAAAGTGATTAATAGTAACCTAGAACGCATGAGGGGTTACATTAACCATATTAACCAATGAGCAGGATTGGTTTTCACTTTCAGATTGTCACAATGACCGGTGCATTGAAAGCCTGAAAAATTCTGGGAGAAGCCATAAAGATGGGAAGGGGCCGTGGTGCATGCAGCAGGGTGGGTTTCTGAGTACCTATAAAATTCTCCTTGTCAGGGCTATCCTAACAGCATTTTAGGCTTTGGGCAAAGCAGTGCACTGTGGCCCCTGCGCACGCATTCATGAGAACCAATAAAAAAAAAAAATCATAATACTGTATGTCCCTCCTGTGACCCTGTACTATCTCTCCTTTTGCTTCCATAAAGTGAATGGCTGTCAGCACTCTGATTGGTAGATAGCTCCAGGCTCCACCAGTCGATACAGTATGTTGAAAGTCATTCACTGTCTGGCTGCAGGCTTTGAGAAAACGCTGTCAGAGCACTGATTGTGTAACTGCACCTATTTGAAGGCTCCTATAGATGTGTGCCAATTAGGGATGCCAATCCCGGGGCATTTTTTCAATCCCGGAATTTGGGATTGAAAAATGCCCAATCCCGGGCTTCCCTAACAAAAAACCCCGCCCCTGCAGTCCCACATATTTACTTACATGTGCAGTGTGGCGGTGATGGCAGGAGCCAGGTGGGTGGTGGTGCCAGGAGCCGGGAGGACGGTAATGGCAGGAGCCAGGTGGGTGGTGATGCCAGGTGCCGGGTGGGCGGGCAGTGAAGCCGGGAGGGTGGGCAGATGGTGAATCTGGGAGTGGAATGGGCGGTGAAGCTGGAGGGAGGCGGGCAATGCAGCCAGGATGGGAGGGCAGGATGAATGATGACACAGGAGCGCAGCGCACCCAGGGCAAGGTGTGCTATGCGGCTGTGTGGCCTGCACAGCGTGACCTCTGACCTCATCATGCAGAGCCACACTGCCAGGACGGGAGAAGCCGGGCAGCATCTGAGCACCTGCTCAGATGCTGCCCGGCATTAGACTGAGTTAGACTGAGTTCCTAAGAACTGAAACAAAATCTAATAAAATCCACCATGAAAATAAAAGCTCGATATGGGACCTTTAGTTCCTAGTTACCTGATGATGGCATAAAATAAATATGTAAATGAGACTACCTTTTACTGTAATTTTCAAATCCAAATCCATATTTTATTAGTGTCTCTTTTGTAATGTGGCAACAGCTGTATCAACATAATAAATGGTACATTACAGTGTTTTCTAGGAAAACACTGCAGTTTAGTACTGTATTTCATATGCAGATACAGCTGTGGTCGCACACAGAATGTAGGCATGCTGCATATCATTTTAGTTAGCATAAGCTGCTTATGCGTCATATCCCCATAGTTTTGCGAATAAGACCCATTTTAATAGAAAAAGTCGCTTGGCGCTGCCAAATCACTAGAAGGACTGTTTAACATGCAAGAAGGTATGCGGAAACATCTGTAGGTCAGCCAGTCAGTTGCTCAAATGCAGATGTGGGTAAAAGTGACTTTTATTGTCCTGTAAACAGGCTCTCATTGTAAACAGTCAAAATGCATTTCTCCCATAAACTTCATCTTGGATATATTATGTATGTATTTAATGTATTCTACTTCCCAAATTATGAGAAATAGAGGGTGGATTCTTTGTGTGCACCAATAAGTGGGCGTTTCCTTATGGAAACAGACTGATTCGATGGAGGAGATGTGCAGTAACTGCATGCAAGTAGGTTGGGGATCAGGCATGTGATGTCAGAGCACCACCCTTCTCAACAATTGTGTACAAAGAATTAATCCTATTGGCCCTCTGAAAAGCTGATGAAGGGGGGCATTGCGAGGAGGTTGGTGTTGCATCATTGCAGTCCAGTCTCGTAATTAATTAAATCAATTAACAGGCGGTAGAGCCATGATGATTCAATTCCTTGTGTTCAACCCACATCGCTGTCCAGGAGAAATGACTGAAATTCGTGAGGCTCTGGGATATTCAGTAAGCAAAGGCAAGTATGATTCGGTGCCCCAAATCCTATGATCTAGACCAGTGGTTCCCTAAATTGTGTGCCGTGGTAACCTGTGGGGCCTCAAGACACCTGCAGGGGTGCCTGGGATTGGTGGTCCAGGACTAACTAAAATTATTTATGGCCAATGTAATCGGTGCAACTAATGCCTGGTAAGACCCCAAGAACCACTAGTAGACTTCACCTATAGCAGCCACCTTTCTTAGTAGAAGGCTCTGATAATTCATCTTTAGGCAGTTGAATTCTGCTACTTTTTTCACTATGGTAGAAATTTAAAAAACATAAATGAAGGCAAACAGTTGAACTAAAACTGATTTTGCCCTGGACCCATGCGTTTTGCACTTTCTCAATCTCTTCTAACTGTGGAACACGTAAAATTATAAAAAATAATGTGTTACTGGGTAAGGCCCTTGTTCCTATGACCTGGCTGAGTCTCTTTGTAGTTTACTGGCAAACACTTGTGGTATAAGGCGTCCTGTGTATAATAATGGGAATTAGGGATTGCTGAAACATGATTTGGATGATTGTAAAAGCCAACGGTTGTTTCATCACACCACTGTACTGTAGACATCTCTTTATACGAATATTCATATCAACAGCCTTTTTAGCAAATTAACAATTCATTTTTATAAAATGCAAAGTTATTCATGTGCAGTTCGGGCAAAGAGGAATATTTGGATGATAACAGAGAATAATTCATTTGATGTTCTACAAATGTTTAGTAAAGCACACATGTGCGGAAGCTGACTTCCTCTGCAGATAATAGATTCTTTTTTAGTGATGTTATACCTTTGAATGCACCAATATAATGCCTTAAAGATAAGACTGTGGGGTAAAATGGTCTTCTCATTACTTATACAGTAAGTTGTGATCCATAAAAATGGAACAATCTCAAAACTGGCTTTTTTCCATGACCTGAGAGCCCATGGCATGATTCCTGTTAGCAAATTATTCACTACACACTCACCCATCAGGCTGCCAAAAGGACGCGTAGAAAAGAACAAAGCTGGTTACATAAGGCCAATTACTATTCAGAAATAAATAAATTAAAAAAACAACAACTGGCTTTAATGGGCAAAGTCTCATGATAACTATACTAAGGTAATACCAGTTACAAATTGTGTGTGATATTAAAGATTATGGGGAAGAGTTACTAAGACAGCCGATTACGGCCGATCCCGTGTATGAATGGGTATGGCCAGGAACGGCCGTAATCTGCCCGAAAATACGATTGGAGAACACAGCTAATTTACAAAGCTGCCATATTCTCCGGAATTGTATTTTCCAATGGTAAAATGATTTGTACAGTATTTGGCTACGGTGTTTCCCAGCAGCCAAATAAGGACAAGCATAAAGCATCGCGAAGATCAGCAAGATCCCTGCAATGCTTCTCTGTGTAAAAAAAAAAAGGCGTAAGCTCAACCTTACAAGCAAAACCTGCAGAAATGCAGGGGGATAAATCAAATGGGGTTCCCCTGTATTTCTATAACCAGCACCAGGCTATTGGCCCATTCCTGGTTCCCAAAGTATGGGGGACAAAAGGAGCAGGGGTCCTCCGTATTTCGGAAACCAGCACTGGGCTCAAACACTTTTTACATAAGGTCCCCTGGACAAGGCTTGAGCATCGTGGCTAGTCAGCCCGGGCTGGGTCCCTGGGGGAAGTGGGGACCCCCCAATAAAGGAGTCCCCCCTCTAGGGGAACCCTGGCCCTGGTTGAAGCCCAGGGATGTCCTTGCCACCCCTGGGCTGTGGGTGGCAGTCTTATGGTGTAAAAATATATTGTTAAAAATAGATATTGAGTTCTGTAGTAAAACTACAGGGCCAATCAAACATCCCCCGCATGCTGGGGACTTGGAGAACCACAAGTCCTAGCATGCGGGGCATTAATGGACCCACTGGAACTTGTAGTCCTACTACAGAGCCAATACCCCAAGAACACAGACACACACTGGTAAAAAATAAAACTTGAATACATACTACATACATTTATATACTTACCTGCGATAGAAACAGTCGGATCTGGATAGGAGCTGACATCACACAGCTACACCCATTCCTCATACACCTGGATACACCTGCAAATCTCAGGTGTCCAAAAAATTCAAACTTAGTATTAGGGACCCACCAGATATGAGGTCACCGTGAAGCTGGTTGGTGGGCAAATATTTATTGGCCAATGAATATACCAAGAACATCTATTATTGATTGATTTTGATTAATAATATGGAGTGTGCATCTGCACCACGTGTTCTTCTTTGAAGAACTACAAGTCCCAGCCTGATAGCACCTCATGTAAATAGGGTGTGCATTATAAGATCCCCCCAACTGTCCAAAAAATTGCCTGTTACCACCCATAAATGCTTCCTGTCAATTGCCTTGCATACTGCCAGCGATATGATCCGTACGCATGCGATAAACCCCCAACCAGCGAATTTGCAGCCCTGTGATCAGGTCCGAATAACCCCTTTAGTAATTGACCCTTATTTTATTTCAGTCATTAACAAAAAGAGAACAAAGATGATTCCCGCACAAGTCTTCAAGTTGGTAATGAGACTATCTTATCTCCTCTGGGGCGGGATGTATTAATATACACCGCCGCCCCTCGCCGCCCAGCCACCGCGATGCTACCGCATATGTACTAACATATGCGGCTAGCATCGGGGTGCAGTGACGGAGACCCCTGCGATACCTGTAATGTGGTTTGCGGGGGTCTCTGTCACATCCCGGCGGCTGTCAGTGTCCCCCTGTGTCTCCTCCTCCCCCCTGCAGCCGGATGTCCTCCCGGCTGTGACACCTGCTAGGGGTGGAGGAGATCGATAGAGGATGGGAGGGGGGGTTGCACGGACGGCGGGCAGTGGGTGGCGATAGAAGCCCATAGGCTTCTATAGGGTATCGCCACCGAGAGGGTGGCGATACCTTGCCCGGCGGAGATGGGGCGGACGGGTAATGGTACATAGGAAAATGCGGTAAAACCCCCGTTTTACTGCATTTTCCCTTTAGTACATCCCGCTGTTAATATGGACATTTTACTACTTAGTTAGAGACACACATTTTTGACAAGAAAAGGTAAGTATGACATAGGTGCAAGTCAAAATATTACTCATAAAATTAAACTTTTCATTATATTCAGTAAAATTGGTGAAATATTAAAATATATTAGAAAGAAATAAAGATAAGAAAAGTGTAAGATTTAAGATATGAATGACCGCTGCTCCACCCTGTCTCAAATTTGCAGGGTTAAATTGTCCCTGTATGCTTCTAATGTGTTATCCTATCGCACTCTCTTCCTGTATTTTCTGTTACTTTTTTCATGCTTTTTACTGTTGCAAACTACTTATGTGCTGTATAGATACAATTTGTGTCAGAATATCTGTTGCAGTGTTTATATTCTGCTAATTGTATTAAACCGAACTCAGTCTGATTAACCCCAGGCTGTCAATCTGAATATGTGGCTACTGAACTATGGCCCTTATTCTGATCGGTGCGGATATTCCCGAATTCTTACGGTGCGGGCCGCACGCCACGCTGTGCGGCAGCGTGCGGGCATCGTCCGTAGAAACGCCCACGTGTCCTCCGCATTCGGACGGACTCACTCTTTAAGAACAGGGCGTGTGTACGGACGACATACAAACCATGCGTGTGCGGGGGAAACACTCCGATTCTGCACGGTCTGACCGCGTATGCACGGCCTTCCCGCGTCAGAACGGACGCGAAGCGGCCACTACGCACAGATGCGGTGTACTTACGCACAAAACCAGACTACTCTTATCTGAGTTCCCAAATAGATCACATGACACACTTATGCAATTAACAAACCACTTTGAGAACAGATTGTTGCTCCTGGTCATCTGTTATTTAGCTAATTGATCCTTAAACACTTACAAGCACTATACATTAACCCTAACATTCCCTATGTGGATACAAATGTTATCTACCCTTTTACTGTGTACATATCTAAACATCCACATGTTTGTGTTTTAAATGCTTTTTATACTTTTAATGTTAAATTCTAAAATAACACACAGACAACTTCTTAAACAACGGCAAACTTTTATTAAAATAAATACAACACATGGACCACCATCACTCGTCCAGCAGCAGGACACAGAGGTCCTCCACATGAGCCGTCATCCGCCTCAGGTCCTCCCTTAAGCTCATGAGAGCCCCTCTTACTCCCTGGGGTGGCTCCTGGTAATCTGTGTGCATGAGAAAGGGGGTACAACATTAATTATGCTACTCACGTACACCTTGTACAGTCAATCCTAAGTACCTACACCACAGGTCTTCAACCGGTGGCCCTCCAGATGTTGTGGAACTACATGTCCCAGCATGCCCTGAGGTTTTTTGGCATGCTCTTATAGGAAAAAATGTGGCAATGCATGTTGGAACATGTAGTTTCACAACATCTGGAGGGCCAAAGGTTGAAGACCCATGACCTACACCATGAGAAAACATACATACAAAAAAAGCCTTATCCACTCTTGTATGTTATGTCATCAAATATATGATCATGATGCTGCCACCACACACACACACACACACACACACTTGTGTGACATATACATTTCACAATCTATATATCAAAAACAGAACCACACTTGAGGATCACTCACACTTGTCCTGGCCAAAGACTCCTCACTCAACTCAAAACATACACCCACTACAACATGCCACATTGACCCATACATATATACCTGCATGTTACTGCTTAATAGCTAAACTGCATGATAGATAGATCGAATAGATAGATAGAATACATAGAATAGATAGAATAGATAGAATAGATACCACAGGAAAATGGCCCTTATTCTGATTGATGCGGACTTTACCGCGTACTTACGGATCGCGTCTTTATGACGTCTGCGCATGCGTGGAGAACGCTACGCGCATGTGCCACGCATTGACTCCGTACCAGTTCGGCCAAATCCCGTCCAAAACTGTTCGCCGCTATCAGTCGGGAAATAGGGGCGTATTATGGGCGTCATGCGGAATGACACATGGGCGTAGTTTCAAAGTGGGCAAAACGGGGCGGAAACATGGGCGGACACGGGGGAGTACACTTATGTTGGGGGGCGTACATTCGGAAACCACTCCGAATGCACGCGATGAAAAAAGGGCAGAAATGTGCGGTGTCCACAAGTGTACTATTGCTTTGCGGACACCACTCGTTCATGCGGTAGGCGAACGTACGCCTAATGACTACAACCATTAACACCTGAACCCAATAGAATCTACTCCTTTACTCATTACTCACTAATAGGACGCTTGTCAGTGCTTTAATTGAAACCATTGCTGCTTCAAGGAACCCGTACTAAACACCCACATATGCTGTACTTGTCAGACACTTTCAAACTGCTAACAATGGACATGACAGAATATTAATACTAGCAATACACATGTGTATTTGACATGTACTCATGAAACCACACATTTTGGGTAAAGTAAACACATTTATTTATATTCATGTCACAGTCAAGTTTATGAGGATAGGTAATTGAATAAGTGGGTCATGTGATGTATTGCAGAAGATACTTCATAGTGGGTTGTTTGGCGGAAATCCTCCGCTTACGTGCGGTAGCACCGCTTGGCTCCCGTTCGGATGCGGTATTCCCGAGCATACTCTGTAATACTCTGTAATACCGTGACGAATCGGAGTGTTTCTCCCGCACACGCATGATTTGTATGTCGTCCGTAAACACGCCCTGTTCTTAAAGAGTGAGTCCGTCCGAATGCGGAGGACACGTGGGCGTTTCTACGGACGATGGCCGCATGCGGAAAAACACCGTGGCGTGCGGACCGCACCGTAAGAATGCGGGAATATCCGCATCAATCAGAATAAGGGCCAATGCTAGGCTACTCCCTCTTCCCATTACTTCATGATTCCTTGTCACATTTGCCACATAGGTGAAAGTGCAGCACTAATCCGCTTCCATACACCAAACAATTTCTAAGGTCAATCCATCATACATAATACCTTACAAAAATACATGACAACAACACGGGCACACTGGCTAGAGGGGGGCCCATGCAAACTGGCCACATGGGACTCTTTACTATATTATAGGAAAATTGAATCAGCTGTGCGACATAACAACCTGTACCTAACTCAGTAATGAAGCATTAGGTCTACTTACCCCTGCCAGGCAGCTCCACCAGGTCCTCATCCTCCACATTGGGAGGTGGTGGCACATCGTCCAGGGGTAGGGGCACCTCCTCCTCCTCCACGTCGACCTCCTGTGCCTCCTCCGTGTCCTCCTCTGTCACATAACTGTGGGCCTGTGACTCCTCCTCAATGCCCACCTCCTGTCTGGCCTCCTCAATGGGCACCTCCTGGGAGTCCTCCTCATTGCCCACCTCCTGTCTGGCCTCCGCACTGCCCACCTCCTGACGGGCCTGTCTGGCTCTCTCCCGCGCTGTGGGTTAAACAAACAAAATGGGTGAGTGTCATTTCACATTTAAATTACTCTAACAAGTACATCTCATAACCACATTATATATGTGTTATATATCACACATATAGTATATGGCTTTTCTATGTCATAAACACCCAATTGACCTCATGTAGTATTAATATTAAATAATGTTAAAATGCAAACACTCACTGGCCTAGATGCAGTAGCCTTCAAAAGTGATAAAATGTAGAGTGATAAACACGCAGCCAATCAGATCCTTCCTGTCATGTCACAGACTGTAGTTGTAAAATGCCAGGTAGGAGCTGATTGCCTGCCTGTTTGTTACTCTCCATTTTAACACTTTTGAAGCAGACCGAATCCTGGCCACTGTAATTTATAGGTATTTGGCGAAAATACTTACAGCGTTGCAGACGCCGCCTCAGAGCCTGCAGACGATCCGGCTCCCGCCTCCGCAGGTCGGACCATCGCCTCTCCAGTTGGGCGATGGTCCTCCGCACATGAGTGCGGGCGAATATGCGGTGCCGGGCCGCAACATATGCCCGGCGCTTATCCCTATTCGTGATGAAGGGGCCTGCCTGCCCCAGTCTCCGCTCCATCACTCCCACCAGCGCCAGTAGCTCTGCAGTGGAGAAGGGTTCTGCACGCTGGTAGGCAGCCATTTTAGGAGTGGCACTAATCAAACAATCATGTGCTGTCATTGGTTGGTTAGAGTGATATTTGGTATTAACTTTATTGTTCATTTGTACACTAACAGCGTGTATGCGCCCGAACAGACGGCTAACCCATTGCATCGCACCCCCATCCTAAACACACAGTCTAAACTAAGATGTAAACACATTATATATAATCTATAACATTCACCAAACATGGGTATAAGCACCAGGTGAAATAGTCTGCATCACTAGACACTAACACCTAACTCAACAAGGTACTAAACAGCTATTTTATAATGAAAGCTATGCAACAGAAACATAGCAAATAGTGGCAGACCTTTTCCCAAAATTACGCCATGGTGCCATGTGTACACTTACCTTCTACTGGGCCATACTACAGAGGTGGAATGAAAAGTAGCTAGCATCCAGCCTGAATTTGGAGTGCTTTCACATGTGATTTGGATGCTAGCACTGATTACTTGTGGCTAAGTGGTGGACTGGATTGACATATGGAATGGGTAGTGTCAGTTGTACTACATAGCAAACAAGTGCACAGTACAGAAGGGATGCGGTCATTTGGTCGAATGCATTATGGTCGAATGTCATTACATCGAATCCATTAGGTCGAATTGCTAAAAGGTCGACATGATTCTAGGTCGACATGGGAAAAGGTCGAAATGATTCTAGGTCGAAAGGTCATTAGTTCGACAGGTCATTAGGTCGACAAGGTCATTAGTTCGACATTGTCTAGGTCGACATTCACAAAGTCGACATGGGGTTTTTCACTGTTTTTTGAGCCGACATGTGCTGACAGGCGGTATTTCATGCCCTACCATCCACTAGGGCGTGGTGGGAGAATAAAATAGTGTGCCCGACGCATTGCGAGCGCAGCGAGCGATGCGAGGGGATGCAGTGCACTTTAAACTGTGTCCATGTCGACTGTGTTGACATTCAGGTAAAAAAACAGTGAAAAACCCCATGTCGACTTTGTGAATGTCGACCTAGACAATGTCGAACTAATGACCTTGTCGACCTAATGACCTGTCGAACTAATGACCTTTCGACCTAGAATCATTTCGACCTTTTCCCATGTCGACCTAGAATCATGTCGACCTTTTAGCAATTCGACCTAATGGATTCGATGTAATGACATTCGACCATAATGCATTCGACCAAACGATCCCAACCCGTACAGAAGTACATTCAAATATACATGTAATGTCTGACCTCAGTTGTATTGGGTCATTGGTGTTGGAATCTGCATTTAGCTAATAAATCAGACTTACTGAGTTTGCCAGGTTTTTTGTACATATTTTTCAACACCAAGGGGCGGCCCGTATGCGCCGCACGGTTGACGCTGGCGTACGGGACGCGGCCGTACGGAACGCAGGTTGCAGCTGATTAACGCCAATTACAGAATTAGTATTTAAAGTAGTCCTAGAAAGGCAAACACTTGTTGCAAACATGCCAGGCTCAGAGTCAGAGGAAGACCAGGTGGTGCAGAATCTCTTGGCACGCATGGAGGCCAACACCACCTATGTCCCCCTCAACCCAGAGGACCCAGATGGCCCATCAACATCAGGCCAATCAACAGCTAGGCCATCCTCAGCTTCAGCAGAATCATTGGGAACACAGCAGGTGGCTTCCCAACAGAGTAGCCAGCCCAGCACTTCAGGTACAGCAACCGGTGGCCGTGCCCGTGGCCGCAGTGGGGCAACACGGGAACCAACAACACGAAACATGGCATATGAACCGCGGGAGCTTGACATCCTGGTGACCCGGGCACGTGATTTAATTGAGTGTCCAGCGGTGAAGTTGACACACACAAGGAGATGGAAGATCTGGGAGGAGATAACGGCGGAGATTAATGCAGTGGCTCCACAAGTTCGTCAGACGGAGCATGTTAAGAAGAGGCAAGTACATGTGTGTTACATTAGAGTAGTACAAGTCCAGTAATGTTTACATTCAATATTAGATGGAGTTGGCCAATGGGTGTTCACGTTGCTTGGAGGCACAGACATGTTGGCCATGACATTGAATTGATAGTTATTGGAGGGTGACTGTTTTTGTATCTTCTAAGGGTTGGTATGAAAAATGAATATAATGTAAGTTTGGCCAGCCAGCAGAGTATTGCTGAGAGCCTGCAGGCTATGAGTGCCAGCCAGCAAGCTATGGCTGGCAGCCACCAAGCTATTGCTGGTAGCCTGCAGGTGCTGGCTGATCAAGCCCTGCGGCAAAACGACCTCCTCCTCCGCCATAATGAACTTATGGTGGAGCTAGTTAACAGCAATAGGGCCCTAATGTCACCCGCTTCGGGTGCATTACCAACCTCATCACTCCCTGCTGCCAGAGGGGGAAGAAGATCCACCCCCTCACCAGCATGTGCTCCACATGAGCCACCATCGGACTCTGGCCGTGGACGAGGCAGAAGAGCTGCTGCACGTGGCAAGGAGCCTGCCAGGGGCAAACGTGCTCGCTAATGAACTTGTGTCCCCATTAATCTCCTCCGTTATGTCTTCCCAAATCTTCCATTGAGCTGTGTGTGTCAGCATCCTGTGTCCAAATCCGTGCCCAGGGTCACCACTTTTGCCCGCGGTTCAAATGTCATGTTTGGTTCACCTGTTGCCCTGTTTCGGCTACCATTACTGTGTGCTGTACTTGAAGTGTTGGTGCTGTACTATTGTTGTGAAGCCACCTGATGTGTTCCCAATGATTCTGCTGTGGCTATTTATTATATATTATGTCATTTTTGTCCTGGTATGGTACCATTTGTTTTGTTATGGTTTTGAAATTTGTACCAAAGTTTGTTTAATAAATTTTATGTTGGCCCCCCAAATGTCTGTATTAATTGATACATGCACAAGTGCCATGTGTATTAGTATTATTAATATTAAGTTGTGTTGATTATTTGCAGTGTAAAAGTGTGTGACAAGTGCAGCATGTAATGTTCCCTTTAAGCTGCAATGCTTCCAATTGTAGCAGTGAGAAGCGTGTAATTAACAAGTAATGGGTAAAGTATGTGATTGTATTGTGTTCAGGTGACATTGGTTATACCTTTTTATAGGAACTATTAAAAGTTATATTTTATAATAATTATTTTGATTCTCAGTGCACCCTATAAGATACTTCTTTCTCTGTGGGTGTATTGGTTGAGGTGCGTTCGTCCTGATTAGGCGTTCCGATTGCCTAGCGCATGACCGAGTGGTGTCCGCAAAGCAAGAGTAACCTTTTGTACACCGCACATTTCTTCCCTTTTTGCTCGCGTGCATTCGGCGTGCTGTCCGAATGCACGCCTACCAAAATGTGTGTACTCCCCCATGTCCGCCCATGTTTCCGCCCAGTTTAGCCCACTTTGAAACTACGCCCCTGTGTCATTCCGCATGACGCCCATAACACACCCATATTGGCCGAATGATTGCGGTGCACATTTCTGTACGGTATTAGTGAGAACAAGTACGGAGACCATGCGTGGCACATGCACGTAGCGTTCTCCACGCATGCGCAGACGGCTAAAAAACGCCATCCGAAAGAATTCGGAAAAGTCCGCACCGATCAGAATAAGGGCCTATATCCGGTGATATGATAGTTGTTATTCTATATGTTATAACGATACTTATATGTTAGTTGGGCGCCCTCTATAGTTAGTACGCTCATACCCCCACTATCCATGTTGGCATGGAGTTGATTTTATATAGTGTGGTGAACGCAGCGAGCCACCGATCCCGAAGCGTGGCGAGCGGACGCGTAAAACTAAGCAAATAGCTTAGTGGGCCCCAACTAACATATAAGTACCGCTATAATAAATAACCTCTTTCCCAGCTCATACATTCACATACACAAGATTGTTCTCTGCCGCTATGGTGAGTTATATTGCGGCTATGTAAAATGTCATACCGCTGAACGTTTTAATTATGTCCGGTTATAGGACTACTAGCCGTGATCAGTTGATCACCCACTGCACTCGTACCCAAATACAAAAGTGCCGCTGGCTGAGCACTTAGTTCTATGTCCGTGTGGACCAGGCTTTTATCGGCTATTGTGAGCTGCTATAGCTGTAGTGTCAGCGGCTATATGAAAAGGCTGCTGGATGCTTATGTCAGCTTCCGTGTGTACCGGGCGGGACGCGGCTGTGAGTCGGCTATTAGCAGCCGGAAAGGACACACGCCGCCACTCCCCTTTCTACCGGTCTGCCTACAGTATATCACTGTTGGCTTATACCACACACATTGCATTTCTATTAACATTTGCTATACACATTATAGAAGCATTGACATGGGAGCTGCGGTCATTGCTAGCCAACGACCGTTTCACCAAGGCTTCCTCAGGGCATCTTCAGATTTAACCCTTCAAATTTGATACAGGGTGGAGTAGCGGTCATTCATATTTTAAATCTTACACTTTTCTTATCTTTATTTCTTTCTAATATATTTTAATATTTCACCAATTTCACTGAATATGATTAAAAGTTAAAATTTATGAGTAATATTTTGACTTTCAGTGGACCTATACCATACTTACCTTTTCTTGTCAAAAAAGAAAGTAAAAGATATTGCTCAGCAGGGCCAATCTGAGCGATAGTGTTTACTTTCTCGTCTAGTGTGTCCACTCAATATCATTAATGATGCACGATCCTGTGTATCATTAATAAACCCTATCTCATCTGTCAGTATCATGTCCCTTTTCTTCTCCCCCACTATCGTTCACGCCCACCAACCACGGCAAGTGTGTATGCATTTGCTGATGCTGGCACTGCACTGGTTCCCCATCGCTGCCTATATCGCTGGGTACACACAATTACCTAGTGTGTACCCAGCTTTGGGTGGCTATACATAGGTGTTTATACTGGTGATCGGCTATCAACAGGCATGAATGGAAATCAAGGCCTCATCAACCAATGGGCTGATCAGGTTGCATCCTGGAGCACTGGGTCCTTGGGGGGTACAGTGCCAGCACAATAGACGCTGTGGCTGTACTGTCTACTGGAAGCTGCGGCAGCCGTGGGAAAGAGGGGCGGCGATCTCCATTCCATGCGGACAGCCTCCCAAAAATGGCCGCTGCCTTCTTGAAGACAGACACTAGAGGTCTTACTAGACCTCTAGCATCTGTCAGGGGAAGGCAGCTAGCCCAGCGCTACCCGGAAGTGCAGAGCCTGGGATCATTGAGCAGTGACCCCCTGGCAAAGAGCATGTAACCCCAGGCAACAAGCAAATGTAATTCCAACCAATGAGCAAGTAACCCCTGGCAACGAGCATGTAACCCCTGGCAACTGGCACATTCCTGACAATGAGCACGTAGGTACAGTAAGATACTATGGCCAGTATTCAATGCTCTGGATTCACCTGGGGGTTTTTTTCGGCGAATCGGGCTGTTTTCACTCTACTGTGAATCTTTTCACTGAAAATCTGATTCACCCTATTATTATTATTATAATTTTATTTATAAGGCGCCACAAGTGTTTCGCAGCGCCGTACAAAGGAACAATACAGGGAGACAAAGCTTGGCATAACATTGAATAAATAACAAATCCTATTCAATATTAACCCTATTCAACGATCACTGTTTGGGGAAAGCGAACAGTGAATGCCGGCCAGTTCTACGTTTCATGCTCGCTACAATTCGCTGGTGTATTTCAATGGGGTTTTGACTCTAATTCGCAGAGAGTGTATTCAATGCTAGGATGGAGAACTGGTTTCAGTATGATTTTCGCCATGTTTCACCATTTTGCATTCGCCATCTTTTTAAGGTGAACTGGAATGTGATCTGAATAAAGGTTTTCTTTTTTTGTGTGTCAAAAAATCATTAATTTTATTATTTTAAGGGTCTTGCTATTTGGATTCATGAACTTGCAGCACATCAATATATATTTAATAACATTTTTTATTTTTTTTACATGAAGTCAGCTGGGGGGCAGGGAGCCGCTCATTAATATTCACTGCACTGGGTCCCGCTCATTACATATGCACGAGCTGGACCAGCGCAGAGCTCCCTGCACCTCCCCGCCTGCCCTGTCTCTTCAGGGTGGCAGCTTCTGCTGCCTGTGTCCCCGCCAGCCCTACTTCTCCCCCTGCTGCTGTGTGCAGCGTGCGGTGCAGGGCAGGGAGGCCTCCATCTCCCTGCCTTCCGCCGCCCCCCTGGCTCCCTGCGGCATTCGCCTTGGGGTGCAGATTCGCCGTCCGGGGCACTGAGCCCCTGACGCATTGAATAGTGGGAGAGGGAGGGCTGGCGGCGGACTCGGAGGACAGAGAATGCCAGCGAATGTGCAGGGAATCCTAAACAGGATTCCCTGCACATAGTGAAAAATATCATTGAATATTGCCCATTATATGAGCATCCACTTCTGTGTTAGCCTAGGGTGGCTGGAACACTTAATCTGGCACTGATGGAAATTACACATACAGACCATTTCAGATGTACATGGCTTAGAATAACAGGCCAAAAATATTGGTACATGGATATATCGGCCGATATCGCATCCGATATATCGGTCGCCGTGAAACTACACAAATACCAAAATATTTTGTTGATCAATTTATGGGCAGTAATCTACATGACAAGTATCCTTGTTTGATGCTCCGTTCCACATATAATTCTGGGAAGTCTATTTTACGTTTTTTAAATTTTTTTAAGCTGTGTTCACTATACAGTGTGCAGCCGTGGTGCATGGGTACATATGTAAGATCCGGTGTGACCCAGCCACGTGATCTAATACATCACACTGGATACTCTGCTTTACAACGGCACAATACATCATTGCATAGAACACCACCACGGTGGTACAACAGACGATGACGGATATGATCTTTGCGATCCATCGCACATCGGACCATCATGCAATCTATCCTACAGTGCCTACCAAGCTTTAGTATTGTAAAACAAGGGCGGCAGATGGGCAAGAGCAAACACAACACCAGCTTTGAAAACAAACCGAAACATAAGTCAGACAGAATAGATGTTCCACGGAAGGGAGCATAACAAGACATTTAGATGGATTAAAGGAAGTATAAGCGTAATTTAATCTCTCTTTTAATCTTTTTAGTATGCACGTTAGTACATAACAACCCCCAATTGACTATTTTGTCATTAGGATATTTCTTCCTTTGTTTCATAATCTGACTCTGGGGCCCAAATGTCTTAAATTTTCAGTAAACAGTCATAAACAGAGATGCAGTTTATTGCTTCTGAACATGAGATTCCACCAGAGATTTGAATACTTCATCATTTTAAATATCCAGGAGATCGTGAAGTATTCAGATATTTATTTACAATTTAGCAAATATACAGGAAATATCATACACTTTTATAGAGTATACGTAAAACAATCAAGAGCATAGAAATGATCACTTACAGGTAATAAACATCTTAAACAATATAGAACTTTAAAAAGCATCACAAATTGCCTCTATATTGGCAGACTTTGATCAAGCACCAGCCTATGGCAGCAATTAATAACCTTACAGGGCAGTGTTTTTCAACCACTAGTGTGGCTTGAGCTGTTCTCAAGTGTTCCCCCAGATCTAGAGATGCCCAAACCAGTTTATTATTTACTGCTGTCTTTTCATGTAAAAGGCCAATGTATTTTATTTTTGTTATCTGTGGGGACCAGTGTGATTGTTTTTTATATGGGGCCCAATAGGGGTTTTTTTTTTTCCCCTGTGGGGAAAATGTGTTTTGTTCTGTGGGGATCTCATGGTGTGCCTTGGCAATTTAAAAATATTATTTAGTGTGCCGCAAGCTAAAAAGGTTGAAAATCACTGTTATAGAGGATCCAGACAATGGCTGCACTATTATAACATGATTATATATATATATATATATACATATACAATTACACAGAGTTTAAAAACGTGTCTAGGTTGTCAGTGCTATTCCCCATTACCATCATATTTTTGGAGAGAAAGCTTTTATATCCTGTCACCCAGCAGGGGTCTGTACAGACATGTGCTCCTATCCATAGCAAGTTGTCAGGTGTAATTCTCTATATCTGAGATTTTTAGCAGTATTTTGAGCAGAAAATTCATATCCACCTACCAGTAAGTTGTCATCGTTTGAATATTACAGTGAAGTCCGCTGTCATCTACTGAGTACAAAGTCTTTGTGTTGCTAAAACTGCACATACAGAATATTTTGCCACCAATTACAGAGATTTAGGCATGCATTTATACTTGTACAAACCAATCTTTTCCTTTTCCAGTAAATATTAATGACATACAGGTATGTGCAAAAGAACAATTACTATAGAAGATGTGTGAGTTTCATGAGTTTCATGTCAAATATGGTTAAATATATATGCTAATTTCGTTTTTTTAGGTATGGTCAAAATAAAGTCTGGCCAATTGCTGGGAATAAATTGGCAAGAACCTTGCCACTGACTGTATTTAAGTTTATATACTGCTACAGGTAGAGTATCCCTTAGCCGTAGATCTCTTATCCGAAATATTCCCAAAACAGTAGGTTTACAGAATATTTTGGGATTTTTTTTGTCTCCCCCCCCCCACCTTTTTTTATACTCACCTTGTCCCCTGGTGTCCATGGCGGCCATCAAACTCCTCTTCAGCGGCATCCCCAGTCCTAAGGATGCATTGCATGGGTGCACTGGTGACATCATGATGTCACTCGAGCTCCAGTGCACCTGCGCAATGCATCCTTGGGACCACGTATGCAATGCCGCTGAAGACAGATCCGATGGTTGCCATGGATGCCAAGCTTTAGTAAATTTACGTTTGTTTCTGACATTATTAGGTCAAATGTAATTTCCCATGGATATAGCGTCTGGGATTGAATACCCCTTTAGTTTTCAATGCATGATCAACAACATATAGCACCCCTACTGGCTGAGATTGGGTATTGCATGCCATCAATGCCTATTACCCAATGGTAGTGTGTTGGCCTAGTAATGGTTACAAAACCACTGCCCCTTTGGTTTCCACCCCAATGCCCCCAAGCCTATGAAGAAGATAAAAACATAAAACAGTAACAATTAATGTAACATTATGGAAAATCCTATCCCTGCCCCCCTACTTCGCTGGGGGAAACCCACCTCCCAAAGGTGCAGCCTGCTCTAGTAACCACTGGCCTAAAGATTTGGAATAAAGTGACACTGTATTTTCAATACAGTGTCCCTTTATTATACAATCTTTATAGTGATTTAGATTTAAAAAAATCTAGAAAGAATTAGTGAAATCTCTTCATTACTTTACAAACGGTAATAAAAAGAGAAATCGGTACTTATGTAATTTCTGGGCTCCCGTTTTTCTTATGAGACCACGTCCCCTCGCGGGGCTCGCTGCGCTCGCCACGCTTCGGGCACGGTGGCTCGCTGCGCTCGCCACACTATATAATATCAACTCCGTGCGTAGTTGGATAGTAGGGGTATGAAAAAATGGGGTGCATTTAACATGGGAGCCCAGATAATACATAAGTACCGAGAAATCTTTTAATAGGAATAATATCTGTATGAGAGCCTTGTGTTACGGCGATTCCATGTAAATGGACAGTTACAGGTGCGGATGCCGGATTAACTTGAAAATGATAATTTACAGGACATGTGTTTGCCTAGTAAATGATTGCCACTTTAAAAAAATGTCAAAGTTTCACTTGACACCCCCCCCATAATCTCAATTTAGCATTTTGAACAGAACTATAGGTCCCATTCCCTGATCAAGCACCCAGGGGTGTGTGGGTGCGGTGCAGGGGGCTCCGGACTGAAGGTCAGTCCCGGGCCCCAAAATTACTAGTGGCGGCTCTGATGGGGCGCTAGACAAATGGTGGTAATAAATGTAATACATGATAACAAGTTACTTAATCTTCTCCTCCCCCTACCAATAAATCACACTATTATCCTATGCACATCATACTGCCAGGCATATAGATTACATCACATGTATATTGAAGCCCTCAAAACTAAGGCGGGATGTATCCAACCTTCTAAAGGGGACAGTTGGAGAAGCAACCAATTAGCTTCTACCTATAATTTTATAGAATGTACTTTATAAATGATAACTTGAAGTTGATTGGTTGCTAAAGGCATTATCCTCACTTGTTCTCTTTGGAAGGTTCGATACATCTCTACTTTATGTATCAAACCTTAATCCTGCCCTGTGGAATATCACAATGCAAAGGGGCAGATATCACCATTACTGGGAACAGGTGTCATTGTTCAGAAATAGGATTGTTGATGATAGATTTCTGTTAGCACAGTGCACACCATTTTATCTGCACCTAAAGTATATGATCTACTTTTTCAGCACTTATAGGAAAGTTTCATGAGCAACTAAATGAGGAGGGCTCCATCTGTTCGTAGGACCCCATTAGAGCCGGATTAAGCCTTTGGGGGGCCCGGGGCACTTTAGAAAGGGGAGCCCCCTCCTACCTGTGATTACTGGACACAAACTGCACAGGAGAATATTACACTGTCAAAACACAGAGTAATGGCAGTATAAACTTGGTCAATGGTCAACTGCAGGGGGGATTAATAAAAACATATATAAAATACCACATTAAAAAAGCCTGTGTTTGTTCCTCTGTACCTTACTCTGTAGGAGCCCTGACAGGCTCAACGCTGCCTCTGACTAAAAACCCTCCCATGACAAGGCAGCTGCTGCTATCCTTTATGGGCCTGAGAAACATATGATGAGCTCCACCAAGCAGAGCTCAGCGCAAGCCTCTCAGCATCTCAGCCTCTTGTGCAAATTCTTATGGGACTCCCAGTAATGCATTGCACACTTGTGCAGTCATTGTGCCTTGACTCCTGATGCCCAGCACCATTAATTATTGTCACATTGGCAGATACAGTAGGTGAAGCTGCAGCACTAACCCACTCCCATGCACAAAACCATTAGCTAAAAAAAAAAAAAAACATGCCAACCACAGGGGGACCCTAGATGGAGGGGGGTCAGGGGTACTGACCCCTTGTGCCCTCATTACAATCTGGCCCTGGACCCCATTGAGGTAGGTACTGAGATGTAGCGTCTGCTGGGTGGAGTCCCTGGACCTGCACACACTAACCCCTTTATAGATGGTTACTGATGGGTAAAGATATACTGTACATATGATTCATTAGCTATGAACTACATGGAAACTACAAATCAGGGTTTTTAAGATTCTTTTTTAAATCGTCAGCTAGCGATGGGGAACTTAATTTACTTACACTTACTCCATGCACGATGGCACATCATTGATACCAGTTGAAAATGAGCTGCAGGCAATCATATACAGTAATAGTGTGAGATAAACTGCCAACCAATCAACACCTATCTTTTTTCAAACCATGGTATACGGTAGTTAGTAGCGGATTGGATCATTAGTAGCGGATTGGATCATACTTTACTCTTTCCGAGCTTTGATAAATCTCTCCCACATCAACCAAACCAAAGGGGCAGCGGTGGAGAAGAGGACGAGGGGCATAATGCAAGCAGGGTGAGTACGTGACAGCAGTATGCTAGGGAGGGAGTAGAATACAAGTAGGGGGAGGGAAGGAGAAGCTGAGGATAATACAAAGAGGGTGAGAGGAGCCTGCTACAAGAGGCACTAGACGTGTACCACCAGAGAGCTTGTTGTACATGTAATACCCCCTTTAAGTCATTCAAAATGCTGCTAAAGGACTCAAAACATGGTGTAGTAAAAATGTTGACATTTAGAATGATCACATGGATGGTTATAAGCTGACATTTTAAATGTTGACATTAACAGAATGGGAAAATTATAAATATCAACAGTTGGCATATTGACATACTGTAGCGTTTTTCGGTGCTTGCAGCCCTCACCCTATCCTAACCCTATCCTAACCCACATCTTAACCCTAACCTAAACCCACCATCTAACGCTTAGTGCAGCCTTACCCTAACCTGCAGTCTAACCCTAAACTAAACTTAACCCACAACCTGTTGACAAGTGGAATGGGAACCGTTCTGCAGCGCTGGACAATGGCCCTTATTCTGATTGATGCGTACTTTTTCGCATACTTTCGGATAGCGTCTTTACGGCGTCTGCGCATGCGTGGAGAACGCCACGCGCATGTGCCACGCATTGACTCCGTACCTGTTCGTGCAAATCCCGTACAAAACTGTGCCCCGCAATCAGTCTTGAAATATGGGCGTATTATGGGCGTCATGCGGAATGAGACATGGGCGTAGTTTCAAAGTGGGAAAAACTGGGAGGAAACATGGGCGGACACGGGGGAGTACACTTATGTTGGGGGGCGTACATTCGGATAGCACTCCGAATGCACGCGACCAAAACCGATAGAAATGTGCGGTGTCCATAAGTCAAGTATTGCTTTGCGGAAATCACTCGGTCTTGCGGTAGCCGAACGGAACGCCTAATGACTACAAGCATTAACACCTGAACCCAATACAATCGACTCCTTTACTCATTACTCACTAATAGGACGCTTGTCAGTGCTTTAATTGAAACCATTGCACTTCAATTGCTGTAAGGGTTAATGTGTGCAATGCATGTGTTAGGCATGCTTGTAAGGATATATTGGCATCTAATTGATTCCAATTCCAAACAGGCATTTTTGTATGAGGATAGGTAATTGAATAAGTGGGTCATGTGATGTATTGCAGAATAGACATAATAGTTTGTAGTTTGGCGTAAATACACCGCTTCCGTGCGGAAGCACCGCTTGCCATCCGTTTGGATGCGGGATTCCCGTGCATACTCTGTAATACCGTGCAGAATCGGAGTGTTTCACCCGCACACGTATGGTTTGTATTTCGTCCGTAAACACGCCCTGTTCTTAAAGAGTGAGTCCGTCCGAATGCGGAGGACACGTGGGCGTTTCTACGGACGATGGCCGCACGCGGCAGCACACCGTGGCGTGCGGACCGCACCGTAAGAATTCGGGAATATCAGCACCGATCAGAATAAGGGCCAATATGACAATAGACTGCAGAACGGTTCCCATTCCACTTGTCAACATTTGTACCTTTTTTGGGTGTTATTGAGATTGAAACACCATTTGAGAACCACTGCAGCAGAGGGATTAAGGAGCGCTAGAGAATTCCCGGAACTCTGCTTTTTTCACAAGTTAACCCACAACCTAACCCTAAGTACAGCCTAACCCTAACTTAACAGTAACCCACAGCGTAACCCTAAGTAAACCTTAACCCACAGCCTAACCCTAACCTAACCCACATTCCAACCATAAGCGCGGCCTTACCCTAACCTAACAGTAACCCACAGCCTAACCCTAACCTAACCCACATCCCAACCATAAGCGCGGCCATACCCTAAACTAACAGTAACCCACAGCCTAACCCTAACCTAACCCACATCCCAACCATAAGCGCGGCCTTACCCCTAACCTAACAGTAACCCACAGCCTAACCCTAACCTAACCCACATCCCAACCATAAGCACGGCCTTACCCTAACCTAACAGTAACCCACAGCCTAACCCTAACCTAACCCACATCCCAACCATAAGCGTGGCCTTACCCTGACCTAACAGTAACCCACAGCCTAACCCTAACCTAACCCACATCCCAACCATAAGCGCGGCCGTACCCTAACCTAACAGTAACCCACAGCCTAACCCTAAGCGCAGACTAAGCTAACAGTAACACACAGCCTAACTCTAAGCGCTGCCTAACTCTAACCTAACAGTAACCCACAGCCCAAACCTAGGCGCAGCCAAACCTTGGACTGTACCCATTCTCATTGTTAGCATTCTGAATATTGGTATATTATTGACTACAAAGTGCAACCCCCTTAAAAAAACATAGTTATGCCACTGATATAAGTTTTCTAAGCCTGATAAGAAGCTTCATTACGTAATCCTATTTCATTGTGATTCTGTATTAATAGGCAAAATATGGACCTTATTCTAAAGAGAGAGTGAAGCAACAGAGAGTAAGTAACTGTGCACCAGAGCAAAGAGATGTAACCTGTAGATATGGCTGGGTAGAATAGAATAGAATCAACTTTATTGGCCATGTATGCTTGCGCACACTAGGATTTTTTTGTGTATTACAGTGCAGCATCAAGCAGGGATGAAAAGGGGGGGGGGGGGGGCTTGTAAGACATTACAAGCATTTTCTTTCTAGCTACGACTATGGTGGTCAGGTCGCCAAGTAGGGACACGTTGTTTGGCTGTTTGGCTGCGGGTACTCACCGGTCTGATCGATTGGGTGTCCAGCCAACCAATCTAATGATTGGTAGTGTGGAGGCACAAACAATCTTACACACTTACCAATCGTACGACCGCAGGACCCATTTCAATATGCCTGCTCACTTGTGATATCATATTCAATGGCTTCTGCAGCTGATATATTGTTCGGTCAGTGGGTCTCCCATACATACATTATAGGCAGAAGTAGCAATGTATCTGCATGATAAATCTGCGTCACCGTACGCAGTGCTACTGCTGACCTGAACACCAACATTTAGAGACATGGGGATTTTACACATGAGCCGATAGTCCGGCAGTTCGAATGGTATATCAGCAGCAAGTGTGGGACCAGCCTTAGATTTGGGAGGAGCGTGTCCAAACTCACATCTAAATTGCACAGTGGCATTCAAAAAGTCCAGCATTTGTCAGCTACATGCAAAAACAGCCAGTATTAACCCCGCATTCAATAAAAATAAATGCACGTGCACCCCTTGCACGGAGGCTTGGTTTGTTCAGGTGGGAAGCGGACAAGGGATCTACAGCAAAAAGGTCGACAACCATTAGGTCAACACCATTAGGTAGCAAACAGGTCGACATTCAAAAAGGTCAACTTGCAAAAAGGTCAACATGCAAAAAGGTCGACACAGGCATTAGGTCAACAGTTTCTAGGTCAGCAGTCAAAAGGTCGACATGGGGTTTTCCCGCTGTTTTTTTACCTGAGCGTCGACACATTCAACATGGACACAGTTTGAAGTGCACCGCATCCCCTTACATCGCTCGCAATGCTTCGGGCACACTATTTTATTCTCCCACCACGCCCTAGTGGATGGTAGGGCATGAAATACTGCCTGGTGGCACGTCGGCTCAAAAAACAGTGAAAAACCCCTAGACACTGTCGCCTTAATGTTTGTGTCAACCTTTTTGAATGTGGACCTTTTGGCATGTCGACCTTTTTACATGTCAACCTTTTTACATGTCGACCGTTTTGCTTGTCGACCTATTGGTGTCAACCTAATGGTTGTCGACCTTTTACTGTAGACCCATTGTCCGGATCCCGTTCAGGTGCCCAGTTACTTCTTTAGCTTTAATTCAGAATCGGGTTCCCTGTACTGTATACTGTGTATGTGGATCATTTGTTTTCACTCTTAGAAAAAAAACTTCTCCCCCCGGAGACAAGCTGGTAGTGGTGGCATGGAAGTTTTACTTGAAATCCAAAATTAAAAATTGAACAGGAAATAGCATTTTAAATAATATAAAGGGATAAATATTGTACGTTATTGCATACAGAAAAGCCTGCTCATCTCTAGCCTGGCTTTAAAATTCTATTTAAGAATTGTCTCTGCCATAGAACAGCAGATATAATAATAATAATAATAATAATAATAATTTGAAGGCTTCTAGGCTCTCTTCGATATTGCATGGCATGAGACTGTTCCTTTCTCACCTATACATATACAAATGTACATTCCTCCCAACTTTTATCATTCGAATTGCAGGACCAGCTGTGGCGCGGGCTCTCCTGAAAAGAGGTGTGGCCCCCACTCACTTCATTTTTGGGGTTCTCCATTCCTCCAGCTCTCTCCCATCACTGAGGAGATGTTGTGCACATGCGCACGGAATCTATTCTGCGATCACAGGCGGGCAGTGCAGCGGTGATCGCTGGCTCCCACCAACTCCCCCCCCTGCCCGCGGGATTCTGCCACTCATGGGAGGGAAAGCAGGACAGCTTCTAATTAGTGGACTGTCCCGCTGTATTCAGGACAGTTGGGAGATATGGATGCAGCCAGAGCCATAGCAAAGTAATGCAAACATTAGGGCCCTAATTCTGGTTGGTGCGGTAATGTCCGCGTGCGGTCGGTCCGCCGATGTTTAGTGTCTGCGCATGTGCAGAGGCGTCTCTGCGCATGTGCGAACGGGACGCATGTCCAAATTCCGCATGAAATGTGTACACTACGAAAAGGGGCGTGAAGGGCTGTTTGGGCTCATTACCATATGTTTACACCCCGCGTTTCATGGGCGTTCCCATGAAAACGCTGGGCGTACGTATGGTAATGCGGTCGTGTGGCACGTGTAGGGGGCGGACATATGACATTGCCGGATGTCAGCTGCCCGCCAGGTCTCTGCTTTTGCACGGAGAAATGCCCGAGTGGTCTGAGGTTGCGGGAGCTGCCTGACCACTCGGTCCTGCATTCGATGGTCTGCGACCATCGAATGATGGGGGAGGTTCCCTGAGATGGAGGAGGTGTATTCATGAGAAATACACTTGCGGTCCGTTCGGACAGCTTCTTACCGCATTCGGACGGAGTGAGCGATCCGTACAAAAGGCGGGGTTTAGGACGCACGGTCCTGCCCGCATATTCGGCTCCGTCCGCACAGACCAGAATAAGGCCCTAAGTAATCCAGTTAGCTAGAGTGTAGCCTGGGACATAGTCAGAGAGGAGGGGCCTTTGTGCAGCATAGATCCAGACCTTCTCCCTCTAGTTGGCAGTGTAATCTGTGCATGGCAGTGCTATCTTCTAGCGCTGTGCTAGAGTCTACTGAGCATGTGCAGAACTCCAGGGACATTGCGTGGTGGCTCTCTTAATATGCATGCATTATCTAAGTCGCCCATGTTTTCCCTGACACTCCCAAAAAAATAGCACACACAAACAGCGACTTCCTCTCCATCAAATTGGGAGCGGGCCTGTGATTATATATTTTTTGCTTTTTCTGTTGCTATTTGGCCTTGCGCACGCACACTACGATCTGTACGCATGCGCACATATTCAATAATTGATAGGATTGCAAATTCGCACAAAAGCGATCAACTCTGAATAACCCCCTATGTGTGATATGTGCAATGGGCAGTTTGCTAATGACAAATTACAGCACAAGATGATCTTAATATTAAGAAATGTGTTTATGGGTTTCACAGGTGTCTCTACGTTCCGTTCAGTCCATCCTTTTGGATTATGTGGCAGTTATATAAGGATACGTATAAGCATTTCTTAGCCTCAGAGGAGATGATGACAGCTTCTGATTGGCCGCTAGCCATATACACTTGCAAAACTTTATCTTCACTTAAACATAGTAATGACATGCAAAGAGCTAATAAAACACATTAAACCTTCACATATTGACTTAAGGTACCATGATGGACTCTTTACCTCCATATAACAACAATTTATAATCAGGCATGATATAGCTGAAAAAACATAATAATAATATAATTATATAATGCACATGCTATTGTTTTTATGTCTAATTAATAATTACATGTCAAATTCAGGTCATTTAAAAATACACATATTTACATAATGATCAACTTAAAATTGGTTTTCAAATATTAATATTTAACAAAAAGACATCCATATCTTATTTTCTTTTTTGCTAATTGGCCATAATGCGAATTACAATAACTACGTCAAACAAAAATGGTGCAACAAGCAAAAGAATCATGTGACTTCCCCTGACCATGTGACTGCTAGGTGCAGTTATCACAGTGTTGTTTTCTCAGGGTTGCCTACCCTCCCGGATTGGCCGGGAGGGTCCCCCCTCCTGGCCCCCCTGGAAAGGTGGGCAATCCTCCCGGATTCTGCCTCACCCTCCGCATCTCCCCAGCAGCTGCCCGGCCGCGTCGTTAAATTCCCTGGTAGTCGTGGGGAGGGGCAGGGCTAAATATGCAAATATTGCCATTTAGCCCTGCCTCCTCCTCGATGCCCCAGAAATCGGGGAGGTTTCCAGTGCTGGGGGCAGGGCTTGATGGCGTCTACATCAGGACCCGCCCCAAGACTTGATTCTGACAGTCTCCTCAAGAGTTTAAAAGTATGCATTGTTGTTTTCTGGTACAACAAAAGACCTTTCTGCATTTACGGAACATCACGAACTACAGGGACTTGGGATTGCCAACACAAAATGATTGCAGTAAGAGAAAAAAGTGACAAAATATTATATGCATTGCAGTATGCGTTCGTTTGAGGTCTGTTTACTTAGAGAGAGAAAAAGTACCATTCGGTCAGCTTTTAACTGCTATGTTACAGGCTGTGTTTGAAAAATAATAGTTAGGATTTGTTTGTTTGGGCCAGATGTATCAAGTTTCATAAAGTGAAAAACTGGAGAGCGATAAACAGCCAGTCAATCAGCTCCTACCTGTCATTTTTCAAACCCAGCCTGTAGCATGACAGGTTGGAGCCGATTGGTTGACTGTTTATCACGCTCCATTTTATCACTATTTGAAGCTTGATACATCTGGCCCTTCTGTTAAACTGCATACACACTGTACAATTTTTTGACCAATTTGGTTGAAAGACATTTCCATTGAACCCAGTGTCCTGGACGAAAGATATTGACGACAGACGAAAGATCTTGCTACAGTTTATAGGCTCTTTTTGAAAGATTTTCAAATTGAGCTGCATGCACAGTTGACAAACAATCTTGATGAACAACTGGCGGGTATGCGCATCATCATTCGTCTTTCGTCAACATCTTTCGTCCAGGACACTGGGTTCAATGGAAATGTCTTTCAACCAAATTGGTCAAAAAATTGTACAGTGTGTTTGCACCTTACTTTGTGGCAGTGGCAGTGCAGCTTACTTTGTGGCAGTGCAGCGTGATTTTGCCCATTTGCACACATATTGTATATGTTTCTATTGTTTAAACAAATGTTAACATTTGATTCATTTGTCACCTTTTTGAGCATGAATTGGATGATCGAGGCCCACATCAGAAGTCGCTGTGGTGTAGGAGAAGGGGTAAGAGCTGGGGAACCTCAGCAAATGAATGTGGAAACAGCTGTATGACTAAGCCATTGGGAGACACAACAGTCATTTAGTTTGATGCCTTGTTACGGTGGAACCAATTGCATAAAACAAAACAGTGATTGTCCGCTCAGAAAGGTGATAAGTGTCATTGAGCTTGTTCAGCAGAAACCCCTGGAGCAGAATTACATGTTTACAGTACACAATATTTCCCTCACTAAACTCATTGTAATACGGCTTCCTACCTGTCTCATTGACATTGACGTGTTTGTTTAAACAGGTCAATGATCTTCCAGATTTATGATACCTTATGAATGATGAGCCGAGGCATTTATCAGCATTGCAGCATACAGGAAGGGATGTTCCCCTCCCCCTCCTCACTCATTAAATTCAAGTGTAAGAATAAAATGTGTTTCCTGGGAGCACTTGTCCGATACTGCGCTGCCATTAATGCCGCTTATTTGCTACAAAATAGTGCAAAGTAAAAAGAGAGGGGAAAATAACTAGAGCTTTTTTTCAGGATGTTCTAATCTCCAGATAACTTCACATTCCTGACTCTAGTTTCTCTTATTTGTGGCTTGTGTACAATAATGGGGCCTATACACGGGGATATTTCAGGACATTTTCTAAGTAATCTCATTAGGGCGCAGATTTATTAAGCTTGGTGAAGTGATAATGTGGCTGGTACTTTATCACTGGCCAATCAGCCTGTGATGATACAGCCTTGGTTTGAATAATGACTGGTAGGAGCTGATTGGCCAGTGATAAAGACCAGAAACTTTATCACTTCACCAAGCTTAATAAATCTACCCCTAGATCACTTAGAAAATGCCCCTACATTGCTCCGTGTGCAGGTGCCATAGCGATAGCGATGTGAATCCCCACACGGTGCTATCGCCTGGCAATTAGAATCCAGCATGCTGGATAAATCTACTTAATTGGAGAACAGTGGCCCTGACAGATCGCTAGTTTTACATAAGTGGTATGCTCATTTCAAACCCGACAGGCCATTTAGTAAGTTAAATATCCGCATTATACCTTAATATTAAGTACATTTATAGAAATAAATTGGCTTTTTTACCATTGTTCTTCTTTTATACCATAAATGAATTCATGGTAAAGCAAAAGGAGGTTTTTGATTGGTTGTACTAATAGACCTACTTTTCCAATAATAGTCCATTGGTGAGGGATTCTCCATATATAATCACACAACATCACTTGTTTTAAAATGTGTGTTTTTGTAGAGTACTTTGAGATGAATAAACCTATGTCTCATGCCTTAACGATGTCCTTGGTCCCCTAGCAAATCAATGGGTTTCCACCACTTTGTGTTGGTAAGAAACTTTTTGAACTTCATTGACTTAAGTAGAATTATAAATGAAAGAGCTGCTAACATTTTCCATGCTTAGTCTGTCCCCTCCAAACCCACACTGCCATCAATACCCACTTTCCAGCCCCTCGGGGGTGGTGGTGGCATCTTAAAAGTTCCACAGCCGCCATTTGCATTAAGTACAACAAGGATGTCTTCCTCGTAGACAGCCTTAATTTTGGATTAGCCAGATTCGGTGGTGCTCTGCCAGATCCCGGCACTCTAGGCAGCTTCCTAAAGCTACCTAATTAATGACTAACTTAAGTTTGTGAAACATGGCCGAACCAGTGGAAGGAAGAATTAGTATTGAATATGCACAACCAAATGTGTTAAGATTTGGAAGTAATCCAATGTTTGAGGATTGGAAATTTCCAAAAGTGTGGTGACATCTAAGATGTGTCAACGGGGAGAAGACTTTAGAAAAAGATGATCAAAAAAGGAGTGGAGGATAACCACAGGGCAACTAGATGAGTGAAGATGATGATGAACAAATAAGAGACCAGTACAGGGAATTACACAGCAGTGAATCAGAGGCAGATCAGTGGTTGAGGTTAATGAACCTGCCAACCCATATTTTAACAGGTGGCAGAGAACATAGACTATTAACGTAAAGCATGTTTGTAAATGTCCAAATGGGAAATGAGAAAAAGAAGTTGTGACGTGCCCTGGATTAAAAATATTCAGTGATTGGGAACATATTCAGACAATACAGTATTTAATTCATACATTCAAAAGTATCTAGTGATGTCATGTAGGATCCATATATCTGACACTGCAATATAACAGATGTAAGAAAAGTAGAGATATGTGGTTCCGGATTTACTCGGTACTTACCGACGAATTAGTGCAAGTTCTGTTTATTTCCAGATTGTTCTTATTGGCTATCAAAAACAGGTGACAGCCAGATAGCCAATAAGATCCTGCTTTGAGATCTGTGTAAATACGGGTAAATCCGAACCCACACATCTCTAGAGTAAAGTAGACAATGGTAGAATTGCTAACACCACAGACTAGAAGGAGTACTGTACATGGCATTCGGTGTAAAAGAATCCTGAATGTCACAAAGCAATGGACTTAATGGAGACACAGAGGTGGACCTGAAATAGTCATACTGGAAATGAGTAGAGCAGATGCAGTAGAAGGTAGTAGGTGGTGGATAGATGTTACTCAATATGTAGTGCTGGCTCTTATACTTCTAACATTTATCTGATCTTTGTAAAGTTAATTCTAAATAAAGTTCAACCAAATACTTCCATATGTATTCATAATCTAGTCATAGACATTGGTGTAGGATCAACATGATCAACCATCAAAGTGGGGCTTTCAAACTGCAATTTACCCAACCAATTTGCCATTGGATGATGTCTACCGTCCAACTACAGTTTACATGACACGCTCAGTGTTCACCTCTTCCACACCATCATGTCTAACACGGAGTGACTACATCTTGGCTACAGGTGAAATAACCTGGTTGGGAATTTTTAAAAATGTTCTAGATAATTTTTTGGTACACAATAGTAATGTTACGGAATAGGCTTAGTCTGGATCTGTGACAATTTAGTTAAAAAAACAGGGGCCAAAGCTACTACTGCATCTGTTGTTTCATTTTGCAGCTGGAAGACAGTGATTTATAAACCCACCCAACAAAAATCAGGCACTGCGTGAACGGCTCTGTGGCTTCCAGTCCTGTAAGAAGATATCAGATTTGCAACAGGGTTACTATTAGTTAACATATGGAGAATGCTCAATGTGTAATTTTCTATAATTTTCCTTTTAAGGCAAAGGAAAAGTTATTAATTTTATGCGGTTATTCTTCTGGGTCTGACATTCTTCACCATGCTGGAACACTGATTCTTGCTACCACTATATGATGGAAATGACAAGACATTGCTTAGACCTTATGGTAGAACATCTTCATGACCTAGAGCCTGAGTTACTCAATTGTTGCAACCATTGAAATGTCCATGACATTGGGTAAAATACAGTAGAACAGAAGTAGTAGGGAAGGTTAAGGTTCCAGTATGACACTTGTTTTATGTATAGTGCACCATGAAGTAGGAGATTATATTTAGTAATTGATCCTCTTGCCTTATCCATGATTCCAGAAGCTAGCAGGTGCCAGTCAATTCATTTGTGTTCTAAGCAAAAGGCTAATCTGACAACAGTACGGTGTGTGCAATGATTCAGCCAGTTTGCTTGTATTTAACACACAATCAGTTCCTGAGTCCTCGTGCTGAATGGGGTAGCAGTGACCTTCAGTTGTCCTTGCTGTCTCCATAATCATTGCTCAGAACTATCATTATCTGCTCCTCACAGTTCTTCCGCAGGTCTCTGTTCAGATCCGTCCAGTTCATTGCATGGACTTTGGGTTCACTGTAACGACAGGCCAGGTAACGCAGAGAGGTGCGACGGAGGCTGATTCTTGGTTCTCCCAGAAGATAGCTGCACCGTGGACTCAAGGCATCAAGTTGAGACAATACTAGGCCAGCTTTCCTGTAAAAACAAAGTATGACAAAGTTTTCCTTGTATTATTTAAATGAAAACAAATATTTACCTTTATATGACTATTTATATGATTTGGGCCCTTTTCACGCGATTTCGATGGATCGGCTCAAGAAATCGGGGGAGAAGTGTCAAATCGTATGTTCTTTCTCCGATTATGATCTGATGCATCAGATTGGAGCCAGAGATCACAAGGGCTGCAATATAGATTTGTTGGATCCCGCAGCCCTTGCTAGGATTGCAATAGGACCATAATCTTGACACCTGGGAAGTTGCCTGGTGGTTCAAAGGGGATCGCATGAGACTTTTCCATATCTCTTAAGGCCCCATGCAGCAGTGCATGGGGGCCTTAAGAGATATGGAAAAGAAGAAATCCCAAAAATGAGTAGGACACATACTGTATCCACAGAAACATTAATGTGACCATGACCATAGAAATTTATTAAGAGAACATGGGAAATGTACAGATGGAGCCTTCTCCAACTAGCTTTCTCTGGAGAGCCATGGTGAGCCAAGGCTTATTATCATCTATTGTTCTCAGCTGCAATACAATGCATAGAACAATACAGTAGAAGATTAGCACAGGATTAAATCTGACAGCTCTGGCTGACTTCATGCTATTAAAGGGCTAGATGAGGATGGCTCTATCTGTACTTACTGTTAAATTGAACATATGCCAAGTGGGCATATGCCCTCTGCACCAGAGATGCAACAAGAGAGTCTGAGGGCTCGTGTTCCCCCTTTTACGTTTTTATTTCTACAGGAGAGTCTTGGCAAGTGCCAAGAATCTACTGTGCATGCTTCCGTCTGCGGAAAAATGTGCAGAGCTCTATAAACATTGCGTCTGCAACATGTGACCGGGTGATACCAGCGGCGCTGGTGGAATGGTAATTATTTTGAATAAGTATAGAGTGTGTGTGGTGGGCTTCAGTTGACCATGGGGCTGATGTGCACTACACATTCATGTTTTGCACTCAGGTAAATTCTCTTCTGTTCTTCAAAGGGCATACTGTAGTCAATACAGTTCTTCCATTTTTTATATATATATTACCATGAATTTACATTTCATGGTTTAATATTTAGTCTGAGCTTTATGGTGCATTTTTGAGCCGCTAGATGTGTCCGCCAGGAGCAATTCCTGGCTCAGAGAATGTTAAACTAAACCAACACGCTCTGGGCTGGTATCAAGGAGGCAGCTGAATGTAGCTCAGCTGTTCAGTGTTATATGATTCATAAAAATTATTGTTATCACTATTTGTTAGTAAATAAGCCCCTCAGTGATAAGCTAGAGATATGCAATGCTAATCACTGCCAAACAAAATGCATACTTTCCCATTCAAGTTCTCTGTATCTTCACTTTCATTGGCTAATGGCCTTCCGGCAGCGGCAGTGACATTTTAACAGGCCACTAAACCCCTAAATGAAAACTTTTACATATGAGGCATGAAGGTAAAATACATTGTCCGTGTGTCTTTCACTGTCTGCTTGTTTAGTAAGAGAATTAACTTTCACCTGACCTATATATCTGCTACAGACCACTGGCATAGAGCTGAAAGGGCATATTTATGTACAGTAATATAAATATACCAACTATTTCAGGAACATTATTTCTATACATAATACACAACAATTGATATACATATTGTCTTTTCTAGCAGTTTAATGTACTTTTTTTAAATAGTGTTTGAAACCATTTTATGATTGGTCCAATATTGTTGATATTCATGAGATAGCAGCCAATCAGCTGACTAGAAATTAGTCACATGAATTTTTCCTGATTAACTGATTCATGGATTCACCATCATCCATTTTGGTTCAGCCACAAAATGGCTACTTTTGCGGTGTACAGGATATGCTTCGTTCTCATACATGTTGGTTCTGTCACAAAATGGCTACCCGCACTGTGAAATAGCCCTGCCTCGTCGTGTCTTTGACAGGAGGAATAAAAAGTTTATACTTCACTTAAATATACTTTAGAGGCTTATAATTGTATTTTGAACACACTCAATTGTTTGCAAAACACTTCTAAATAACCAAGGGGACATGAGATATAAAAGAGAGAAAAAACACTAAATTCAAGCTTGTGTTTTTCTTTTAAGACTCAGCTACCTGGTGTCTGTGTATTTTTTTTATGCTTCTAAGTGCAGTAGAAAAATAATGTACAAGTTTTTAAAAGTCCAAGGAAAAACATTTGTGTAAACAAGCTGTGGCACATCCTCTACTTTATGTAACCAACATTTAAGAAAACAAATCCTATTTACATTTTCTAAAAACAATGGTTGGCTGCAATTGACAGCAATTTAGAAAGTTTGCTAAAATGTTTTTGTGCCTCAGAAACATGACTGGAACAAACTAGAGATATACAAATGTGATGCTATTATAGAAAAAAGAACAGAATATGGTCATACCTATCAACTGTCCCAATTATAGCAGGACAGACTCACTAATTGGAGACTGTCCTGCCTTCCCATCAATCGGTCATTGTGACAGTAGGCAGAAGGTTTGGGGAGCCAGTGATCACTAAATAGATGCCCAATGAGCATTGAGCACATCCTACAATTACTAGAACGGGTATGTGTGTGTGTCAAAGCACTCAGTCCCACCACCTCCGCTTCTGGACCTGCCCCCCATCCATCCAAGGCCCAACCTCTTTTTCTGTCCCACTGGCCATCGTTAAAATGTTGGGAGGTATGAAGTTTAATGTCAAAAAGGGGTGTTTTCACATCACGCGCACGTGCGTCCCAGTCTCTCCGCTTCAGGGAGACGGGCAGGGTTAGGGGGAGCTCCGTTGCCACAGGGCATGCGTCCCCTGGCGGGAGCTGGAAGTTGAAGGGCCAGCCCCTGCAAAGACTAGACAGCCTACATCTGTAGCTTGGTAGATAGATGAAGCACTAACAAATCAGCTTCTACAGAAACTCTTGTGTTACAGGTTGTGCAAGAAAAATGGAGGAAACTGATTGGATGGTACTTTATAAATACCCCCTTAAACACAGAATACTGCGCACACCTATAAATATTTAGTAAAACAAGTAATACTGTATATAGGGCATACCTTTCAGGTAATAATGAGGGTCTTTTTATATAGTTTTAGGAGTAAATATAGATGTTGCTATAGTTTGAAAAAACTTAATGATAAGGCGGCCAGGTTGCAAATTTCAAATTTGAAGTTTGGAGCAATGTTCCAGGCTGGAAAGTAGGGACAATAGGACATACCCTGATCCACACAATGATTGGATGAGTTTCCAAGGTATGTAGAGATGTTTTTTGATTATTATTATTATTACTATTTAATAAGCTAAAAAAACAAAAAAGGTTGGACTTGATGGACGTACGTCTTTCTACAACCTTACTTACTATGTATGTTACTAAACCACACACAACCAAACACAAGACAAATGTGCTTTTTGGGCACACTCTTAATAAAACAATTATTGTTGTATAGTAAATTGGTTACTTGTTTCCTAGCACGGCGCCCACGATTTTCATCTTATGCCATCGTATAGATCGGATCGCATCGCATTGCATGCGATCCGACCCGATTTTTAATTGTACAGGCACCCTGATGGGTGATTACTATGTTAAATGCACCCCCATTGTTAACGCCACCCCCACTATCAACGCCAACCCAAAGCGTGGCGAGCGCAGCGAGCCCGTGAGGGGCAGTGGTACGCGTCCTCCGAACTTTTCATACCCCCACTATCCACGTGGCGTGGAGTTGATTTTATATAGTGTGGCGAGCGCAGCGTGGCGAGTGCAGCGAGCCCCGCGAGGGGCCGCGGATTACTTCACATGAATTCCGCGTCACCTCGCGGGGCTCGCTACGCTCGCAACGCTTCGGGCTCCATGCCGACGTGGATTGTAATGGCATGCGATGCAGCGCAATATTAAAATTGTACAGTGCGGGTTTTACGACCCGAAAATCGGGTCCCATCACATCCCATCGCATACCTTAATTAGTGGTATGCGATGGCATACGATGGGTGCCGTGCTTGGAAACAAGTACCGTAAATTGAATTAAAATGTAACTTTTAATAGACTTATAAAAATAAGGGGGAAAAAAGAGCACACAAAATAATAAAAAAATTTGAAATGAGGTATACCTGGGACCTAGCTCATCCTCACAACGCCAGGTGAACTCCCCAAAACTCTGGAAGTGCTGGTTGTAGTGGAATCGTACCCGGTGTAAGCTGGGAGACCCCAGTTCCAATAGGGTGTTGTACGCCGTCTGCTGTTCTTTACCACTAGTGTAGCCATTAAAAAGGTTGTAGATCTTATCAGCCACCTCTGGGATAGAGAGGAAAGTGATCAATTGCACAGTTGAGAAGGGAGGACAGTAAAATATACATCACGTACTTAATAGTGTGTATCTTGCAACCAACATTGCCGCGTAATGACCACAGAGTAGACTACAGTGTTCCGGATCAACTCTTAATTCTCCCAATTTTCCCCAAACTCATTAATTTTTTTTTAACAGCGGAAAAGAAAAGCACTAGACAAAACGTACAGGAAATGCATCAAGACTAAACAATAACCTATTTTAAATGTTCTCTATCATCTTTAACAGTTTATTAACTTCAGTCTTAATTATATTTAATTGGTTTGCCAAAGTAGCTAAATTGCATGAATCGCTATAACAAGTATCACTGAATATACAAAATATAGCAGTTAAGGTCATGTAACTGAAGGAAGAACATTCAAGCAATTTATAACATTTAATTAATTAGAATTGCCAAGCAATACGCCCGCAGTTGGAAGAACATTTTCAGGAGTTTGGGGATTTCATGAGGCAGAACCGTTGGTGGTGTATAGTAATACTGCTTGTCCTGATGAACACTAGAAATTAAACTTATAGTACATTCCAGGGGCTCATTACATGTTGGGGTGATGGATACAACAAACTTATACAGAAGTCCTGCGGTATTCCTACAGCAAACAAATCCAGAATTAGGGCTCAATTACTGACAAGCACCGGGAAAACACATAGGAAATAGCCCTTTTCCTTTTTGTTATTTTAAATTCAGCATTACAGTTGAGAATAGAATTCCAGAGAACCACGTCTGTGCAATAACAATGGATAAATGTGAATGAGCCCAAGCTGAGTATCTAGGGATCTTATTCTGGTTGACTCGCAAAGCTGCAAATTTCGCAGCTTTGTGAGTCCACCAAAGTCGCCTGCACTGCCGCCCCCCTTGTACGCCGAGTTTCCCCCACACACATGCGAATGGATGTTTTGCATAAACGAATGGATGTTTTGCATAAACATCCATTCACAGATTGTGTGCGGGGAGGAAATAATTTGATAGTCACGGACCATCAAATGATTTCTACAGCGCTCGCAGATGTGGGACGCCTCTCTGGTGTCTTACATCTACGAGCGCCCTGTGCGGGAAGCGAGAGGGCAGCAGAAATCTGCTGAAATCAGCTGCCCGCCCCCCACACCTGGGGCATGGGTGCTTTTACATGGGAATGCTCAGCGTTTTCATGGGAACACCCATGAAACTCTGGGCGTTCCACGGGCACGACCACTTGCCGCTGCCCTAAGCCTCCCGCCCGCACTGCTAGATGCGAACATACCTGCTCGCACCAAGCATAAATGCGCAGACGCTCACCATTTAGGCAATTAGAATAAGGACATACTAGATGATTTGCTCCACGAGCAATATCGTTAGCGATTTCCGCTGAACTGCTGGTTAAAAGATATAGTGCATGCACACTGAACAATATTGTTCAGTGATATCACCCAGCCCCTGTTCAGAACAGGTTGATGATATCATCAAAATTAGACTGGATGTCCATAAGACAGGGGAGTTGTTATCAACACGATAATACAGATAATGATATTGGGTTTAACGAAAAAGAGAAGAATGTCTACTGCTGGTGCACCTGAAGAATTGACACATAAAATGTACCTTGTAAAGTAACTTGTAAAGTAATGATATTGTTATCATGCATTTTGTTAACAATTATTGTATAGTGAATATGCACATTAAATTTGCTTCACTCAAATCCAGTTCTTATCAAAACTGGGAGAAGAGCTAAGGTCATTTTTCAAACACAACATGCAAAATGACAGTTAGAGCTTATTGGCTGGAACTGTACGTTATCTCCTCCCACTTTATCTATCTCCAAGGCATAGGACGTAGACCTCTTTATCTCTTTCCACTTTATCCTCTAAAAGCTTTGATAAATCTTCTGTAAATTGATACATAGGCGTAAATTTACTAAAGCTTCAAAAAGTGAAAAGAGATGATGTTGCCCATAACAACCAATCAGTTTCTGTCTATCATTTCTCTATCGCATCCTCGAACCTTTAGTAAATGTACCCCATAGAGTCTAGGACTTGATGATAGTTGGGACCCCATACCAGACCTATCCATGCTAGCATGAGCCTCTAAGCAGTGTGGTACGGGGCCCTACAGTTGGGATTTCGAAATTCTGTGGTGGGCTCAGTGGCTCACCACAGGTTATATTCTCCCTCTGTCAGACCCCCATGAGGTAGAATAGCCTCTGCGAGTCAGGTTTCCAATTATCGGGCTTTTAACAGTCGGGATTCCAATGTCGGTCTACTGACTATCCGAATCCCGACTGTCGAGAGGACATCTGGCACCCCCTCTAAGGTAGGTTTTCCATCAGGACTTTAATTGCTCCACTTTCTCTTTCTCCAAAGGCTTAATACATCAACCCCCCCCCAGTACACATACAGTATACACTACAAACTCTGGTGGTGAAAGTCTTGCATGATTCATAAAGAGATTCTAGTTCTATTTGTAATCTCAAAGTCTATGTAAAGGTCCATACACACTGGGCGGCTATGCACAGCGATGATGCCAATCATCGCTGTGGGGAAAGCAGCTCAGTGCATACACACTGAGCGGCTTTCCCCCTGCCCGGTGCCGACGGAGGGGGAACGACAGCGTTGCATAGCAGAGCGCTATGCAAAGCCGTCCTAAAAGCCGCTCATCTGCTGGTATAACCAGCAGATGAACGGCTTTCCCAGTGATGTTGCGGGAGCGCGCAGCAGCGATCACCGCTCATCGCCGGGGCATACACACTGGGCGGCTTTGAGCTGAAAGCCACTCAAACTGGGTGTTTTGAGCGACTTTCAGCTCAAAGTCGCCCAGTGTGTATGGGTCTTAAGAGGGACTGAGTGGGCACCAAAATCTGTCCTGGTGCCAGTTTCCCTTATTATTACATTTTAATGATAGTTTTTCTTTTACTTCAAATGTTTGTTCTTTTTTTGGATGCATTTTAGATGTTTTTATTTTAACATCATCTACCTATTAATTTATTTACAGCACAGAGCACTTACTTATAAAATATGCACAGGGTGGTGGACGGCTCTGCGTCATCCTGAGTAAATTTCTCTAACTTATACTGAGTATGTTCTACTGAGCCTTAGAACCTGGAAATACTCTGAGGACATACATGGATTCTTAGGCATTGGATTACATTAAAGCCAGCACATAAGTGTACAAGTAAACATTACAGTCATTCCCTGAGGTACCATGTTGACCTTGTATTGCAGGAAGCTTCAGACAAGAATCTCTTATATATTTGGCTACATCTGTCACTCAAAGTGTGTCTGGAGCTGTAACGCTGGGTTGTGGACTTCCAGCTTAATTTATGATTGTCATCACCTGTTTTAAACAGGGTAATTGATAAGAAAGGTGTTTAAACACAGGTGATGGTAATCCATAAATTAAGAAGAAAGTCCAGAAACAGAGCAATGTGTCCCTCCTGGAGAGGGTCATGATGGGAGGTATGCACCTCCCTCCCCCCCCCCATTCACGGCATCCCCACGATTAAATGGCACATGCAAAACACTGACATGGCTATGGTCGACAATGAAAAAGGTTGACGATTTATTTTTCACTTTTTCAATGTTTTCATATTCATTCTCATGTGTTGACATGGACACCAATGAAGTGCCACACTTATGTCAACATTTACATGTGTTGACCTTTCTGTGTTGATTTTTTCTTGTGGCGATTCGCGGCACCCCCGCGACCCCCCTCCCGCGATTTGCAGCACACCCCCCGCAATTCGCGGCACCCCCGGTGACTCCCGCGATTCGCGGCCCCACCCCGTGACACCCCCCCCTCCTGCGATTCGCGGCACCCCGCGACCCCCCCTCCCACGATTCGCGCCAACCCCCCGGGCCCCCCGTCCCACGGTTCATGGTGCCCCCCACGACCCCCACTACCGCGATTCCCCACCCCTGACCCCCCCTCCTGTCATTGCGGCAACCCCCCGCCCCCGCGACCCACCCTCCCGCGATTCACTGCAACCCCCGCGCCCCCCCTCCCACAATTCGCGGCACCCACACCCCCCCCCGCGACCCCCCCCCCGCAATTCACGGCTTCCACCCACGACCCCTCCTCCCGTGATTCGCGGACACCCCTCACCTCCTCCCTCCCCCCCACCCCCGCGCGCGATTCACGGCAACCCCAGGATTAAATGGCACATGCAAAACACTGGCACGGCTATGGTCGACAATGAAAAAGGTTGACATGAGTTTTTGAAGATTTATATTTCTTTTTTTTAATGTTTTCATATTCATTCTCATGTGTCGACATGGACACCGATGAAGTGCCACACTTATGTCAACATTTACATGTGTTGAACTTTCTGTGTTGATTTTTTCTTGTGGCGATTCGCGGCACCCCCCGCGACGCCCCTCCCGCAATTTGCAGCACACCCCCCGCAATTCGCGGCACCCCCGGTGACTCCCGCTGGGGAGTCGCTGACGCTGTTTTGCCCACATGCCCCTATCATGCCTCATAGCCCAGCCTCCTGCTCTCATGCACCCGAACTCCCACCCAGTAGGAGGAGACACTGACTAAGGGCCACCATCCTGTACTCCTGTACTGCCACGCTGGACCCTCACCCACTGGCAGAAGCTGCACAGTATCTCCCACCCTCCTCTTTAGTCCCCATTATGCCCACACACCCCTATCACTACCCAGCCTCCTGTTTTCCTGTGTCGTGACCTCCGCCAGTGGGGAGCCGCTGACTCAGAAACACCCTACTATACTATTGCACACACACACCTAAACAACACGCACACACAGCCCCCCCCCCACACCCACAAATGTCACTGTACCATCCACACTATCAATGTACATCTTACTCTGTAACCGCTTTTTAATTAAACAAAACAATACACACCCCCTTCCACATCATATGCTCTCTATTTAACACATTTCACCTATAACTCAAGTTGCAATACAGGCATCTTACATACAATTCTAACCATCTTTCTCATTCAAATTAAGGGGGCGCAGCCCCTTACGACGGTGTGAAGAGCGCCCGAAGGGCGCGATGAATCACCTAGTGTATAATATATTTTCTTCTGTACATATAAAACATTTAAGAGTGACCAAAAATGTACAGCAAGAATAGAGGAATGCATTGCAATCAACAAAAATGTATCAGAATCCAAATGTTCTGGGGAATATCACCAAACCAGAACCCTAACCTTGTTGCCTCAGGCCGTGGTTGGCGAACGCGTGCGGTGCTAGGCTTCACCTATAACAGCCGCGTTTGACAGAGCTGGTTATGTCGGCTCCGCCCTCAATGCCGCCAGGTCTTACGTAGGGCAACGCATCTGTCGAGGCAGCAGGATGACAAGAGGATACACTAACTAAGACAAAGACTGGAACGGGATAGCCCAGAGTCTCTGAGATGCGGGTTGTAGTTTGGAGGCAAGCCCAACGAGATCCAGGGGAATCAACAGTGCTTGAAGGTGGTACCGGAAACAATAATATATGTAAGAATACACAAGATGGAACCAGCGTTTAGTAAAACTACAGAACCAGGAATGCAACAATGTAAAAAGAGATGATACCAATAAATAACAATGGAGGGCAACTCTTGGCTTATCTCAAATAATGGAGAGTGGAGACTGTGCATGAGATCCTCTGATCGGACGGGCAGACTGGAAGCAAACACTGCAGCTGGAACAGGCAGAGGCCCAGAAACAGACTGGACTGACACACTGGACACAGCAGGGTGACTTCACAGGAACCAGGAACACTTTGTATACGGAGTGGCAGACAGAGCTATAACCGGCAGCTGTGCCCAGCAGACACTGGCCTTATATTTCAAATTCGATTGGCTGATGCAGCCGGGAACGGAAGTTCGGGTCGTTACCTAGCAACACCCGACACTTCCGTCCTGAGCACCCAGCTGCTGCCAGGGAAGATGGCACTGCCCGCTGCGTCCCGAAGCCCCGGCACTGTCAATGACAGCAGCGCCGCCGGAGGCGGAGGGAGTGCGGCGGCGCCTACCACCAAAGTTATAGAGAACTCTCAAGTATGTACTGTAGGTAGACTTATGAAGGGCCTGGCTCAGAGATACATTTTTTTTTAAATTATATTTATTGAAACATTTTGTATGATAATACAGATATACAAATAAACATACAAACATATAAATATGGGCTGCATAGACAATTGTGTTTCAGAAAATTATAAATAATAACATCCAAAACATCATACTGGCGTTATGTTGCCCAGTTCGGTATATTATAGGAAGTGGATCAACTTAATTAGTAAGAGCATATGCTATATTTCCCAGCAATAAGTATTTTCAGCACATTCGTCCTGATTAATGATATCGCTGATCAAATACCGAAACACATTGTATTAACTAGAACATTTAGACAAAGACAAACCGTTATGACAATGAAAGGGGGCCGGGGGCGGGGGGGGATATCAGGTTCTGCCATACGTACTATACCATATGCAAACCAATTGTTATGTTTACATCACAAGGGGTTATCACTTACATCTACTACTATACACTGCTTGTGTAGTCTCATAAAATGTTTATAGTCATAGTTCACTGTGTGAGCTACGTTTGCACTAAGAAGTCGATAGATGAAACATTTTCAAATACAGATGTAATATGGTCTTTAGTGGACACATCGAGAGTATCTATAAATAACGTCCATGTCTTGTAAAACCCAACTGCTCCAGATTCAATATCCATTCTTGCATATTTTCTTTCCATTTTCTGAAGCATTTTTTGTTGGACTAACCTCAATTGAGGGGCGGTCCGCTTCGTCCAATGAATTAGGATACATTTCCTGGCCACAGATAATATTGTAATCAATAGAGGAAACTTGTATTTGTTGAGTTTGTCTAACTGCCATGCTAAAAAATGTAGTCCCATACTCGCTGCTGCACCGTTAGAGAACTTGACATTGAACATTCCGTTAATGTATGTAACTACTTTGTTCCAGAACCGTAGTAGAGAGATTGGCCTGTATGACCCTGGCAACTGCAAATTTCTCCCAGATTTTGGTAATACCTTTATAACAGCATCTGAAAAATTATCCGGTAATATGCCATCGGTAAGTATCATATTAAAACATGCTGTCAAAGGCCCAGCAATATGTTTGGCCATTAATTTATAAAATTTCTTTGTGAACCCGTCGGGGCCTGGGGCTTTAGCTAATTTTTATTTTACTATTTCCCAGAGGACTTCAGAGGTAGAAGTAGGGTTAATTAAGGCCGTGGCAAGATTGTCAGGGACCTGTGGCATTGGCAGAGAGTCCCAATAATTATTTGAAGAGGTATCAGATGAGATGAAAGAGGAGTGGGACCCATCCCCTGGCCCACCCGAAGATATCCGAGGCGAGGTATAAAGTGCTTCATAATATTCTTTTAAGACTGCTGCTATCTGGGCATCTGAGGTAGTTAAAGTCTTGTCTTCCCGTATCAAGGGCTGGACCACTACTTACTGTCTATAGCCCTGCAGTAGATGAGTAATTTCCCTACTTTGTTCCCAAAGGTGTAGAACTTAGAGTTCACATTAAACAAGTACTTATCCCCTTGGATTTGCAGGTATTAGTTATTTTGCGATTTGGCTAGTTGATATGACAGTTTATTTACAGGTGATGGGTCTAGTTTAAATTTTTGAAAGGATTCTGTTAAAACAGACTGCAATTCTCTATATTTACCCGTCTGATTTCTCCGGTCTCGAGAAATATTCAATTACTTCTCCATGTAGCACCACTTTGGCTGCTTGCCAAAAAATGGTTGGGTTTTTACGTTGGTAAGTCTCGTTATCAGAACAGTAACAGTTCTAATGTTGCTGAATGGAATCTTGCATGCCTCAAGACTGGGATAAATGAGAGGGGAATCTCCATATTGGTTGTGCTTTTACATTATCTTGTATGACCATAGATATGGTTATTAGCCCGTGATCAGACAATACTGGAGGCACAATGGTTGCTGAAGTGAGTTTTGGAAATAATGGATCCGCTACAAGTATGTAATCTATTCTGGACCATGTGTTGTAGGTTAATGAAAGGCAAGTAAAATCCCTCTTTTCCGGGTTCAAGGATCTTCAAGAATCTATCATATTAATTGTTTTTGCTAAATAAGTGACGATGAGCGATCCATAAACGTGGATGAGAGTAAATTCAGGTCTCCGCAAAGAATTAACAAAGATGGTTCGTTTGTGTATAGTTTTGATAACAACTGGGTGAAAAAGGATTTTTTATATTGGGTAGGAGGGTACACATTGCAAATAGTAATTTCCTTGCCTCTAACTGTACAGCTTATTATAGCATATCTGCCTGCAGGATCTGCATACATCGAAGAAACTTGAATGTCTAAAAGTAACTTTGCTAAAATTACAACTCCACAGGATGGAGGTGTGGGATGCCGATCCTAATATTTCCACTGTACAAAGTTAAGTTTTTTAACTTCCGTTTGCAAAAGATGAGTTTCCTGCAGGCAGAAAAGATCCACATTCTGTTTTTTTTAAATAAGTCAGGAGTTTCCTCCTCTTGGCTGGTGCATGGATACCCCTGATATTTAAAGAGCCTATGGTAATAGACATTTCAAAATTAAGAAGTCAAAACTTGGCACCTGACATATCCCAGGGAAGGGGAGGAATAGGGGGGGGGGTAAAACATGGGGTATACATATTACACTAGGACAAGACATACAACAAATATACAAATATAGAAAGCGAATCGAGAACAAAATAAATTGCAAAACGTGACTTTAATCACGGCAGCCAAATATACATCCAATATACATCCAATTTGGACTTCCAACATCTGTCTGATGCGGGCATCTCCTGTATGCCACACATCAGGATTATCAATTAGAGTAATTTCAGGTAACAACATGACTCCTGCCACCTACGCATCCCCTTCAATAAATATCTTTAAAGTATATAACTCCAAAGTTAGTGAAATAGGGTCGATATTAACTTATTAAATAACATTTTAGAACCCGTCGCCCTTTGTAGGATATATTCAAAGTCCAACTCCACAGTAGAGAAGGTGAATGGGGGGAAGGGTATTGAACAAAGTTGGTGTGGAACATGACGAACATATTTAGATATTGCAGCATGATTGTACTCAACTATGTGACCCATCAGATATATCTTCTGCTTCTTGTGAGCTGTTTTCCTCCTTCAAGAAAGCTTCAGCTTCTGCAGCCAAGAGGAAATCATGGAAACCAGAACCTGTCAGTGTGAAAACTCGTAATTTCGCTGGAAATAGCATTTTCTCTTAGATTGTACCAGTGAGGAACAGACATGAAAAAGAGCGCCTGGCTTTAGAAAGCTCTATAGAGAAGTCTTGGTATATACGTAATGTATTCCCTTCCCATTTAATGGGGTTAATATTGCGGGATGCAGACCATATTAGTTGTCTATGCAGATAATTCAGGACTTTAAATATTACTATTCTTGGTCTCTCTTTGGGCGCAGGCTGGTGGGCGGCTAATCTGTGTACTCTTTCCACTACTATGTCTGCACAAGCGGATTCAATCTGTTGCAAAGTAGGCAGTGTAGTATGTACAAAGTGTTCCAACTGTGGGCCTTTGATTAGCACAGGGAGGCCTGCAACTAGTGTGACCAACTCATCCCTTTAATCCGGGACACATATTAATTACACAGGTTCTGTGGCAGTTTAAAACCAGGTGAAATGGAGTCTTGAGGTTTGGCAGTTTAAAACAGGTGAAAGCCAGCCACAGAACCTGTGTAATTAATATGAGTCCTGGATTAAAGGGATGAGTTGGTCACCCTACCTGCAACCCAAGATTATTACGTCTTGTTCTGTTCTCAAAATGGTCTATGCTGTCAAACAAACGCTTGTTCTCAATCTGTAGTGTCTGAACCATCCTCTGTAAGGCATTAACATGGTTTGTGTTTTCCCCAATTCTGTTTTCTGCCACTGAAACTCGGCCTGTCAGTGATTGTATCTGTGTAGCTGTGTCTGTGACAGCTTTCTGCAGTAAAGGTGCCATGGTGGAGTGTATTGCTGCCACCAGATCATCATAGGTAAGGGAAGAAATACCTGTGCGAAGTCTGGCTCAGCTATCGCTGGAGTGCCTTGGGCATTGTCTTGGCTCGACGCCATATTGTGGTCACCTCTCCGCTTCTCCTCTCCTTGCTGCTGCGGAGGTTGTGGCGGCATCTTGGTGGTCAGCGGGGGGGGGTCATAAACTTGTCCGTGCTGTCTGCACTCTGCCGGGGGAACCTGGAGCGATTTCTGTGCGTCGTTGGCAGCTTGCAGGTAACGGGGATCGCAGTGCGGTGTGGAGAGGCTGCTCACTCCACGTTGCTGGAAGCGGAAGACCTCAGAGATGCATATTAATGTATGCAGGGTCCACAGATGCTGGCTGCAGCTGTCTGGGTTTGTATGGAGAGTCCCAGTGGGTTCATACTAAGACACAGCATTACTTACAGATCAGTTGGTTATCGACCTTCTGAGTAGCTCTATGGTCAGGGCCTGATTAACCAATAGGCTGATTAGGCTGTAGCCTAGGGTGCTGGGTCCTGAGAGGGTGCAGCTCCGGCACAATAGATTGAACTGGGATTGTAGGGCTTCCTAGAGCCGCCGGAGTTCGGGCTGAGCAAGTGGGTGCCTGTTGGGATTGCCTGTGTCACCCAGGCAGGATCCCCAAGAAGAGGAGATCCTGTGAGAGCCGCGGCTGGCTCCACTGCCTATGCTATGATTGATGCCACTGCCGCCACTGCCAGCACTGCTAGGGTGGGAAGTTGCAATATAAACCTGAGACCTGAGCCTGTTACAGAATTTTAGCTGCATACTGTATGAGCAAATACATTGTTGGTGGAAAGGGGGAGGGGGTTCTCTTCTGTATTAGCCTAAGGAGGCTGGAAATCTTACTCAGGCCCTGTCTATGGTTGCACAGCATGGCCGAAGTGAGAGGCCAACAGTAGTGACACACCTGTATTTTGGCAGCTGTTTCCCCTTATCACCCCAAACTTTCTCTGACAGAACAACTGTACAATTACCCTCCCCTAGTCATGCTAGGGTTGAAATGCCAGGCATAATATAATACATTTGTTAATGACACCCCTCTGTCTGAAATCCTAAGAAGCCCTCCATGCCACACGCAGCTCCATCCCCCCTAGGGTCCTATGAGGGTGTGCAATGCTCCCTGATTTAACAATATTGGCACCCGCAGCTACCACAATCTTCTGATTACGGTACCCCATTGTAGCCTATGGGCTACACTTTGCAGGATGTAGTTCCAGCAGCGTACCACAGGAACTCGCCCCTGGAAATGGCCTATCTGCATGGTGGTCAGATCAATCATGTATGTGCAGAAGCCCTTTAGTTCATTGCAAGGAAGGGCTACTTTTGGTGATCCTGTCCTTGCCTGTACCTGTCCCTGTGATACATTCACCCGATAATATTGTTGAATTCTGCAATACCGGGACCAAATTGCACTAAAAATTGTATTAATAACTTATTTACCTATTCTACATCCTCTCTATTGTATATGCCTGTGTGTCCTTCCATCCTCAACAACACTACCACTGTTAAACAACAACCTATACACATAGATACCAAAAAACGAATTTGGAATACTGCTTGTATGTGACTGAAATAGGGGGTTGGTTACCTCCTATCTGAGCATCAGTGATTGCCACTTTAGAACACGCTCTGTTTGGTTTCTAGATCTAATCATCTCAAGGCTGAATTAAGGCTTGTGGAGGCCCTGAGGCAACAAGGTTGTGCTACAGCCAGCAGCACTAGGACCTAGAGTGCCTTTGAGCCAGGCAAGGAGCAATGTGACACATCATTGTTGTACTTGTTACTAGAGATGTGCGGGCTCGGATTTCAGAGATCCGAGCTCCCACGGACGTCATCATTCCGAGCCCGATTCCGAGCAGCGCTCGGAGATTCGCGCCTGACTCGGTCCGTCCGCGTGATTAGAACGTCATCTCCCGGGCGTCGGATTTCGCGAGGCTTTATAAGTGGCTGCCGCGCCCGCCATCTTCACTCCAGTCAAGTAGTGGGTTGGGAGAGGGTGTGTTGGTGCTGCTGCTGGGGCTTAAACTTGAGCTTGACCTTGAGCTTTTGCAATCGCTGGTGCTGTCTCTCAGTGCTGCTGTGTAGTAGTCTAACTGTGTACTTGTAGTACTACTGTCTCCTCTGTGCGGTCTACCTCTGGTGTGCTGTGCTGTAATTGATTATTTTATTTGCTGGGGCTGTCTCCCTCAGTGCTGCTGTGTACTCTGTTCTCTGCTTAGGAGAACAGTCTAACTGTGTACTTGTAGTACTACTGTCTCCTCTGTGCGGTCTACCTCTGGTGACCTGTGCTGTAATTAATTATTTTATTTGCTGGGGCTGTCTCCCTCAGTGCTGCTGTGTACTCTGTTCTCCTCTGCTTAGGAGAACAGTCTAACTGTGTACCTGCCTGTAGTACTACTGTCTCCTCTGCGCTGGGGCATACCTCTGGGGCTGAGCTGTTCCATTTATTATATATATTAATAATTAATTAATTATATTAAATAAATATATATATACAGTCCACTGGTGCTGCCTGCACTGAATCTGCCAGTCTGGTGGTCTGTGTTCTGGGGCTCACTGCCTAATAAATAATACTGTCGTATATCTAGTTACCTGTGTGGTCTGGGGCTCACTGCCTAATACTGCCGTATCTACCGTCTGGTCTGGGGCTCACTGCCTAATAAATAATTAAATACTGCCGTATATCTCTATCTTTGGGGTCTGGGGCTCACTGCCTAATAAATAATTAAATAGTAAATACTGCCATATATCTCTACCTTTGTGGTCTAGGGCTCACTGCCTATACTGCCGTATGTACCGTCTGGTCTGGGGCTCACTGCCTAATAAATACTGCCGTATATCTACCTGTGTGGTCTGGGGCTCACTGCCTAATAAATAATTAAATACTGCCGTATATCTCTACCTTTGTGGTCTGGGGCTCACTGCCTAATAAATAATTAAATACTGCCGTATATCTCTACCTTTGTGGTCTGGGGCTCACTGCCTAATACATAATTAAATACTGCCGCATATCTCTACCTTTGTGGTCTGGGGCTCACTGCCTAATAAATAATTAAATACTGCCGTATATCTCTACCTTTGTGGTCTGGGGCTCACTGCCTATACTGCCGTATGTACCGTCTGGTCTGGGGCTCACTGCCTAATAAATACAGCCGTATATCTACCTGTGTGGTCTGGGGCTCACTGCCTAATAAATAATTAAATACTGCCGTATATCTCTACCTTTGTGGTCTGGGGCTCACTGCCTAATAAATAATTAAATACTGCCGTATATCTCTACCTTTGTGGTCTGGGGCTCACTGCCTAATAAATAATTAAATACTACCGTATATCTCTACCTTTGTGGTCTGGGGCTCACTGCCTATACTGCCGTATCTACCGTCTGTTTTGGGGCTCACTGCCTAATACTGGCGTATCTGCCGTCTGGTCTGGGGCTCACTGCCTAATACTGCCGTATCTGCCGCTGCAGTGCCACTCTTACATGAGCCACATGTTTGTGCCGCACACTTGTGTGGCTTAGCATAGTTATCCAGCTACCTCAGTGCAAACTTTTGCCCTAAAAACAATATTGTGAGGTATGAGGTGTTCAGAATACACTGGAAATGAGTGTAAATGAATGTTATTGAGGTCAATATAGCGTAGGAGCAAAAAAAACCCCACCAAATTATGCGATTTTAGCTGTTTTTATGCTTTTTTAACAAAAAAATCAGAACCCAAAACCCCAAAAAATCCAAACACAAAACACTTAGGAGGTGTTTTGCCAAAACCCATTAGAACCCAAAACCTCAAGGTAATCAGAACCCAAAACCCGAAAAGTGGCCGGTGCACATCTCTACTTGTTACACCCCCTGTGGTAGCACACAATAGACATTTCAGAAATTTCAGCTGCAGGCCCTTGTGGTCCATAATGTAGCACTACTGTAGGGGGAGATGTATAAAGTAGTAAAGAGTGGAGTGTGAGCCAGTTGCAATGAGCAACTTCTTTCTTATTTATATTTGGTATATTAGGTCAAATTAGGCTCTACCCCAATTGACAAATTGGACTACCCATAACATGCTTATGATATACCACACCTATTTGTTATGGATGTGTCTGGTTTTCATTTTCCTTGCATTGCATACAGATGGAGCCGGCCTTATTCATCGCCGGCACCCACCAGATCCTCTCCTCTGGCGAGCGCCGGCGATAGGGACTGAGACGTGCGTGCATCTCTAGCGCACACACGTCCCAGTATCACGGCGGCTGGGCAGCGTCTCTCTGCTTCAGGGATACGGGCAGGGTTTGGGGGCGGCGAGGGGGACGGTGGCGGGGGAGGTGGTGGGGACCCAGGGCAAGCTGCGTTGCCACGGGGCGCGCAAGCGTCTCGTGCGCACGCGCCCCTGGCTGGAGCTGGCCACTGGCGGGGGCTGGCAATAGAATCGCCAGCCCCTGCAAGGAAGAGGGGTGCTACATCTGTATAATATTATTATTGTATGTATAACAGGAAAAAGGGTAATATTTATTTAATCCTTGTTGGAGAAAAGCACCACATACATACGATTATTGTTATTATTAATTAATTAGTTTGGATACATGAGATAAACTTTACCAATCACGTGACTGGATCAATGATCTGCAGACCTTTTGAGTTGGGATGGCCATGCATGGTTAGCAGTGTCAATGTTTTGTGTCCGATGGTAGATGGTTTCCTCATCATGGAGAGGCCCGATGCTGCACATCCATGGTGAAGAGCCGATGGCAGAGGTGTGTGCATATGTGAAACAGTCTGCAGATGTGGGAGCACAAACCATCGATGGCTTTCTTGCCGATGGTGAAAAAAAATCATTGACCATCAATGGCGTTTGCTTCCACAACAACCTAACTCCGGGGAAGTAATTAAAGTCTCAATACTGTCGGTAGAAAAAAGATATGAAACTATGTAAAACTACAGTATTATGTTCCGATTATGTTCCGATTGGTGTAACACACACATACTGTATGACCATTCCTTACCTAGCTGGGATTGCGGAATATCTAAAGCTTAAAATGGTCACCAGACATATAAAGACCCCCCAAAATTTTACAGTTACACAAAAAGTACATATACAGACTGATCTCTACACATCATGTATAAACATAATGATATTTATCAATGTCAATGAATAACAATAATGTACAATAACATTTACCTTGTGACTTGACATCATCCACTTCTGGACACGGCATGCGTACGGTCACTTGACTTGGTTCGGAGCGCCTGCCCGTGTTATCAACTCCCCATAACGTAAACCTGGCCAGGAGATAATCTCTAATTACACTGAACACTGAACAAAGCATGCTGAGCAATATCGGTCAAGTTCTAAAGGGAAGGGGGGATGTTTGAAACCGTCTGCAAATTATTTCTAACTGCCTTTAATTTAAATAGCAGACCCTGAAGGCAGGTTGCAAAGTTTTTCACACTTTGGCCAAACTAACACCTCAACATGAATAGATATGACCAAAGATGATTAAATGGGAGCAATATGAGAAAGATTAATGCACCAAACAGGGGTTATTAACAGGCCCATAAGTCCTAAGGCATCAGTATGTCACCCGTTAAATAATACAGAGACTATTAATAGCAAAATCTATTAACCTTTTTTTCCCACAATGCCCCGTAATAATTCACTTCACTGATTCACTTTACTAATGTTAAAGATGGTCAATTTAAATGAAAATAGAATCAGGGCACTTTAACCGGCAGAGTCTGACTCCATTATATTCCTGATAATCAAGTCAGCCTGGGATGCTGCAGAGGACTCACGTGTACGAAGTGTCGGATTCCAGGCAGCGCACCACAATCGATATGGCCGAGGAATGTTTGTCGGGGACTTGAGCCGGCATCACACATGGAGACTTGGCTCCTGAGATGATATCTTCCACAAAACTCAGCACTGTCTCTGTATTATGGACGGGTTAGAGGAAAGCAGGGAGAGATCGGTACAGGATGGGGTTACAGGTGGAAATGAAAGCTGCATAATATAACAATCCTATTAGGAAGTATTTATCCCACTGGTATAAGGGGTAGCAGCAATTTAACATAATGGGAAATATTTTAAATCAGTTTTGTTCTGATGATTCTCTGCTTTAATATATATGTATATTTGCGACAATGGTCTATTGTCAGACTAATACCTTCATTAGCAATGGTTGTAATCTAGCACAAACTAACATCTGCAGGTTAATAGGAACTAGACTGACAATAAAAAAAGGCTAAGTGTATATTTACTGCAGATTCTAAAAATGATGATGTTGCCAATAGCAACCAATCCATTCTGTCTATCAATTCTAAGATGCAATAAATGATAGACAGAATCTCATTGGTTGCTACAGGCAACATCCCCTCTTTGGTAAATTTGCCACTAAAGGGGGTATTCAATCTGTGACAATATTTCCTGACAGGGCAAATAACGGCACTCACCTATTCAATGCTGCAGTTAATGACCGCAGTGGAGGGTGTAAGATCTGACTTTTTAGAAAGTTGGATCTGTTTTGTCGGAAACGGAAGTGGATTGTCGAATTCACGGCCGTTTTTCAAGAATCCGCGGCCGTTTTCGCTGATTTCAGGACTTTCCTACACTCCACAGCCGGAGCATTGAATTCCGGCTGCCGAGTTACATTCGGAAGAAACTAAAATGGCCTGAGATTCAAACTTTCAGGACGTTTCCCGAATTACAAATTGAATACCCCCCAAGAGGGGATCATTGCATGTCATTCTTATAGAGGGGATCATTCATGCCTACTAACTCATCCAGGCTCTGATTTACATTTACAAGCAAACAACTCATTTTAATGCCACTACCCCATTGGTGGTTTGCTGCTCACTGTTGCTTGTATTGCCATCGCCTTGACAAAGGTCCGCACCAGGACCAAAACGTCGGCAGGCTATCGATTGGACTAAACTCTGGACTTATACTTTCATGAGAAGTCTGGAAAATGCTGTTTTTCCATCTTTTGGGATTTCTGGGTAAGTAATTGGGAGTGCTGACTCATCACAGTACTCTCTAAACTGCACCCCAGTGGACGCCTGGGTTAAAGGTGAGAGTGCAGGACTTTTGGTTTTCTATATATGTGTGTGTGTCTGTATAAACTACACCCAGTTCCCGTCATGAGCATTGATACCTGTCTCCATTTTGGAATGATCCAATCTATCAGCAACCTTCTCCTGACTAATGAGATAGTCCACTATCCGTGCACCAATGGGGGATTCAGAATGCAGCCACTCCAGCACCAGGAGAGAACTGCTTGGTTCCTGCAGCATAGACAGGTGGAGCCTGAGGAGAAGGAAAAGAGAGAATTGCAGCCTGACTGAAGGAACAGAAATAAATTATCCATTTCTAATTTAAGTCAAAACATGGAACAAACTGTAAATGGTCAGTTCTGTGCCCAACTCCACCATATATCTGGAAGGTCATATTGCAAATACTCTGTTATTTAGTGACTGTCCTGAATGACTAAATGAATAGCTCTGAAGATTAAATGTATCCGCGCTCCTCCCATTGACACTAAAAAGCTACAAAATATTTTTCTGCCAGAAAATAACACTAATTTAAAACTGGGCACAAATGTCAACTTTGATCAAACAAGCGAACCACTGTGCAGTGTGTACAGTAGCTCCACACTAAAAGGTGCCCACACACGGATAGATATTGTGTCCAATCCAATGTGTATCCAATTTCCCTAGAAATCCAGAACACCCCTGATCATGCCCACACATTTACAATTGAGTAAATGATCAGAGGGTTAGATGGGTCCTTTAACGACTGACAATCATACACGACATCATTGCCACATCCTTCATCATGCCTACACACAAAACGATGTGGCCAAACCATGCACAATGGGTTGTTCAACTTTCCACCTGCTAAAGGGATCTGCAGGCTCCAGTGGAGTAGCTACATATGTGGCAGACCCCGCGGCGGCTTGGGGGAGTAGCGCCAGCCGGGTCTGTGGTGGGCGCTGCTGGCTGAACTGACAGGCAACTCAGGCAGCAATGAGTGCTGAGCTGGTCCCACTCCATACATATCTAATAAGCGTGTCCCGCTCATTACATATGCATGCTGCGGGGACCTGCTCATTAAATATGCACTGTGCTGGGTCCCTGCTCATTAGATATGCATGAAGCGAGACCAACTCAGCCCTCACTGCTGCCTGGGTCGCCTGTCAGCTCTGCCAACAGCACGGAATTTTTTTTTGGCAGGGGGGAGAAATTTCGAGCTACGCCCCTGGAAGGCTCGATGAAGGATCGTGAGCACCCTCATTGGATCGTGATCATGCCCACACACAGTATGGGCAGCTTAAGCGGTCTATGTACTAAGCTTTGGAGATCTAACCAGTCATCTACTTTTTTCAAACTCAGGGGCAGATGTATTATTATTTTATTTTAAGGACAATTATCCAAATTCATATTAGAAGGAGCACAATTATAGGTGCCTGAAGTGTTTTGGAAGCTTTGTTTGCGGAGGATGACTTTGGGTAAGGTGAAAGATTTCAGGCTATATAAACTTGATTTCAATCTTCAGAAAACATTAATTTATTGGCTAGTCAATGCCATCCTTCAACTTTTACTAAATACATTGTTTCATTTCCCTGCCATAATTCTGTTGGGTAGGAGAACTGTGTCATATCCAAGTGCTATAGACATAAACAACTCTGTCAGGGTTATATAAATCACTCTGTAAAAATACAAAGGAATACAGAAAGCAGAAGCAATGTTTTTAGAAAAAGTTGCAGGTGGTCAAGTGCAAACTAATAAACTGATGATCTGAAAGTCAGAAGGCAAGCTCCAAGGATGCTCTCTGCAGCACAGAAAGGCGTTCACTATACCGACGCAGGCATCCCGACAGTCGTCAGGAGACCGGTTCCGTTACCTCCAACAATATCAGGAAGCCGATGCTGGACTAACGGTAGCTGGCATCCCAATCAGTGAGTATTCAGGGTGGGCCAGCGGGTGGCCACGGAAAGGTGGGGGGTTAGATTTAGGCACTTAGAAAGGGGAGTCAGGGTGTGCAGTGGTTAGGTGTAGGTGTTGGGTACGGGGATCAGGAACTAGCTGGGATGGTTACGGTCAGGCAGGGGGGGGGGGGGGTGGGTTAGGGGAAAGGGTTACTTTACTTACTCTCCGTACTGCTATGCTGGTGTCAGTGTTTTACCCGCTGGCATCCTAAGCGCTTGGATATCATACTCCCTGCCTCACCTGGTCTATTGCTGCAAGAGTGGGCAGTATTATAAACTAGGTATTTGTATAACTCATACTAAGGGAGGGGGGAAATCGAGGGGACTGGATTACACCCCCTAAATTTAAAAGTAATTGGTGCTACCATGCTGAGACTTGTAGTGCTACATATGAAATTGTGAAAATGCAGGTGCGCACTGTAAACACTAAAAATATTGATAATCAATACAATTACAAAAGATTCTACAATTGTACAAAGATAATACAAATAAGGTTCTTAGCACCTGCTTAGCTAAAAATGCCTGCCCACATATCACATCAAGGTGAACTCATCAAGTAGGTCCAGGGGTTACAGTTGGAGGGGGGGTGGGAGGGTCTGGGTGTAACGGAGTTCCACAACCTGTAATGGTAGGGGGAACTGAGTTCCACCTCCACCACAGCCCTGCACAGTAACGCCAACAGAAAAGCCTGTCCAATTTCTTCCTTTACTGGCAAGGTGTATGTGATGACATGTTGTCACCACTGCTGAAGTGAAAAAGAGCCACTAAGAGGAGCAGACTCTGTGTATGCTGAAATCAAAGTGAGAGGGGGATGGAGGGACATAAAGAGGCAAAAAAGTTGCTGGAGGGACACAGGCAGTTAGCTGAAGGTTGTAATAGTGTGTACTGTGGAAATTATGTGTTAGGGGCACTACTACTGGGGGAATTGTATATAAGTGACATTATTGTGTGGTATAACATGTATTAGGGGTAATAAAGTGTATCGTACGAGGGGTGAAGAAAACCCTAGCACTGGCATGTGCTCTACCAAATAGGTGTGGGGGGTTTTAGGTGGCGAAAATTAGTTCCACTGACTCTTTGGGACCACTTTAAGCCCTGAGTAGGTCCTTAACATTTCTAATACTAACACATTACATCAATTCATCCAGGATGTAGTATTCTTATTAAAATCACTTTAGGGCAGAGGGTAGGGGTGCTAGTGCAGGTAGAAGGAGCCTTACCTTCAAGTGTACAGTACGTATAAATATACAGAATTATAGACGAGAGTAAGGGGGGTGGATGGGGGTGTACTATAATTTGTACTTGCCTACAGCTCCACCCCCTGTGCAGCCACCTTCAAACTGGATGGTCTAGGGACCAGCTACCATTGTAGCCCTACCCATTGCTTAGCAATGTCAGTAATCTGGCATTGAATAGTAGGGTTGGGACCACAATGAAACCAACGCACTTTCAATGCCCCTGCACCACCCACATGCTGGGAGGCCATACCCCCTCTTTGACCGACCCGGTTGCCCCCTACCGCAGTGGGCAACTGCAAAGTTAGAAAGTATGCCATAAGAATTTATACAATGTGTCAGCATTAGAGATGCCAAGGACCCATCTGATCAAGCTTATCTTGACGTGTATTTTGGGACAAATGTGCTTAGAATCTTAGTTATATTCTGCATGTAGATTAATCTGCATTTTCCAAATGTTTTCCTGCAGGTGAATGACCCCTGCAAAGTAAATGAAGAGGTTTGTAGGCTACATTCAGTCACCTGTAAAACAGAGATTGCATTCCTTTTGGTGTGACTTAAAAAAAATGTGTTTGATTTTATTCTCTCTCCTAGTGTTTTCCACTGTCTAGACTTGCTGTTATCCCAGTATATCATGCATATCATACTGCTCTGGTATGAAGTTCTTCATCCACTGTGTGGTGCTAAAATAAAACAAATCATTGCTAGTCCAGCAGAAGACTTAAGGTGCCCACATACGGTAAGATTCTTTAAATGATATGGCTATTTCCGACCGATCGGAATGACCTATTGTTTAACAACTTGCTGTTTGTGGGCCGACAATCAAATGCGGGTGCCTGTGGGTCATTCATTGAGCCTGCTGATCCCTTCAATAGGCGGAAAGATAAAAAACGTATCCTGCAGGAACATGACCACATCGTTCCATGTGTAGGCATGATGAACGATGTGGCCATTTTCCAGCACAGGCATCTCCCTCTCCCCCTACCACACCTCCACCACTTCCCGCCACACTCCTGCCGCTGGCAGAAAGAGAGAGCAGTCGGTGGCAGGCAGGAGACTTCAAAACTCATATTCAAATGCATGGGGCGGTTGCTGATTGGCTGAGAGAGCTCTCTCAGCCATTCAGCGGCCACCATATTCAAATGAATAGGAGTTTTGAAATCTCCTGCCCGCTGCCGGCCTATATCTCCTTCTGCCAGCGACAGAGGTGCGACGGAGGGGCAGTTGGGAAGTCCGAACACCCCTGATCATGGCCACACAGAATGATTGAGTAAACCCTCTGATCGTTTACTCAATCGTTCTGTGTATGGCCTTGATAAGCGGTGTTCTGGTTTTCAAGGAAAATTGGATAGATATCAGATTGGATCCAATATCGATCTGTGTGTGGGCACCTTAAGGATAAATTTACTAAAGCTTCTAAAAAGGAAAAGAGGTGATGTTGCCCATATCAACCAATCAGATGCTGTCTATCATTTCTCTATTGCACCCTAGAAAATTATAGTGAGAATCTGATTGCTTGCCATGGGCAACATCACATATATTCATTTTTAGAAGCTTTAGTAAATTTCCCCCTCAGGTGGGAGGAGAAAATCTGCTGCTTCTCAAATACATTAGAGGCCATGGCTGGAGATGTCCGTAACTCCAGTACAGGCCGCTATACAGACATGTTATTTGTTTTCTGGGCAGGTAAAATAAAATAGCTACTTTGGGGCTGTGTATTTTTGGATTTCTATTCTTGCCTGTAGGGCAGTAGTAGTCCAGCCATTGTGGAACTACATATTTCAGCATGCCCTGACATAACAGCTGGAGAACGTCGGACTGACTATGCTCTATATATATATTGCATTAGTGAATAATGTCTGTACTTAGTTCATTTATTCATTAACTTACCATTTATCTAACCAATTGCACAAAATAAATCAGTAATACAACACCACAGATGAGATCATGGGTAAAATAAAGAGCATTACAGAAAATGCAACATTCATTCGGAGGGGGACTCAGTGGCACACACAGCTTACAAAATAGGTTTCGTAGGCTGTGATCCATAACTTAATAAAAAGAAAATGATTACTCATATCCCACAAAGCTCAGAGGTGTGTGAAACAGAACATGAGAGAGAGAGAACTGTAGGAACATAATTATCAATAAAACATGTTTTATTGGATCATATAAAAGATGAGACAGCTACAAACAATAGTCTGTTAGGGAGTCAGGATCTGTGACATGTCACAACTCTGAGAGCCTGCACCAACGATGACAGCAATCTGAGAGAGGCGGTGAACGGACTGCGGGAGATAATAATTACATAGGACGTGTGCATGAACACAAGGGAAAGACAAGACTTAAGGAATGAATGGACACGTGTCATGCAGGACACACAGAGCATGAGACAGTATGGCATGGCAGGTCTATCTACGGACATGATCGAAAATGTGAAACCTTACACGGGCTGAGGTAGAGGGGCACAGGTTGGAAGTCCATCCACACCAAAAGCAGTAGAGTCGCAGCGACACCAATCCTCAATTACGTCCCCGCGGCCAGAGCACCAGAGAGAGCTGAGAACCGCTTCCTGCAGCAACTGAGAGACAGACAGACAGACAGCTGAGCACAGAACCCTGCAGTAACAGAAAGACAGACAGACAGACAGCTGAGCACTGAACCCTGCAGTAACCGAAAGACAGACAGACAGCTGAGCACTGAACCCTGTAGTAACAGAAAGACAGACAGACAGACAGCTGAGCATGGAACCCTGTAGTAACAGAAAGACAGACAGACAGACAGCTGAGCACTGAACCCTGCAGTAACAGAAAGACAGACAGACAGACAGCTGAGCACAGAACCCTACAGTAACAGAAAGACAGACAGACAGACAGCTGTGCACTGAACCCTGCAGTAACAGAAAGACAGACAGACAGCTGAGCACTGAACCCTGTAGTAACAGAAAGACAGACAGACAGACTGCTGAGCACAGAACCCTGCAGTAACAGAAAGACAGACAGCTGAGCACTGAACCCTGCAGTAACAGAAAGACAGACAGACAGACAGCTGAGCACTGAACCCTGCAGTAACAGAAAGACAGACAGACAGCTGAACACAGAACCCTGCAGTAACAGAAAGACAGACAGCTGAGAACAGAACCCTGCAGTAACAGACAGCTGAGCACAGAACCCTGCAGTAACAGAAAGACACAGACAGCTGAACACAGAACCCTGCAGTAACAGAAAGACAGACAGACAGCTGAGAACAGAACCCTGCAGTAACAGACAGCTGAGCACAGAACCCTGCAGTAACAGAAAGACAGACAGGCAGCTGAGCACTGAACCCTGCAGTAACAGACAGCTGAGCACAGAACCCTGCAGTAACAGAAAGACAGACAGACAGCTGAGCACTGAACCCTGTAGTAACAGAAAGACAGACAGACAACTGAGCACAGAACCCTGCAGTAACAGACAGACATCAGAGCACAGAACCCTGCAGTAACACAGACAGACAGACAGACAGACGTCTGAGTCTGAGCACAGAACCCTGCAGTAACAGACAGACAGACAGCTGAGCACAGAACCCTGCAGTAACAGACAGATGTCTGAGCACAGAACCCTGCAGTAACAGACAGAAAGACAGACAGCTGAGCACAGAACCCTTCAGTAACAGACAGACAGACAGACAGCTGAGCACAGAACCCTTCAGTAACGAAAAGACAGACAGCTGAGCACAGAACCCTTCAGTAACAGAAATACACAGATGGCTGAGCAGAGAACCCTGCAGTAACAGACAGACAGCTGAGCACAGAACCCTGCAGTAATAGGCATATAGACAGACAGCTGAGCACTGAACCCTGTAGTAACAGAAAGACAGACAGACAGCTGAGCACTGAACCTCATTGTAACAGTAAGTCTTCAGACAGACTGCTGAGCACTGAACCTCACAGTAACAGTAAGACATGCAAACACAAGAGCAATCAGCTACAAATAAATATCAGAAATTAGTTGTCGATGTAGATCCCTACAGTTACACACATACAGTATAAGTCACCACAAGTCACCATAGAGCCCTTAAGTCACACACTGACAGAGAAATTATCATAAAGCCCTACAGGTCCACATAGATAAGGCACCATAGATAACTACTATGAAATAGCTAGATAAGCCTCTATAGAGACCTAACTTTACACGCAAACATAGAAATCATCATATAACTACAGATGTACAGTATGCTCTTTCAGTATTGCACACTGATCCACGCATACTGGGCTGTAGGCTATGTGTACACTTCTGTTATGCATGGAAGGGGCAGACTAGATGGGCCAAATGGTTCTTATCTGCCATCAAATTCTATGTTTCTATGACTGCAATGGGAGCCAGAGGGTCCATTGAAGTCTATGGTAGCCGGCTATTGAAATGTATGCGGTGGCATACAATATGCTGCTATACTGTAGCCCTCTTCAGTGTGTGGTGTGGTGCAACGGAACGCTGGGCGTTCCGTTAGACGCAGCCCATCTTCCCCGCCCCCACGCCTGCACTGATGGCAAACAAGCAGTTCGCCAAGTCCGCTCACACCAAGTGGCTGCACATGCGCATAAAACTTTATGCGCAGTCGCTCAACATCGCTCCCCTGTGCAAACATGCAGGAGAGTGTATCAACTAGAATAACCCCCTTAGAGTGATACTTGTCCCATTGCCCCAGACTAGCTCTCCAGGGTGCGGTCAATACTGGAGAACAGGGCCCTTACTCGCGCAGGCTTTATAAGTGTCACGCATACAGACACAGGTATTTATACATATACAGCAAAAGTTCTAGTATCATTTCGGTACTTGTTTCCTAGCACGGCGCCCGATTTTACTACGTACGCAAACGTAGTCAAATCGCATCGCATGCCAATATTGTATGGCATGGGATGCGATGAGATGCAATTTTACATGTTATAATGGCATTTAATGTGCAATACAATTAAATTACATATAATGTCATTTATTTAAGCACACCCCCCCCACTATCCACGTCATACCGAAGCGTGGTGAGCGCAGCCAGCCCCGCGAGGGGCGGCGGAACGCGTCCACCCGACCTTTTCATACCCCCACTATCCACGTCGGCGTGGAGTTGCTTTTATATAGTCTGTCTCTCAAAGGCATTAACTCTCTGTGGTCTATCTCCAGACTTCATGCTCTTCAGTCGTTAAATGGGCATTGTGGCAATTGCCATGGCCCCCCAATGGGGATGCACAGGAGCTCTCTCCCTGCTCCCCAGCTGTAAATGCCTCTCCTCAAAGACAGAAAACCCTCTCCATTTATAAGCTAAGGTCGCACTCCCCCTTTAATGAAGTTTCCAGTTTGGCCATGCCCCCTTTTTTGGGTCCCACTATCAGGCCGCTACTTTTCTCTGCAAAACCCTCCCATGGTCTGTTAAAGAAGTTGGGGACTCTATGTGAACACCCTTTAACGGGTCAACTTTAAATTTTCCCTACTAGGTGTATCACCCTTTGCATGAGGTCTTGAACCTGGACGGCTTGGTTAAGAACATGCTTGTGCTTGAATCACCACAGTTGTTCAGAGAAATTAGATGGGTGTACATTCATGTAAGGGTGCTGTGGTGTGGTGTAGTGTAGTTGTCAGGGTGTAGGTTGTGCTTTTATGGTGGCAAGCTGTGTGGTTCCTATCAGCAGCAGCCATATTGGGTACAAGATACTATTCACAGCACCTTCCTCATAAGAGCTAGTTATTGAGGCCAACTTTACTGGGGTTTTGGGCACTGCCATTTTGGACACCCAAGTACTATTTGGTTGTGTTTTTATGCCACCAATTTTATGTTATAGATTTTTTGCAATCTTTATTTAGACATAAGAGCATATACAATAAGCAACACCATGGATAGAGACATAATACAAAAACCATAGACAGTTGGTGGAGGCGTGTCGATGCCTGATTGGAGGGTTTACTGACATCACAAGATGTCAGCGTCCGACACCTTTTCGTCCATGTCCATCCAGGATAAAAGTATAGACTTACGTTTATCCATGAACGGATAAAAAAAATCATTCAATGGTGATCGACCTTAAAATTATTTTTTCCTCTGTGCACCAGCATGCGAGTGGGTGTGTAATCATACACATCCACTCGCATGATAGGGAGCAAATTGGAATGCCTGGGGGGGTTGGAACAATTTAGAACTGTTGATAATCTCGTCAATATTTTGGATGTAACTTTGATGTCAATTGCCTGTGGTTAACACCAATAAATTATTATTAAGTTACTGAATCATAATGATAATAATAATAATAATAATTATAGTCAGTGGCTTAACTATAGCCCCGCAGACCCCGCTGTGGCAGGGAAGCGCTGAGTAAGTGTTGGCACCGGTCTGCGGGGCTATGGTTATGTACAGAAAACAAGAATTCGACAGGAGGTAAATGCGCCCTGGACTGCTGCTGTGTGTGTTTTCTGTGGGTCACTACCCCCCACTACTAGAATACACAAAAAAACAGTTTGAAAACACACTTCAGCGCTATCCTAATAAACTAAACAGCCTCTACACACAACAAAAAGACTTGCTTGCAGAATTTCTGGGTCTGCTTGTGTCAAAAGATAGTGCTGTAGAATAATTGGGGCCTTCTACTGACCTCCGTAGGGGTCCCTATATGCCCGTAAAGGTATCTTTTTGTGTTCACACTCCACGGTGGTCTCCTCTATATTTCTGTGACCGCCCGCCACTCATAAGCAGAATATAAGGATTACTGACCTGTGTTACAGGCCCTATGTGCATGTAACGGTATCTTTAGGCCAGGATGACAATCTTCAACCATAAAACGACACCCCGTATTCAATCATAAAACATCATTCGTCTGGTGGAATAACACTCACCTCTATGTGAGGCCCTATATGCATAGAGCAGTTTCTTTAATGCGGTCCTGATACGAAGATTTCTCACATCCAAAATGCTCCGTATAAAAAGTATTTTATTCCACACGCATCAAATGTGCCCCCTTCTCCTCACCAACGCGTTTCGGGCTCAAGCTGCAGCCCTTTTTCAAGGTGTGACACAGGTCAGTAATCCTTATATTCTTCTTATGAGTGGCGGGCGGTCACAGAAATATAGAGGAGACCACCGTGGAGTGTGAACACAAAAAGATACCTTTACGGGCATATAGGGACCCCTACGGAGGTCAGTAGAAGGCCCCAATTATTCTACAGCACTATCTTTTGACACAAGCAGACCCAGAAATTCTGCAAGCAAGTCTTTTTGTTGTGTGTAGAGGCTGTTTAGTTTATTAGGATAGCGCTGAAGTGTGTTTTCAAACGGGGCTATGGTTATGCCACGGCTGTCTGTGGCCGGGACTCGCGTATTACTTGTTTCTGTGTGTGCAGTGCACTGCGCCGCGGTACCGGCTCTCGGTCTCCTCCTCGATCCGTCTCCTCCTGCAGTTCTCTTGAAAACCGCCCCTCCCAAAATGGCTACCCCCATAAAGCAGACAGTTTTTCAAGGATGCCAGAGGAGGTGGTGGCCTGCTCTAGCATCTTTAAAAATTATCTGCTATTAGGGGGCAGCCATTTTGCGATGCTCCTTTTTCATTAGCACTGCAGGAGATGGAGCCAGGAGGAGATCTGTGCTGCGGGTCCCTCAATGCGGCAGTAGCGGCAGCATGCAGAAGGGTAAGGGGGGGGGGGAGGGGTAAATGGGGGGAGGGGTAGAGTGGGAGGGGGGAGCAGTGATGCCAAAATCGGCGCAGGGGGGGGGGGGGGGCGGCGCATATTTGCTAGTTACGCCACTGATTATAGTTTAAATATTGTAAAAACATACAAATACTGTATATAGCAACAACAAAAACAAAGAATAGAAATATTCAAGATAATAGAAAACATTGACTATATAGTTATTCCAAATTAAATGTCAAAATACAGTAAGGGAATTAGCCACAGCATGCAATACATCCCATTTTTTTTAATTAAGTTATATTTTCATGCACCACAATAAAACTGAAAAAAAAATAATGATACTTCTAACAAAACATAATAATATACCATTTGCAAATACGCTCTACTTTTTTGCTACATATTCTGAAGTTTCCCTCTGGTGAACGTGATGTTCATTATAAGAGCCGCACTTATATCTGCAGCTAATGTACACAAGACTGGGCCATTGGGAATAAAAAATAGATACTGTACAACTTAAAAAAAAAAAATAACTGATTGGACCATTGTGAGTTGTTTTAATCATTAAATGTATCATCTTAAAACAAGATTAATAGCTATAACTATAAACTGATAGAGTTCATTATAAACATGTTATTTCTGTCCCTAATTATAGAATTCTCTCTTTTAATTTATTTACTGCTTAGATGTATTTACTCTTACGCGAGATATCAGCAAATCTTCCACAGTTCATTTTGTGCTGTAATCGTGATATTGGGCCAACAGTTCTACTTTGAGCAAATTGATTCATAAATCTTTCATTAACTGGTAAAAAAGTAATTTAAGAAGTTAGTTATGAAAATTGTTTATATATGCAATAGTATTCCCAGTACTGTGAGATGTAATGATATTAAAAGTGAGGAATTGCTCGAACGTATAGTGGCGGAAGGATATAGGTTATGGCACTCTGAGGTAAATAGGTTATGGCACTCTGAGGTAAATAGGTTATGGCACTCTGAGGTAAATAGGTTATGGAATTTTGAGGTACTGTATACAGGTTATGGCACTGTGAAGTCAATTAAAATGGTCCTTGTAATTTGTAGATGGTGTATTATTCCTTATAACGCAATATTTCAAGTTGGGCACAAAAATCAAGTAATGGAACCCACACATCAGCAATCATTCACATGGTTCACAGATGCTGTGTGTCCATGATTTATCAAATCTACATTCTACCAATATGCGCCCATACACTGCAGATACAGGGCCAGGTGCACTAAGCTTCAAAAGTGATAAAATGGAGAGTGATAAATAGCCAGCCAATCAGCTCCTACCTGCCATGTCACAGACTGTGTTTGAATAATGTCAGGCAGGTGCTGATTGGCTGGCTGTTTATCACTCTCCACTTTATCACTTTTGAAGCTTAGTGCATCTGGCCCATAGTACAGTGATTCACAGATCATATTCTTCCAAAGATCAGATCTGTAGCTCGTAAACGTGGCCATTTGTAATAGTTTAATACTAGTAATAATCTACAAATCAGCTGATTGCTACCATACTCTCACAATCTACGCCCCTGTGTCATACGAAGGCATATGGGGACCACCAGGAGTTTCCCCTGTGGTCAAGTCTGCCCATGTACAGCCCTATCTGGACTATGAAATCAACATGTTGGACAAGATGATTGTTGGGGTATGGATCATTTGGTTGACCATAAATTGGTCAACAGTCATTAGGTCAACACCACTAGGTCGTCATGCTGAAATGTTGACATGGGTATAGGTCAACATGGGACAAGGTCAACAGATCATTAGGTTGACACAAGCATTAGGTCGACATGGGCTAGGTCGACAGTCAAAAGGTCGATATGGGGTTTTTCATTGTTTTTTTTGCATGAATGTAGACAGTCGACATGGACACAGGATACAGTGCACCGTGTCCCATGTCGACTTAGACTCATGTCAACCGTTCAGCATGTCGACCTAGTGGTGTTGATCTAATGACTGTCGACCTTATGCTTGTCCACCTAATGACCGTATCCCGATTGTTGAACCCCATTTTTACAATCGTCTGCAAAATACACAATTGCCCCAATTGATCCTAGGCAAACCATGTTGCCATAAAACTAGGTAAGCAAATACCTTTATATTTTGAAAGCAAGATAAACACCGGCTGCTTTTCCATGTTGTCCACAAATGCCGAGCAGCTTTTATTACACACTGCAATTTACTATTCAGTTTGGACGTGCTTTCCTCGGTGTACATTTTACATCTGCCCCATCTGCAGTGCGGCATGTTTATGCCAAGGTACAGTATATATTTTCTTGCTTCTTTTTTTGATAAAGGTCCAATAGCTCCCAGGTGAATGGGTGATTACAGTAAGAAGGTTAGAATTTTGACGCGTTTCTTGGGAGATCTACCTGTTTCATCAGAGATGTGCACAATACAGTAGCTTGTAGCCGATTTATTTCTGTCCGGCAGGTGGCTCCTGAGTAAACCTTTGTTTTCGAAGAGATGTAGATAGGGACCAACATTTTTGCTGCATCTGAGCTATTTTTTTTTATTTTGCTTGCTACGTGTTGTGGATTTGAAGGGCTTTTTTGTCACATTGTTTATGGATGAGACTAAAAGCAATGCTATTTTCAATGTTGTTTCCCAAAGCTAATTAAATCTCCAGCCAATCTCCAACCCAACATCTCCTGTCTGATACAATGAGTTTAAAAAGCTAAAACTCATTGTTAAATAGTTGCAACTCAGTATCTGTATACCGTGTATGCTGTGGTGGTGGTGGCACTGTTGTGCCATGTTCCGCTTACCTGCTGTGTGGCATTGTTGTTAGTGACCAGCTCATATATGGGGACTGTCTTTGTCACTTCTAGAAGTACTGGCTCAGGAGGCGCGTCAGGGCTTGAGGTGACGTGGCACAGCTGACAGTAGGAGGAGCATCGGCCGCGGCTCTGGCACTCCATGCGCAAACCTTGTACCAGCTGCCTGGTGCCAGTGTCCAGGAGACTGGTGATGTATTCGGGAAATGTCAGCACTTTTGGTTCTCTCTCCCGCTCCTCCGACTCATCTGATGGGGTATTTCCTGTGGATTAATGTATAATTAGATGGGGCAGCTTATGATTAAGCAGTGAAATGTGTACTCTGTTGCCATGTTCCAGTTGGTCATACATGCTTTAGAATACTCTATGTAATGTATGCAAAAAAAAAAAGCTACTGCATAACCTCTTAGGCCAATACGCGTGATATTCCGTAGTTCAGTTGGTTCCTTTTATTACTCAATAATAATTTACCAGCCCAGGGGAAAAGTATATATGTGTCTGTTTAACTGTACTACACTAATTAAAGTAATTGTTGATTGGCTGTAATATGGGTGGGGTATGGGTCATAGGGTCGACAAAACTTAGGTCGACAGTCATTAGGTAAATAGATTAAATATGCATTAGGTTGACATGGTCTTTAGGTCAACACATGCATTAGGTCGACATGGAAAGGTTGACATTAAAAAGGTTGACATCCATTTTTCAAGATTTTTGTGTCTATGTCTACTTAAGTAGACATGGACACCGTATAAGTGTACAGAATCGCTCGCCATGCTTCGGGGCTCGGTGCCTTGCTACAATTGGCACACTATTATATTCTCACTCTGTGCCAACTTGCATAGTAAAGTATGAAAAACCACCTTTTTGGGGAAAAAAAACCATGAAAAACTCATGTCGACCTTTTCCATGTCGACATAATGCTTGTGTCGATCTAATGACCGTGTTGACCTAACTCAAGGTAGCTCCTGCACAACTGAGCATTCCAAATCCACTCCATATCTCAGTTTAAACCCATTTCTTCCGGTATAACAGGGGTTAAAGTGGGCCGGAACGCGCCGGAACTGAGTTCCGGCAGTTCAAATTGAAGCCGGAACTCAGTTCTGCCTCCTTCAGCCAGCCTGCTGCTGCTGCCTCCCCGCCGAAAATCCTGTATCTGGATCTCTCAATGCGGGGACGGGGGGACGCGCTGATGCACCGATGCGGGTGTCAGTGCCGCGAGACTGTCTATGTGCCCCGCTGGGCGCTCACAGTCACAGCCGTCTGTCACAATAGAGACTCTATTGAGTGACAGGCGGCTGTGACTATGAGCGCCGAGCGGTACACAGCGCCGGGCGGGGACTGGCCTGACTGCCTGGTAGTGCCTCCCCCTCCTGCTATTGGGATTGGCCACCCAGGGGACAGAGGAGGGACCCGTGCTTATGCGCAGGCTGTCACTCAGACAGATTGGCAGCAAGCTAGTGCGGATGCTGCCCCGCTCACCACTTGCTGCCTCCGCCGGACACTAATTCCAGTACCCCCCCGCCGGGAGCCCAGCCAGGAGTCAGACAACAACTATTACCCTGAGTGAGTCTGCTTCTGTGGCCTGAGGGGATGGGGGGATGGGTCGAGTTTTGGCGGGCCTTTTCTCTGGCGCCATTTTCTATCTTACTGCGCACTCAGTCTGCTTCTCCTCCACCTCCTGCTCCAGAGTCCAGCCTCAGGCTATGTGACCATAACCTACCTACCTAACCTGCACACTGCTGCCTCAATCTGGTGTATCTATTTTGTTGGTGAGTTAGTGTACTTACTACTGACTGCACTGCAGCTGTTATCTCAGTGATGTGGGGCCTGGGGAGCAGCAGTATGTTGTATAATGTTGTGTCATTGATGCCTGGGGCTGGGCTGGGGGACTAGTCTAAAACCTTTCATTTGTCCAATTTTTTTTTGCATACTGTATTTGTATTTCTGATGCTGGCTTGGAGTGAGATTACATAGATGGGGCTGAAAGTAGTGTATATCACTGAGACCAGGAAGAGGGGGAGGTGGGTGGGTAGCTCAGGTTGGTTGCTAAGGGGGATGGTGGGGTAGTGTATGTTACTAGGGCTGAGGAGGGGTAGGGTGGGTCATGCTGTACCTCACTGTGGGGGGGGGGGGGGGGGTGTTTCATGTATATGATACAGATACTCCATCTGCCTAATTTATCACAGGCGCCCGCCAGATCCTCTCAGTGGCACTGTCTGGGATAGATCGGTGAGAGTGGTGCTGTATGTACTGAATGTATGAGGGTGGTGGTGTAAGTACTGTATAAATGTATGCATGTATGAGGGAGGCGGTGTATAAATGTATGTATAAGGGTGGTGTAAATGTATGCATGTATGAGGGTGGTGGTGTATAAATGGATCTGCATGAAGTTGGCTCTTCGGCATCCCTGAACATAATTCTCTTTGTGTCTGACTGGTTCTGCCATGTGTGCTGTATAATTCCACTGGCGCCGCCATGTGTGCCTTATCAGTCCAGGGGTGCCGCCATGTGTGCCTTATCAGTCCAGGGGTGCCGCCATGTGTGCCTTATCAGTCCAGGGGTGCCGCCATGTGTGCCTTATCAGTCATGGGGTGCCGCCATGTGTGCCTTACCAGTCCAGGGGTGCCGCCACATGTGCCTTATCAGTCCAGGGCATCTGGCTTTTTTTTGTTTTTTTGTTATTAAAATCATTTATTTGATTTTTTTTTTACTGCAAGTTTGCTGTTAAGTGTGCCATATCTAGTGTTCATTCTAGCACCCGCCATATTTGAAAACCCATGCAGTTCCTTTTACCTACCTGGGGTGTTGCTGTTTGCAGTAGTGCTTCTAGCACAGTGTGGTCTGTATATCAGTGATATGCAAACCACTCCTGTGCTAGAAACACCACAGCAGACAGCGACACCCCAGACAGGTAAGAGGAACTGCATGGGTTTTCAAATATGGCGGGTGCTAGAATGAACACCACATATCATTTAAGGGGTGCTGCCATGTGTGCTGTACAATTTCATGGGTGCTGCAAGGTGTACTATATCATTTCAGTGGTGCTGCTAGGTGTGCTATATAATTCCAGGGGTGCTCCATGTATGCTGTATCAGTCCAGACACCCATAAAACGCAGGGCATTCCCATAGGTGAGCCCTGTTCCCGCTGTCCTGTTTGGCCCTCCCTCCTTGAAGCTAACAGCACACATCGGAAACGCACCAAATTTACCTCATTCTGAGTGAACCTTAATAAGGCCCTTAGTGTGTTTTAAATGGGTGATGTGTATTTTATTTATTTGTGGGTGACTGCTAGTGTTTTAAAAGCTATATTGGGTGTGTAATACCTATGCATACCCACACAAAGGGTAAGCTGTATTGAAGTCCGAGTTTTGTGGTAGTGTGGGATCCTCATACTGCGTGGATATAATTTAAAGTCCAACAGCAAATGGGTAAACAATGAATATACTTAAAGGGGTGGAGTTATGGGTGTGGCTTCGGTCAGGTGGGAGGTGCTAGGGGTGTGGCCCACAAGGGTGGGTGTAGAGGGGTGAGTTCCACCACCTCCCTTGGACCACTTTAAGCACTGATAACAGTATCCCTTCATCTTACAGCACTGCCCTAGTTCCGTCCTATCAGCATGTCAGATCTCTATTATTCACCCAGTCCTCTAAGCTCTGACCTTCTAACTTCAACTCGCTTTTCTACCCGTTAGCACCTCCTCTACTGGCTTATTTCCACACTACTTTAGACAAGCACTAATCTCCCCAATCCCAAAGAATGCATCATCGGAACCACCCAATCTTTTCGACTACTACCCTGTGCCCCCAAACAACCTGTTACTTACCTCTCTGATTCCCTTCTCATCTCCCTGAAACCGGCTTCTGCACCCAACAATCCACTGAGAATGTTCTTGTAAAAGGCGATTAATGATTTACTTACAGCAAAGTCTAATGATAACTTTCACCCTCCTGGCTCTGTCTGTTGTTTTTGACAATTCTGGTCACTATCCTGGACTGGACACCTTAGATATATTGCCGGAAAACACCATTTTCTTACCCAAGGTATTAACAAAATACTCATCCACTCATTACTTCATCACAACTTCAGCCTCCTATTATCTGGCATTCCCCAAACCCTTATATTCCAGCTTTAATCCATCTGCAGCTCCAGGCCTCCACATAAAAAAAGGCCCATGATGATTGCCAGACTGTCACCAGCTGGCCACATGGCTGGCCATAAATCATAAGTATTACAGTTGCATTTTTATGTTACACAATTATACAATTTTTGTACTTTTATATAGTTAGGGAGACATTGGGGCGTATAGTGTATGGGTTCCACATGCCTACACGGCATTGGCCTCACCTCCTCCACTTCTCATAATAGGCCCTTGAACAATTCCAGCTCCAGGCAAGTCTCTTAATCCACCCCTGTCCTTCTTCAATGCCTCAGCAAGAGTGACCAGCCTCTCCCGCTGCCCCACATTTGCTGCATCACTGTGCAGATAATGTGAACTGACCCATCATGCCCTCCAGAATCCATTTCATTCACTTCTCATACAAACACTACAATCCCTAGGTCTTAAAGACACAGGGCCAGATTCTCTAAGCTTCAAAAGTGATAAAATGGAGAGTGATAAACAGCCAGCCAATCAGCTCCTATCTGACATTTTTCAAACACAGTCTGTGACATGGCAGGTAGGAGCTGATTGGCTGGCTGTTTATCACTTTCCATTTTATCACTTTTGAAGCTTATAGAATCTAGCCCACAGTCCTTTCCTTGTTCTCATCCTACCTATCTAACACTCCTTTAGTGTTCATTTCTCTGATTCCACCTCCTCTTCGCTACCTCTATCAGTTGGAGCACCTCAGGGTTCAGTCTTAGGTCCTCTACTTTTCTCACTCTATACCTCATCTCTTGGTAATCTAATCAGCTCTTTTGGATTTCAGTTTCATCTGTATGTGGAAGATACTCAGCTCTACCTATCCTCCCCGGACCTGTCCCATCTGTATTGGGCCGTGTCTCTGAATGCCTTTCTGCTGTTTCATCTCGCCACCTCAAACTGAATATTTCTAAAACAGAATTACAGTATTTATATTTCCACCAAGTTACCAACCAGATATCAGAAATAGCTGTTGAGAATATGACAATCACTCCTACCACTCAAGCTCACTGTCTAGGTGTCATTCTTGACTCTGAACTTTCCTTTGTTCAATCTGTCTCGAAATCATGCCACGTGCACCTATAAAACATATTCAAAATTTGCCCTTACCTAACACAAGACACAGCAAAAACTCTAATCTATGCTCTCATCATCTCACGCATAGATTATTGGGTACTTATATGTTAGTCGGGCTCCCGGCTACGCTTGGCTACGTTCTCACCGTAGCCATTGTCGGGCGCCCGACTAACATATAGGATTCAGCAGGCTGGCAGCGGGTGGGCTTTGAGCGGGCAGGCGGCCAGTGGGCTGCGGGCAGCGGGCGGAGGGGGGAGCATTATACTTACCATCCACAACATCCCCTCCGGCACTCGTCTCCCCGCATCGCGGCCGCCATGACAGTTCTCCTTGGGTACGCTATTAGTGTAGTCCCCGCTGGGGGAGAATCAGGTGGCTAATAGCGTACCCGGGGAGAACTGTCATGGCGTCCGCGATGCGGGGAGACGAGTGCCGGAGGCGCCGGGGACATCATGGAAGGTAAGTATAATGCACACTACACACACACACACACACACGCAAACACCCACTAACATCCACTAACACAGTCATATACACACACACAACACCCACAAACACAATCATATGGCCACTATCCACGTCATACCCCCAGTGTCCATGTGGGCGTGGAGTTAATTTTATAAAGTGTGGCGAGCGCAGCGTGCCACCGAGCCCGAAGCGTGGCCACACTTTATAAAATTAACTCCACGCCCACGTGGACACTAGGGGTATGACGTGGATAGTGGCCATATGATCCATTATGTATTAGCTGGGCTCCAGTTACGTAATTTGCGTAATTTACGTAGTTTACGTAGCCAGCATAGTGGTGTATTGGTATTCTCAATACACCACTACGCAAACTACGTAATGGGCGCCCAACTAACATATAAGTACCGATTATTGCAATAGTCTCTTTATTGGCCTTCCCCAATACAGACTCTCACCAATACAGTGCAGCTGCATGGCTAATCTTCCTAGCCAGACGTTCATCGTCTGCAAAGCTACTCTGTCAGTCACTTCATTGGTTACCTGTATCCTACCGTATTCAATACAAAATTATTTTACTTACACACAAACCCATAAACCAAATGACAGCAACATACATCTCTTATCTCAAAATATCTTCCAACATGACCTCTTCGCTCCTCGAAAGATCTACGTCTCTCATCCACACTCATTACTCGCTCACATTCCCGAATGCAGGACTTTCCTTGGGCTGCACCCGCTCTGTGGAATGCTCTCCCAAGCACTCCAGTCTCCAAACCTACAAGTGTTCCCTGAAAACTCACCTCTTCAGGCAAGCTTATCAAATTCCAGAACCAGCTACTTAACTTTCGTATACCATTCCTATCTAACCACATCCCCACTGTACAGTCCATTATCTTTCTTTTTCCCATTTTCCATCCTCCTGACCCCTGGCCAAACTGCTGGGCCACCTTATTATACAGCACACCAGGAACCTTGGCATTCTGGTGGAACTAATGCCTATTTCCCTATAGATTGTAAGCTTGACTGTAAATACTCAGTTTGTTGTATAACTGTCTCCTATTATAAAGTGAAATGAAATATGCTGAGCTATATAAGAAACTGTGAATGAATAAATAACATCTAACTACCTCCAAACCTGCTCCTCAGTTGGTCACTTCCATCTATATGGATGTCTACCGCATGGCTACCAGGTATGGAGTTCCTTATCAGGCCTGATCAGACTCTCCTACAGCATTAAAATGCTCTCTACAAGAGCCTCTCAAGCCTGCTTCTAGGGAAGGGTGAGTCCTGCAATTGTACACGGCACTCCGACCCCCGCTGCCACTGGCAGCAGGGGTCGGAGTGCTGTGACTGGGGCAACAATGGTACTCTGATGCCTGTCGGGGGTTCCCTCTTTTGGATGCCAACATGGTGATCAGCATCCTTACCACATTCATTCATACCACATTCATTCATATGTATCTCAAATAGAGATGTATAGATAATAATGATGTAATATTAGGCCCATAATCCTTGATCCAACGACAAGATATGTACAGTTACATTTCTAGGAAGGTACAGGTTAAAATACATGTTCTACTGAGTTAATAAAAATCACGTATTCAGGTGATCTGCGAAATATATCAACATGTTTGTGCAAAACACTGGCTGTAACACAGCAATATTCTGCAGGTGTCTGCAGAAGTCAGCACAGTCCAAGACGTACGTTCAGCAGGGGCAAACAGCAGAACTAATTAAGTGTGAAGGCCTCATTGTGTTCCCCGTGTAGTTTAGCACATTTATGGAAAAACTAGTTGCACATGCAAATAAAATGCTGATGCAATAGTCAGAAATGAGACAGAGACAGATGCACAAGATGGAAGTTTTATTTATTCTGGGATCTGTCTGTGTTGAAAACAGTAAGACGTGAGATGTCTCACTGCTGGGTACCACGATTCAGCCAGATATTACAACTTAGCAGTATTGAGGCAAATAACCAAAAGTCTGTCGAAAGCAACACTTTTCATGTTGTTACACATGAAACTGCTTTTTTTTTTTTTTGTTACGTTTGAAAGTCGAAGAACACAGTTTAAAGATACACGGTAATCAAGATTCTTCATGGTTTGCATTTACGTTTAAGGGAATTATTTAGCAACACCCATTTTAGGGGGACACTGAAATATTTAGTGTCCCCTGGAGGCATCTACAGAGGACCATATCAGGATTTGGAGGTAGAGAATTATTTTTTCGATGGTAAAAGCAGCCACCATAGGTTTCTATGGGATGCAGTCACCATACCGGCGGTCGGGGATGCCAGCAGTTGAAATCCTGGCACTGGAATATGACCAGTGGCAGGAAGACTGGCACCTGGAATTAAAACATTGTTCTCAATGCCAATGCTGGAATCCTGATCATGGTCCTAAGTAGGCTGTAGGGTGGGGATATGATTAGGCTTTGGGGTGGGAAGGGTTAGAGTGCAGGAAGGAAGGGTAAGGGGGCAGTAAGGGTTAGGGTTAGGCACAAAGTGGTGAGGGTTAGAGTGCGGGAAGGAAGGGTTAGGGTGCAGTTAGGGTTAGGCATAGGGATGGGGAGGGTTAGGCAGAGGGATGGGGAGGGTTAGGCTGTGTGGAGGAAGGGTTAGAGAGCAGGAGGGGATGGGGAGGGTTAGGCACAAATGAGGAAGGGTTAGAGTTCAGGGATGTAAGGAAATGGTTAGGCACAAAGGGTGGAGGGTTAGAGACAAAAGGCTTAGGGTTAGGAGGAGGGATGGGGAGGGTTAGGCTGTGCGGAGGAAGGGTTAGAGAACAGGGAGGAATGGGGAGGATTAGGCAAATGAGAGGGGGGGGTTAGGTTTTGGTAGTAGGGGAGAGTTAGGTTTAGGGTAGACATAATTATCCACCACTTGTCAGGATTTTTAGCATCAGGATTCCGCTTTAAGTCATATGACCACCGGCATCTCAAACGCCAGTCTCCTCTATGTATTCTGTTTCTTTGGGGGTTGCATTATGTGATTGCAAAATTTACCAAGCTATGGAATTCTTTGCTCCAGTACTTTTTGGAGCCTTTGGGCTACTTTCCACAGAGTTTAACTGGAAATGAATCACAATTCAAACATAGCATACACCTCTTGGATGGACACTATGAGCGGCCGAGATCTCCTGAGATCTCAGATGGTGACACCTCCTAACTCAGGATGGGATGTACCAAGCACTGGCGGTACACCCACCACCCATTACAACAATGGGCTACAGCTTGATTTACCCTCAGCAATTGAGCTCTACCAGAGGGGGGGTGTAGTGCATTGGAAAATGCAGAAAAAAAACAGGAAGGGGAGGCAGGCAGACAGGGGTGACACACATGGGGCAGATAGTGAGTATGGGCAATGGGTTAGGAACAGAGCTGGATGGTGGGGAGAGGTACAGAATTCCAGAGATACTGTAGGAATGCATACAAATGTGTGGAGACGAGAGTAGGATGATGTACTTAGTTGGCAGGAGAGGTGGCATTTCTTTGTGGAACAGAGAGGATCAACAGTAGTGTGATAGGTGTGACTGCAGGGTGGTTGGGAATTTCTGCCTGTATTTTTAAAGCGGCAATCATATGCAAGACAACACAAGATATGTTTTACCTTGTTAATGATTGTTGAGGGCAGAAATCCCATACCAGTCAGCTCCTCACAGGTTATTACATATTGCCTCAGGTCGGAGATGTTACTGGGAGAGGGAAGGGTGAGTGCTTTTGTAAGTGAGTGTGAGATACTTGAATTGGGGTTGGAAGGGTAAGGGGAGGCAGTGTAGGATGTATAAGGGAGGCGAGGCAGATTTCGGGTCCATATGCTTGCAGCCTAGTGAGCAGGAAAGCACCGCCCGCCAGCATGCGAGGGGATGTGTACGCAAACACACCCCCTCGCATGTTGCCGCTCGAGAGAGATGCAACCATCAAATGATTTCTGCAGCCTTGCGTCTGAAAAGTAACTCAATACTTACTCTTCAGATGGGTGCTGTAGTCCAAATACGGGGCGGGCACTGATGTCATGTGTAACCTGCCCCACACTAGCATCACCACACCTGCATTCCCAGGGGAACACCCAGCATTTCTACGGGGAAGCTCATAAAATGCTGGGCATTCCCCTTCTCCCCCCCCCCCCCATTCTCTCCCCTTACTATACAAATGCCTTGAAGAGTGTGATGAAGGCATAGGCAAGCACATATCCGCACATGCGCAGCTTCCCCAACATCGAAAACGGGTCCGAATTCAGAGCCGAACGGATGGATCTGAATCATCCCCTTAGTACCTGTCGAGAGGAAGATGAACTGGGCAGCAGCACTGAGGAGGGAGACATGGTGCTTTATAAGTAAAGGTTAATAATGATGCTACTGTATGTATTATACTTTTGAGTAAAGTCTAAAAACCCTCTAGTGCCCAATACAAGCACTTCCATATATCTTGCCAATCACCACATTTAAACTATTCACAGTTTTACAATCTAGGCAATATTTAAGTATCATGTCACTCACTGATATACTCCATCATATTTCTCTGCCATGCCTCTCGCTTATGGGAAAGATCCTGAAATAAATGTGCACAGCTCAGTTTGTCAGAACCGCTAAATCAGATCAGCGATATATTCTCAGACCATTTACTGCCGCCACTAATAAGTGCAGCGCTGCCTCGTAGGCGCCCATTTAGTATGCACAGGAAGCGTCTCTCACTGATATTTACAGTACAATACAAACAACACTGCGCACATTGTACCCACAGAGGCTTATCCATAGGACGGTATCCCATCGACAGACTGAGCTTTGTCACTGGTGCCACATCATCTGATACCAGGATTAATGAGACAGGGCATAGTAGATAAAGCTAAGTACAGGCAATCCCACAGCGGCAGTGCATCCAGAATTACTGGCTTCTGAAACCTGGTTAAGGATTTATCCAGGGCGCCAATCCAGAGTTCGCGCTCAGTGGTTTATTTCGCAAAGGAGAATCATTTCTCCTAAACTTGTTAAAGAACAATACACTCTATATCAGTGGTTCCCAATCTTTTTTGAATCATGGCACCCTAAGGGTATAAAAATATTTTCACGGCTCCCCTAGACAACAGAAAAATGTATTAGATTGGGTTTATATGCGATTCCCAGGGTCAGTTATGTGTTAAAGACAGGATTTGCTTCTGTTTGTACATATTTTATTTTTGGCAGCCACCAGCACTGGTTTTGCACATAAATAATTAACCATAATTAATTTGAATTGGTCCTGGACCACCAGCCCAGGGCACCCCTGCAAGTGTCCCAAGGCACCCCAGGGAGCCACGGCACACAGTTTGGGAACCACTGCTCTATATGGTGTTTGCGAAATCTTCCATATGTACTGATAGATCACATTTAGTGACAACAAATGCCACAAAGCATGTCTCATTCCGGTATGGGCTGTTAGGTAGACGTGTCTAGGTCAACAGTTAACAGGTCGACCATTTTAGGTCAACAGTTAAAAAGTCGACTATTATTGGTCGAAAGTCAAAAGGTCAACACATAAAAAGGTCGTCTTGCTTAAGGTCAACATGGCCAAAAAGTTGACACAAACAAAAGGTCGACATGGAACAATTTCACCATGAGTTCTCCACTTTTTTTGGTGTCTATGTCGACATAAGTCAACACGGACACCGTATAAATGTACCGTGTCCCCTCGCATGGCTTGTTGCGCTCGCCATGCTTATTTTATTCAACCTTTATCGCCACTGGGATGGTACAAACAAGTCGGTTTTAAATATAAAAATCAAGAAAACGCATATCAAACTTTTCCATGTCGACGTTCTGCTTGACCTTCTGACCATGCCAACCCAATGCATGTCAACCTTTTTCATGTGTCAACCTTTTGACTTTGGACCAATAGTGGCCCATCTTTTTGACTGTCGATCTAATTGCCGCATCCCATCTCATACATTAGCTGCATTATGGGCCTTATTCTGACCGCTTCGCTTGGACCCGTGCACGGGCTGAAGCAAATGTTCCAAACCGCACCTAGCCAGTGGATAGCAGGCGCCGAACAGATGGTTGGCATGCGAACGGGTGTTTTTTTGTGGACATCCATTCGCATGCCTGTGGGAACCTCCTCCATCATTCGATGGTCCCAGGGCTGGCGCCACCACTAGGCAGCTCTAGGCATTTGCCTAGGGCGCCGGCACCTGGAGGGCGGCAGTTCGCCCCTCACCCCCAGCATGGAGGGTTAGCGAACTGTGTAAAAACTTGCGTCACCGGCATCCCTGAAAATAACTAGCGCTATGCGCGCGGCGGCGCTGGAAGCGCTAGTTATTTTCTATTTACTGCAGGGAACCCACCGGCCGCCGCCAGCTTTATACACAATGACAGTGCCGCAGGTTCCTCCGCGGCACAGACACCCCTGCCCGCTCCAGCACTGCAGGGATGCCGGCGCCGCAAGTTTTTTACACAATGGTTGTGCGCATGCGTATACACACAACATCAGTACACTGGCCAAATTCGGCTCCGAGTGAAGCGATCAGAATAAGGGCCTATGTTCAGTGTATCAATGGGGGAAATTAATTTCTAGGCAACGGTTGTAGTCATCGCACATATGCGTAAGTCTAATCACGCTTCGATCCGGCGGCCGGCGATACCGATTTAATATCAATGTCCGGCGGGTGCCGACATCAACAAGGAGGGAGGTGCAAGTGGGGGGAAGGAGGGGGATGTGTCAACCTTCCAACCCCGTCGACCGTAGGCATTTCAACCTAAAGTTGGTCGACCCAATGACCCATACCCATATGGTTTTGCTGCTTCAGTAGCTTCTACCACTATTGAAATATTCACTGCAAAATAACTCTGCCAATCCCATGTATGTCACAAATCACCTTATTTGTAATTTATATTTTCCCTGTAAAACCATGAACAGATGAAGGGTTATCATCTATGACCTGAAACGTCGGTCCGCTTTTTTTATCCCGCCTGATATCTGCCGCATACGACACTGTTAAGATTGCAGTTATTATTGTCCCGCTTGCTGTTAGTCATTATAGATAAGAATTCAACTGAACAAAGAGATATGTATCTTCAGAAGGCTTCAAAAACTACAAAAGAAACAATTAATGCTTCAGCATAAACCTAACAGTTTCATATCTCTATTAGTAAATGCAGTATGCGCTGCAAGGAAGAAAATTACATTTCATTGTAGGAAATTAGAGGCATCTGCCAAAATCTACACCTTATTTGTTCAGCTTCATGTTGTTTACAAATATTTACGAGTGTCCAACTAAAAACCGTACAAAGATCCACTACCCGTCCTTATCAGAGCTGTACGGATCGGTTTTCCTGAAATATGAACAATTCCGAACTTTGGGGTTATTGAGTCAAATTGAGTCACAGTTTTGAATCACTGTGGGGTTCCGAGGGGAATACAGTGCTGTCTGGGGACTGTTGTTAGTTCGGAACTTTTACAAACCAAACTGGGGTTTTGGATTGCAAGTAAACTGGTCCAAATGACACTATTTTACGATTTTTTTTCCATTAATGTTCATTGATTTTTATTGATTTGAAAGGAATCCAAAACCAAACCAAAGGGGTAATGAGGGTAATTTTTATAAAACCAAAGCATGACTATGAATTGGAACTAAAGCAAAAACACCAGGGTCTCCCATATCTCTAATCCTTATGTACCCAACAAACATTCTCCTCCTATAGTACTTGCAGGGCAGTAGAGTGCCTGACCGGGCCCAGGTACTTTTCAGGGGGTGTGGCCTAATCATGGAAGGTGTCGCTATGCACCCTTTGAATAAAATACAGAAAAAACTATCACTTAATGCACCTTCCCGGCCACACTACAGCTCAGCACAGAGACGCGTGTGATAGGTTGAGAATAGCTGCGGCTTCTGTCAGGTAATAGGGGACTAACTAGGCCCCTCCATCAGACCTGGGCCCAGGTAATTAGTACACCCCCTCTCCCTCTCTCAGCACCACTTTTCCTAATCCAATTTGTAACATACTTGGTGCTATTTTGCCCAGGCTGCCATGGACCCGGAGGCCTGGGTGGGATGGGGCATGGCACTGTAAATATTATCATTGCGGCACCTCCTACTGTCACACGGAGCAGCCTGGGCATGGCGAATTGCATCATAGATCAAAGAGAGAGAGAGTCCATTGGAAGGCCCTGAAACTCAAAAGTCTTCCATTCAGTTGGAGAGAGTAGGCAACCTTAATATGTAAGTACAGTATGGCTTATATGATTGAAAATATATAGATACCTAATTAATGTCTATGAAATGCGTATAGCATCCTGTGTTTTATTTTCATCTTCATAGACCTTAGACTCAGTCTTACCTTTACTTATGTCTTCAAATTCAATCCACAGCTGTCTCTGAACCTGCCTGTTGGGGTACCAGATGGAGCAGGTCTCCTCAAACCCATAGACCGCCTCCTGAATATAATGGTTTCCATACTGTTCTAACAGCGGCATAAATTCCAGGCGCGACGTAGCTCCGTCAAGTGCATGAAGAGCGTGAGTGAAAGCTGACAGGAAACAACCAAGTTCAATATCAATAAACAGCTGTCTGCAACGTCATCCCTACTTATGACTTAAATAGAATCAGCTGAAGAGGTAAATTCCCAACCAATCAGCTGGTGTCTCTCTATAGCTTATTCGGTACTTATGTAGTATCTGGGCTGCCGATTTTTTGATTGTATGCCTTAAGTTAAGGCATACAATCAGATGCGATGCGATGCGATATCGCATCGCATCGCATCCGATATCGGATGCGATATCGGATGCGATGACCCGATTTTTCCATAGGAATCAATGTTAAAATGATTCCTATGGAAAAATGGGTCCTTTTCATACCCCTACTATCCAAGTGGGCATGGAGTTGGATATAAACCTGTGGCGAGCGTAGCGAGCCACCGAGCCCGAAGCGTGGCGAGCGAAGCGAGCCCCGCGAGGGGACGGTATTCGTCCCCTCACGGGGCTCGCTTCGCTCGCCACGCTTCGGGCTCGGTGGCTCGCTACGCTCGCCACAGGTTTATATCCAACTCCATGCCCACTTGGATAGTAGGGGTATGAAAAGGACCCATTTTTCCCATTGAATTCCATGTTAAAATGGACTCAGTCCATTTTAACATTGATTCCTATGGAAAAATCGGGTCATCGCATCGCATCGCATCGCATCGAATCGCATGGTCGCATGCGATGCGATGCGATCTCCCGATCCGACCCGATTTAGAAATCGGCAGCCCAGTTACTACATAAGTACCGCTTATTCATTATGTTTTCAGTTGGTTTGATGCATTTCCCCCTAAATTGCTGATGGTTCTTCTGTTTTGCCTGTTTATCACAGTGATATACTGTATACTACCCCTAAGGATTGACAAAGTAGAGAGTGCCCCTTCTTGAAGTCCTGTGTCTGGTGAGACCTCTGGTGTCTGCAACACTGGCCAAACTGCTCTACCTCTACATTGTTTCAGGGAAATGTGAAATTTGCTTATGACAAATTATACTTGATAGACTTCAACCCATGTCCCCTCTCTGTCTGGACCCTGACTGGAATTCCGGCATTTCGACCCCGGATGGCAGCCCTGCCCATAAGCCAAACAAGAAATGAATAGATATTCATGGGAACAACAATGAAATATCTTCTAACAAATAAAGGATACATTTTGTTTGATTATAAATGTACTATTTTGGTGCTACCAAGGTTTCCTAAGAACACAAATAATCCTTTTAAGCATTAGTATTTCTTTTATACATTTTTGGTACAAACATCTCATTACCACAGGTACTGAACTGTGTTTCATTGTTTGATGAAAATAACATATTTTCTTCTAGTATTAATATGTCATAATTGATTGGCCCTCTTCTTAGCAATATTTTTTGCTTTTCCGCAGCCAAGAACACAAGGTCAATTTTAATGAGTAGGAATATTTATCAAATAGCTCATATTCTCATCAAGAAACCTTAGCGGACCGGGTTACATGACATAAGCAGGCAAAGTTGAACCAATTAGTAGCTTTGACATTTTCACTCATTTATTTTGGTTTTAGGATTACTCTAGAAAGATTGCATTATTCTCCAGACTTGTAAAATTGTATTCAAATTGGTCAAGGTTCGATGAACTCGCTCAGCACTTCATGCCCCGGAAAGAGCAGGTCATCTGTGGCCGCAGCAGAGGTATCATTAAAGGCAATCCGTGTGCTCCAAAGGGCTTATTGACAAAATCTCGAAATAGTGCTGAGTGGTAACTAAGTGCTACATCTTATTTTAAGTGGCATTTGTTCAATATCCATAATAACCATCTGTTTCTATTCGGTGTACATGCATTTTCTTTCATGTTCTTACCTTGAGAGACTGTGGCTTGGTTGAGTCGGACGTGATACATAACAGACCGCACGACCCAGTGTTGGATTAAAGGATAACCAGTCACTTCACTGAAATTGACCATGCCTGCAAGTAAAGACAATGTCTAAGCGCAGAGACATTTACTTTTCGGTCATGCATCATTTGAACAGCAGTTTCTTTTTCGCCGTGAAGGTACCTACTGCTCTTCATACAGCCTGGTGTTATCGGGTTTTTATTTACTGACCTGGGACTTAACATTTTCGAGAACCTGGCGGTTATTTGGAAGAAAAAAGAAATGTAACAAGCCACAGGAACAAATGATTTGTATGCGTTACGTACATTTACTACTGTAGCTTGTAACAGATGAAACACATATACAGGCTTCTTTATATTTGCATTTGTATGTAAATGTTGGAGAGTATACAAACCTATATAATGTAACATTGGCACTTTTATGATAACTTTCAAGATAATGCTCAAAATTAAAGGTAGGATGGCAGGCAATGTTCATATGAATAAATATAATTTCCTCTTGGTGATCCAAAGCACTAAGCAATCATAGCCCAACTGATGTTCGGATCGGCCAGCTCATCCAGCATGCCTGGTTGCAGAAAACACAATCCGCTCAAGGCTCTTTCCACAGCTCTATCCTGATTGGTAGATATTAAATCCATATATTTTCTCAATGAGGCAGAGAAATCCTTCCCTCTCTATATAAACTAAATAGCTTAGATCAGTGTTTTTCAACCAATCAGTGTTTTTCAACCACTGTGCCGTGGCACACTAATGTGCCTTTAGCTGTTCTCAAGTGTGCCCCCAGATCTAGAGATGCCAAAACCAGTTTACAACCACCGCCAGTTCAACTGTTATTTACTGGTCTCTTCTTTTCATGTAAAAAGCCAATGTATTTTATTTTTGTGACCTGTGGGAACCAGTGTGATTGTTTTTTATATGGGGCCAATAGGTTTGTTTTTTTTCCTGTGTGGGCCAATGTGTTTTGCCCTGTGGGGATCTCATGGTGTGCCTTGGCAATTTTAATATCTTATTTAGTGTGCCGCTTGGTAAAAAGGTACTTGTTTCCTAGCACGGCGCCCGTCGGGTTCCATCGCATACCATAACTTAAGGTATGCAATGGGACCCGATCTGAAGGTTAGGTAAAAGCATACTCTTGTGCCCATAGGGTTGACAGTCCTCATGGGGTGGATCTGCCAAAACTGGCAAGGTTCATACTGGGGGCTGATGCAAGTCAGCTGAAATTGCTCGTACATTATGTACAAAGAAATTATATACTTGTACTGTATGTAAAATGATGTGCATTTATACAAGCAGACAGCCCCTATCTATACTCTTGGTTTGATACTCATCATCATCAGTAAAATATTAATCTGGGGAAAAAAAAGTTCATTTTAATTAATGTACGGTTCTCCCTAGCCCGCAATTCTCTCAACATGCCCTCACCAAACACTTTATAATTTACCAGCCTCCACAGCAAAGCCACATGTATAACAGTATTAGATTGTGTTAGAAAGCACTACATAAATGGTGGACACTAGGACCCTTCGAGGTCTAGCCTCCAATCTGATGTATTACTGCACATATGCGGCACCCATCTTGCAGTTCCTTACTAAGTACAGTGAGACAGTGATGAAGACATTTGTCTTCCACTAGCTCCAGAGAGACCTGTAATACAAAGCTGCTCCAGCAACCATGCGCCACTATCCATTAGCAGCACACACTCATTGGCTGAAGAGCGGTGGTATAAAACCCCACTTTGCTCAAAGCTTTGATCCATTACCAGTGTGTATACAAAATGAGTATGCCTGTACCTGTTGTTGTAATAATAATAATAATAATAATAATAATAATAATGATTTTATGTAACAATCTTTCTCCCATGGACACTTTACAGATGTCAAATGCAAATCAAGTAAAAATGATTTACTATTACAGCAAGTGTAGGGTGACAAATTGATTTTGCAGTGTAAATGATTGCCACTTAAAAAAAAAAAAACTGGAGATTTCTCACCAAATCTCTCACTCATAGGTTTTTGTTATTTTTTTTTACTAAGGGCAGTATTCAATGAGAAAAATTTGCCCTGTTTTATGGCGAATTTGTGCTTTTTTCGCCTTGGACAGAGCATTTTGCTCTCCAAAAGCGAGCAACCCTATTCAATGTGAAATATTCGCCGTCTTTTTAAGTGATTTTCGCCGTCTCTCTCCGTGTAGCAATTCTCCATCTTTTCATGGAGAGCTGGAATGTGAACTTTTAAACTAAAAGGTTTTTTTTTTTTAATTTTGGTGTCAAAAAATCAGGATTTTTTTTCTGTGAAGGGGCATGTTATGTTTTTTTTACACAGAGCAGCCAGCAGGGGGCCGGAGCGCTCGAGCCGCTCATTAGATATTCATATATTCACTGCATCCGATCATTACATATGCACGATCGGGTGCAGTGAATACTGGGTCCCCCTCTGGCTATAGGGGGGGGGGGGCAGCTTGTGCTGCCTGGGTCCCGGGGGGGCCCACCTCCCCTCCACATATGTTCTGGGGCAGCCAGGGAGACTTTAATCTCCCTGGCTGCCACCGTCCCCCGGCTCCCTGCCAGCTCCCTGCCGCGGACGCTCGTCCGCTGCAGGGGTTAAGACTCGCCGCGGGTGGCGGCGAGTCTTAACCACATTGAATAGAGCGAGCAGGAGTGGCAGCGAGCCCTCCGGAACAGGGCGAGTGCATGGCGAGAGAAAAAATCTCTCGCCATGCATGGCAAATTTTTTTCATTGAATACTGTCCCAAGACTGGAGTTCTATTTCAGATGGGAAGTGGCTATGGACAACCAATTTACTTCCTATTTATTGAGCACATTTCAGAAGATAATAGATAGTATCTGATTGGTTGCCCATCGCAACATCCCATTTGAAACAGAACTCCCATTTTAGTAAATAAATCCCATAGAATCCAATAGGTATAGTGCGGGTCTTTTTATTCTAATAAATCCTATGTTTGGGCCATACAGTATAAGCATTTCAATAAAAATATGAACAAAACATTACAATAAAGTTAACAATACATCAAAATACCATGGGCAACCACATGGTAAAACCACCGGCTTTTATTCCAGTTCAATTGCTTACAATAATTCAAGACTAAACCCTTTCTTTAAAAAAATAAATAAATGAAATATGCAAAATGTTTAGCTAATGGAAATAATCCCTAAAGATGCATTTTACATTTAGTAATCTAAAGAAGTATAAAAATGACTTGTCATCCATCACCATAGCAAAAGACAAAGACCTGGCAAACATTAAAAAGCCACATAAGTGTTGGTCTCCACAAATACACATGGTCATATGAAATATTTCAGTGGACCGTTGACGTGGTAGGAGTTTTGCATTGCTGCAGGTTGGATCTACAACATTGTATCATTTATAGTCTAACTCTAAACCATACTTACCTATTTTAAAAAAATTAGTTTCAGGAAGATTATAGTTGGCAGTAGAATTTTGCACAGCACCCCATTAAGGGGGTGTGTCCCGCTCCACCCAAAGGGCGTGTCTAGTTCCTTATATGGGCATAAATGTGCTTAAATTCTTGTTGTGAGAATTTTCTAGATAACATTAGTAACTATGGGCCTTATTCTGATTGGTGCGGTCCGTTCCGAATTCTTTAGGATGGCAATTTTTAGCTACCTGCGCATGCGCAAGCAACGCAATGCGCATGTGCAACGCAGTGTCTTCGAACTCGTTCTCAGCAATACTGTCTACAAATGTCCACAAACTCCCTCAGGAAATATGGGCATAATATGGGCGTCATGAGGGCGTACACAAGGGCGCGGTTTCAAAGTGGGCAAAACTGGGTGTAAATCTGGACGTACACGTGGGAGTGCACGAACTGTGGTAGGCGTGCATTCGGACTGGACACCGAGCGCAAGCGAACCAACACGGCAGAAATCTTCGGTGTCAATAAGCAGCTTTCACTTCTCGGAAGGTTCATGCGCTAGGCATTTGGATTGCCCAATTAGTACGCCCGCACCTTAAACACTCGCAGCTGAGCACAATATAATCCAGTCCTCTGGTCATTAGTGATTAATTAAACACTTTTCACAGGTTCAATTGGAACAACTAACACAGGTAAAGGTGCAACAATGAAGTAATAAAACTTAACAAGATGTAAAGGTTAATCTAAAGTGCAAGTAATGTGCTTAAGTGTCAATTAGGAAGTAATTGATTACATTTAAAAATAATATATATGTTATGAGGTACCCTAATTGGATAAGTGTCATGTTGCTGAAGCATGATTTCCGAATAGATTACTGAGGTTTGCGCACATACACCAACTCGGTGCGTATGGTCAGCTTCCCGTCCGTTCGGACGCAGTAAGACCGTCTAGAATCTTTGAGTTCCCACCGCACACGCATGTTCGGATGCAGTCCAAAGACACTCCCTCTTCTTAGAGAGTCCGTCCGAACGGATGAGGACGACCTGTGGGCGTGTGTTCTTAGAATGTCCGCCGTGCGTTTCGTTCGGGCATTTCCGAACGAACGCGCATTTCCAAAGAGTCAACCAGAATAAGGCCCTATATACTTTGGGAAATGCAGCAAGTATTGATAATTACATTACATTGCTGCCTGTAATATTGGATTATTTGTTTGCAATTATTTGCTGTGATATTTGGTTTCTTCTATCTCAGCACAACATACTGTACGTGATAATAAATGCGAATTCCAAGTGCAAATCCCATCTGATTGTATATCTCTCTGATTTCTTTTTTCCCCCCAAAAAGGTAACAGCTGCATAAGGTGTGTTAGGAGAAATCAGGGTGATTTGTAGACTCTTCAGGGAGAGAGGGAGATTGCTCCTATTTCAGGGAGTCTCCTGCAGAATGCAGGAGGATAGACAACTATGCTCTAACCTAAAGAACAGAGCTGGGGTGACAATGATTCATTAATTTTGTGTAGTGTGGTTAACTTTGGATAGGCCTAAGAACACTAAAAATCATCAAATGTGGAATGAAGATAATAGTTATAGAACAAGGGCCTGTGCCAGAGGAATCAGAATTTTAGTACAAGGAACCAATAATATCAATATGGAAACCTATACTTATGGGGGAAACCATATTATACATGTAAAATGTTTTGTAAAAAATTAAAAATAATTATGTTATAAAAATAAAGGCTTGTTTTCTTTTATTGCCCATTGTCTGTCCTTTTACCTTTATTCAGCTTTTTTTGTCATCTTTACCGAGTGTGCCAATGATTCTGGAACCACGTGAGTATTATTTGTGGTGTACAATCGTCTAGCAATGTGTTTGGATATGAGCACTGTGCATTGCTTGTCTTATAAAAAAAGGAAAAAATATGTATAGTCAGGGCAGCTGAGAGGGGAGGGGGGCAGGTACTAATTACCCGGGCCTGGGCTTGCTGGAGGGGCCTGGCAGGGGCCCTGGTCCGACCCCCCCCCCCCCCTTCCCCCTCTGTCCCTCCTTCATCAGCAGCAGCACACATAAAGCATGTGCTGTGCTGACAGCAGGCTCAGCATGTGTGTTTCACTGACAGCGTGAGAACTCATGCTGAGCCTGCTGTCAGCACAGCACATGCTGCAGGTGTGTGCTGCTGCTGCTGAGTTTAGAGTTTTCTTTCACCCCCTCTAAACATTTTGGGGGTGTGGCCACACCTCCCACACTTAGGCCACAACCCCAAAATGTTACAGAGGCACGGCATTCCTCTCGGATGCCCTGTGTATAGTAAAAATGTCTCTTTTTTCTGTATTCTAAATTCTCTGCCAGAGAATGGTACAGCTGGTAGTTTGTTGGTTGTGTTATTATACATCCTGGATGGCGGATCGCCAGAACGTCCCCGCTGGTGATCCGCCAGCAGCCCCGCCATCCATCAGACTGAGACGCGCGTGCGTCTCACGCGCACGCGCGTCTCAGTATCCGTCGGCGGGGCGACGGAAACCCTGTCCGTCTCCACCTCAGGGAGACAGGGTTAGGGGGGCAGGCGGCGGGGTCCCCGGGTTACCGCCGACTAGCTGGCGGGGTCCCGGGGGAGCGGATGGAAGTGCCGTCGGAAGGGGACGCGCGCGCCTCCCCTTCTCGACAACGATATGGCGCTGGCGGGGGATAGCGGCTGGCATCGCCAGCGCCATCCCCTGCCAAGATGGGACCTGCCCCATCTGTACATATATTATGTCAGCAGCAGTTCAAATGCTGGACTGTCCATGTGCTATAATTCTTGTCTTTGGTGGTCCTGAAGGGTTCTCCTAAATGACCTTGTGCTGGCCCTGCTTCCTAAACTTGTTACACAAAGTCACTATAACGGAGCACAGCAATCGAGACCAAAAAGAAGCTAAGCAATTGGAGTATCCAAAGGAAGCTTGATGCTGCAACAAGAGGCCACTTTAGCTGAGTGTGTTTATGACACTTCAGGTGGCCCTGCAGCAGCTTGACACCGGATGAGGGAAAAGCTGAGCATAGGAAGTGTGTTATGGACATTCCAGGCAGTGGTTTCCTAGGCTGCAGAATGTTGGTGAAGAAATCATACCAAATATAGGTGCCAAAGGCCCTGCACCCTGTGGTCCTGATAGGTTGGGGCTGTGAACTTCTGGCCAGGTGGAGGGCAGTTGTGGGACACTTGCCCACACAGACAGGTGGCCAAGAGCACTGTTCCCGGAGATTAGGTAAATGCATACTCTCGTGCCCATAGGGTTGACAGTCCTCATGGGGTGGAACTGGCAAGGTGCATACACGAGAGCTGATGCAAGTCAGCAGAAATTGCTCATACATTACGTACATAGAAATTAAAAACTCGTACTGTACTGTACTTGTACTGTAGGCTGATGTCCTGTGACATCAGCCGCCTGTCCCCGGCAGGGGATGCCCAGCGTTTTCCTGGGCGCACCCAGCATTTTCATGGTTGTGCCATGGAAATGGAGGGCATTGGCATGTGGACACCCCCTGCCCGCCTCCATCCCACCCACCCCTGAACGAGCGCCACAGCGACTATGCAAGTCGCCAAAGGTGCTCGCAAAGAAGCCCTGCATATACGCATATGCAAATATGAGCATGCGCAATACAGAAACATCGGTCCCCGGTGTGAACACGCCGGGGACCGAATCAACTAGAATCAGGCCCTAAGTTGAGTATGATAAATCTTATACATGTATTTTACTTACACAATAGGGGTCTGTAATTTTATTTTAAACAAGATGATAATGAGATGTCTGTCCTGTCCAGATTTGCTTTGATTAAGTATCATATTGTAGTATGCTTTAAAGTGACATCTTGTTAAAAGGCATCTTTTATTTAACATGCTAGGTCCGACAAATAGTGCACAATGGGCTATCGTTCCCGGTGGAAAAGCAAATCCTTCCTGCCATGCGCTGTTTGTAAATAGTAATTGTAGGCGAATTGTATGACTTCATATACTCATGCCGAAAATCCACATGGCGCTTATTCACCACATTAGTCATATATCAGATACACAGACCAGTGAGAGATCATTGTTAGCTGTGTGATGATCATTGTGTGGATGAATGTGAAGAGCTGTGAAATTACCCCTTGAAGCACAAATAAGATTAAGAACTTGCATCCATTAATTTAAGTCTTAATTGATCAAAATCATTAAATAAGCTACTCTGAAAAGTTGTGATATCACATAATCCATCTGAAACCTGGTATGTGCCAAGTGTTATAATTAATTCTGCACGTAATCCGATTGATGTACTGTCGACTTAAAACACCTCAATACAATATATAGGGTTGGGATCATTTGGTCTATTGCATTATGGTAGAAAGTCATTAGGTCGAATCCATTAGGTCGACATGCTAAAAGGTCGACATGACTCTAGGTCGACATGGGAAAAGGTCGACATGATTCTAGGTCGAAAGGTCATTAGTTCGACAGGTCATTAGTTCGACAAGGTCATTAGTTCGACATTGTCTATGTCGACATTCACAAGGTCGACATGGGGTTTTTCACTGTTTTTTTACCTGAATGTCAACACAGTCGACATGGACACAGTTTAAAGTGCACTGCATCCCCTCGCATCGCTCGCTGCGCTCGCTATGCGTCGGGCGCGGTGCCTCGCTACGCTCGGCACACTATTTTATTCTCCCACCACGCCCTAGTGGATGGTAGGGCATGAAATACCGCCTGTCGGCACATGTTGGCTCAAAAAACAGTGAAAAACTCCATGTCGACCTTGTGAAAGTCGACATAGACAATGTCGAACTAATGACCTGTCGAACTAATGACCTGTCGAACTAATGACCTTTCGACCTAGAATCATGTCGACCTTTTCCCATGTCGACCTAGAGTCATGTCGACCTTTTAGCATGTCGACCTAATGGATTCGACCTAATGACTGTCTACCATAATGCAGTAGACCAAATGACCGCATCCCAATATATATATATATATATATATATATAGATGTATATAGTAGATGAGCGGACCGGCACTCTCAACAAAGGCCCCAGTGCCTTTCTGTGACTATGGATATGCGATGAAAGAAAGAAGGCACTCCAGGGACTTTAGAAAAATGAAAAACGTGTATTACACTGCAACAAGAACGGCCAATGTTTCGGGGCTACAACGCCCCTTTGTCAAGGCATACAAGTGGAAAAAATACAATCAAATGATTGACTTCCATTTGTTAAAACCCGGGTCCAGCAAGCCGGCAATCCGACCCAGCAGGGTTTTACTCAGGTCGGACCCCGGGAAACCCGGGTTGAGCGAACCGGGTCCCGTTTACACTATAGGGAGGAGGCAGCGTCAAGCTCCAAGCGATGACCCCCCGATGATGTGCCGCTGCTCTGCCTCCATGTGACATCAGCGACCCGGCTAATCGCCAGGTAGCTGAGGGGAGATTCACCTCGCAAATGCTAGGTCGCTCATGGGACAGACCCGTGTCCGAATCCCGGAGGTGGCCGGCATTTGCGATGTGAAAGGTGTAATAGCTTCTTGGGGAAGAATACAAAAATCCATCAACTGTAACATATTATAAATCCAGCAGCATCTGCATACATGATAATGATAAGGTTCCTGTATTATCAATGACATACATTAGTGAGATAGTCACAAGCATACTGGAAAGATTCAAGAACTCAAAACTCCACCTAATATTGTCCCAAAAGACAACTGTCAACATATCACATCCAGTACTTGGCTACCTATTCATATTGCAATGTTACCTCCTTGCTACATATATCTGTGTTCTGTGCATCTTTTACTAGATTATAGGACCTATATTTTTTGATATCTATATATAAAAGGCTAGATTTTCCTCACCCTTTTGAGGTGAAGTACCGCCAGCGACCACTACAGGCCACTCGATGGACTAAATTACTCCTTAACAGAAAGTGAAACCAACATGATCTGTCCAAACTTGCTGGATATGGACAGAGGGAACTGTGAAGACAGAGATTGGAGGTATGAGCGGATCGGGACTAAGCTGTCCTTTTGACAGGCTCTTAACTAGTGAGATTATATTTATCCAACCCGACCCCTCTACCACTTCCCCCACATTTAAAAAAAAATATTGCTAAGCAACACTCAGCTACCCTGGTGATACAGGCTGTCCGCCGGCCTCCAGATGCACTCACATCAGCAAGCCTGTACTTTGGGGTCTAAAGGGCAGAAATTGCTATACGGCGATTTCCGCACGCAGAAAAATGCAACCGCAGTCTAAGTGGCAATGGCAGCAGTGGGTGGGCATCGACACAGTGTTAAGGCCAAGGGGGCCAAGGACGGAACCCTAAGGGACCCCGACAGGAAGGATGGAAGGTGGTGAGGTGGAGCCAGAGGCAGAGACTGAGAAGGAACGGTTGGAGAGGTAAGAGGAAAACCAGTTGAAGACCGTGCCAGAGAGGCCAATGTTTTGGAGTGTGTGGAGGAGGAGAGGGTGATCCACAGTGTCAAAGGCAGCAGATAGGTACAAAATGATAAGCAGGGAGAAGTGACCCTTAGATTTGGCTGACAGCAGGTCATTGGTGACTTTCACTAGGGCAGTCTCAGTGGAATGAAGTGGGCAAAAGCCAGATTAAAGGGGATCAAGGATGGAGTGGTCAGACAGGTAGCTGGTGAGATGCCTGTAAACCAGCCGTTCTAGTATTTTAGAGGCAAATGGGAGAAGAGAGATAGAGCGGTAGCTTGTAACCACTTTTGATTTTAATTCATTAATAGTAGTTGCTGTAACCACCCCCTCCGGCAATGAGTTCCAGAATGTTACTGCTCTAATGGTGAAGAATCCTCTTCTTAATTTATTTATTTATTTTCCTCGAGCCTCAGTACTTGCCCACGTGTCCTAAGTATAGGCCTGTTAGTGACCAATCATCTCCCAGTTCCATATGATTCCCAATCCTGTATTTGAACATACTAATCATATCCCCTCTCAACCTCCGTTTCTCCGGTGAAAACATATTCAGCCTGGTTAACCTATCTTTGTATTCTAGTGATTCGAGACCTGTTACTAGCTTAGTCACCCTTCTCTGTACCTGTTCCAAATCATTTATGTCCTTTTTAAGGTGCAGTGCCCAGAACCGATCAGAGCTTGTGACGTCAGCACAGGCCCCGATCAGCCTGTTTCTATGACACAGGTAGTAGGTTCTAGGTTACCCTTAGACTGGCAAAATCATTCAGTGATGAGTTGCACACGGACTTGCAGCCAGCAGCTGATCGGCGTGATTTTTGCAAGCCTTTCACAGACTTGCACAGGAATCTGATCCCAAGGCTCTGCAATTTCGCTGAGCAACGATTAGGTCTGAATAACCCCCATTGTCTGAATGAACAAAACTGTCTTATCATCAGTCAGCCAAGAGTAAGACGGCGCCGTTCTCATGGAAAACACGTTTATGGTTTCTCTCCCTCCATATAAAAGGGATTATTTTGGAATACAGAAGCCGGTGATTGAGAACTTTCCAGGACGTAATAGTGAGATCTGGTCAGGATTTTTGAGGACATGGCATGCTGTGTAAGGCACAGAGAGCAGACCCTAGCGTGCCAAAATATCCTTTTATCATATTAATAGAAGGTCAACCTCATCTGTTGAAGTCATGTTACCAATTTCCATAAAGGGAAGATAATGTATGTATGCATAAGGTTACAGCGCGAGTTAAAGAGGAGGCTGCGGACAGCTTTGGAGATAGGTGAGTAGAGAAGTAATGACAGATCCTGTTTATCTATGAAAGCTGCTAATTAGACGGGGTTCATACAATATCGGAGAGCTGACTACGCGGCATATGTTAGAGTGGGATAAGAAGGTGTCTAAGAAAAGCGTAATGGTTCGATAATGTCACCGTGCTGATTAGTAATGACTTCAGCTGAAACCGTCTGCCTGTGAAATTCTTAGACTGAGCATTCTGACTTTAACCCTTGGCTATCAAGTCTCAGCCGTATTACGCAGCCCCAGCCACCAGGACACCAGTCACATATGAGCCATGCAGATTGGGAGAGATTGCTCTGTATAACATAATCCTCCCCGATACTGGAAATCCCTCGAACCTGACAGATAAATAGCTGGAGAGTGACGGGAAGTGTTAGAGGATTTGTGTGGACAAACAGGTACAGTTGATTTTAAAGTCCAGTGCTTTTAATTAAAGCCTGAATTTATGGGATTCCTCTGCTGTAAATATGGAAGCTGCCTGCCCACCACATGATTTCATCGTCCTTTATTTATATGGTGCTACAATAATGAAAACACAAATCAGAGAAAAGTAACTTCCAACAAAATCCTGATTTTTGACCATGGATTTTAGCGGGTCTCCGTACCCATGTCCACTACCCTGTTTTATGTTTTTTTTCCCAGGTTGACACCGTTTCCACTGAAACAGTGTCAGCAGGTGAAAGCCGGGCAGCAGTGGGCTTAGGTCAGCAGGAATGTAGACACCGCTGGGCAGTCACTGGCATGCGGGAACCGGCGGGCAAGTGAACAGCGGCAGGCCACTGGTGGGCGCCAGAAGTGGGAGGTGGATTCGCAATGGCAAGCCTGGGTAGAGTCGTTTCACAGCTTATCCGTGATTTACCAGCTACAGAACATGTCCCGAGAAAAAACCCAGGTCACTAGAGCTGTTTTTTTTTATTGTAGCTGTTTCCCCTGACCTGAGTCCTGGGTCAACCTGGCAAAAACCCCGGGTTATTAGAAGGTGGAAAATGGGTAATAGACAAAGTAATATTTTGTTACAGTACAAATGTAGCGCCCCTCATGCTTGCGGGGGCTGCCGATAGAATCGCCATCCACCAGGCCCCGCCAGCCGTCGGAAGGGGGCTGCGCGCGCCCAGTTTTGACAGAGCTCACTGCCACCTTTCCGCTTCTCCATAAAGCAGAGACAGGCAGGGTCCTGCCGCCCAGCCACCGACAGATCGGGACACGCGTGTGTGTGAGACGCTTGTCCCAGTCTAATGGAGTCCCTCTCCACCAGCGCTCGCCAGCGGGGACGCTCTGGCGAGCTCCGGCAATGAATGAGAGGGGCTCCATCTGTATGTATCTGTTCCAGGAGAACGGCGTCAGCGCGGCCCTTAACTTTACCGATTGTTTATGGTCAGTGGAGGAGGGAAGTCTGACAGTGAATTAAGGACAATAGATGTTTCAGTTGTATTTCTCTGGATAATTTTGTTAATGGCAAAATATGGATTTGAAGACTATAATAAAACGTAGGCTCATGTACATATTTATTTATACTTTATGGGCATGCCCATGAAAGGCTGGGCGTTCCCCTGTATCCTTCCTCTGTCCGCCTATCCTGGAGCGAACTCCCCGGCAAGTGAGAAACTCGCCGAAGATGTTCGCTCTGGGGGTCTGCACGTGCACATATTCGTGCATGCAAAAACCCCAAACATAGGACAGGGGAGCGATTTGGCCAAGAAAGTCGCCCCCTTAGTTTTAGTTCTTTCAATTTCTTTGCACATTGGTAACAAAAACAAAAAAGTTTACTGTATTATATATGAAATTGATGACATAGAAATGTGCTTCTACATTGAACCTGCTGATGGTAAATACACTGCACAGTACAGCACAGGCATCCTGACAGCCAGTAGGGAGATGCAGGCAGGGTGAGGCTGATGATGTCACTCAGGCACAGTATGGCACACAAGTCCTTGCTTGATACATGTCGTGAAGTTATTAGCTGAGCGTGCGTTCAATTGCTTATTGCTTTAACTCTGCTTTTTTGCTGATACAACAGTGAGAAGAATAGGAGATGCGCAGGACGCTGAGGAAGTCACCGCGGCACCACACTTCCTGATCTACAATCCACCACGCACCAGTCCTCCTGGGGACACATTAGAGAGCGTGGGAAGAGAGGTGCCGGACGGGGTCCCGACAGTTGGGATCCCGGAAGGCATTTACCCGACGTCGGGATCCTGACTGTCAAAACACAGACGGCCACCTGCTATTTTCCCTCGTGGGGGTCCACGACCCCCATAGAGGGAGAATAGAATAGGTGGCAATCTTAGCAAGCCACCGTGCCCGCAAGGGGCTTTGTTGCACTCACCATGCTGTCTGAGCCCGACGTCGGGCTAAAAACTGTCGGGATCCTGACTGTCGGACCCCTATACCACACCCAGGAAGAGGAAGACTGTAAAGACAAAGACCACCAGATGAAGATAATGCTCTTCAGATTATTGGTCATCTTGTGGCTGGTATACGAGGTCCTAGCTGATCCAATGCCATCAGACAGCAGCACAAAGGAGGAAAAAAATACAGAAGACCAGAAAGGACGCCAGCACCGGCGTCTCATAAAGGTGGCCATTTCCTGGTTATCAAAGTGGCTGGTCATCATTGGTGTATTCCTGCTGCTGTGTATTTGCATAATAATATACTGTGCATGGAAGGACTATGAGAAGCATGGTGACCATTATAATGAACTATTGAAAGCTGTAGTCGTTAGTAAGTTCTAATCAGCTATGTCACCTGAGAGTGTATACAAACTGCTCCCTGGACCGACCTCGGCTTGTGACTCCGACTATGCTATAGAACGCTCCCTGACCGACCTCGGCTTGTGACTCCGACTATGCTATAGAATGCTGCCTGGACCGACCTCGGCTTGTGACGCGACTATGCCATAGAACGCTCCCTTGACCAACCTCGGCTTGTGACTCCGACTATGCCATAGAACGCTCCCTGGACCGACCTCGGCTTGTGACTCCGACTATGCCATAGAACGCTGCCTGGACCAACCTCGGCTTGTAACTCCGACTATGCCATAGAAGGCTGCCTGGACCTACCTTGGCTTGTGACTCCGACTATGCCATAGAACGCTCCCTGGACCGACCTCGGCTTGCAACCCGACTATGCCATAGAAGGCTGCCTGGACCGACCTTGGCTTGTGACTCCGACTATGCCATAGAACGCTGCCTGGACCAACCTCGCTTGTGACTCCGACTATGAGAAGCATGGTGACCATTATAATGAACTACTGAAGCTATGTCACCTGAGAGCTCGGCTTGTGGCTCCGACTACTGTATGCCATAGAACGCTGCCTGGACCGACCTCGGCTTGTGACCCGACTATGCCATAGAAGGCTGCCTGGACCAACCTCGGCTTGTTACTCCGACTATGCCATAGAAGGCTGCCTAGACCGACTTTGGCTTGTGACTCCGACTATGCCATAGAACGCTGCCTGGACCGACCTCGCTTGTGACTCCGACTATGCTATAGAAGGCTGCCTGGACCAACCTTGGCTTGTGACTCCGACTATGCCATAGAACGCTACCTGGGCCAACCTCGGCTTGTGACTCCGACTATGCCATAGAACGCTGCCTGGACCGACTTTGGCTTGTGACTCCGACTATGCCATAGAACGCTGCCTGGACCGACCTCGCTTGTGACTCCGACTATGCCATAGAATGCTGTCTGGACCGACCTTGGCTTGTGACCTGACTATGATAAAGAACACTGCCTGGAACAACCTCTGCGTGTGATCCCATCTATGCTTCAGAATGCTGCCTGTACCCCAACCATGCTACAGATTGCCATCTGCACCCCAGCTATGCTACAGAATGCCGCCTGTACCCCAACTATGCTACAGAATGCCGCCTGTACCCCAACTATGCTACAGAATGCCATCTGTACCCAGCTATGCTACAGAATGCCGCCTGTACCCCAACTATGCTACAGAATGCTGCCTGTACCCCAACTATGCTACAGAATGCCACCTATGCCCCAACTATGCTACATAATGCTGCCTGTACCCCAACTATGCTACAGAATGCTGCCTGTACCCCAACTATGCTACAGAATGCCGCCTTTACCCCAGCTATGCTACATAATGCTGCCTGTACCCCAGCTATGTTACAGAATGCCGCCTGGCCACTGCTTATGGCAAGTGAAACACAGAGGTGATTTGTATAACCCTTATTTGGCATTATCATTGTGCATGACAAGTACAATCATACAGAGATCCATGCTGTAACAATTGTAGCCAGGAAGCACAAAAATGAATCAGCGAGAAATAAAATTGGTGTTGGCAGTTTCAGCTGTGTCATGGGTCATTTTTACTACAATATTCTATAAAGTTGTATACAATAAAAGACAAATACAGTGTACATAAACATCGCTGCATCAGCAGACAACACTGAAATACTGTAGGTTTCAGGGTGGCGGAAAACTGCAGGATTTGGTCGAAAATGCTCTAAATAAGATAAGTAAAAGCACATGAAGGGAGAGGGCCCTGTTTGTGAGAGCTAGCATTCTATAGGGGAGGGGCAGACAGACAGACAGTGGTGACATTAATAGGGTGCAGACAATAAGCATAGAGCAGAGGGTTAGGATGAGATTTGACTGGGTTTGGAGAAGAAGTGGGTTTTGAGATTCCTCTTGAAACTTTGTAGAGGGGAGGAGAGACTAAGAGACAGAGGGAAAATATTCCAGAGAAAGGGAACAGCACGTGAAAAATGGGAGGAGATAATCATGAAGCAGGAGCAGCGACATGCATTAGCACAGTGAAAAGGACAGATGTGTAAAGAGAAATAAGGTCACAGCTGTAACTATGGGCATACTTAGGCCTATCTATCAATATCTGATATTGTTGCAATTTACAATTAAGGGGCCTCTTTATCCAGTGTATTTTCTTACATAAAATTATGTAAAAACTGCAAATTCTTCATAAGTTAATGAATTGTTGCTGTGTGCCAAGTAAAATGTGCTAGATTACACAGACTAATTAGCGCTGCTGATCGCAGTCCTCATTGTTATCAACATAGATATCTTTTTGGAGTCAGGCCACATTAGCTCTCTGCACACCATCTTTAGAAGACATAAGCAGCTCTAAGCCTATGGAGGTATCAGTGGTCTAACTATTAATTATGTGCCCCCTTGCCGCAAATTTTGGCAGCGCCCCCCCAGTAGGGTTAACAACCCCCCCCCCCAGTAGGGTTAACAATCCCCTGTAGAGTTAACAACCCCCCCGTTTGGCCGTTACCTCCTGCCGCATCTGTCTGCGGGTCCCGACTCTCCCAGCTACTGCTGCTAATAGAAGAAGTGACACTCAGCAAATGTCTGTCCCCATACAGCAGACCATTTTAAAGGTTGCCAGAGGAGGCCTGCCGCCTCCTCTATCATCCTCCCAAACTGTCTGCAGTATGTGGGCAGCCATTTCCAGAGTGTCACTTCTTTTATTAGCAGTAGTAGCCGGGAGAGCCGGGACCCGCAGACAGCAGTGGGAAACAATAGCTCCACAGACCCTCCCCCCCGGCACCCACACCCTCTCAGCGCCTCCCCGCCACCACGGGGACTGCGGGGCTATAGTTACGCCACTGGGAGGTATACTAGTAGGAGAGTTTACAGTACCGCGGGTCAGCTCCTGACACTGGGCTCCTGCACAAATGTGACGGATAAATGCTAATCCGTTAATGCAATACAGTTTCTTAATAATTGCTGCACCTAAAATTCAATGTGGTAAATTTAATTATTTACTTATTTATTTAGCACCTTCTAGAAGATAATAGATAGAATCTGATTGGTTGTCAACATCCCGTTTTCTCTCCCATCTTAGTAAAGTACAGTTGTGCTCATTAGTTTACATACCCTAGCAGAATTTATGATTTTCTGGCCATATGAACTCACACATTTTTCTTTCACTCGTGGTAAGTGGTTGGGTGAAGCCATTTATTGTCAAACAACTGTGTTTTTAAAATCATAATGACAACACAAACTACCCAAATTACCCTGATCAAAAGTTTACATACTCTTGAGATTTTGGCCTGATAACATGCACACAAGTTGGCACATACAGGTTTAAATGGCTACTAAAGGTAACCATCCTCACCTGTGATCTATTTGCTTGTAATCAGTGTGTGTATGTATAAAAGGTCAGTGAGTTTCTGGACTCCTCAAAGACCCTTGCATCTTTCATTCAGTGCTGCACTGACGTGTCTGGATTCTGAGTCATGGGGAAAGCAAAATAATGGTCAAAGGATCTGCGGGAAAAGGTAATTGAACTGAATAAAACAGGAAAAGGATATAAAAAGATATCCAAGCAATTGAGAATGCCAATCAGCAATGTTCAAACTCTAAGAAGTGGAAAATGAGGGATTCTATGGAAACCAAATCACAGTCAGATAAACCAACAAGAATTTCAGCCACAACTGCCAGGAAAATTGTTTGGGATGCAAAGAAAAATCCACAAATAACTTCAGCTGAAATACAGGACTCTCTGAAAAAAAGTGGTGTGGTTGTTTCAATAAGGAAGCATTTAAAGAAAAATGGGCTGCATGGTCGAGTCGCCAGAAGAAAGCCATTACTACGCAAATGCCACAAAGCATCCTGCTTACAATACTCCAAACAGAACAGAGACAAGCCTCAAAACTTCTGGAACAAAGTCATTTGGAGTGATGAGACCAAAATCAAACTTTTTGGCCACAACCATAAACGTTACAGAGTCAACAAGGCCTATGATGAAAGGTACACCATTCCTACTGTAAAACACGGAGGTGGATCGCTGATGTTTTGGGGATGTGTGAGCTACAATGGCACTGGAAACTTTGTCAAAATTGATGAAAAGTTGAATGCAGCATGTTATCAAAAAATACTGTAGGAAAATTTGCACTCATCAGCCCGGAAGCTGCGCATGGGATTTGTGAGCACAACTGTATGTACACTATATATTATCTATCTAACTCCTATTGTGTTGCTAAGAGGATGAACACCCATTAAACAGCATTAGTTCTGATTCTGATTTTGGGAATACAAAGAAAGCAGAGCTTGGTAGGGTAAAACCATGTTGTAGTGCAGACGAGGAAGATTTGAATTTTGCAGAAATATAATGGGGATTATTCAATGTGTGCCCATATTTCTGTCAGTCGGAAATATCGCTACACACCCATTCAATGTTTTTGTTTTCAGAAACGTTGAAACTGCGCACATTCCTCTTTTTAAAAAGTTGAATTTGCTTTTTTGAAATGACCACTAGATAGTTGAATCTGCTGCCATTTTCGACAATATGCAGCTATTTTTGAAAATTGAAAATTCGACCTGGGCTATAAAAAAGGGTTAAAGCCTGGGTTGCCTCTGTATAATGGTGACCCTGGTTTAATGTAAAAGAGCTGGAATTAGCTCGGAGCTGGGATCTATGACCCGGCTTAGCAATGACAAAGATAAACATCAGAGTAGACACACCAGGATGGGTAAAACAAATGACTGATGATCTAATTTGACTTGAGGAATGGTCAAGAATGTGGCAACTACAGTTAAATGCTAAAAAAGGCAAAATCATGCACTTGGGTTTTAAAAACCTAATGACCAAATATAGTTTCAAAGGTACTATATTAACTACTGAGGAGGAAAGGGAGTCACTGGGTCGGGTGACTTAAAGGTAGGTAAGCAATGTAACAAAGCAATGAGGAAGGCAAGTCAGGTGCTTGGTTGCGTAGGGAGAGGAATCAGCAGAAAGAAAGCAAGAAGTAATAATGCCACTGTGTATAGGTCATTGGTACAACCTCATCTAAAATGAGGTGTCCATTTCTGGAGGCCATATCTTCAGAAGGATATAAATACATCAGAGACGGTGCAAAGAAGAGCAACTAAGTGCATGGCCTACAGCACAAAACTTACCCAGAAAGACAAATAAATCTTAACATGTATAGTTTGGATAAGAAAAAGGTAAAACAAATTAAACATTCCTGGGGTAGGTATATGCATATCCTCACAAAGAACTAAGGTTCAAATAGGACTGAGGTTACATAAAAGTAAAAAAATATAGGCGCAGTGGTTCCTATTTGCTGTCATATTCTATATTTCTAAGAATGAAAATAAAACTGCCCAGCAGTAGGCTACATGTTAAAGCAACCAGTATTTACCTTGCATGCCAATGTATAGATTTGCACCCTTGCATTGAAACTAGCGCTTTCTTTATTCCCAACTCAGAATCAGACCCATTGACCCCTGTACTAGCAAAAAGCAGATAATAGTACTACAATAAACTAGTGAACACACATTTCACCAATATAATAAGAGTGCACAAGTCCTGTTCATACACGAGCATGCAATTTTGCAAACCTATTAACTATCTCTCATATTGCTTTTCCAAACCAGTGATGAGTGGATTAATAGATGGATTTACTGACCTGTGAGAAAATCAGGGTCGGGAACAGGTTCAGATATCTCTTCATGACATTGAGTTTCTGATGGTATAGTGGCTACGAGTAGACCATCCGGTAACTGGTGCTCTAGACCACGTGCAAAGTTATTCTGTCTGCAATGGAAGAATGCATGTCATTGACAACAGACTGAGGGGGAGGGAGGGTGGATTCCTCAATTAAAGAGGTTCCTAGAAGAGATTGACACTCTATGTATACAAATATAGAGTTACTAATGGAGATTCAGTTCTAAGTAATAGGCCCATAGCATCTACAGGAATATTACTGAAGGTTCCCCTGTGTGTTCTATTTATCAAACCCCTTATACTATTGCTGAACCTTTTGATTGTACCTACAATCAGGGCTATTTTTCAGCAGGCTCCAGCAGGAACTGTGGCCCTTATTCTAGTTCACTCTTTCTGACAAAATATTTTTTAGATGGACAAAACCATGTGCACTGCAGGTGTGGCAGGTGTAAAACCCCACCCAAATCTAATTATCTCTGTACAAGTAACACCTGCCTCACCTGCAGTGCACATGGTTTTGTCCATCTAAGAAATATTTTGTCAGAAAGAGTGAACTAGAATAAGGGCCACAGTTCCTGCTGGAGCCTGCTGAAAAATAGCCCTGTCTACAATATATCATTTTTAACTTTGCTCTACACAATATTATTAGTATCTGTGATTATCACACTGGCGTAACTAGAAAGATGTGTTCTACTAATAGGATGCCATAAGCACATATGTGCAATGAGGAAATCCAAGTAAAATGTGCAATAAATGACAAGACCCCTATGTACTAAGACTTGGAGAGAGATAAAGTACCAACCAATCAGCTCCTGTCACTTTTCAAACACAGCTGGAACATTATCTCCATCCACTTTATCTTTCTTCAAGGCTTAGAACATAGACCCCACAATGACTATTCCATGGTGGATATATGACAAATATTCTTCACCTAAATGATCCCTTCAGCAGCTGTCCTGGTGCGATTTCCTTGGTCTGGTTATTGTAACCATAAAAGAGCTCTCCAAAGAGTGTCTGGTTCATGGGCACCTCAGGAATGTCTCCGCAGTGGGCGCCTCCGGGGCAGGACTCAGTGACCAGGTGACAGGACAAGCCATCTGGGCCTAGTTTATAGTCCTCGATACAGCTGCGGAAGAAACACAGAAATGGCAGTAATGGGTTCCATGCCCTAAATTATAGAGACTTAAGCCCAATGCACACACCACAGGTAACTAGTAGTGTACACACTAAATGATATCGTTCAATGATGTCAATGGGACTCGCTGAACATGTGGGTCATTGGCTATATAGCCAGTTGACCTTCATATTCACCAGACATTGGCGGACATTAATGATATTGACTTTATACACTAGACTTTTTTTTTTCTAAACTATGGAACTTTATAATTGCTAGGTGTCGTCCGCTTATCGTAAATTCTTCCTAATGTTGATCAATCCTTGTTGGGTTCTGTGTTGTCCACATTACAGTGGTGTTTGCATGGGCCTGATTAAAGGTTCCAGGTGCCCTAGTCTAATACAAACGTAGCTCCCCTTCTAATGCTGTTAAACACGCATGTAACCACGATGTACATAAAGTAATGGCTCCATCGGTAAGGTACATTGGCACAGCCATCTGGCAGTCACCTTAAGAACTTTACCTCCCACAGTACATCAGGACGGGTGATCGCTAACAAGCATGCACTAAATTAGGCCTTCATTTTATTCCTCGGCTGTCACCTGCAAGCCCGCCCCTCCCCCGATGCCCTGATGCCCTCGGCTGCGGTCTCATCAGCCTATTGGTTAGTCAGGCGCTGTGTTAGCAATAAAGAAAACCCAATATGAATATGGTATTAAAAAGTGATTTTGTCATTATGACCGACCTTGAGAACATTATGGTCAATTCAGTTAAAAAGAAAATTGGTCCCCCCTGTGTATACAAAGGTGATCTGTCAGCTGCCTGAGAACGCTATTGCTATTGCAAGACAATTAAGAAAAGGAAAATTTTGCTGAGACATATAAACAGAGAGGATTTAGTCCATGTGCAAGTTTACAAATGAGAATAACACAATTTAATCAATCATCATCCAATTTTGATACAAAATTCATTACAAACTATATTGACCTTAAAATAGGCAAAAAATGATTGTTGATGATCAGCGATTTATCGATGAATTGGAAAAAAAATGTTACGTTTAAAATCCCAGATTTTCGGATTGCGACCCTTTTTGATATTCCCCAACCCGGTCAACTGGTAAATTGTGACAATTCATTGCAGATGTGATGGGGCATTAGGCCCTTATTCTGGTCGACTCGAGCCCTCCAGAAGCCGCCCGCGCCCTCTCGCATGTGGCGAACGCCCGCACAGCTGCGAATGGATAATTTGCAAAATCATCCATTTGCAGCCTTGGGTGCGGGGGAGAAATCATTGGATGGTTGGCGACACTGGGCGTTACCATGGGCGAATCCACTGGAACCCGCCCCATGCCCCCCACGCCACCCATGCATGCAAACACTGTGGCCGCTCGCACAAAGTGGGTGCACATGTGCATATATAACTATGTGCAGTCACCAAAAATTGGTCCCCAGTGCGAACGCGCGGGGGACCGATTAAATCAGAATCACTCCCCTAGTCACTATTGGCAACAGCAAGAGCAGTAAGAGGGAGACGGGACAATTTTGACATGGAGGGGATTGGAGTAGGAGCACATTTCACAAGGAAATGTAGGGTGGGCTTATGTCGTATAGATCCTTGAAGCTACCCCCTGCCTTGACCGACATATTCCTCAACCATTCTCCACTTGGTACATAATGGGGAGGGAGCAAGGAGGGCTCTTACACACAATCTCACTCATTTCATCTATTGCTTCTGTAGAAGAGAGAATGTTTTTGTGATTATAAACAGGGTTTAAAGTGGTGGTGGAACCAAGAGGTGCAGACCGCAGCTGGAAGAGAACCATGGAGCCTCCAGGCACTTAGGAAGGGGAATTTTGGATGTGGCTGCATCATCTGTTGACCTGGGTGGTGTTTTTTTGTTGGAATTACTGTGTAAGGCCATGGTGGAGGTAAAACTAGTTCCACCAACCATTGCAGGTGGTGGAACTCAGTTACACCCCATCCCCCCCCTACACTTTAACCACTGGTTACAAACAGTATTCATGCAATCAAACCTTTCCATTCTCCAATACATTTAATACTAAAGATCAGATGCACCCTGTTTCTCATGTCTATGTAATGTAATTAGTTACTAATGATAGGCTGCTGCTACTGAGTGTAGCTGAGTGTAACACTCTATTGTTAGAATAGAGTCCGTTCCATAGAACATTGTGCTGATGGCTCTTACCCACAAAGCATTAGGATGTTGTACATCTCAGGGTCATCAGGGAAAGGAACTTCTTTCTGAAGGCATAATTGTTCACAGCCGCCATTAAAGCCGTCCGAACAGTCAACTCCCATCTGGCGGTTGTAGCAGCCCGATAGATCTTTCATTGGACTGAGTCCTAAGGGGCACTGTGGAGAAAGAAGTCCCGATATAATTTATTACCATTTCCACATAGAATTATGTTCCGCATGTGCTGTAGAATTATGTTCTGCAATGTACATAAAGCAATGGTTCCATCAGTAATCAGTTACATTGGCACTGCAATCTGGCAGTCATCTAAAGAACTTTACCCCTCACAGTACATTGGGACAGGCGATAACTAACAAGCATGGAATAAATTCGGCATTCATTTTATTCCTTGGCTGTCACCTGCAGAATGCCCCTACCCCAGTCCTTGCACCTAATTAGCTTATTGGTTAATCAGGAACTGCATGCCTAAGGTTTGAGAATAGCAAAAATCTTGCACCTATGTTTGCTATTGAGTGCTGTGGTTTTATTTTTCTACATCCTCCATACCTACACTATACCACCCAACTTTACAACTATGTGTCCTGAATCAGGACCTCTGATTCATAAATGGGTGGAGCAATGGGGGTTGTGGGTGTGGCCTCAGGTGACTCGGGTGTGGCCTAGAGTCACAACCCCGGTTTCCTGCATTGTGGCGGCATGCCCAGAACTCCCCGAGCAGCTGGGCAGTCCCTGGCTCCCCTCCTTGCACTGAATAGATGCCGTACACATACACAGGGCATCTATACAGTGATCACCAGCTGCTCTGCAGAGCAGGGCAGCGGTGATCACTGGGTCAACCGGTGACCCGCAGGTGGGACATTGAGTTTCCAATTAGCTGGGCTGGGGTGTGTCTCCCCCTACAACTGTGATCCCGTATGCAGAAATGATTGAGTGCCAGCATTTCATTATAATGTGCATGCTATAGCACCACTCAGATGGTTTACTACTGAAGCATCTGTCACCTCCACTGTGCCTATGTACACCGATGCTGATATTTGCACAGCCACCATAAGGCCCTCACAAGGGCCCTACCAGGAGACAGTAACATTACTATATTATCACACAGCAGCTGCAAATGCATTAGGGTACATCTTCAAATCTGGGCCTTTAAATGTATATTTGAGAAAAAAAACCGACTGAAGTATTGATTATTTGTGCGTCTTTTGCCAAATATAAAACATTTTCATCAAGTGTCTGACAATTGATCTCCTAGCTGGCGAAGTTCACATCTTTTCGTTTCATTCCTGAGAGTCTGGTTTATAGAACACAAACCACTTTTTAGCAGGAGTGACACGGCTGCCATGGAATCGGAGGTTGCTAAGCAATCGACTCGACAGAACAAAACTTCAAGAAGGAGTTTGTGCAACCTAAAATACTCAAATCCTACAGCGATCAGACTGCAACGCAGCCAGTGATCAAAAAGAGCAGAAAAACAAAACTTGGCGGCAGAGTTCTAAGTCGTAGGAGCTCAGCTGCGTAATTAATGGCAGTTTTCACTCGTAATAAATAAATAATGGATAAATATATTCGCAGGCAGAAGGTTCCCGGTGGATAATTGCTGTTCTCGTGTGTTACTGAACATTAATAATATCATGTAAAAATAAAAGTAAGTCTCGCTTATAATAGTTTTAGGTCTCCTTTTTAATTGCGTCTTATTTTTTTTATAATCGGTTGCCAAAATTCAGCAAAGTGATTCCTGTCATGTTCATACTCATTATGACATCAATGCAAGGGTTTTATGTATTCCTTGTGATATTCTCGTTTACAAATTCACCACACATATGGCCTTATCCCAAATGTGTTTATGATAATCCTTTTGTTCAGAGTAACAATGAGACTCCTCCAGAGAAAATGCCGCCCCCAGGGATTATATTGATAAGTATATTATTGGTAGCTCATTCCATTTTAGAATATATTGCTAATTTATTGCACTCCAGATGCGGAACCATGGGGAGAGATAGATAAGGGCCAGTTATTCAGGTTCGTTCGCAGCGGCCATTAGGTCGCCCAGGGACCGCGTGCAGCTGCATGTGTATACGCTGGGCCTGCGGGGGGTGGAGGGGGGTCTACTCACCCATCGGAGCGGGAGGGGTACTCACACATGGTAATTGCCAGGTAACGTTGGCGTCGAGGGCGGACAGCTGACATCATCGCATGCCAGCTGCCTGCTCAGTTCCTCCCGAATGTGCATGCATATATCATACCCTCCAACTGTACCGATTTAGCCGGTACAGTACCGTTTTTTTATGGTCTGTACCGGCTAAATACAAATGTACCGAATGTACCGTTTTTTTCACATTTCCCAGCCGCTCCTCTCACTCCAGTGATGCTGGTCGGATCAGGCACTGCGCAGGTTAAGATCTAGCCAAGTGCACCCGTTCCCGGAGGTGCATTACGGCCTGGGACAGCGTGCATCGCGCAATGACATCACGCAGCCCACGGCCCTGCTCCCGAACGCTGCCTTACACAGGTTTTAAAATTCTTGGCGGACGCGGCGGGGCAGCAGCGTCTCTGAGGTGGGAGGTGAGGGGGAGCGCTGATCACCTTATTCACATGGTAGGTGAGGGGGAGCGCTGAGCACCTTATTCACATGATAGGTGAGGGGGAGCGCTGAGCACCTTATTCAGCCGGGAGGTCAGGGGGACCGCTCAGCAGCATATTCAGCGGGGTGGTGAGGGGACCGCTGGAGTGCCTCTGTTTGTTCACGTATCACAGTCTATTGTGCCTGGAGGGCCCCCTCGGCAGCTGCTTCAGGAACCCACGGAGTGCCCGGCTGATATAGTACATACATATATATATAATGAAAAAAATGGCCAATACACATTTGGAAAGGGAGCGTAACCATGCCCCCTTTATCATTGACCACGCCCCCTTTCCAATTGTGTACCGATTTCTGTCCATGAAATGTTGGAGGATATGATATATAAGTGACCTGAGAGTCACTTTATATATGTGTGCACGCACCAAATCTGGTGGACTCACAAGGGTGCGAATTCGCATCCGAGCGAGTCAACCAGAATAATCCCCAAGGTGGAGAAGGATAAAATCTCCACCAATCAACAGCCGTTTTTAAAGCACAGCCTGTAATAAGAAGCTGATTGGTCCTTACTTTTTCTGTCCCCGGTATCTCTTTTCAAGTTTTGATAAATCCCCGGTGAAAACAGAATTCATATCATTCACAATAATACTTTAAGCTGTAAGTTCATAGCATTCTAGTTATTTATAGTGGTAAAAAGCAAAGATTTAACGGGCATTCCCATTAACCCCTGCTCTGCTCTACTGAGCCTATTTTCTGGCAATTGCACTCATCATATGCAGGAAACAGAATGGGGCCAATTCAGCCCAAAATTCCTGCCTGTCCACAATGGTCAGGAGCGAATTACTTCGGCAAGTTTCACACTCGCCGGGCCATTCGCTCCATAGCAGGAGGTATGGGGGCGGGCAGGCGCTGAAGTAGGGGAATGTCTAGAATTTTATGGGCGTGCCCAAAAAGCGCTGGGCGTAAGCCTACACATCCCCTCGCATGCAAATTAAGGAGTTGCATGGAGGGTCGGGCATTCTGTCAGGTGGCGTTTACCTAGTCACTAGGCTGTGAACATACACAGCCTAGCGAACATACACAGCCTAGCGGACAGGTCTGAATCAGGCCTAATATACATTGTGAATAGACTTAACATCTTCAGAAAATATTGTTTTTTTTTTGTTTTTTGTAAAATGTTTAACCAAAATTACCCAAAAAAGTGTGCGGGGGTCATCAGTTAATGACATTTCAAGAAGTGTTTTTATTCAATCTAAAAAAATCTGCACCTAAAAATATTTTTTTTTATAAAAATTATTTAACATTTTTCCATATCTTTATTTAAATGCATACTAAGGGGTATATTCAATTGATGCCGGATCCATTCCAAAATTATTTTGCCGGAATGGATCTGGCATCCATTAATCCGACATCCGGATTTGGCTGCTGATTGATGCTCACCCGGCCGGCGCTGGAACCGGGTGAGCACGGCAGCAGCAGGAGGCAGCATGTGCCCGGATGGGGCCGCGTGAGTTGCTCTCACATGGCTGGCAGCGCGACAGGTGAGTGCGGCGGGTGGGTACGGCAGTCGGTGGGTGGGCAGCAGGAGGGTTCGGGTGGCGGGGACAGAAGGATGTCGCCATGTAAGCTGCTGCACACATTCAACCTGCTGAAAAAAACCCAGCTAGCATTGAATAGATCGGAACCCCTTCCGATCTATTCATGTTGAAAACTGACGTCTTTTTGGAAAGACGGCAGTTTCAAATGAATATACTATATCTATGAGTAATAGGGCACCCCAACAATTATAGAAAACAAACTGCAATAAGGGTGGGATGTACTAAAGAGAAAATGCGGTAAAACACCCGTTTTACCGCATTTTCCTAAGTATCAATACCCGTCCGCCCCATTTTCGCTAGGCAGGGTATCGCCACCCTCTGGGTGGCGATATCCTATAGAAGCCTATGGGCTTCTTTCGCCGCCCGTCGTCCGCGCCCCCCCCCCTCCTCCCATCCTCCTTTGATCTCCTCCTCCCCCTGGTGTCACAGCCGGGAGGACATCCGGCTGCAGGGGGGAGGAGGAGACGCAGGGGGACGCTGGCAGCCGCCGGGAGGTGACGGAGACCCCCGCACACCACATCACAGGTATCGCGGAGGTCTCCGTCACCGCAACCCGATGCTGGCCGCATATGTTAGTACATATGCGGCAGCATCGCGGCGGCTGCCATGCGAAGGGCGGCGATGTATATTAATACATCCCGCCCTAAATGTGGAGATATCCCTTTTCCTTTGATGGAAGTGGTGGGATGCTCTAAAGAAAAAATGCTGGTTTCTGCATTTTTACCACATTTCCCAATGCATTTTACTCCACACGTCAGAGTTTTGGTGTGGTGCTGGCATTACCCTATTAGAAGTCCATGGGCTTAACTCCTTAGCGCTGGCTGAGGGATCCATGACGGATCCCTCCCAGCATGCCCTGTGGCTGATGTTGTCACTTCATGCGCAGAGGGACTTCAGGGTCACAGACCCGCAAGTACAGTGACGGGGGTGCACCACAAAGGACAGTTCTTATCAGAAGTGGTGTCCTTTGCATTATCAATTGCATAATTACAGGATGCACCGACGATTATTAGCCCAAGATGAGGAGGACATAATCGGGACAGTTGGGAGGTGTGTGTTTGTACCTCCTTCATCAACCTGATAAACTAGTGAATACTCTTTCTGTGTGATTTGTATTTGTCATACTTTATTATTGTGACTGTTTGGCGCTGCAGACCAGCTCACTACTTCTGCTGTTGGTTCATCACTGCATACATTATATATGTGCTGCTTGCTTTGCTCTCATTGAAGTAAACCAAGCGGTAAATGACTGTGAATTAGCACCACTTAATGACTGGTGAATACTAGTTGCCTAATGAGGTGATGACAAACAAGATATAAAGTTCTTTAATATCTTCTTCAATGTCTTCTTCAGTTGTCTGAGTGCAACCATGATATACTGTAAGTAGACTTGTACATTACACTAAGGCTTGGGGGCATATCATACACCTGCGCAGGTATATGTAACCAATTTCTCTGAATTCTATTATCATGTAGTGTTCAGGATTTGTTACTAATACTATTCAGTGTGCCGGGGAACCAATGTCTTGTTACTTGCTAAGTATTAACCCCTCCCTTGCATGCACCTGAAAAGTTTTACTGAACTAATTTGAGCATCTACCACTATCTGTATGTATGTTGTGAGAGGCAGAGAGGAGCTTGTATTAGGAGGAGATGTGGGTCCTGATATGCCACATGGAGTAGTCTGGGGTTGCTCCAAGGTAGGTAGCTCTTAGTTCAGATATACCAAGTAAGGAGCCATTATCATGTGGCTCCTTGCTGACTAATTGCAGACCCAATTTAGGGTAACGGTGATGTGGGGTGCGGTGCTCCTGGACTGGATGGGCTGGGTGGCTTTAGTTCGGCATGCCCTTACATTCTATTAACACTTTTCCCTCACTAACACTCTCTCTCTCTTATTTTAATTACATTTCATTTATCTCTCTCTTTATGTATAGCTTCGGCTTCCTATCACTAATTATTAACACTTAGTCAGGGTTGCCGACTTTTTATGTCTCCTCTCCGGGAGAAGCCTGGAGAGGAGACTTTCAGCTGCAGTTCGGGGGGCGGGGCTTGAGCTTTACATCATTAAGCCCGGCCCCCAGGATGGTAAAACCCCCCCAATTCACGGATCTCCGTGGAGGGGGCGTGGCTAAAACGACGCGATTTTAGCTCCGCCCCCTCTGAGACCCGCGGATTGACGGATTTCAATCCAAAAGTATGGGGAAGACGCCGCAATCGGGGGGGGGGGGGTGGCGTGGGGCCCCCCCGGAATCCGGGAGGGTTGCCCACCTTTCCGGGGGGCCGGGAGGAGGACCCGATTTTCGGGATCCTCCCGGTAATTCCGGGAGGGTCGGCAACCCTGCACTTAGTATCTCACTGGCATGCCGCACTGGGCCTCCTAGCTTATGATAGTTTTTGGGGTGCCACACACTGCACCTAGATATAGCGCCAGGGACCCCCAATATACAGAGAAGCCTTGACGCGGCTTGGGGGCATGTCATACACCTGCGCAGGTATATGTAACCAATATCTCTGAATTCTATTATCATGTAGTGTTCAAGATTGGTTGCTAAAACTATTCAGTGTGCCGGGGGAACCAATGTCTTGTTACTTACTAAGTATTAACCCCTCCCTTGCATGCACCTGAAAAGTTTTACTGAACTAATTTGAGCATCTACCACTATCTGTACATTACACTAACGGACAGATTTATTTATTATCAGTTTCATATAAAGGGCACACATATTCCGCAGCACTTTGCAGAGAATATTTGAACATTCACATCAGTCCCTGCCCCAGTGGAGCTTACAAACTATATTCCCTACCACATGTATACACACACACACAGACATTCTAGGGTTGATTTTTTATTGGGAGCCAATTAGCCTACCAGTATATTTTTGGATTGTGGGAGGAAACCGGAGTACCCGGAGGAAACCCACACAAGTACAGGGAGAATATACAAACTCTGCACAGTTAGGGCCATGGTGGGAGTCGAACCCATGACCTCAGTGCTGTGAGGCAGTAATGCTAACCATTACACCATCCGTACTGACAGATGCACTAAGCTTCAAAAGTGATAAAATGGAGAGTGATAAACAGTCAGCCAATCAGATCTTACCTGCCATGTTACAGACTGTGTTTGAAATATGTCAGACAGGAAAATGATTGGATGATTGTTTATCACTCTCCATTTTATCACTTTTGAAACTGGCTTCTAGTGACTTATTTTTCTCTTTGAAATGTTAAAATTTAAAAATAGGAATAAATAATTTTTATATCTGCCACCCCTACCTCTACAGCTGAAGGTTACCAGCTGAGGCCAGTAAGAGGTATGTAGACTGGTATGGGTAGTGGAGCCCTGTACTTCTGTTTTATGTATTAGGTATCTTGCAATGGGCCAGATGTACCAGAGTGATAAAGTACCAGCTAATCAGCTCCTAACTGCCATGTCACAAGCTGTGTTTGAAAAATGACAGGTACTGTAGGAGCTGATTGGTTGGTGGTTTAACAATCTCCATTGTATCACTTTAGGCCCTGCTCGCAAGCATACAATCTATATGGGATGGTCATATTTGTTATACTTTTAACCAGCAGGACTCAGCGGGATATTCTGGTTGATTTGCTCGGATGTGAATTTGCATCCTTGCGAGTCAACCTAACCCAGCCTTTCGAATGGTGGTATGCCGTCCCGCCATTCGCAAGGTGTGTTCCTTCCCACTGGCTGTGAATGGATGTTTTACATAAACATCCATTCACAGTGTGCAGGGGAACACCCACATCATTCGATGATCAGTGACCATCGAATGATGTGGAAGGTGCATGCATATGTAAGGGTGCTATGAGGCATCCTTACATATGCGTGCACGTTCAGAAGGAAGTGGAGGGGCAGCTGACAACCGGTGATCAGCTGCCCGCCCCTGGCACCCACATCACGGCCTCATTAGCATGAGAACGCCCAGAATTCTAATGGGAACGCCCATAAAATGCTGGGCGTTCACATATGCTAATGGTGGGCCCGCCACCCCACGCCCCTCTCCGCCACCCGCCCGCTGTCCTGGGCGCGTGCACCCTGCGATCTGTCTATTCACAGTGGGTGCACTCACCATGTGTATGCACATGTGCAGAAATGCGCAGTGACATAACATCAGTTCCCGTGTGAATGAACGGCCGCAGCGAACGAACGTAAATAAGGTCCTCAGTCACTTTACAAGCATCAAAACATAGCACATAGCACAACATAGATCAGTGTTACAGCACAAAGTGCACAAATTGAAAAACAGTGATCATAGTAAACATAGTGGGCACAGGAGGATGTATGACAAAGTGAAAGGGGTGGAGAAGAGAAGCCAGTGGAGAACCAATCAGTTTTGAAATAACATTTAACAAATGCATTGTATACAATTATATGCAGCAAACGGTTGGTTGCAATGGGTAATTTTAGCACTGCTTCACTTTGCAACACTTTTCACTTTTATACATCAGGGTGTGGATTATTAGGTCGACAGTAAAAAAAAGTCGACACAGGAAACAGTTTGACACACAGTAGGTCGGCATGTAAAAAAAATCAATATAGCAATAGGTCAAAATGAAAATTGTTGACACATGAACATTTTTTTGGTATCTTTTTCGACATCTGTTGACCCCAAACTAGGTAAAGCAACAAGTCATTTGGAGGAAAAAGAATTTGGGCAAAAATCATGTTAACCTTTTAATTTGACAACCATTGGCAAGTCGATTTATTGCTTGTGTTGAACTTTTGTCAATGTTGACCTACAGTAGTGCATGTCGATATTTTGACCATGTCAACCTTTTGCCTCTTGACCAATAGTGGTTGATCTATTGACTGTTGATCGAGACACAGTTGACCTACCAACAAGGACCAATACATCTAGCCCACAGTGAGCTTAATGCAGGGTTAGTGCAGTCAGTTTGATTACTAAATTTCAAAGATTACCTCCAGCAGTTTCATTGAGACCTTTCATAGCCTAACTAGCCCCTCTTGTGTACTAACCCCATAAAAATCCTAGCATCTGATGTGTGTGACCTCTAGCATGTATATACATTCACATTTCAAGACTTACAAACTAAACCTGAAATAAAGACTTGGAGACTTAGGTTTGGCAGAAATTGTTAGCTGAATTATTTTAGCACTTTTAAGCTAGATTAATTTATTAATAATTAATTAATTAATGGTGGCCCAGAAAGAACGGCTAATTAACTAAGCTCCACCCACACAATCTGCATATGTAATCAAGCCTACCCTAACAATCGGTATCCGCTCGACCTACTGCATTGACTACCCACCCATCAGGGTGGGGTCGCTGTCCCCGAGTGGATCCAGCGAAGGCCTAAGCCAATGAGAGGCGAGCGCACCAAAAAACAAACATATACTGTACGTAGCATCATTATTTGAATAAGAACCAATTCTATTAACCTGCCGTTCTGTCCCGCCTATCAGCCAACGCAATTAAACACCCACCCAACCATAAAAACACAAGGGAGGGAGGGCGGGAAAACTTTCAGGAAAGAGAGGAAGACTCCTCCCTTTCCTGCACTGATATCCCAGATAATACTGCCCTTCCCTGAGTCCTTATTGGACCCCCGAGTCACATGCTTCCCTAGGTCACACAACAGCCTTGGATGTTTAAGCCACTCCATGCCTATTGCAGACATTACGTTAATCTTCTCAAGCACCTAAACTTCCCACGCCCCCCCCCTCCCCCAAGCTTAACTCTACCCCACAGCCTATCTGAGCCTTCCTGCAGTAACTCCTGATGGCAGTAATGCCATGTTGCCTATTATAGCTGTCTAATGAAAACATGATCAAACGTCTGTTTCTTCCCAGCATTCAGCAGTGAGGTTTGCAATGAGATTTCAGACTTAATGCCAGCAATGATGTGTTAGAAATACACCGTCCTACATTCCTCACGCACTGATCTCTGCTATTTCTGGCGATTTGCATTTCTACAATTCCTGGAGGGTAATTCTGAAGAAGTGCCCAAGATATAAAGAGATTCTCACTATATTAAGGGAGTGTGTGTTTTCAATGTAAAATATCGGCCATATGTAGAAATATTCTTGTTGGCCCCTCATGGCATCTCCTGTGCTGTTATGTATATACAGTACCTATCAGAATACAGCATGATATGTGTATACCTATAATTTGGGTGCACATGAAAAGGTGTGTGGTCTCATGGGGGCTGCCCCCAGGCTCTCTCCTGCACTGTGTAGATACCGGGCACACTACCAACTAGAATGTATTACCTACTACAGATGCACCCTACATCCTTGTTGCAGTCGCATTAAACAGCCCTTCTAGTAACTCGGTAGTGCCAAGTGTCTTTTCGTGCAACGTTTTCCATTAAAATGTATCTTATTTGCATTGCTATGTGAATAGGACTCACAAACAGCTTCTACTGAATAACTAGATACGTGGCATAGCCAGTGCTAAATTTCCTATTAGTCACATAAGGCACATGCCTAGGGGTGGCACTGTCGGCCCAAAATGTACCAGTAACAGCTTAACCCTTTCAGGTTCAACGTCTAGTCAGGCTCAACAGCCCTAGCGCTAGTAGAAGATCCAATGGTGAGCCACTTTAAAATAAGAACATAACATTGTTCAACATATAGGGTGAGATTTAATAGGATGAGATATTCAGAAAGTGAGAGATTTGGGAAGAAATCTCCAGGTTTTTTAAAGCGGCAATCATTTACAATGCAAAAGCAGTTTGAATTTGCAGTGTAAATAATTGCCGCTTTAAAAAAACTGGAGATTTCTTCCCAAATCTCTCAATTTCTGAATATCTCATCCTATTAAATCTCACCCTTAATGTAGACCATTTTTGAATAAAAAATTAAATTAAACAATTACAATTAATTTAAAAATTTAAACCAGACTAAATTGCAAAAATAAATCTGGACTGCAAAGGGTTAATATTTCCACTGTACTGTAGCATATGCTCTTGTAAACTTTTTTTACCAATCAATGAAAATAATAAAATAAGCGAAAGGGGAGGAGGTGGTTACTGTGTTGCCTCACTCATAAAATCAGCCCTGGCAATGGCTATGTTCTGCATGTTTGCATATGAAATGCTACATGTTTTCAGCAAAGAAGACACCCAACGCAGAATACTAATTGACAAAACAAGCACGGAACTCTTTATGTCTCTGCCAGGAATTGCCGACTAACTCCAACCAGACATCTCGCCAATAATTCAAAAGGCAAAACCCAACTGGAAAGAAAGATTTCATGTTGTGTTAAGTCTTACATCAATAATCTCAGCCATGGTTCCCACATCAAGAATCTCAGCCATGGTTCCCACATCAAGAATCTCAGCCATGTTTCTCACATCAAGAATATATGAAATGGTTCTCATATAAAGAATCTCAGCCATGGTTCTCACATCAACAATCTCAGCCATGGTTCCCACATTAAGAATCTCAGCCATAGTTCTCACATCAACAATCTCAGCCATATCTCTCACATCAAGAATCTCAGCCATGGTTCTCACATAAACAGTCTCAGCCATAGTTCTCACATCAACAAACTCAGCCATGGTTCTCACATCAAAAAGCTCAGCCATGGTTCTTACATCAAGAAGCTCAGCCATGGTTCTCACATCAACAATTTCAGCCATGGTTCCCACATCAAGAATCTCAGCCATGGTTATCACATCAACAATCTCAGCCATGGTTATCACATCAAGAATCTCAGCCATGGTTCTCACATCAAGATTCTCAGCCATGCTTCCCACATCAAGAATCTCAGCCATGGTTTTCGCATCAAGAATCTCATCCATGGTTCCCACATCAAGAAGCTCAGCCATGGTTCCCCCATCAAGAATCTCAGCCATGGTTCTCACATCAAGAATCTCAGCCATGGTTTTCACATCAAGAATCTCAGCCATGGTTCTCACATCAACAATCTCAGTCATGGTTCTCACATCAAGAATCTCAGCCATGGTTCTCACATCAACAATCTCAGTCATGGTTCTCACATCAATAATCTCAGCCATGGTTCTCACATCAACAATCTCAGCCACGGTTCTCACATCAACAATCTCAGCCATGGTTCTCATATCAACAATCTCAGTTATGGTTATCCCATCTACAATCTCATCCATGGTTATCACATCAACAATCTCAGCCATGGTTCTCACATCAACAATCTCAGTCATGGTTCTCACATCAAGAATCTCAGCCATGGTTCTCACGTCAACAATCTCAGTCATGGTTCTCACATCAAGAATCTCAGCCATGGTTCTAACATCAACAATCTCAGCCACGGTTCTCACATCAACAATCTCAGCCACGGTTCTCATATCAACAATCTCAGTTATGGTTATCCCATCTACAATCTCATCCATGGTTTTCACATCAAGAATCTCAGCCATGGTTCTCACATCAACAATCTCAGTCATGGTTCTCACATCAAGAATCTCAGCCATGGTTCTCACATAAACAGTCTCAGCCATAGTTCTCACATCAACAAACTCAACCATGGTTCTCACATCAAAAAGCTCAGCCATGGTTCTTACATCAAGAAGCTCAGCCATGGTTCTCACATCAACAATTTCAGCCATGGTTACCACATCAAGAATCTCAGCCATGGTTATCACATCAACAATCTTAGCCACGGTTATCACATCAAGAATCTCAGCCATGGTTCTCACATCAAGATTCTTAGCCATGGTTCCCACATCAAGAATCTCAGCCATGGTTTTCGCATCAAGAATCTCATCCATGGTTCCCACATCAAGAAGCTCAGCCATGGTTCCCCCATCAAGAATCTCAGCCATGGTTCTCACATCAAGAATCTCAGCCATGGTTTTCACATCAAGAATCTCAGCCATGGTTCTCACATCAAGAATCTCAGTCATGGTTCTCACATAAAGAATCTCAGCCATGGTTCTCACATCAACAATCTCAGTCATGGTTCTCACATCAAGAATCTCAGCCATGGTTCTCACATCAACAATCTCAGCCACGGTTCTCACATCAACAATCTCAGCCATGGTTCTCATATCAACAATCTCAGTTATGGTTATCCCATCTTCAATCTTACCCATGGTTATCACATCAACAATCTCAGCCATGGTTCTCACATCAACAATCTCAGTCATGGTTCTCACATCAACAATCTCAGTCATGGTTCTCACATCAAGAATCTCAGCCATGGTTCTCACATCAACAATCTCAGTCATGGTTCTCACATCTACAATCTCATCCATGGTTATCACATCAACAATCTCAGCCATGGTTCTCACATCAACAATCTCAGCCATGGTTCTCACATCAACAATCTCAGCCATGGTTCTCACACCAACAATCTCAGCCATGGTTCTTACATCAAGAATTTCCGCCATAGTTCTCATCAACAATCTCAACCATGATTCTCACATCAAGTAGTTTTGGGGCCTACACACAGGGCAATTTCAGGGCATATTCTAAGTAACCTCACTAGATCACTTAGAAAATGCCCCTACATCGCTCCGTGTGTAGGGGCCATAGCGATAACAATGCGCGGGCCTGCGCATCATTATTGCCCGGCTATTAATATCCATCATGCTGGATAAATCTTCTTAATTGCCAGTCAGGTCCAGTGTTCTCCCTGGAAAACACTGGCCCTGATAGATCACTCAGCACACAGCACTGACATATCGCTGTGTTCTGAGCGATCTTGCTGAGTGTTCCGAGCGATCTAGCAGCACTCAGAATGCTCATCAAATCTCCCAGTGTGTAGGCCCCTTAATACGTACACTGTTCTTTTAGATCATAAAATTAATTGCAGTTCTGGGTCAACTGAAAAATGCCTATGTGAGTAGAAAATTAATGAGATTAATGGGATTAGTTATTAAATGGTCATTAAAGCATTTGCCTTCCTTATAGCTAACTAATTTCAATAGGTATTATTATGGGCAGTAACGCTGGCATATCTGACCTTACTGGGCATTGTCACCGGCTTGTGGGGAGAGGCATTACCAGTTACATCATGTTGCTGGATATTTATTATCTATGGTAGATTAGAATTCGCAGCACTTTATCAGCGAGCATATATCATGTTACTGTGCATTATCCATGGCATTTCAGAACTTTGATCTCTGAATTATAACTGGCATACTGTATCATAGGCAGCATTGTGCTATTGCATGTGTACAAGCTCTTGCGGAGCTTTCATTTATACACTATTTTGCTGGAATTATTTCTGCTATAATTTGATCATTAATATATATATTAAAATGTGATTTTTGCGATTTTTAGGCAAAAAATGTCTGAAATCGCACGTTTTTCCGAATTCGCCTATTTAATGAGATACGAAAAACTGAAATGTCCACAAAATCGAAGACAATTTTTATTATGTTTTCGCATTGAAAAGTATACAAATCGCATATTTAATGAGATGAAAAACGGAAAATGTTACTAATAATCGCCACACATGCAGACCAGCTTCTGACAGGCGAATTGGCCAGAACAATGCACAGATCATTGCGAACTGTGCATAGTCCTGTCTTAAAAAATGGGTAAAAGTCCAAGAGTCCGGTGCTGGTTTCAGAAATACGGGGATCCCTACGCTTTTTGTCCCCCGTAGTTTTGGAACCTTGCCCGGCTCAAGGAGCCCGGGGCTGGTTATGCTCAAGAGGGGGGACCTCACGCCATTTTTTTTTCATTTTTTTAAACACAAATTCGCATAGTTCCTCAAATTCGCACATTTTCATGACTAAGATCACACATTTTCATGACTAAAAATCGCCCATTATTGCACTTTTTTGCCCGGAATACGCAGCTCATTAAATATGCGAATTTGCAGCAAAAAATGGGATTTTAAAAAGTGTGATAATGGGCGATTTTGAAAAGTTACTAAAACTCTCATTCGATTAAATGTCACCCCTCATCTCTTACTGCCCATATACGGTCGGTAGTTAATAATAATAATGGATAATGTTCTTGCAGATGATCTAGTATTGCGTATTCAGACACAGCAGCGGATGAGAGAAGCTGGGAGGAGGCTTCTATTTACACAAGATGCCTCCTGTGTCATTATTAGCATATTACAAAGTTGCAGAGGCAGCCATCCATTAATCAGGCTCCCATTACTTTCTGTTAATGTTCATATTATATTATTATAATTTACATATTAGCCTCCTGCTTTAGCTGAACAGTCAAATGATCCAAAGTGATAGTTTACGGTTAAGCTTAAATCTCTGTGCTGCTGTTACATTCCTATGCCGTCATGGGGTACAGGCTGCTGTATCCTGCCCACTTGCCCCCTGCAGTAAGCTATTCTATTGTATTATACACCAGCTATTCACTATTGTGACTTGAAGCGCCAATCTGTGAGTCGCTGGATGTAGAATTGGACTGTTTCGCTTCTGCATGTTCATAGCAGTCCGGTATTATCTTTGTTATGTTAAACTGTTATCCAAGGTGAGAAATAGGTTAAAAAAAAACCTTTGTACGCCGCTGAGTCTATAATGCCTATTGATTGATGTGTCCCAGCTAAGAAAAAATAAAAAAAAATCTGAATGCATCTGTTTCATCGCGGCAAACGTGTGAATGTTCCCCCTTTCTGTTTCCCTGCACCTGACTTTTATTTCACAGGGATTTTTTTTCTTCTCTTCTGCCATCATTTGAAAGTTGCACGCTGAGCTCTTTTATATTTGCCTGCCACGCAATCCTTCATTCTAAATATACTCTTCTCTCCTGGCGTCTCTTACAATTCTCACCTCCCTTCCTCTGTTATCCTGTTCCCTGTTTCACAATCACAGTCTGCTTGTGATTCCATTGCTCTTGTTAACAGATCTGGTCCCTCAGAGGGGAACATAATACCACTGACACCTTCTCTTTCTGCCTTTGCCTGTCTTTCACAGAGCAGGTGCACCGAGGTGTCACGTTCTATATAAGAGGCCGTGTGATCACAAGTCCTCCCTTCCTACCCGCTAGCATCAGCACCCAGCGCCAGGTGCTACATTGCAACAGATAAAGGGTGCATTGTGGACTCTGACTAACCTCGTTATGCAGGGCTAAGCATATGTTCACTGGTAAACCTAACTGCATAGAGTAATAGAAGAAGGATGACTTTGTCCCGTGTGATGCATCACAGGAGTCCAGCAGGGGACCATTACTTCACAACTAGGAGAAGTCTGATGTAATAATTTGCTGCCGTGTCATGGGCCAGGGGGGGGGGGGGGGGGGCACACAGCACACACTGCACCCATGTTGTAATACTCACCTTTCCGGTTCCCTGCATCGGGGGCTGCTTCTGCAGAGAAAATGGCAGCCGGGCTTGCGCAGTAGTGAAATCTGTCTAAAATGACGAGAGACTGTGGGACGATATTCAGTTGTTGCTTTTCATCGCTCTGATCGTGCGAATTATGGTCAGATTTAGCCTTGCATAGTGGGCGCTCACAATCTCTGCTGGCGCCTGCACGTCAGCTGACCCCCCCTGGAGGTGGCAAACTAAACTACAAGTGTCAGCAGGCAATCGTATTCCGACAAAGCAACAATTGAATAGCTATGTTGGGCACCATCTGCTGGCTGCCAGTGTGTCCCCCCAATGTGAGGTTCTTGCTCTCCTCTTTTTAATTATCTCAGCAGGCATAAGACTTTCAACTCGCATTGATACTAATCGCATTTAACATATGCGAGTAGTATCACAAAGCCAAAAGAGCTGCCCTTTGGCAAAGCCGCCGGAGTCGGGTGAGAAGGTGCCCGCGGGTCCCTCTCACCTTCTACATCCGGGAACCTCCTGCTGCAGATGGCCGCAGGGACTTCTGGGCTCCTCCTTCCTGCACTGAAGGGGAAGTACTGCTGGTAGGGAGGAGGAGGTCACTGGGTCTGGGCAACACAGCAGGAGGTTCGGGGAGGCGGGGTCCATTGTGGGGCAGCGGGTGATGCAAAAAAACCTGGCAATACCCTATGTGTCGAAAACGTGATGGTCCCGCGTTAATACATACAGTAGCAGCAAAACTATGCAACATAGGAAGCTAGTCTGAATCAGACCCCAGGCTTACTATGCGCAAACACTGAATGATCTTCAAACATGATTCTGAGGATATGAAGAAGAGATTTTAGCAATGGATACAGAGCCAGCCCTAGGAATAGGCAAACTAGGCAAATGCCTAGGGCATTTTGAATGCCATGGGGCATGCAGCTCATACAACTAAGTTAGCAGCAGCTAGCCCGGGCTTCAATATCTGCAGAGTCCAGGCCAGGTGAGTGCTGTGCAGGAGCGGGGGGTAAGTGGTTGTAATTATATGTGGCATTATGTGTATAAGGGCATTACTAATTTGTGGTAAAATGTGTAAGGGGAATTACAGTGTGGAAGTATGTGTATAAGGTGCACTATGGTGTAGCTTAATATGTTTAAAGGGCACTACTGTGTGGTGTAGTATGAATAAGGAGCAATACAGTGTGGTGCAGTATGAATAAGGAGCAATACTTTGTGATGAAATAAGGAGCAGGGGCGGAACTAGCGGAAGTGCTAGGGGGCCCCAACAAAATCTTGCCTAGTGCATCAAATTAGCTAGGGATGGCTCTGACTGGATAAATAACTTAATGCCTCTGGTAAGGACCCAGAATGTGTGATTTCTATCTGTGTGATTCACACAGCCTTTACATAACCCGCATTGTTGCAGTCATACATACTTGATGAATATGAGTCATATAAAATCACTGCAGAGGTGGACTAGATGTTTAATGTCTATTAAACGCATGTAATGTGTAACCGTGCACCAGATTACTCCTGGTGCATGCCATATGACCCAGTTAACTGAACCAGATGACTGTGATGTATTAAAGCCATTAGGAGCTACATATTGAGAGAGAGAGTTTGCAAATCTCAGTTTCTAACCCCTTCAATGTCAAGGGGACACTGAGAAATACACTGCAGTGCCCATGCAGCTGATGTGAATGTGAAGGGGTTAATGCTGGCACTCACTGGGACGGGAGCTAGGTCTATTATATGCCGGCTGACTTGCTCAATTCCCATGATGCTTAGGGACAACACGCCGAAATGTTATCAAAGCGCTTTCCCAGCTTATTTCAGTTCAGAAATACAAAAATGATTGTATGCTGCCCTACAATTACATTCCTCTTGTTCTTTTAGCACACTTCCATGCCCACTTCATTACTTGTATATATACAGCTAACCGATCACCAATAACGAGAAGAAAGGAAAGCGGTTTGTAGCTGCTTATTGCGGGTTCTGGAAAAATATATTGTATTAAAGCACTAGGGTGCATTAACAGCATACAAATTTGCTTATTTAAACAATTTAAAGTAGCAATCAAAAACCGACATTGTATTTTCTTATTATAATTATTATTATTAAATATTTTTATATAGTGCCATCGTATTATGCAGTGTTTAACGGATAATTTTAATTTCTTTCACATTATTTCCTGCTCAGTATGTTCCCTGCATCACAAATGTGTTCCTAATGTGTTGTGAAAATTACTGTATGCTTACCTCCCAAATGTGCCACATTTTGCAGGATGTCCCATGGCGGGGGGTTCTGACAGAACCAATAAATGTTACCACCCTAGAATGGCAACTTCCTGTCAGTCAAGTTGTGAGGGGACTGTGATTAGGGCCCTTATTCTGATTGACTTGGTCGGATAAGAGTTGCGACGGAGTGAGTTTTTCAGGCCACTGCGTGCACGGTTGAACACAGTGGGTGTAATCTGGGCGCGGCATCAAAACTGGGCAAAACTGGGGGGTAAACGGGGCGTGCATGTGGGTGGTGACAACAAGTGCTGGGCGTACATCCTGCTCGAGTCACCGAGTGCACGGACCCGCTTGGACTTGTTTTCATGAGAGACACTCGGAAGGAAAAAGCGAGTCTCACGCCTCGCAACCCTGCCGCATCAGCGGGCCCGTATTCGGTCGGACAATCAACATGCACAATAGCTACATTACTTTCAGCTGCACGCAATACACACCCATGCAGCATACAGGTTTCTCTCATTTATCAATTAACTAACTCCATGGCAGCAACACGGGGAACCATTTACACTTCTCTGCGTTCAAATCACTTGTATATTTCATTCTTTGAACACACAAAGGCACCACTATTCTTAACTGCTATTATGTGCCAATTGTCACACAAGTGCTCTGCCCATGTTACGACAATACTTCACATAGGGGGAAATTTACCAATATGAAAAACCTAGTTTTTCGTATTGGTATTTCCCCTACGGCTGCATACGACTGTTTAAGTCGTATGCAAAGTCGTGTTCCGGAGGGGAAATTACAAAGCAGTCAGATACGACTGCTTTGTAACCCTCCGATGGTGTAATGATTCGTATTAGCTGGCCATATATAGGGCCGCTAATACGAATTTTTCTAGCAGTCTGCACGGATCAGTCAGATCCGTGCAGGCTGCAAGGTGTAAAAAAAAATTGAAAAATTAAATAAATAAAAAAAAAAAACCGGCGTGAGGTCCCCCCCACAGCTGTAACCAGCACCAGGCTGAAGGAGCCGGGGCCGGTAATTAAAAATCAGGAAACCCAACAAATAGGGGTTCCCCGATTTTTAACAACCAGCCCCAGGCTCCAGGTCCGGGGCTGGTTCCCAAAATACGGGGGACAAAATGACTAGGGGTCCCCCGTATTTCAAGAACCAGCCCCAGGCACAACCAGCCAGCAGGGTAATGTCACAGCCGGGGGACACTTATGATATAAGGTTCCGCGGCCAAAACATTAACCCCCTGACCGGTCAGCCTGGCCAGGGGCCCTGGGGGAGTGGGGACCCCCCCAATGAAGGGGTCCCCCCCCTCCAGGACTTACCTGACCAGGCTGAAGCCTGGTACTGTCCCCGATGCCCCTCGGCGGTGGGCATCGGGCTGATTATGGTGTAAAAAAAAAGATTAAACTATTGTTTTTTACTGTGGCACTACAAGTGCCAGCAAGCCTCCCCAGCAAGCTGGGACTTGGAGAACCACAAGTCCCAGCCTGCTGGGCATTAAAGGGCCCGCTGGCACTTGTAGTTCCACAGTTAAAAAAATAGTACACAAAACACACTGACACACATTTAAAATAAAACTTTAATACATACAAAGCCCACACATACTAATACTTACCTATCTTCTTCCCGTAGGTAGCCCTGGTCCTGATGTCCTGTGTCGTCTTCGGGATCCATGTCGACGTCCTTCTTCATGTCGACGTCGCTGTCGGCGATGGCGTCTCCGTCTGGATCCGACGAAATCCATGTGGAAGCTGTGGAAGGAAACCATACTCACCTGTCCCAGCGCGACGTAGTCCAGGTAAGTGTCTTGGCAAAAAAACAAACCGACACCCCGAAACCAGACCGGACAGCTGAGCCGCACAGTGTTTGTGTACACCGCCCAGGGGCATCGGGGACAGTACCAGGCTTCAGCCTGGTCAGGTAAGTCCTGGAGGGGGGGGACCCCTTCATTGGGGGGGTCCCCACTCCCACAGGGCCCCTGGCCAGGCTGACTGGTCAGGGGGTTAATGTTTTGGCCGCGGGACCTTATATCATACCCTGCTGGCTGGTTGTGCCTGGGGCTGGTTCTTGAAATACGGGGGACCCCTAGTCATTTTGTCCCCCGTATTTTGGGAACCAGCCCCGGACCTGGAGCCTGGGGCTGGTTGTTAAAAATCGGGGAACCCCTATTTGTCGGGTTCCCTGATTTTTAATTACCGGCCCCGGCTCCTTCAGCCTGGTGCTGGTTACAGCTGTGGGGGGGACCCCACGCCGTTTTTTTTTTAAATTTATTTAATTTTTCGATTTTTTTACACTGAAGCCTGCACGGATCTGACTGATCCGTGCAGGCTTAAAGCAAATAGAACAGGAAAATGGTGTTCTATTTTCCTGTCGTATTTGCGTGGGTGTTTCACACCACTTAGCAGCCGTATTATCAGTATGGCTGCTTAGTACATCAGGAACCACCATTCTTTTGAATGGTGATTTCTGTCGTATTCTATCGATGGTGTAGGACAGGGGTCCTCAAACTTTTTAAATCGGGGGCCAGTTCACTGTCCCTGAGACTGTCGGAGGGCCGGACATGGGTGTGTATGGCCATTTTTTTCAAACAGAAAGGCGAACGCAGGAGGGTTGTATCGAATCAATAATTATATATATATATATGTACACTGCGCAGCATGCACTGTACATCCCCCGCCCCTGTCTGTTGTGGTGGCTGCCGTTACCGTGGCGGGGCGGGGGATGTACAGTGCATGCTGCGCTATATATATATATATATATATATATATATATATATATATATATATCTCTCATTTTAAATATGTTAGTATAAAAAAAAAACCGCACCTCTAACAATAAGAACACAGTCAAGAGTAGACTGTGTGTGGACTGGGACACAGTCAGTGTCTGCTCAGTCAGTGCCACTGCTCCCTCCGTGTTGCCTTCTTGTCCGGCTCCTCTCTCCGGATTCTGTAAGCTACTCTCCTCTGTGCAGCCGCAGCGTGTGACGTGGTGACGTCACACGCATAGGAGAAGCTTATGCAGGGAGACGGGATGGACCTGCAGACACTGTCGCTTCCCCTGACGTCCTAGGCCACTCCCCCGCCCGTCCATTCGCCAGCCAGCCTGCCCATCCATCCTCCCGGCATGTGAGGCAAGTGAAAGTGATTGCCGCGCCAGCACTTGGGCAGCGGCACACCAGGCGGGCCACATAAAAGTCCTCAGCGGGCCGCATCTGGCCCGCGGGCCGTAGTTTGAGGACCCCTGGTGTAGGACATTCGTATTTGTAAATACAAATACGAATGTTCCATCTTTAGGACTACGAATTGTTGTATTTTTGGGATTGTAAATCCCGAAAATACAAATTCGTAAAAAAAAGGTGTATTTCTCCCTACGAATACACCTTTTTTCTACGAATCCATTTTGGTAAATGTCCCCCTTAATCACAAAAAGTCCACATGTGTCAACTCACATACTTCCATGCAAACACAACCATGATGCTCTCATCACATTACACACATATGCAATTGGGAAGGCAATTAGTTAATTGAATGCAATTAACAACATACACTTTGGGTAATTGGTTAATGGGTTTGAAGCATGAGTTTCGTACGGAATCCTGCTGGCCCATGTTAAACACCAGCAGAGGGCGTTTGGTCGGCTGTCCGGCCGTCCGCATGCAGCAAGACCGTGCAAACTTTGTGAGTTCCGTCCGCACACGGTAGCGTACGTGCATGGTTACACTCCCTTTTGTGTGTTAGTCCGTCCTAACGGATGCGGTGGTCTTATAGGCATGCCTTCGCTCACCGCGCTGGTCTGCGGTTCGTTCGCTCGGATACGTGCGAACACGTATCCGAAGGAATGAACCAGAATAAGGTCCTAGATTAATTGCTGATTTTTGTCTCTGGCCTCGCGAGTGCTCAATATGACCCCTACACATCAGCAGTCATTCGATTATCGATAGACTTGTGAATTTGCACAATAGCAATCTACTCTGAATAACCCCCATACTGCAGTTCCAAGAGTGGTGTTATAAGGAAATGCCTCTGGTGTCACCTTCCTCCTGCTAACACTTTCATGTTCAATAGAAACCTTAATGAAAGGTACATTAATGATATCGTTAGAAACCCATGGACGTACTGTATACATGCATTTATCCAAACACATCTAGCACTATGATAAACTGATAAACATAGTGACAGACATTATGAGCCAGATGCACTAAGCTTCAAGGTTGATACAATGGAGAGTGATAACCAACCAGTCAGCTCCTGTCTGACATTCTTCATACACAATCTGGGACATGTCAGGTAGGAGCTGATTGGCTGTTTATCACTTCACATTTTATCACCTTTGAAGCTTAGTTCATCTGGCCCAGTATGTATTACACAATTGTAAAACGCAATGGAATCTGCTGCGCTATATAAGAAACTGTAAATAAATAATAAATATTACAATTTTATTACCACATTGCATCTGAGGATGAATCTGACAGAAATGTGGCAGTGGACAAACATAATTCTGCTTTCATCGTCACCTTATTCAGTTACCTTCCATCCAATCACTGAAAGCATGACATTTATTTTATACTAATAAGATCCACTAATAATCTCACCACACAGCCACTGGAGTCCAGCTTGCGGTCGGAAACACAGCGAAAGTTTTTGCTGCACCCTCCGTTCCCTTTGGAACAATCCCGAACAGGACCAAAAGAATCCAGCAGAATCTCAAGGTTATCAAACGACGAGGAGGTCATCAGCTCCTCTCTGTGGGCAAAGCAAACAATAGGGAAAGGAGGCGGGAGCAGGATGATAGATAGGAAGAGACAGGGAGGAAATACATCAAATCAAGGAAAGCTAGAATAAAAAGGCCGCATGTCAGTGCAGGGCCGCCGAGAGGCAGGGGGGGCGGGTACATTTTACCCGGGCCCGGGCCTATCAGGGGGCCCGGGTGCAAGGACACACACAAACACACTTTTTTTTTTAGGGCAATGGGTGCGGGTGCCGCGCGTTTCTGTGTAGCGGGACTCGGGAGCGCAGGCGGCGGTAAATTAATGGAGGCGAGCGGGTGCTTACCGTCTGTGTCTGTCACTGTCAGTGAGTGTGCAGACTATAGTACAGACAGTGGCAGAGGCGTCCGGTCCACCGCTGCGGAGCTTTAGTGCAGAGAGAGACTCTCGTGAGATGATCTCGCAGGTCTCACTGTCTCTATAGTATCTGCAGACTGCAGCTCAGCTGGGAGAGACCGGACGCTATGCTAGTGCAGACTGCACGTGGGAGACCAGGGAGAAGAAGGTCACGGTGCACTGCGATGGAGCCGGAGGAACTGAGAGCCTGAGGTCACTGTGTGCACTGACCCAGAAAATGTAGACAGACAGACCCAGTAAATTTTAAAAACGCTGCAGTGCTTCCTGTAAGTACAGTTGACTGCCCTGCCTGGCTTAATATATAGCTTATATAGATTCTTAGAGAGCTTAACATGTATTAATAGAATGGCATGTTACTGATCCCATATGGTTTCTTTAGAATAATAAAGACAGTGGTAAAATGTAGTCATTCATTTAAAGAGATTCATTGATAGTAAGTTGTACTTAGCTGCTACTCCTGGCTGCTAGTAGATTTATGAGAGACCAGATTCTAAGTGCAGTATTCAATGCCGGTGCGAGCGGCCGGCGAGGGGGTTAAACTGCGAGGATCACAGAAAACCAGTGATCCTCGCAGTTTAACCCCCGCGCCGGCCGCTCGCACTATGCAACGTTCCGGGGGAATCCTCGCCGTCACAGAACTGCGAGGATTCCCCTAAACTGCGAGAGCCGAGGCTAGTGCAGCAAACTCGCTGTAATTAGCCTCAACTCTCGCAGTTTTTGGAGGCACATTCGCAAATTCCCCCTCGCTCAAAGAACGGAGCGAGGGGGAATTTGCGAATCAGGGGGGTCAGTTGAATACTGACAGGGTGAGCGGTGACTGCGAGCAAAAAGTCCTGCTCGCAGTCACCACTCGCCCACGGCATTGAATATATGCCTAAGAGTTTCCTCAGATATGTCCAGATTGGGATAAAGATTGGCACTGGTGATGGGGATAAAGATTGGCACTGGTGATGGGGATTCTGTCTCTCTATGATATAGAATATATATATATATATATATATATATATATATATATATATATAGGTGAAGAATAGGCGTCAGCAACAAGCCGTTAAAAGTAAATTACTGTACAAGAAGCTGATGTTTCAGTGCCTCTAGGCATGCTCCAAATGGTGCTGATTATAAACTATAGGACCCTGATCTACAGAAAATTAATTCAATGGTTGTGTCCAAATTCTTTTTATAAAAACACACTCCAATTCAATATCTCATTGTGGCCTTGTGGGTGCGTACTGTATATTGTAGTGTTCACACTAGGGGGTTTATTCTAGTTCACTCTTTCTGACAAAATCCTTCTTAGATGGACAAAACCATGTGCACTGCAGGGGGGCAGATGTAACATGTGCAGAGAGAATTAGATTTGGGTGAGTTATTTTGTTTCTGTGCAGGGTAAATACTGGCTGCTTTATTTTACACTGCAATATAGATCTCACTTTGAAAAAAAACCCCACCCAAATCTAATTCTCTCTGCACATGTTACATCTGCCCCACCCGCAGTGCACATGGTTTTGTCCATCTAAGAAGGATTTTGTCAGAAAGAATGAACTAGAATAACCCCCTTGGTTTCTAGGCCATGCCCTGCCCATTTTTCTAACATGTACAGTAAATGCACCCTGCCCTTATTTTGTGTGGTAATGTGCTCCCTTCCACAACCCCCCACCGCGCTGACAGGACTTTGTTATCTGCAGCTCCTCCTGCTCCCACTGTGCTAAAAGGCCTGCCCCTCTCAGCCCTCCGGAGTCCCCCGGTGCCTCCGTCGCTGCAAGTGTATGAGAGCGGTGCATAGCGCCACAAACTTCCACCACCACTCCGGCAGTTCTCGGCCATTTCAAATGCCGTGTGACTCCTGAGCCAATCAGAGCTTGCATACCGGCAGCTGCGGTGATTGGCTGCTGGGCCACGAGCTGCGATTGGCTTACTAGTCAGCGCACCATATTTGACAGCTGCCAGATGGGTGAGGGAAGCCTGTGGTGCTGTTATCTGCTCTCATACAGTGGTGGAGGTGGAGGCCAGACCTGGACTACCAGTGTGAGTCTGCACTACAGGGGGCATTAAGCAGCAGCACTACAGGGGGCATCAAGCAGAGGCTTTGTGCATGCTGTCAGCAATACGCCTGTTTATCAGGCACAAACAGAATAATCTAAATGTACAAACTGGTTGTCTTCTTGTATTCTTCTGCAATGAGGCTGTGACTGGTGCTCTGCTGAGAGCAGCAGGTCAGATATAGCTATTCCAAGTTCCCCCCCATCTAAGCCTTGGGGGGGGTTGCCCGCTTGATGGGGGGAGAGGGGGTGCCCGGCCGGTTTGCAGCACCCTGCCCTAATAAAATTCTAGAGTGAACACTATATTTGTATGTCTTTATATATACAGTATGGGAGTAAAAGCCGCTCCACTGTAGTGAAATCCCACCTTGCGAATGAGTGTGCATGCTGTGTACTGCTGCTAATCTATTCGGGGCTGAGCAAAAATATCTACAGTAAATCCATTTGTGAGACGCTCACTATGAAATGATTTTTTTCACTTGCAATGATTTTTTTCACTTGCAAGCTCTGAGTAGACAGGGATTTACTAGGATGTAATAAAATCAGCATGATCGTGGCTGGAGCTGACATAAAAAACCCTTCCCTAACAGGCTTAGGCACTCCTATGCTATCTCTGACACCCCCAATGTTTTTTTTTTGGCACGGCTAGCACTCCCAATTAATGGTCGGCTACCAGCCCCAGAAGCCGGCTTCCTATTAATCACCTTGTCAACGGATTGCTAATAGAAAACGTACTGTAGCAGGACTTCATCGCTGGTTTGAATCGCGCACACGCATTGAAGCCCATAGGCATGCACAGTACATTGATAATCGCCCACTGTACAAATTTGCAGCCATGTGATTAGCTCTGAATTGGGCCCTATGTGAGTGTGTTTGTGTGTACAGATGTGTCCCTCTATGTTTTTTGCAGCTTATCAAAGCGGTATTGATATGTGAAATGGGGGATGCTGGATGGGTCCCTGACAGTCAGGATTCCGACGTCGGTGTAATGATTAAAACTCCAACACTCAGGGTCCCGAGGGCCACCGGCTATTCTCCCTCGTCCACGACCCCCATAAACAGAGAATAGAATAGCCCTGTGCCTGCAAGGGACTTTGTTGCGCCCCCCCCCCCCCCCCCTGCTTTCTGAGTCTGGGCAGTTGGTATCCCACATCAGGCTAATGACTGTCGGGCTCCTATACTACACCCAAATAGGGGCCCTGGGAAGTTGTTGTACCAGGGCCCAGGATTTCTCTTGGCAGCCCTGTGTCAGTGGAAGGGGCAGGAGAGAGGTCAGTGCGAGGGGAAAATAGATTAAGGAAGAGAGAAAGGATTGAGACAGAGGCAAATAGTGAGGGATGTGTTGATAAGAACATACAAATCATCTGGCAGAAATGCTGCCTCTGTAAGATAGTAGCTGTTTATGAGTGCGACTCACAAAGCATGCATGTACCATATAGCCATTATTTACCAGAACTACTTGTCCCTGATACCCGAAGGTCCATTAATCAGAGCACAGGCAAAGGTTCCGTACACTGACATTATTCCTCCCCTGAGTATCCCCACGCACTCACCTGACCTCAACGGCATCCTCCATGACAGTCATGTCTGTTTTACACTTGGCTGATGGATTTATGGCCAGTTCTGCTGGGGGGATGACAAAGCTCTTACTGAGAGGCAGCCACATCCCCTCTCCCAGAGTGTAAGTAAATCTGTGTCGAAAAACAGAAAAATGTGTCAGAGACTCCTTCTTCCATAGACATGCATGAACGCAGGTAAAGGACGCTTTATTGCAGCATTTACACTAGCTCCCTGGGCTCGTCATTGAGCATCAATTTAATAGCTCTTTATGACATTGGATGAGCTATGACTTGTTGTGACTTCTGCTGCGCACACAGAAGTCTGTACTCCATCAGTATTAATGCATCCTGGAAAGTGGGCAGACTGTACAACAGCTATGAAATTGCAATCTATCAGTATCAGAAGGACGTTCTGTCCTGGGGACGGAACAGAGGCCTGTTATTTGTGTTCCGAGACACAGCCTCTTGGGTGTATGGACAGTTGAATAATTGGGGGAATCTAGGCCACGTTCCGGATTTTACCAAACCACTCTCTGACCCGCTCTCCAATTAGTATTGTTGGAAACAGAGGCGGCACAAGGTTTTTGAGTAAAACTTTAGCTTACGTCTCCCACCACCACCGACGCACCAATACCGACTCTTCAGGACCTTAGGTAAAGGTGTGGAGGTGGCATCTTATAAGTTCAACCCTTGCCCTTTGCATAAAGGGTCCAACGCTTTTGGACTGCTGCGAATTTGAAGCCAGTTCGATAATCGATGCTCATGGTCTGCAGTGCGCATTTGCGGGATCCCCCTCCACACTGACCATGCGAAGGCGAGTCTACAAAGGCTTGCCCTTCTGCTCCACGTGAGGTTTCTGTCCTCTCTGAGCTCGCCTTAGGACACCTGCGTTACGGTTTGAAAGGTGTACCTCCCCAGCTAAACTCGCCACGGTGATCAAGGTGATGGACAGGCGTTTGGGGGCGGAACGCCAATGTTTTCTGGACGTGCCTCAGAAAACTCAGGCTCATTGCCTGACCGCCGGAAAGGAGGTCCTCTGATGTCAGCAGCGGCCTCATTCTCCCTACAGCCTTTGCAGCGATGAGTAAGTCTAGATTTACCTGCGAGCAGGTCTGAATTGGGATCTAAGTTCAAGAAGGATGCCTTTCTCAGTCAGCCTTTAATTTGTGATAGACTCTGGATTCTGGAGCCCTTAGGCAGCTGCCTAAATCTGCCTAATTACAGAGCCAGCCCTGGATGGGAAGTAGGGGCACATTGTGTTCAATATAATGTAGAATGTGCACCTATTATTATTATTATTATTACTTATTTATTATGCACCACAAAGTGAAGGGCCAATACAATTAGTGGTGAATCATGTGTCAATGGGTGGGGCAACAATGGCATGCTGTATTGTGCCACGCCCCCTGCACCTCGTTGACCCCTCCAGCATATAACACTTTACAAAGTAGGTACACATGGGCCCTTATTGAGATCTGATTGCAGTGCAAATTTGTTCTCAAACTGGGCAAAACCATGTGCACTGCAGGTGGGGCAGAAGTAACATGTGCAGAGATTAAATTTGGGTGCAGTGTGTTGAAACTGAAATCTAAATTGCTATGTAAAAAATAATGCAGCCAGTATTTACCCTGCACAGAAAAAAAATAACTTACACAAATCTAACTCTCCCTATACATGTTACATCTGCCCAACCTGCAGTGCACATAGTTTTGCCCATTTTTTGAACAAATTTGTACTGCGATCAGATCTGAATAAGGCCCATAATGCATATACTTGATACAGATATTTATTTTGTGACAAAATTGTCTCCAAATTATTTTTGAAAACTATTATTATTGTTTTTATTATTATTATTATTATTAACAGGTTCTTATATTGTGCAGCAATTCTGTTGCGCTTTACAATTGAAAAAAACAGTGATAAAACAAAATGGATCGTTACAGACAATCAAAACAGAATTAAGGCCCTGCTCGCAAGCTTACAATCCATACTGTATGTACATTATGTGCTTTCCTTCTGTTTCCTTATTTTATATGAAACAAACTATAAATTGATGATGCTAGTCAGGAAAAAAATATATTTTTTTAACAATAAAAATTATATGAATTAATAACTGAATACAAGCCGACAAATCAAGCTGAGGGAACCAGTGACTTATCAAGGCATGCTGGGAATATGGCGACCTATTTTAATGGTTTTAGGGTCTACTGTTTTTGTCCTACAGTACTGTAAATATGTGTCAGGAATTTTTATTGGTCGCAGTCTAACGTAATTAAAATAGTGACAGCTAACTGATTGGTTTCTTTGCCATAGATTTATAAATGTACAGTTTGCATCACATTGTTAAAAGACCACTTTGACTTCTCTACATGTGGGCTATAAAACTACAGTACAGTATATTTAGAGTTATGCTGTCATTTCCCTGCAGCACTGCTAACAAGTACCCCCCCCCCCACCCTCTCTGACATCCCACCCATTTAGAACAGTGACCTATTATCTTCTAGAAGGTGCTAAAAAAGTACACTCTGATTGATTGCTACGGGCAGCACCCCATCCTCAATAGAACGACCATCTTAGTAAATTTACCCCAAACTGCTTACAGAAGCCCTTCCTCCTGTCATGGCAGTCCGCTCCAGTAAAGTAAAAAAAGGGCATGGCGGACATCCTGTATTTAGTTATGAATAACCCTATTAACAACATGCCTGTACAGCGTGTATGGCTTTCTTCCACACAAATGACTGAGACAAAACCTGACTTGTTATGACTGTGAGGAAGTTCCGGGCCTTGAGGTTGTGAGTGAAATTCGAGTCCTTGACTGATGTCAGCCTGCGAGGTGCCGCAGATGGATGGGAGAGATGGTTTTGACTCTGACAAATACATTGCAGTGGGCTGACAGAGGATGCTCGGAGCTGTGAAGGTCATGGTATGAACTGGCTGTATAGCCCACACTTCTAGAACAACAGCCATTGTCACACACTGTCTTGTGCACAATTCATACATACAGATCTAGAAGTGAGTTTATGTTATACCTGAATATCTTGTCCGCTGGCTGCTCCCCCAAGACCAGGTCAAATCCCCTCTGGAACATGGTATAAGGCCATGGGCTGTATTAAATGGCAACAATAAGGTCAAAGGTCAGATTGGTCCAAATGATGAGTTTACAATTATCTCTAAAGTCCCGTACACATGGTGGGGTCTGGCAGGAAAGACAGCGCAAGCATTGTATTTCCTTGCTGAAGATGGTGATGTGCAGGACCGCACATTTCTATCGCCCGGACTATACACACGGAGCGATCAGTGCTCCATTTCTAAGCAATCTAGTCAGATCATTTAGAAATGGGGTGAAAATCCCCCGGGTGTATGTCCCTGTTGGTTCATGTTCATGTGTTATGGTAATCACACCTCCTAGACATGAGCAAGACAGTTGGGTTGGTACATAAAGGTAAATGGGGAATATATACTGTAAATCACCATCTCTGATTCACTTCTGAAACCTGTTTAAAACCATTTCAAGCACTATAATTTCTGTTCATCCAAGGTGAGGTTTGTCAATAGCATTGTTCATAAATAAGGCTAGGCTAGTATCTGTTTGGGGTTTGTGTTCTCCTGTGCTACTTGTTGGGAGGAGCTGCTCTATGAAATGGTTCCGATCTATGTGGAAGAATAAAGCTGGCCATACATTACAACGACCTACATATGACCTTATAGCATGCAGGTTGTAAGTGCGAGCGAATGTTATGTAAGAGCACATATGCTCTGCTTAAGACCGCAAGCAAAGCCGATGGATCATACGTGTAACACACATGAGTCTATTCTCAACCCCTCTACAGGAGACACCATTTCAAAAAGTGAAGCGTGTCTGGTGGGGTATCTTGATGATAGTGGCTAGGTTGACAAGCAATAGATTGACACATATTGTTGACATGCACTATGTCGACATTGACAAAATGTTGACACAAGCAAAAGGAGAGCAAAGCGCCATGCAAGGGTATGTGCTACAGTAGCTGGCGGTCCATGTCGATAGATGTCAACACTGACACAATAACCGAATGTTGGCCCGTTTCATGTATCTACTTTTTTTCCTGTTGACCTTTAGTCAATCGTCGATATTGTCCATGTCAACCCTGTGCCTGTTGACCATTTGGTGTCGACCTAAAGACTGTCCACCTAGACACTGTTGACCCTTTGATGCACACCTCTCCGCCTGCTCTCATGCGACAAACATGATTGGGGGCTGCCATATTTGTATTGTAATAATGTATGCAGCTCTTGCACTTACCCCTGGTTGGTTCCCCACTCGTTACGTATACAGAGGTGTTTGTGCACCGGATCCCTCATGTAACCCTCGTGGCATAAACAGTCCCCTGGAAGTAGAAAGAGGAGTTCTGTGAAAGACTGTAATAATATATGTGTATTATGCAGCGGGTACTTATAGTCACTCGGGTAAATATTACCTGTATCCGGGTCACATAAATGCTCGCAAGGATCCAGAATCCTTTTTGCACAAAGATCCAGTGCCCAGGGCCCACTAGAGTTCATCTGTGAGAAGAGGATCACCTGGGCAGGATTCAGCCAATCGCTGGCATCTAGCTGGCTACCCTCCAACAGGATGAAGCGGCTTCCTATATGTAAGGAGAAAGCCAGTGACAGTTATTGGAAACATTAGTGGAACTCAGCAATTAATAACATGACACTACCCTTCCCCGTCTCTGCTTTCCAGCACTGTGACATACTCTATACAGCAGCTCTGATGTCATAATCGTCTTGTGGGTGGTTCGAATCCAGGACCGGCGCTACCCACTCAGCAGCTCCTGCAAAGCAGGGAGGCGCCATGCTGAAAAGGCGCTGTCTCCCTCCCTGCTCTGCTAAAGCTGCCTCAGCCCTCACTGTCACTGCCTTCTGCATGCCGCCCGCAGCGCCTGTCTGACAGCGGGCAGCAGTATGGAGAGACTGAGCAGTTCCCTGCACCGCGCACACACTGTCCTCCTCCTACGACCTGCCCCCTCTTCCTCACGGACACTTGCGCTGAGGCATGTAGCGCTGTCTGTGAATGCCTGGATGATATGTCATGTCCGGATCCGCCCCCTACCCATTGCTCCCTGGGCCTGTCAGCTGTCAATCAAATGACGAACAGGCAGCAGCACCGCCTCCCCTTCCTTCCCTCTTCTCAGTGTGCTGTGCCAGTGCCACTGCCAGTCCTTAACACTCCGCCCCCTCTATCTCCTCTCCTCTTCTTTCATCTCCTCCTTCTCTCCCCTCCTTTCCCCCTCAGTCACGAGTGCTGCACATACTTTTTGTACTGCTTTCGGATCGCATCGCACACACATTGCATGCATGCCGTGCGATGCGGTCTAGCCCATAACATTTACGATTCTCGCAGCGTGTATGGGCACCTTTGGTGCCTGCAACATTTTGCGGACACAGCGCTGAGATGGTGTATGCATACATGTACATGCACCCGAGATCCTCCATAGGATCGCATGTTGCATACACTCCCACAATCGGGCTGCAGCTTGTTGCAATGGCAATGTGATAGGGCGCAAAATGTATGTTTTGCAGGAGGGCGCCGGACACCCTAGCACCGGCCCTGTTCTGAAGATTATAGGACAGTGCTTACATGCAACTACAGCCCCGAATAGCAAGCAGGTAAATGCCGCCCCGTCAAATGCAGGCCCCCTAAACGGATCCCGGCACTATCATGCTAGCGGATGTATACGCTTACACATCCGCTCGCATGCGGCCGTACAGAGGAAAATTCATTCTATGGTCACTCCCCATCTAAATATTTTCCTCCCTTCCTAAAAGTAAGTCTATACTTACTTTTGTCCTGGACGGTGATGGGCAAAATAGGGTCAGGCGCTGATGTCATGCCCCAAGCAGGCATGGACACGCCTGTTCGCAGGTGACCACCCAGCATTTCCATGGGCGCACTCACCATTTTTGTGGGCAAGCTTATAAAATGCTAGGCGGACCCCAGCGACCACCCCCTGTCTGCCTCATTGAGCGAGTGCCCCGGGGGGTTGCTCATGCGCATATTTGCGTAATAGCATGGGCAAACCCCCACCATCGGCTGGGGGAGCGAATTCGGACCACACTGAGAAGGTCTGAGTCGCCCCCTATGGGTAGTTTCCAAAGGTGTAAATTATTGCACTAAGCAGCTAAAAAGAGGGTGAATGCGCCTTTTTGGAAACTAATGTAAAGTTTTGGCATCAGTGCTACATATTTCTGTTATCGGTTATTTATATAGCGCACACATATTCTGCTGCACATTACTGAGGGTATTTTGTCACTTACATCAGCCTCTGCTGCTATATTTTGTTAGAAGCCAATTATCATACTATCAGGGACGAATTTAATTGACAGGCCGCCCACAGGCACAATATTGTACCCCCCTCCTCCAGTACCTGCTGATGTATAGCTGTCACAGTCCCAGGTCTGGAAGAGGCGCCCTGTCCTCTCCTCCTCCCCAGTGCTGGAGTGGAGATGTCACTGCTGCCACTTCAGCTGGTGCTGGGATATGGAGCAGCAGGGCCCCCCTTGCACGTTTCGCGGACCCTAGTGGAAAATCCAGCCCTGATCATACTGTAGCAAAGGGCTGGCCAACCTCTATCACTTCAAAGGCAATTTACCTTTAACAAGCCAGGAGACCCATTGAAAGACCACCTGCCCATCCCACCTTTTGGCACCACTGAGCACCACTGAGCAGGAGCACATCGCTGTGGAGATCCGGCTGAGATGCAAGTGAGTCCAAGTCACCTGTGGTCATTCAAAGGATTCGAGATTGAAAAATGCTCATTCCCGGGATTCCCAGAGTCCCACGATTGGCCTCACTAATAACAAAAAAACGCCACGCCTCCCCTCTGACCACATCACGCTGTACAGAGCCACACAGCCAGAGACGGGAGCAGCCGGGCAGCAACTGAGTCGGTGCACAGATGCTGCCTGGCATTAATCATGAAATCCCAGGATTAGAGTTTCCAATCCCGGTATTCAAATCCCGGCAATTTTAGGGCCAAATCCCGGGATCCCGCGACAGGCCACCCTAGCTCTGACCATGGCACAGTTGATAAAAATTGCAAGAGACATACAGATGGAGCCGGGCTCTTCTTTGCAGGGGATGGCGATGGCGACGCCATCCGCCATCCCCCGCCACCCGCCATTTGTATTTGCGAAATCTCGTGCGCACGCGTCCCCACCGCCTCCCCGCACCCCCCCCCCCTAACCAGAGGTGGAAATCAGCCTCTATCAGGCAGTCAGCAAGCTCATTAGGAAACGGTTCTGCAGAACCGATAATGCATTAGGTATCGGTTCTGCAGAACCGGTGCGAACCGGCTGAATCCCACCAATGCCCCTAACCCTGTCCGTCTCCCTGAAGCGGAGACGGACAGGGTCCCGTTGCCCCGACGCACGGACACTGAGACGCGCGTCTCAGTCAGATGGCGAGCCGGGCTGCTGGCGGATCGCCAGCGGTGACGTTCTGGCAATTCGCCAGCAAAGATGAGCCCGGCCCCATCTGTATTCATAGCAGACTAGTTATAAACTGTAATGCAGGCCTTCTACGTACAGCACCATGGCATACAGATCAAGCCCCTCTCTGCTTTGCGAGGGCTGGCGATAGAATCACCAGCCCTTGTCAGCCGCCAGGCCCCACCATCCGGCAAGAGGGGGGGCGCCCGCACACAAGACGCTCGAGTGTCACATTCCGACTGAGCTCCCTGCTGCTGTCCGCCGCCTCCCCGTCGACGTTCGTTGGTCCCCACCTCCTCCCTCCACCCCCCTTAACCCTACCCTGAAGCGGAGATGGGCAGGGTTTCTGCCGCCCAGGCGCCGCGTGACTGGGACGCGCATGCGTGTGAGACACTCGCACGTCCCAGTCTGATGGAGACCCTCTCAGCCAGCGCTCGCCAGTGGGGACATTCTGGCGGGCGCTGGGAATGAATGAGAGGGGCTCCATCCGTATGTCGTTGCTATATAAAGAGGAAACAGGAAATCTGTAGCCCGCATCACTTTGTACTAATGCTACATACTTGAAGTCCAGAAATACTGTTAGTAGAAGCACTGAGTAAACCTTTAATGCTGGTACAACAAAGGTGAGTCCGAGAACAGAATCCAGACTTATAAGGCACCTTTGGATGAGTGTGAGGGTCAGGCAGGCATGCTGAATGTACAGCTATACATAATTTCACCAAAACCACACTGTTACCATTCAATGGGCCAATCCTTCCCGTAGGATATATACTGACCATCAGCAATGAGATGTTCCGGCACATGAAGAGTAATCCTCACGATCAAGGGGCAGCTGATATGGGATGAACACACCAAACCAATAACACAGCTGGTTATACTGAGGAGCGTCAGAGTCATCTTGTTGACGGGGCTTCGAGGAGAGCCTACTGCTGTAAATATCAAACGCAGCAGTATGAAAATGTAAGCAAATTCTACAAGTGGCCAATATCAATGAGTAAGTTACAGATCACTATAATAAATATATGTAATGCTTATAAAGTTACTAGATCACACACATATAAGGCAATATCTCAAATAAAGAGCGCCTATCTATCTAAGTGCTACACACAAGCCTTTGTCAATCTCCAACCGCAGATAACTGATTCACTGACCTCGGCTGCGTCTCCGGCTGCGAGAAGGATCGGTATAGAAGGTCAGCTGAGTTTCGCTATCCATTTCTCCGCCGCAGTCGGCTTCAGGGTTGAGGAAGGCCGAGCCAGCTGTAAGATACAAGCCAGTGTCTTTTGATAAGCATGATTAAAATAGGATTCACAGGGAGAGAGAGAGTGTAAGATCAATGCAATAATCTAATGAAATAAACTCTCACAAACATATTCCACAGCTTGAGGGTCCAGTAAAAAATAGCGAAACGACAAATTCCAAAGCCCCTGGCTGTTCAGAGATTAAAAGAAGCACAAAAGAATATGTCAAGAAATCTTATGTAGCTGGTAGCATTTATCTCTTCATTTTGTGTCTGGTATTGAATCTAATTTCCTAAACAATAGATAGAGATGCTTTTGCAGGATGACCTGCGGCTAGTGGAAGATAGCCATTGGCTACCTGTTGGTATGTTAAAATGGCAAAACATTGTCTTATTAGCACATCACAATTTTTCATCTTAATTACATATAATTCAAGGACAAAAGAAGGACGAGTGCAAGAGCCAGGAAACTTATTTGCAAGACAAAGCCATCTAAAAACATGCATTCTTCTAGTACAGGGATGAGGTTGAACTACACCATGGGGTGTATTCTGGTTCATTTGCGAATTTGCATCCTTGCGAGTGAACCAGATCCCGCCTTGTGAATGGAGGGACGCCGGCCTACCATTCGCAAGGCACGTACGTTCGCGGTGGCTGCAAATGGATGTTTTACATAAACATCCATTTGCAGCCTGCAGGGTAACACCCACATCATTCGATGGTCGCCGAATGTGCACACATATCTAAGGCTAGATCTGCGTACACATTCGGAGGGAAGTGGGCGGGCAGCTGACATCAGGTGATGTCAGCTGCCCGCCCCCGCACCTGCGTCATTGGCCCATTAGCATGAGAACGCCCAGCATTCTCATAGGAACGCCCATAAAACACTGGGCGTTCCCATATGTTAATGGGCCGCACCACCGTCTTCCCTGCCCCCCCCGCCCTCCTTTCACAAGGATAATTGCGTGCACCCAGCCAACAGTTTGTTTGTTGCATTGCATGTGTAATGCGAAAATATCGGCCCCGTGACAACGCACACGGTCATGCGAACGGACCAGAATAAGGTCCCATGCCCTGCTACAGTTTTGCTATTTGGTCATGCTATAACGGTTGCAGGGCATGCTGGGATGTGTAGTTCAGGAAAGAGCTGAAAGGGCCGAAGGTTTCCCATCCCTGTTCTACTATAACATCAAATATGGGAGGATACTATAAATTTAGGTTGCTGAATGGATAAAGGTGTAATGACATAGGGATCATAGTAACATTGTTATTTTATATTGGTATCCCGGCCAACAATCTATATGTCCACACCACATGGTCATCAGGCATTAGGTTGACAGATGGAAGGTACAGTAGACAGGTTCATAAGATCAACATAATGTTTTGACCAGTGTCATGTTGACCTTCTGTGTCTGTCAACTTTAATCACTGTTGACCTATCATATGTCAACATTACCCATCGACCCAACCTGGTTGTCTACTATAGATCCACAGGTTGCCTGAAATACATGAACTGTTGGTAGATCTTGAGGACAGGTTTGGCCACCCCTGTTCTATACCATAATCTTGGTGGCCTATTTATTTTGTGGATAAAAGTGGTATGTCCAATTCTTAACTTCTAATAATTTATCTTTAACTCTAAATATCTCTAATATTTAGCACTGCAGGGACTGCTCTGTCCCTGGCTACAGTGGCTGCCGGCTCCAGGCTGCGGTTATGGTATGAGTTTTTGACAGTCGGGATTCTGACGGTGATTTCTCCAACATCAGAATCCCGACTGTCAGGTGTCGGACAGGGGTTGAGTGCATTCAAGCCCCTTGCGGGCCCACACTGCGGGCTTAGTGGCAAGCTGCGATTGCCACCCGTTCTATTCCCATGAGGGATAATAGCCCATGTAAGTCGATATTACGACTGTCGGGTTCCTGACATTCGGGATTCCAATGTTGGAGAAATGACCGTTGGAATCCTGATCGTCGGTGAGTAATCCGCCCCCCCCCAGGCTGCTCAGGGAGATCTTGATACGAGTACGATCTTGTGCAATGAGAAACAGCAAATGAACACTTCAGGCTCTGCACATTGGCAAATGAGCGTCAAGCTTCCTGCTTCTTGCCTTGCTAAAGCTGGAATTTTAGAACATAAGGGTAGATGTATGAAGCAGTGATAAGGCAGAAATGATACTGTGCCTGGTACTTTATCACCGGCCAATCAGCCTATCTATTCTTTTTTAAACCAAGCCTATAACTTAACAGTCAGGAGCTGATTGGCCGGTGATAAAGTACCATGCACTTTACAACTTCTCCTCCCTTATCACTGCTTCATACATCTACCCCATAGATCACAATATCTTTGTGAATGACATCCCCACCTTTTATGGTTTGTAGACAAAAAGTTGCACACCTCTAGCTACAATACTTTTACGGAAAATGGGAAGAATTTTTGAAAATAAACCATAAGCACTAAGGAAACACAGAGGAGTATCTTATGAGAGAATGGAGAAGGGCAGAGAATTGAGGCGCGTAATGGTGGCGTTGTATAGTAGGGTAGTTACATGATCGGAGGCGATGAATTGGAAAGAGAGCAGTTAAAAAAAAAAGACAATGAGAACATTGCATTAATGAAAGCACAAAATTATGCGCAGGGCACTGGTTGTGAAGTGATTTAGTAATGGTCTGAGTTTAGTAATGTTTTTCAGCTGGACATGACAGAATTTAATTAGATTTTTAATATGACCACTAATTTGCCAGGATATCAGGCAATTCCAAGACACTAAACAGCGGGAGCTGGGTGAACTTTGGAGTGGTCAATTGCTATCGAGAATTCTCTGATAAAGATGGCGGGAATATGATTTATTCCGTTTTGGCTGCATTTAATTTGAGACAATTGGAAGACATCCAGGAAGAGATGGATTTAAGGCAATTTGCAATAAAATTAGGAGATATGATGCAAATGGAAATATACATTAATGTACCATCAGCATATAGATGGTGATTTAAACGGTAAGAGTTGATTAGTTTGCCTACGGATTATATGGAAAAGTGGAGGGGGCCAAGGACGGAACCTTGATATATTCATAAACGTAGGAGTCATTAACGTAAGGGAGAGAATGATATTGATGTAAGGACAGCGCAGGAAAACCAGTCAAGAATAATGTCACGGATAATGCACAATACACAAAAAATACAAAAATATCCAACAATGTATTTTATTACTATATGATATAAAATGGCTTCCAATATACTGTATTCAATACATCTTAAAGGACTTCTCCACTTTTAGATCACACTTTAATGTAGCAATTAGGTGGGTTTCTTCCTCTGGGATCTAAGCTTGTACTTGAAACTGAATTAATATCAAGGCAGACGCTGAAGTCTATAACTCGGTAGAGCACATTTGATCTTTAACAATTTAACTGATAAGATCAAAAGCGTTATAACCCAGCCTTCTCTGGAGGTGCTGGGCAGAATGGCTTCGAGCTACAGGTAACAGCAGGGGTCAAAAAGTGGTCAACCCCTACAACTGCTGTCTTGTCATATACAGTATATGAAACAATAAGCCAGCAGATCCAGTATGTGTGTGTGTGTGTCATAAAGCATTGGTAAGGAAGGCTGATAGTACTCAATAGCCCTGAGAAAGCAGTCTACGACTTAACATGTCCGTTTGAGGTAGACATCTGATAGATTTATGCTACCTGATTGGAAAATGACAGTTCTATGGTCTATTTGTAGAACCATGCTATGAAACGGAACAATCCACCGAGGACGCCACAGTCTGCATACGGGCTATGGGCACATTTCCACTTTAAAAGATCTCCTAAGAGAGAGCTACTGGATTGATCGGAGGGATAGCTTGCAGTCGTTTTGTCCCACCTACAGTATATTCCGTTAAGCATTTACCCTGCATTGACCCAAGTAGATCATGTAAATAACCCAGAGGTAGATCTGGTGTCAACGAGAAATCCAGTTTCCTCAGTTCACGGCACCAGTTAAAAGCCAAGGTCAATGCAGGAAAAAGTAGAACGAAGGTAAATAGACTGAAGTAAGTGCTTGTACAATGAAGCGGCGATGTAGTCATGGACAAGCCAGTCCGGTACGCGGGCTACAGTGACCAAAGTAGCGAAGCAATAACACAGGTATCCCAATAATTAGCCTAGAGCAGGCATGTCCAAACTATGGCCCTCCAGATGTGGTGAAACTACAAGCCCCATCATGCCTTGCCATAGTTTTGCTATTAGGGAATACTAAACTTTGGCAAGGCATGCTGGGATGTGTATTTTCACAACAGCTGAAGGGCCATAGTTTGGACATGATTGGCCTAGAGGCACTGGAAGCTGCTGGGTGTTATTCTGATAAGCCAATAATTACAAACAGGGTAAACTAAAGGACTAATTAGAAATCCCCAGGGCAATAGTATTAAACTTTGAGAAAGTGACCTCAGTGTAACCAGTGGTGTATTGTCAATTACAATCGCTGTCCCATCTCGACAATGTGCTAGTGTGTCATTACTAATGGTCAGATTGGAGGCTCTATGAGAGGTGTTACATTGTCTACATCACCAGACACATAATATACTGTATGTGATAATGATATAATGGTGTGGAAATGTGTTTCTTCAATTATAACAAAGCTATTACATATAATTGGAAAATCATTGTCCACCATTATCACCTTATGTTACAAAGATTACTCTTCCTTATGTTTCTAAACTGTGAGGATTATTTACTAAAATGGGAGTTCTATAGACTATGGGATGTTGCTCATAGCAACCAATCAGAATCTGCTTAATTTTTTAGCACACATTCCCTTGCGTTTGGCCGTGCAGCATTTACCTGTTGGCTAGGCTGCGAACATAGGCAGCCTAGTCAACAGGTCTGAATCAGGCACAGAATCTGATTGGCTGACCAAAGCAACATCCCATCTTTAACAACTTCGGTGGTATGCCCGGAAATATTCCGGGCTCAGCTGCGCTGCCGCAGCAAGCTGTCCCTGAAAATTTCTGGGCATACCACCAGTAGGTAGGCGTACGCCGGTGGTGCCTCTAGCTGTGCACCGCTGGTGCACCACCTTTAGCGGCACCCTCCCATTGCCCCCCCCTCCTGTTGCTCCTCCCCTGACCTCTGCGCTGTAGCAATCGTATGCCAAAGCTCTCCTGCCGCTGCTCCCGCCTCCATTCGCACTGCATCAGCAGTCCCCGCGAGCCGTCCCAAACCTCCCCGAGCGTGGACTGCCAGAGTAGTTTTGTGTTGAATGTCAACTCCCAAGTTAATGTGACAACAATTTATGATATTAAAGTTTTGTTGACAAAATCAGAGATTCATTGCATGTTGTATTATGTACTTATATGTCGGATCCTTCACTAGCCCGGTGGCAGATTCAGAAGAGAATGAGGGGGTAATCAAGGCAATTCCACCCCCACCCAGGCAATGCACCTTTCCTGCCCACTACCGCTGTGGAGTGCACTAGCAGCGCAGGAGTGCACTGGAGTGCAGCACATCAGGGTAGGGAGACAGCAGAGAGTGCAACCCAGCAGCTTCCCTGGACCTTCCCCAGCTCAGCACCCAGCTGCATGGTTGCCCATCTTGAATCCACCACTGTATAATTTGATTCACTAGTTTATCATTGCTTGCTATGCAGGACTTTCCCCATCATCATCATCATCATCATCATCATCATCTCTGTCCCTTTTACACATCCCTGTGTTCCCATTTCTCATCTTTGTCTCCCACCCCGTGTCTATCTCTTTCATCTCTGTCCCTCCCACCCCCTTTCTCATGCCTCATTGCAGACTCTCTTATTCCCCTGGCTCCCTCTATTACACCTCTATGTTCCCATGGCTATCCTGTGGTGCAAGGCGCTGTTGGAAGTGGGGATGTAGGGGGATGCTGTTAGGTCAGGACTGCCCCCGCCCTGGTGTCACCCGCAACCATAACCAACGTTGCTGATATGAGAGATGTGCAAAATATGTGCTAAAAATGCCAGTGCCGCTCACAGCGACTATTCTTTTTTATTTTGGGGGGGGGGGGGGGCAATATTTAATTAAACTATAAATAACTGGCTGCTGTTTTTGTACTTTTTTATAGATAAGAGAACATCGCTGAGAGCGACGCTGGCATTTTTGGAGGATATTTTGAGGATCTCTCACAGCAATGTTGCCACTCAAAGGTTTAAGGAAAGACAGTATGAAGCGCTACATTCCATGGGGAATGCCCCTTGTCAGGCGTGACAATCACAGTTAAACAATACATAAAACTTAACAACATAGTGAAATATGTTTGTTGTGCTAAAGTGAAATAAATTCTTTAAAACAAGACATTTTTAAACCACTGGCAGGAAAATAAAAGCACGCATAATGAACAATTAAAAACTTTTGCTACAAAGCCCTGAAATAAAACTGGCTAATAAGTGAATCTGCAAACCTCACACACGGTGAGCAGTGCTGAGTGCTCGCTGTCACAGCTCGCACGATCAGTATTCAACTGACCCCCTGCACACGCCGTTTCCACCTCGCTGGGTTTTTACAGCGAGGTGGAAACGGTGTGTGCGGCCGCCAAAACAGCGAGGCTCCCGGCCAGTGGTGTAGCTAGGTGCCACGGTTCCCAGAGCAAGGGCATGTTTCCCCCCCCCCTCGATTTGTAGTAGGCGGGGGTCTTGTGCGGCAAAAAGGGGGGATGGCCTAACATTATACCACACACTGTAATGCCCATTGCACATTTTTGTGAACTTTGTAATACCCATTACACATAAAGCCACATGCCGTAATGCCAATTACACTTAAGGCCACACATGATGTCCATTACATACTATATAACAAACCGTAATGCCCATTACATACTATATAACAGACCGTAATGCCCATTGCACATTTGTCAAATAAGTGCCACTTATCTACATGCTCATTGCTAGAAACTTCATGCTCTATGCCAGAGGCTTCATGCTCGATGCGAAGGGGCTTCATGCTCATTGCCAAGGGGGACTGACCTTGCTTGTTGCTTAGGGGACTGACCTTGCTCGTTGCCAAGCCCGCTCCCCCGCCCGCCCACCTCCCCACTCCCTGCTGTGCCTCCCTGAGCCAGAGCTCAAGTCTCCCACTGGACCACTAGCCAATAGGCGCTCGCAGTCCAGCAGCCAATGCTGCTTCTGTTTGGCTGCTGGACCGCAAGCACGGACACCACAGGCTGCTCCCCCTGTATAAATACAATAACAGGACCCCACAGGCTGCTCCCCCTGTATAATAACAACACGACCCCACAGCTCAGTCTGTGCTGATATTCCCAGATATTCAAATACTGGATTATAATATTGCAATTACGATTCATCAGACCCCATCTTTTAGGATCTTTCTCAGCAAGATGTTCTTTGAATCATGATTTATTGTAGCTCTGATATAATGACGTTTCTTGTATTCATTTTTTTGCTCATTATACAGGCGCTATTTTTATGTTTTATAGTATTTAATGCACTTTTTACAGAGCAGATGTATTATACAATGTTGTTATCAATCTTTAATTTTATGGTATGTCTGCAATGTCATCCATTAATTACAGAACTATGCTATCTATCACCGTTCTATTTAAAACACTAACACTTTAACTATGACTGAAACACCTGAAGAAGGTGTCACACGCCTATGGAATTTAATCTTAGCAATTGTGAGTTGGCAATGAAAATAAATCAAATATATTATTTCTAGACAGTGATTTTTGGTGACAATCCATTTATCTCCCTTCAAACTCAACCAAAATCATTAAACGAGGTACCATTTTAATAATTAAGTCTCAGCTTCTGACAAATTGTTCATTTAGATTTGCATTTGTATTATTTGTTTACAAATCAAAGTACTGTTTACATACACACACAAATAGATACACATATATATATATATATATATATATATATATATATATAAATCTCGGGATGGCGGCACTCTAAGACGATAATAAATTTGAAAACAATACTGTGTTGGTTCAACGTTTCAGTGCCCTGTGCACTTTTATCAAGAACGGTGCACAGAGCACTGAAACCAACTCAGTATTGTTTGCAAATTTATTATCGTCTGAGAGTGCTGTCATCCCGACATTTCTAGATACGTCCTTGCTTGAATGACAGGTGACTCTGTTGGAGGGCACCGGGCAAGTATTATTCATCAGCACCCAGAGTGCCGGCCACACACAGATATTATATATATATATATATCTGTATCTGTATATATAGCTGGCTCTATAAAATAACCACAAATTTATCATCAAGCACAATTGTGCTGATTCTAACTGTATTTTTTATGACTTATGATATTTTATTACATTTATTATTATTATTATTATTATTATTATTATTATATAGAGCTGGATCATCATAATTTTTTGTGGAGGGGCATATTTATTTTTTGTAAATTATATTTTATAAAGCCAGTTTATCATTTTTTTTTGGTATATTTTTATTTTTGTATGTTGTATTTTATATTGTACTTATATTTATTGCCAACTCAGTTGTTGGGATCTTTGTTAATCAGCGCAATCATTATTTTCTATTTGTTCCTATTAAAATATATAAATAAATATATAAAATATAATGTATAAAATGAAGGGGATTTGGCAATGTCCTTTCAGAACTGCAGCGCACCAATATTGTGTCTACTTATACCCAGTTAGGCTACAGTAAATAGGTTAGCCTTAGCCTAGTCTCCTTGTTCGGTTTAGCTCATTAGGGGTTATTTTGGTTGACTCCCTCAAATACGAATTCGCACCGTTGCGAGTCCACCAGAAACTGCACTGTGAATGGCAGCCCACCCCCCCCCCCCCCCATTTACATAAACATCCATTCGCAGGCCGTGGGGGGGTGACTCCCACATCTTTCGATGGTTGCCGACCATCAAAAGATGTGGTTGGTGCACGCATATATAACGTGACTCTCAGGTCACTTATATATGCACATGCACGGTGATGTCAGCTGCCCGTCCCCGGCGCCCACGTCATCTGGTGATTTCCATGGGAACGCCCAGCATTTTCTTGAGAACACCCCAGAAACACTGGGAGTTCCCATGAATGAGTACCCCGGCCCGCCGCCCGCCGCCCACAATGTTGGGTGCATGCACCCTGCAAACAATCTGTTCGCAATGGCGCACACACTCGGTGCATGCACAGAAATGCGCATGCCCATTTAAAAAACATTGAGCCTCGCGTGAGAATTCGCATGCAAGCGAACAAACCAGAATAAGGTCCATAGACTATAATGTCTGTGTGTAACCCGCAGTGGTTGCAAGGTCTACATTTTACATATTATGAAGAGTTTTCCTCTGCTGCAAAACAACTTTAAATTAGAGGACTAGCTCCAAATACATTCCTGTCCCTGTGCTGAGACCAGCAATGTTTTGCTCATCAATTACACCACTTAAATATAAGTGTTTGGTGACAAAAGGTTAATAACCCTTTTATAATAAGATATAGCTATGTGGCATGAAGATAATGTTACTTTTGCACAATTGATTAATTTTAATTTAAAAAAGCTAGAGATGTTGCCTATTGCCAATTGATATATGTAGCATTAAAGAAGAAGAAAAAAACACCTTTCCTAACACTATACATCAAAAAACTCATCTTCTAAAAGTAAAAATCCTTAAAGTAGTAAAAATCCATTTAGTATATCTCAGAATAAACACAAAAATAACGGTCCAATGTCTTTTTCTAATGTAATAATGAATCATAAATTCGGTATTGTAACACAGTAGAGGACATAAGGGGAAATCTATATATTCATCTAAAGAGTGGATGTGGACAAGTGAATATATTGCGCATAGCAACCAATGAGATAGTAGCTAGCATTTATCAAGTACATTCTATAAAATCATTGGTAGATGCTCATTGGTTGCTTCGGGCATCTTCTCCATTTGTCCACTTTTCCACTCTGGTTCGATACATCTCCAATACATGAATAAAAGTGAGGCTCTATTCACTGCTCACCACTGATCTATCCAGTTAGATACAAGCTGATAACTGTCTGCCAATGCATTTCCATAACAAAATACAGTCGCCCAGAAACCGTACAGACTATGGGGCTGATGCAGGGTGGGTAATACGCTGTACAGGCAGAGCAGGGCGTCATAACATAGGCAAGTACAGCAAGAGTGAGTTTACATAATTGCAAATACATGCAGTCTGGAAAGAATATACAGTATGTGCCTTAGGAAGATGTAAAACGGTATTTACGGGTAGACGGGGCAAATGTCAACAGAAGATGATATTGACCAGCACTAGTGATTGGCTATTTATGATGCACCTCTGGCACCTATTGGAGCTTTCAGCGTCAGTCACATATAGATTATCCTTTTGTGAGCAAGGTTTTTTATTTTTGAATAATTGCAACGGGCAGTTGGTTCTGCTGTATGAGTGGTTCTAATAGTGTCTTATATACCGAACAGTGAGAGGCACAAGTGGGACTTACAATATGGACCTTATTCAGGTCCGTTTGCTGCGGCCGTTCGTTTGCACGGGGACCGATGTTGTGTAACGTGCATGCAGATTTCTGCGCATGTGCATACTGCGAACACTCTGATCGCTGGGTGCATGCACCCAGGACAGCGGACAGGGAGTGGAGAGGGATGTGGGGTGGCGGGCGGCCCCATTAGCATATGGAAACACCCAGCGTTTCATGGGCATTCTCATGCTAATGAGGCCGTGATGTGGGCGCCAAGGGCTGCCAGCTGACATCACTGGAAGTCAGCTGCCCCCCACTTCCTTCTGAGCATGCAGGCATATGTAAGGGCGCCTCAGAGCACCCTTACATAAGCGTGCATGTTCCACATCATTCAATGTCACGACCATCGAATAATGTGGGTGTTCCCCCGCAGGCTGCTATTGGATGCTTATGTGAAACATCCATTCGCAGTCAGTGCAAAGGAACGCGCCTTACGAATGATGGGCATGTTTCCTTTTGCGGATGGGGAGGACAGAAATTACGCCCATTTGGATGCCAACTCTGCAACAACCCAAATATATGTAGATTCATGTAGAAAATATCCTTGCTTTCCCCTAGCATCAGGCTAGGGTAAATCCAGAGGAGAAAACAATAGCGTTGGGTACAAACCCCCTCTCCCACAAAAGTGCATGTTCAGCAGTATAACTTAAAGCAACACAAATGTAAAAAAAAGAGTTACAGTAGATAAAGGGTATTTAATACGGTCAGGCTAAGAATAAAGTACAGCTGGATACAATGTAGAAGCTATCTTTGAAAGATTACAAATCAAGGTAGAATTCTTACATGTGCTGAATACAAGCCTTTCAACCCTTAGCAACCCCCCAGTCTCCGATCCCACTTTCTTCTTGTCTGACTAATAAGACCTGTCGAGAACAGGAAGAAAGTTCATGAATGGTGCGATGTGTAAAAGCAAATGAATACACGCAGAGTCATTCTGTTATTTTAGTTCTGGTCTTCTAAGAATATTCTATTTGTACTACTTATATCCAGCTTTCAGCCTTAAAACTTCCCTATAGGTTCTCTCCCCAGACAGACCTTTCCCTGGATTGGATGACAAGCATGTGCGTAGAAGAACAACAGATTTTACATTTAGACAAAGTTTAGTGTTTGCCACCGATTCTGATTAAAAGAACAGGTTCATTTTCTAAATATTCATTTTAAATTCCACTAAAGCACTTATTTAATTTACTAATATAATTATTGAAAAAATCTAGTGTTCAAAGACACCAGTATTGTAATTCCAAATAATTGGACAGATTTGATTATTTAAACCAGGCATGTCCAACGTTGGCCCTCCAGATGTTTTGAAACTACACATCCCAGCATGCTTTGGAATAGTTTTAGCATTCTCTAATAGCAAAACTGTGGCAAAGCATGCTGGGATGTGTAGTTTCACAACATCTGGAGGGCCAACGTTGGACATGCCTGATTTAAACCCTATTGTTGAATTGTTACTGGTAAGTGAGAAGTGTATCAGACTCGGGTGTGACCTATTTCTTCCTAAAGGTTTATTATTTGTATGACGGGTGAGGTATAGAATATATACAGTATTTACAGTAGGGCAACAGCCAATAGGTGGACACCTATTAGGAATGATGGACATGCATCAGGTCAACAGGTAAAAAAGGCCGACAGATTGAAGAGGTTGACATGGCAATGGTCGAGGAAACCTACTGTCAACCTTTAGTATTTACCGACCTTCTACATACTACCCAACTGTCCCGTTTATCGCAAGGCCGTCCCGAATTTTTGTGAGGGTCCTGCCCCCCCTCCGAGGCCGGCAGTGTCCCGGGGTGGGGGGACAGTTGGGAGTCCCCCCAGCCTGATGGAATAGATGCTGTGTGCATGTGCACAGCATATATTCAGCGACGCAGAGGGTGGAAAATGGGGGCATGGCCCAATGATGCCCTAATTTGCATATGCGGCACCATTATTTACATAGACCACGCCCTCTTCTGAAGATGCAAACTTGGAAGGTATGCATCTATACCTGATGACCTTAAGCATTGTCTGTCTTTCAATTGTTTACTTTTTGTACCTGCCTACCTACAAACTACCTGTCATCCGAATACCTATTAGAAGTATTAGAAAACAGCATTTAGGTGCCATATATGCTACTGTACTGTACATCAATTAAAATTATAAGGTATGTTTGTGCTGTCAGAGTAGGGTGGATTTAGGGGTCAGGCCTCTGGCAAATTATCAGCTGCTCACCCCTATCCCTATCATGTGACAACCCCTTGATGCTGTGCCCGTCTAGAAGCCTCAATACCGCCAAAGGAGACCCAACGTCAACTCATTATCACCTTCAAGATTAATGCTGCCTATTGTCTCCCTGCTGACAGTTGAAAAAGAAAATATGAAAAAAAGTTGTAATGACAAAAAAATGGCCCCAGAGGTACTATACGTGAGAGGCATCATGTGTATCGTGGCTGAGCCACATTTGTTATTCATTTGTTTTACTGTATGTTTCCATTTTAACATCATTCAAATTACTGTGTAGGAATAACTCAAAAATGCAGAGTGTGACACTGGAAATCAGGCAGCATAATATATTGTCAAAAAATATAGGGAAATTATCACATAAAAGTCAATTAGTTTTGGTTTTACAGCATTTTCCATCTGGTTTGAAAACTGCCCCCAAAAAAATCTGAAAACCGGACAAAAAGTATCTGGCGATGAAATAATACATGTGAGAGCCCCTGGGGCACCTACTGTTATCTGTGCTTCTCTCGTCTGCAGTATATTGTCAGATCTCTGTATTCCATATTACGCTGATCAGATTACTCACAGCTGCCAATCCGGAGTTGAACGTGAGCCCATATGAGTAGTGTAGCATAGCTTGTGTGAATTCACATTACACAACATACTTGACCCGTTTTTCTGAGATAGTGCAAGTCACTTCAGGGGGAGGTGCTATAATGTAGCCCCACCTCTGTAATAACAAATTACCATGATTTTTGGGGCTGCAAGGGGCTAAATGGAGTCATGATTACCAGTGTTATCTCTTTATCCTACTTGCTTTACTAAGAAGTGTGTGTATGGGTGTGGCTGGGTGTTGGGGGGTGGTGCGGGGGATGGGGGGTTGAGGGAGATCTGGCCTTGAGATCTGGCCTCTTGTTTTGGGGCATAGGGAACTTCCCAAAAAATCACGAGTCTCCAGCAACATCTAGGAGAGTAAGAAAGCATGCTGCACATGCCCAGTACAAGAATTTAAAGCCAAGAAACAAATCCAGTGGTGGCTCATTACTTCTATGGCTGGGGGTTCTGCAGACCTTTCCTTCCAAATATCTGCTCTCCCAGTGATTGATGGCTAATGTCACCTAGAAGCAGGACTTACGTACGATGACAGTTGGAGATGGGGCTTACAGAAACTGTCCAGCAAAATTCTGTGGAACTTTCAAAGCTGTCATGGACTTTGTTGAACTCAGACTGTTGCTTACCAGTCCAGAGATGCTTTCTTGCAAGGTCTGTGGTATTTTGAGGGGTTTGTTGGTCAATGTTCTTATCTGCAGCTGCAGCGGAAACACTGTCTCCTCACTTTCAGTCAGCTCCCGCTTCCTTTCTTCATTATAGGTGTGTTGCCGATCGACAGAATGCAGATGTGCCACATGAAGGATCTCCAACTAGCTCTGTAGCATGGGCGCTGCCTTGTTCAGTTGCATAAGATTACCAAGGTTCTGGCAATAGTGATCCAGTTCCTGAGATTCTGGTCAATCTGTCTTCAGAAGTTCTTATAAAAAGATCCTCCATAGGTCTGGGAAGCCACCAGTGCAGTGGGTCTCCTTGCTTACATAGTAATCGTGGTACACTGTGTTTCTCCTGTGTATCTCCACAGAGGTCCTACCAGCAGATCCCTGTCCTGCCAAAGCTTCACCAGTACCAGCCTAGTTTTCAGCCTAAATTTCACGGAACCAGTAGTTCCTAGCTTGGTATTGAGCAGCATCTCTCTGGTACCATTCTGGTCTTCAGCAACATTTCATCATTAGCAATTCGGTGTTCAGCAGCATCTCAACGGTACCAGTTCAGTGTCCAGTCTAAGCATATCATTAGTATCTGCCCAGTCATTGTCAGTAGTCTCATAAAGCCACCTCATCATCAAGCAGCACTTCCATGATTCTAAGACAACATCTAGCCAGTCTCTCTGGTTCCGATTGAGAGTTCACGACTATTTAGTCTATAGTAGTGGTCTAGTGGTAATCTCAGGCCACCAGTTCTCTTTAGCAGTGCTCCTAGTTTCTGCAAATGCTCTGAAACATATTTACTCCATCCAGTTTTCAGCACCAAACCGCTCCTTCAGCTCATAACCTTCAATCTTTTCAAGGAACACAAACCGGTCCAGTCCCATTTCCGACAAAAGTGGTCATAGTAAATAATATCTCTGCGCTTTTCAATAAAACAGGGCTGACATGAAAAATTCAAACACTGAATTAACATATAAAAGATATTAATTAAATGTAACAACTCAGTTGATATTATTATTGTATAAAAAGTTTATGCTCATATACGTATATACAAATATAGAGGTGGATCAGTTTCTTAACGATTCTTCTAAATCAAGTATAGATGAATAATATAGAAAAAGTCCCCTGTATCGTATGTATCAAGTACCCATTTGGAATGTGAGAGCTCAGTTCAAGTACAACAATGCCTGCTCTCCACTGCGGGAGATGTAAAAGTGTTCGGGCTGGCTTGGAGATTTTACTTCTCCCAGGGTGAGAACTGTTTAATTGGAGAGCCGCTGCTGCCTGGATTCTCTATGCTGTGCAACTGTGTAGTGCGTACCGGGGTTGGGATCATTTGGTCTACAGCATGATGGTCGACAGTCATTAGGTCGACACCATTAGGTTGACATGGGAAAAGGTCGACATGGGTCTAGGTCGACATGGGAAAAGGTCAACATGGTTCTAGGTCGAAAGGTCATTAGTTTAACAGGTCGTTAGTTCAACAGGTCATTAGTTCGACAATGTCTATGGCAACAGTCAAAAGGTCGACATGGGTTTTTTTACAGTTTTTTTACCTGATTGTCAACACAGTCAACATGGACACAGTTTCAAGTGCACCGCATCCTCTCACATCGCTCGCTGTGCTCGAGATGCGTCGGGCACGGTGCCTCGCTGCGCTCGGAACACTATTTTATTCTCCCACCACGCCCTAGTGGATGGTAGGGCATGAAATACCGCCTGTCGGTCGGCTCAAAAAACTGTGAAAAAACCCATGTCATCACAGGACGTCACGCAAATAAAAACGTCTGAGGTGCTTGGTAAGCTGTTGTTCACAGTTTACTGAGCCAATCTGAATTGGGCCCTTAGTCTCCTGAAGTTTAATCTCAACACAATGAAATTTAACTTTTTCATTTTGGGAAAACCACATGCCTCGGACCAACCTACATTATGTTATGACCAGATTCATTTTCAGTTCTAAGGTGCCCGTTTCTTAACGGGCATATTCCATGTGTTTTAAATAATGGACTCATTCACCACTAGAGATTGTTGAGAATTCCATTCAGTCGTGGAACTTGTGAGTGGTTGGCCCAGGTGCAAAAATATAATTTGTGTCCCCCTCCTCCACTCCAACCCAAGGTCACAATATGACACATAGCAGTTGGTGGCATCAGTGGGGCCCTTAATCCTCAGGGGCTCGGCGCAATGCACCTGCTGCACCAACGGTAGTTCTGCCTCTGATTCTATTCATGAAGCTACAAAAAAAAATTTGATTGTTGGTACTGTACCAAGACCATCAACCAATAACCCTGCTCTTTCCTATTGAAAGAAGGATTGCAATTTGGGATCCAAGCAAATCTCTTAAGGTCCAGTGGGCGATTTTGTCCAGCGTGTATGGATCGCAGCAGATAAATGGCTTTCCCGGCGATGATGCGGGAGCGCGCATCACCGCTCATCGCTGGGCCGTACATACTGGGCAGCTTTGAGCTGAATGCCGCTCAAAACACCAAGTTTGAGTGGCTTCCAGCTCAATATCACCCAGTGTGTATGAGCCTTTAGCCTCCACTGCTTTGTGCACGTGCAAACTACTTTATTATAGGAATTGCGAGACTGTTGCTTATCAGATCAGCTGTTCCAGCTCAGAGACAATGCTGAATTGCTCTAGAGCATTATTGCAATTTCAACATTTTCACTTGGATACCGCACTAGAAAGGCTCCTAAATGAGGTCCAAACTATGAAACATTTTTCACTTAAAAATACTGTAAATGCAAAGTCTAATCTGAGTTCCTCATTCTACTGGTACAATCTGCCGATTAGTGATCTGATCCACCTGGGAATCAGGCAAATTCAACAAGTCGAAAATGTTTTCTTGGCAGGACTCATGCCGATCATGCATAGAAATCTAACACGAAAGTATATAATCCATGCGTATAAATCAGATATTTTCCTTAAATGCATGAAGTGGAGTTCTCTCTACAATACTCTGTCCATTTACTGAACAAGTCTTCAAAAATTGTCCAAACAATTCTACTTATAAACAGGGGTTATGTCCGCTCTGATTTGTGCGCTGACAACCCTGTAATCTCTACTTCCTACATTCCTTCCTTTGTGTGGAGTTATTTCTATACAATTGAAAGCACAGGGCAGACCAATTAAAGGACAGCAAGCTGGGATAATGCCAGCTTCCCTCCCACAGCCCCAGTCAAGATATTCAACTTGTAGACAGAGATTAACAGTTCTAAGAAGCTTTTATAAATAGAAAACATGTATATTCCTCTTGTGCCTTAATTATTCATTAACAGGGTAAATGAGAGTGTGTCACTGATATCACTAATGCTGACAGTTTGAAGAAAACATCTCACCAATCAGATGTTAGAGTTGGTTATAACAATCCGTATATGAGACCAGGAAATGCTAAGAGGCAGAATGTACTGTACGATTAAGATTTACTCCTTTGACACAGCACAGTGCCATAGGTCAGTCACTTGTGTCTTTTATAAAATTTAACTTTTATAATTTTATTTAAATATCTTTTTTGTATACACTATCATTGAGCTACAACACATAACAGCACAGTTACACTTTTCTATATAATGTATATAAAATAAATTGGAAGATAAGGTGGCACTCAGGGCTGCCACAAGAAATCATGGGGTCCAGGACTGGCAGAAGCGGCAGGGCCCCCTTCCTTTTCTCAAACTCATGGAATGCCTGGTGGGAACTGTGTCTGCAGCTCTGGCCATACTAATCTACATTGCTTTGAGAGAAACTTTTTTATGACAAATTATACTTTATAAACTCCAGTCCTGGGCCCCCTATCTGTCTGGGCCTGGGACTGGAGTCCCTGCAGTCCCCCCCTGGTGGCTGCCCTGGTGGCACTTGCGAGTCTTGTTATCCTGTTTATTAGATACTTTGTCCTACCTATGTTTACTTGGTCCCACCCATTACCAGGGTCCTTGATGATGGATTGCATCCTGAAACGTATGTAGGCAGGGGCGGATTGGCCATTATATCTACCGGGAACTTTCCCGGGAGGCCGACACTACAGAGGCCGCCGCCGCAAGTTGTGCATGCGCACTCCCACACTGACAGTTACCAGTAACAGCCTGACAGCCTGGCTGGGGCTGAGGCTGCTCAGCCGCTCAGCGGCAGGAGGCTTCCCCCAGTCCCTGTATGCGGCCCTGCCTCCACATTGGTGGGTGGCTGCTATCCATCAGAGACAGTAGCCCGCCTCCTCCCGCCCGCTGTTCTATGTCTATACCGGCGCATACAGTGCCCTGTCAGAGTGTCAATTACTACGGTATGCGGCCCCGCCTCCTTCTGCCCGCTGTTCTCCAGGACTCCGTCGCTCGGAGAACAGCGGGCGGGGGGAGGCGGGGCCGCATATAGTAGCCGCCGCCGATCGGGGATAGACAGCAGCCGCACCGTGGACCACTGCTGGAGCCTGTCGGGCACCCACGTGGAGTGTCCCGGTTCCCCCCCCCCACCGCCGATGGATCCCCTCCGCCCTGTGGCTGTCTGCAGGTGGAAGGACCAAAGGCAGGCAGAATAGCAGCTGCCATTCTGTATACAGCAAGGTACTGAAGCAGGTTCTGAAAAGTGTGTGGGGGGAGTGCTGGGGTTGGAGGTATTGCAGGTTCTAGGGGGGTACTGAAAATTCTAGAGGGGTACTGCAGTTGCTAGGAGGGTTTACAGAAGGTGCTAAAGGGTATGCTGCAGGTTCTAGAGGGTACTGTAAGTTCTGGGGGTTACTAAATGAAGCTGGATATTAAAAATGTGTGGATGGACTGTTGAAGGTGCTGTTGTTGACTACTGAATGTACTATGGGGGTTACTGAAGGGGCAAGAGGGGGCACTGCAGGTTCTAGAAGGGTATTAAAAATGCTAGGGGGTTAGTGAAGGTGCTGGGGTATTGCAGGTTCTAGGAGGGTATTAAAAGTGCTAGGGGGGTTGTGGCGCTGTGGGGCATATTTGGCACTGTGGGGCATATGTGTGGCACTGTGGGGGCATATATGTGTGGCACTGTGGAGGCATATATCTATGGCACTGTGGGGGCATAGCTGTCATGGTAGGGCATATATGTGTGGCACTGTGGGGGCATATATGTGTGGCGCTGTGGGGGCATATTATTAAACGGCATCAGTTGTGCGGCAGCGGCGCATGGGGCATAATGTGTAATGGGCATTACGGTGTAGGGAGTATTGTGTAATTGCCATCACAATGTGGGGTCTACTGGGCATCACGGTGTGCGACATAATGTGTAATTGTCATCACAGTGTTCGGTATAATGTGTAATTGTCATCAAAGTGTTCGACATAATGTGTAATTGTCATCACAGTGTTCGACATAATGTGTAATTGTCATCACGGTGTTCGACATAATGTGTAATTGTCATTACGGTGTGCGACATAATGTGTAATTGTCATCACAGTGTGCGACATAATGTGTAATTGTCATCACGGTGTGCGACATAATGTGTAATTGTCATCACGGATAAAGAGTGTATAATGATTTAAGTAGCCTGTCATGGTTTGGCCTTGATCTGTGAGGCGTACTAGGCCAATCCGCCCCTGTATGTATGATACAATGAAGTACCTGATTCACAGCATAAAAAGATTTGTGAGTTACCCTTACTGTATCTTCCATATTCCCGACGGGGGAAATAGTGGCGGGGCCCTATTCAATGCTGTCTTTACTGACAGCATTGAAGAGGGATCACGGCAGAACGAGCCCCACTTTACAAGCTGTCTTCTAGAAGATTGTCGCGATTCCGGCCGTAGATCGACAATCCAAGGCCATTTTTGCGGACACACCCCCTTTTCGCCAATCTGCATTTTTTTGTTGTAAAATTAGGTGCCTCTGCTTATATTCGGGTCGACTTATACTCGAGTATATACGGTATATATTCTTATGCAGTATGCGCATTCCGTTCATTACATTCTATTAGCTGTGGTTTACAGAGTACATATACACCTTGACAGTGGCTAAAAACTATGATTAATTATTGATCCCCCTCTAGCTTGATTTAAGATCCCATGGTGCCCCGTTTAACATACTGGCTTAAAACCCCTCACCCTATCCATTTGTCAGGGAAAAAATAAACAAAACATACAAATGGGCCAGGTAATCTGAGCCCCTCAGGGTTTATTGGACCATAGGTAGGAGCCTAGGTTGCCTGACAATCTAGCTATGCTATTACTGCAAACGTGGGGATAACTGGCTGAGGTGCTTTATGTACATAGGCCTCAATGATCCTTACTGCAAGTGCCATTGATGGTCTCTCAACCAGGGCAGTGTAACACAGGCAGAAATAAACTGCCCATATACAGTATTATGAGCCCTTAACCAATCACAAACACATACTACTAACAAAGGCACGCAAAGTAGCTCATTTGAAATAAACAGTGTTTATTAATGCAGCCTTATGGAGAACAACATTAAGGAGACCATTGATGAGGGTATATTTTACCTAGTAAAACGTAATGACAGAAGACAAGACGCATTTTGCACATATAAATACATACTAAATGCTATAGTATATGGATAATATGCAGTTACACATATTTATGTAGAGTATAACAAATATGTCTTGCACGCACAGATTTTCCCCCATACTGAACTCAACATATGCACTGAAATTAATTAGCAAAAACAGGCATTTACGCAATCGGAGAAATACACCCACGCAGACTCTCTCACACGCGGGCACCTCGCGACTTGCTGTTGATTCGCTTATGCTGGCTGCTAGCACCGTGCGACAGCAGGGTTGTAGGCTGGTTGTTGGGGTCCATTGGGTTATTGGATATCATGCTTTCCTTATACTTGCTCATCAAAGACATCTTGGCATTGTCTCCACCCGTGGAAGCGGAATTCAGAGCAAACACTGACAGAGGGAGAAAGAAAAACAGTAGCAGATCAAAACAGGTATTTAAATTCGTTCAAGGGCATTTGAAATGACAACATAATACGACAATGGCACACTCATATTTGCAGGTACTCCAAGAAGCTGTCATCCTAGCAGGTAGTAACTGTATCGGCCTTGCAGAAATCCCTATCCACATATTCAGAGGTATCAATAATAGAGAGAAAGGTGCAGATTGTGTCATTATTTTGGATGGCAGCTTGCAGCTACATTTTAGTGGGGGGAATGTCACATTTGGAGGTTTATTTATTTGGCTATGAAACTAGATTATAGTAAATTGGTCTGTCCTAAAAAATAAGCACAAAAATAAAAAAGATAAAGTGGGCTCTTTACACCCAAACGTACACATTTGTAATGCAGAAATGCATCTTGAATGATCAATAAACTTAAATGTGCTGATGCAATTGGGAGAGGCACCTTTTTGTTAGGAACAGTTATGTGGCTGGATGCGGCTAGCAGAGATCCGCAGGAGACAAGTATAAAGAGTACATTGTATCCTTTCTTTAAAAAAAAAAAGGCATTTATTTGATAAATGGATGCAGCAAGACAATAGCATGGCGGCTGAAGGTTGTAGCACTGTTGGGGGAAGTAATTCCCTTGGCAGCGCATAATTGTTCAGACCTTTCCAAAGTGAATTACGTAGGCATGAAAAGCAGAATAGTGGTTATTGGTTAGTATTGTCCATGCTCCCTTTGCATTCCCAGTTTTGCATTCCCAGTAAGGACAATAGCTTGACCTTATCTGCATAGTACCACCAATAGCTGCCCAATGCTTAATCGTGTATTCTGGAGAGGTCAAGACATCTGGGCAGAGGCTATGGTAGGAAAGGAGCTGTATTCTTAGCCAATGGTTAAAGCTTTATGAGGAAACCTCAGCACACATCTCGTTGGGTTGGAGGAATTTCAAAGCATGTTACATGCTGCCGGAACTGCTCCAGATCCCGCGGAGAGATTCCACAGGTTTAGGCTTACTGCAAGGAAAGGGTTGTCCATAACCAGAACACTAACTTAGCATATTATTTATGTACTAAACAGATCTGCAATATGGGAACCCAGATTACCCATTTTTGAAGCTGCTATGTGCGTTTTTGCATATATTATAGGAACCTGGCTTGCTCCTAGGGCCATCCTAACGCATAGGCACACTGGATAGATGAAAGGGGCCTCATGATTTTAGGGGTTATTCCAGAGGGCATCTACCTCCCAGGCTGGTGCCTCCGCAGCTTCTCGGGAAGCATGTAGAGAACGCTGCCTTGTCGCTCTAATTGTGAACACCCAATCAGAGAAGCTAGGCAGCATTCTATTCCTGAATCTCAAGCTGCAGTAGAACACTGAATGACTGTGAATTTTCTGATTGGTCGATGGCTGGAGCTATCCACCAATCAGAGTGAAGCATTCTCTACCTAACTTCAGTCTGCAGCCAGACAGTGAATGGCTGACAGCCTGCTGATTGGTGGATGTTTGGAGCTGTCCAGCAATCAGAGTGCTGATAGTAATTCACTGTATGTAAGCATATGAAGAGATGGTGTGGGACCGCAGGAGGGATAAATTCAGATTTTCTTATTTCAGTGAATGGGTGTCCAGGGCCTATTAAAATGGAGCTGTATATATACATACACTGTATGTATATATATATATATATATATATATATATGTATATATATATATATATATATATATATACACATATTATAAAATATATTGGTTACTATTTGTTTCTCTATTCTTCTATAGATGCATGTTTGCCATATTAGAACTGAGTAGTAACTACATTTTAAGTCAAATATTCTTGTCTTTGGCGGTCAGTTATTAGTTATAAGAGACACTCGAGCCGCCTCCTGTCAAACTTCACAGCCTCTTACGTGGTAAAGTGGTGTCTTTCTATAGATACCCTTAGAAACTATGACTGTCATTTAAGTGTTTTCTATTCTATTCTGCACACTTGAGACGGATAATAAATATTCAATTAATTTATAACTGTACTCAGTCCAAAAACATAAACAGAAATTGTTAATACAATAATTAGACTACATAATCAGACATTGACACAGACTGTCCTTGACATAGCGACATATAAACATCTTCACACAAAATACGTTCTTGGAATATTGTGAATTTTTAAGAAGCAGACTGTTATGACATTAGAGCACTAAGAAGGTCATGTGAGGTAAAACCTTTAGAGAATTGAAGAAATAAAACGGAAAGTATCAAACCATCTAAAGAGGACAGGTAGAGAAGTTGCCGATGGCAACCAATCCACTTCTACTTTTCATTTACCAGTACACTCTATAAAATAATAACTAGAATCTGATAGGTCACTGTGCTCAGTTTCTTTACTATTCGTCTAGTCAGGGCGACCATTAGGAAGAGCAGTCGTGTAGATTGGCACTTCCAGTTGTATCTCAGGGCGCAAGGTGTAATAGGTGATGACTGTATCAGGGAGGGACCTGCTCAGTCACTCTGACTCCATGTCCCCTACAGACCCTACCAGGCCCCACATTCACCAGCAGAGTGTATGTCTCTATGTCTCCCCCCCCCCCCCCCCCCCCATACACCAGCAGAGTATTTCTCCCTTCAGTTCACTGGTAGTGTATATCTCCATGCCTGGCCCCTCCAGTTACCAGCATGTATGTAGCTGCGTCCCATTGCACCATCAGTCACCTGTGTCAATGTCTCCATGTTAACCCAGTGTTTCGTTGTGTGTCTGACCTATCTTTTACCTCCTTTTGCTGGTGTCTCCTATTGCACTTTATATTATATCTACCCCCCCCTCCTAATTCTAACATTTATTCCCCAGCACCCACTTTTTCCTAGTGTCCCCACCATCCACCTTTCCTCTGCCATTCACAACCACTTTTCCTCTTTCCCCGTACCTTATCCTGCGCGGGAGGGCCCCTGCTGATTTTGTCAGTGCCAAGCCCACAATTTCTAATAGCAGCCCTGCGTCTAGTAGGTTTGATACATCTCCCACTAACAAAAAATAGAGCACTCAGGTTTTAAAATTTCAAACTGTTTTGTTTGCATGTGTCCATAACATATTACAAGGCAATACATTGTAATTACATGCAATGGGCTGTAGCAGATTATCTCCATATCAGCATAATGGTTTCTCTCCTATTACATATACTTGTTACTTTATAGCAACTTGACACCTGGCATTAACTTGCATCATTGTTGGGTAGTCTATTGCTCAGCAGTCAGAACATACTGTCCCCCCCCCCCCCCACACACACACACACACAGACACACACGCACTCACAAAGCTACATCACCACCAGAGTGGGGAGTGCTGCGGCATATGTGAACTGGGGTTTCTCTGTGGCACACTATAAACTGTAGACATTTTATTTGTGGTGCTGGTGGTATCTTACTTTCTGACATTATTGGCGTATTTTACTGACATTTTTATGGTTCAGGTCCTGCTCAAGTTTGTTTCTCTGGAGCCCTCACAAACTATAAACAGTAGATACAGTACCATTGAAATACCTGCCATACACTATTAACCAGAATGGATGAGCTAACCATATACTAGCCAACGGATTGTGATCTACATTCATACTGTCCATTAGAATGGTTATGTTTGGTACACTATCCCCCATCTAGCACTGTATTGTACAGTATTAGTCAGAATTAGAATTAGGGATGCTCAGACACTGCGTGGCATTAGACTGCGCATGCGCAGTCTAATCCCGAAATCCCGGGATTGGATACTCCAATCCCGGGATTGAAATCCCAGACACTTTGGGGCCGAATACCAGGATCCGGCTGATCCCGATCCTGGGATTGGCCACCCTAGTCATAATGAAAAATCGGCTATATAATGCCATCCTGTACAGGTCAGTAGTTTATCAGACTAGACTTATAATACTGATGAAGATCTATCAATTCTCTAGGAGCCAGTGTCAAAATCTATTTCCCCATACACACGGTTTGATGTGGTCTATTTTTTATTCGATTTTGCTTATATAAGCAAAATCAAATTGAAATTGAACGGAAATCGAACGCATTTGATTTCCATTCAATTCCGATGTGTGGCCCCGTAGCATCAAATTGAATAGAAAAATAGACGGTACAGTCAAGACTATATATTACAGATCTGTACTATGTAGTCTAAATTGAATGTGTTTGCCTTGTCATGCAATTCGATCCCGATTTGATCCCAATCGAATCGGGATCGAATAGCAAGGCAATCGCACCGTGTGTACACACCGTAACAGTTTAAACAACTTAAATAATACTGTGTTTTAGTAACTCTTTGCCTCAAATGCGTAATAAAACTGTTCTTTCTTATTTCAATTGACATAGGAAAATTCAATTGAACCCGTTGATGTAATGGGCGTGAAAATGGGCCCTTTATTCTTGCCCGTTAAATGAAAGCTTAAGGGGCATTCACATACAGAATCCAGTTTAAGCTCCTGGACCTTGGTGTAAACATTGCCATGGCTTGTGAAAAAAAGACCATTTAATGAACATTTTTTGCTCAGGCTCATAAAAAAAAATCCTTGCAGGCTGACTTCAGGGACTAATTGAATAGCCCCTGGGGATCAATTAGCCTGCAGTGAATTGAATTCCCCCCTCAACAGCCCCCCTTCTTCAACATTGATTTATGCTTTTGAAAATAATTTAAATATTCACTGCTTATTTTTAAAGTAATCTTTTACTAATGATAGCATCAGTCATACTGAAGCAGATTAATAAAAAAAACACAAATTATTACTGAAAAAAGGACTGTATTGGTCAGAAAAACGACCATAAATTTGTAGAATTTGAGCAGTGCTTATAGAAAAGGGCTTAATAATTATTATCTTTTGTATAGAGTAATCATTTTTTTATATATTATTATCTTAATACCCACAGATACTTGAGTAAGCTAGGCAACTGCCAAGAAATGTGGAAAATTAACATATACTGATGTGCAAGATTATAAGTGTGATTCTATGATCTGCCATTAACACCTGTATATGTCAACTACAGGGGTACGCTTAGGACTCATTATCACATTATTTGCATCTCATCAAGAAGAACATCTGGTATAGTCAAGACTCAGCTTTCACCTCCTGTACATTGCAGTATCAATAATTAGTCAGGAATGTAATACTGCTATGTATGTCGCATACCTTTAGCCATATATAATGTTTTATCATATACAATTAAATCTAAAAGAATACAACAAATAACAAAATAAAAAAAAATTGATTTCTATTTGTTTTCCAAAGACATTTCTCTTCTGGAGTATGGTGCTGTCTACATTACTTCATGGTTTACTTAGTCATTGGCTATATTGCTTCATGGACAACAAAATCAACATTGATGTACTGTATTGACCAATGTATGAATCATTGTACCAAGCCAATAAGTAGCCTTATAACAACACAAAGTATATGGGTTTTTTTTTCCTCTACAGGGGATTATATACACATTAGTGCAAATTGTCAGGATATCAACAGAGAATAGAGAGTTCTGAACTCAAATTGAAACTTCAAGGAGAATTCTAAAAAGCTCATCATCCACGACCAAGCCTTTCAGATAGAAGTTTGAAGGCTTCTTCTATTTATCGAGAATGTCTACACAATCAACATACACCCAACCTTTATGCTTTTAATGAACCAGTCCTAAGTTTCTGTAGGGGATGTGGGGTTGGCTATAATTTACTTTCATGGTGGGGATAGTCAAAGGGGAAGTCTAGACAGATTTATTTGGGGCAAATGCAAGAGTATCATCATTCTTGAACTGAATTTTTGGTTTAGGGACACTTATTTCTATAACTAGTGCTCATATTTTTGTGTCTATAAACCGTCGGGAAAAAAGAGTAACATACTGTATAATAATCTTTTTGGTAAAAATATAATTGATGTGCATATTTGCATTGGCATTCAAAAGTATGGCCGCTTTACTTGCTACTACTGTATGTGTAAAAAAGTATATACAAGGTGTAATTCAATATAGACTGTAATAGAATGGTACCAAAACTGGTGCCAAAATTATCAAGAAGAATAAGTATTCTATGACCCTATTATCATAGCGCTAGATAACCGCTGTTTAGCTCACGGAGGTCAAAGAAATCAAGACATCATGACTAGGTCATAACCCATAAGTCCTATCTGGGTGGGATCAATAAACCTAATGCCTCTTGGTTGGGTTGCTGATTATAGAATTGATGATTGTGACCTCCAGTCTTAGCAAGCTTCAACCAGTGCTACATTATTTATATCTATTTAAAACATACAAAAGATGGGATGTTGCTATGGGCAACATCCACTCTTCAATAGAACTCCCATCATAGTAAAAAACAAACAAACAGTGTTTGAGGGCACATTGAGTAACAATACCAGGCATGCTGATAACTATTAATTACTTTAAGCTGTATTTACAGTTATTAGAGTATATAGAGTATAGCTAAAGGAGATCATTTGATCTCGTATAAACCATGCTGGATGAAAGATACTACAGTATTTATTATATTTTTGCATACAGGGAACACATTGGGCCGTATTCAATGCGGCCAGCGAGGGGGTTAAATGGCGAGGATCGCCGAAAACAAATGATCCTCGCTGTTTGACACCCGTGCTGGCCACTCACCCTATTCTATGTTCCGGGGGAACCCTCACTGTCAGGGGACTGTGAGGATTCTCCCAAACAGCGAGGCTCACAGTTAATGCAGGAAGCCCGCTGCATTTACCATGAGCCTCGCTGTTTTAGCGGCAGCACATGCCATTTCCCCTTCGCTACAAAAACCCAGCGAGGGGGAAACGGCGTGTGCAGGGGGTCAGTTGAATACTGACCGTGCTCACTGTCACAGCTTGCAAAAATCATTGAATGCACCCCATTGTCTGATTTGCACGTGGCACATACAGTATATACTGTACTGTGCAGATTTATTTGTAACCTGCAGTTTAGAGTTGGAATTGGAAGCGCATTCCTCTCATCTCTAAAGTTGATCATACTTTTTAAATTGTTTTCCAACATGATTTTGCCAAGATGCAAAACTGCACATTCTAGGAGGATTTATTGATAATGCTAAATGCGGTCAAGGACTATTAAACAAACCTATTTTCTTATGAACATTCCTTCATTATAGGAAGGTATAATTTGCACTATATTCACTTTTATCATGGTGGTGCCAACAATCCTGAAATGTGCAAAGAGAAGGTACTGTAGGCTTGGTTTGATGGGCCGTTCTGGCCAGACAGTAAACTGGGCTGGCTGAACAACACAGCCTCCCGGAACTCTGCTCAGCCAGGTAGAACTATACTCAGCCATCTGCATACAGGGACCACAGAGACATGGGTTGTGCCATGAGGCCAGGTCCCTTTGACTCATAATTCAGCCTCTTAAGCTGTGACCCTGCTCCTTTTTACAAGCACGTACTATGAGCTATTTTAAAGTCCATCCCTGACTTTAGGTGTATGACTGCAGAACCCAGGACCATAATAGGGCACTTCTTTGCCATGAGCCAAGCTTTGGTGCCCCCATGAGGCCACATAAGAGGGAGCTGAAAGCAAGAACCTGGGTTCTGGGCTTATGATAACATATCTCCAAACTGTCAGGACGACCATTCTATCCCACCCCAGGCTTGGCAGTGGAGATGGCAGTTGAGAGACCCCCTGTTACTTAGCAGAGCAGTGGTGAGTAGACACTGTGTGCAGCGCCTGTTCACTGGCGTCAGAGGGGCGGAACGCATGCCAGCAGGTCACACAGCGCTGGTTATGCCCCATAGAGATGAAAAGAGGAGGCGTGGCTTGCAGAAGTGGCAAAGTCACGGCTCCTTCAGATGAGACCACGCCGCTTTTGTGGGCACCCTCGCTAGGCAGATGTTCCCCGGATGACCTCGCCACCAGAGCTGGCCCTAGCTAGTTAGATGCCCTAGGCAAGATATTGGTTGGTGCCCCCTAGCACTGCTGCTAGTTCCGCCCCTGACCCATTGTTCCTTATTCACATTTCACCACAAAGTATTGCTCCTTATTCACACTACACCATACAGTAGTGCCCTTTAAACATGTTGCGCTACACCGTAGTGCACACTATACACATACTTCCACACATTAATGCCCCTTACACATTATACCACAAATTAATAATGCCCTTATACACATAACGCCACAAATATTTGCAACCACTTAAGCCCGCCCCTGCACAGCCCTCACCTGGCCTGGAATCTGCAGATATTGAAGCCTGGGCTTGCTCATGCTGGCTTAGTTGTATCAGCTGCATTCCCCATACCATTCAAAATGCCCTAAGCATTTGCCTAGTTTGCCTATGCCTAGGACCGGCTCTGCTGGCCATTATATTGGGAGGTATGTTATATGCACATGCTGAGTGCCTCTACAGTCACCCTACAACCAGATACAGGGGCTAACAGGGCAGCACACCCCTCATACTGCTTTGGAAGTACCTCCTGAGTTTCAGAGATAAACATAGACTCTGAAGACATAATTAAGCTTTTAATGGAATAAAAGTTTGTTCTTTTAGAACACTTTTTTTATAAACTGTGATATAAAGATTGTCAATAACGTTAACATAATGTTCTGTCATCAAACAATCTAAACTAAATGTAATAAGTAGGATTTTTTTAGTATTGATGGAACTGCAGGCAGGAGAATCGTGCGTATAATGAGGCCTCTAAAGCATGAATTTTAAGTAGAACGCAGAGCAATTGGGCAGCAGAAGCACCACTCCAGAAACATGGTTAAAAAAAAAATCCCACGGCTTTTATAGATGCCGTAAAAGCACCAAAAAAAGTAACACACACATTTTCCATAAGTGTTTTAGAAAACAGCACAGCTTTTTCCTTTGTACGTGTCACTGACAGCCTTTCAGCACCGCATAACAGGAGATAGCGCTCTCCAAACAAGGGCAGGTTCTTAAGAGCAAATCATTCAGTCACTTTCTTTCAAAACCACTAAAAAGAAAAAAACATGCATCTAAGTTGCTATACGAATTGTAAATCCAGCTAAAGAATCTTGAAAATGCCTTTTGCACTTTAAACGAAAGTCAGGCAAAAACTACTCTCAACTTATTGAATAGTTTGCACAAAATGGAGCCTCCTGGAGCATTATTTATTATAAGAAGCAGATGTATGCTTAGTTTTCTCGTCTCTACATTTTTTAAATAATACCAAAAGTACCAAACCTCTATTCTATATGAGTTTTCACACTAGGGGACTTATTCAGGTTAGCTAAGTAAGTAGCGGAAATTTGCTGCCTACTGAGCAGGTAAAAGCCACCCTTTGCCAAGCAAATAGCTGCATTTGGATGTGTTCGCTTACACATACATTTGTGCTGCCATACGGGCGAAAATTAATTTGATGGTCATAAATGAATTTAGCATTTTTATGTAATAGAGCATGGATTATGTGGAACAACAGCGTCTCTGAGTGTATTTTTGATGCCCGGACTAATGGTTGGATCTGGTTGGAGGAAATCATTTTTTAATGGATAAAGATGTTTTAGTTCTGGAAAAAGCTCCATCAAGCTCAGTTTGCTCTAATGCTATCACCATACACCAGAAATGGTGGAGATGACGCATAATCTTACATAACAGGGGGTGCTGCAGAGCTTAATACCTGTGCTATTTACTACTGTATATGGGATAATATCATGCCTCATGACTGTCCTTCTTTCTGTGGGAATGTCCCGGTTTTCTGAGGCCGCCGGTGTCCCGCGGCAGGGGGAGAGGGGGCAGTTGGGACTCGGAGACCCCCCAATCTGACGAGAATAGACGCATGCGCACAGTCTATTCAGCACTGCCGAGGGACAGAAAACCGAGGGCGTGGCCTTGGGACAGCATCATCTGCATGACCATGCCCCCTTTCTGAGGCACGCTGTCCCGTTTCCACAAGACTACAAGTTGGGAGTTATGTAATATGCATAATACTATTATACTAAATAACCTAATAAACTCACAGCTCTAGTTTTCCCTGTTTTATCAGATCGATATGAATAAGCTACAATGCATTCTCATCTCTCATAATAACATGTTCATCTCACAAACAAAACTCATTCATAAAATAAAGAACAATATTTTAAAAATAAAATCAATGTAATGGTATCAGCACTTTAAGTACTTCCCAGTAATGTATTATGAATTCAAATCATGGATAGATAACTATACCAGATGGTGGTATGCTAAAATAAAAGGGGGTGGGGGGGATGGAGCTGTCAATTTATTATCTTAGGTTTACTGGGCAGTTTAGTATATACTATAAATCAAAAACTATATGCTGTACATAAGCCAATATCATCCAAATGTGAAAATCTAATTGATACGCTGGGAATTAATGCAGCAACAATGTCCCCTTACTGTTCTTAGTTACTTTATACTTAAAAAAGTTCAAGCCAAGTAAATGACTAGAAAACAAATAATTGGAGAGTGCAAGATGACCGCTGACCATTTCACACCTTAGAATAGAATAGTGATGCAATTTGTCATAGTCAGTGGCGGTTGGAGGAGGGGCTGCAGCACAACCCAAAATTAAAATAGGGGAGCACCACCAACTGCCACAGAGTCCTTTTGGAATGGCCGTTGCTGTGCCACTGTTTGAATTTTGAACTGCACTGCAGATTCTAGAGCCTCCTCTGATCATAGTTCATTTTGCCTACCATTGCTTTCTATTACATGCATCTTTGTAAGCATTGGTATTGCATGATTTGAGACTCATCTATTCTTTAGGTGACATGGAGATAATCTGCTACCAGAAACCAAGCTCCATCTGCTTCTTAACAAACCAGGCCAAACGCCCAATTAAGTATCGGCTCATCAAACATGGACACAAAACCAGCTATAAACCACCAAATCCCACCGCATGGGATTTGTTGGCTTGCGGCTTAATGCAATGGGTCCTGCCACTGAGCACACACCAGGAGTGAGGTCCATGGTGTTCTTATCATTGCATCCCTGGAGGGAGTCCAGAGTACGGGACACCTGGCTGCCAAAGTCTTCCCCACCATTCATGCATTCCCGCTGTAGGTGGTGACGTAGCTCAGTGACATCATACTCGTAACCGTCAAGGATAGGGGTTTCGCGGATGCCGAGGGTTCCTCCTGGGTGGGTGGATTGTCCGCGGGCATTGCGGAGACTCTCTCGCCCATGGCTGCCTCCAATAAGCACCGATGGTATGTAATGGATCTCATTGGCCGCTTCCGCACTTGCGCTCTTCTGCGGCTGGGGTGCGCGCCTCCTCTTGCACCAACGGCGTCTTGTGTATAAGATAAGGAGCAGGCACAGGATGCATAGCAGGAGGGCGATCATTCCACCCTAATATATTGGGAAACAGAAAGAATATAGAAAAAGTATTAAATTAAATGAACGGAACAAATTCACCGCAAACAGCCAAGTTGGGGACAAAGAGGACAGACACAATAACTGAGTTTCTGAAACCATGTTTTGCATATTGCAGCCATATAAAAATCTTTGATATCCGGGCAGAATGAAACTGAATAATAGAAGATAAAGAAAAGTCAGCTTGAACAAGATTTATTATCATATCACTTTATTTCTGTATTACATGTTAAATTAGTTCTCAGGAATCGCCAAACAATTCTCTCGCCGCTGTTTACATTAAATTAACAATGGAGCTATTTTATGTAAGTTCTGCAAGGGGAAGCGCTGGGTATATAATACCAGAACATTTCATATTCCGTTACCGTACATCATAGTTTTGTATTTTTTTTTTTTTATTTTACTATTCCTTCCCTTTAAAATGAAAAATGCAAGTTTGGGCATTCAACACCTAAAAATCAATTTTGGAAAAAAATATATGACTTTCCCGAGTGCAGCTAGCAGGACAAAAGCAGCTGCTTACACCAGAACAAGATATTAGCTCCTGTTTATATACCCAGCAGAACAAAATATCCAATCTCGTTAACTTCTCCACATGAACGCTTGCTGCAAACAATGTGACACGGTTATAAATAGGAGGTTTAGGGTGTACAATATTGCAGTAGTATAGTCAGTGGTGTAAGTTCCTCCCAGTTGCCCTGAGGCAAGATAAGTATTGGTGCCCCCCCCCCCACACACACACACAGACACACACACACCCTCTTATATATATATTATGTATATTGTGTTTAAAATAGAGAGTTACATCTATGGTCCCACTAGGATGGGGAGTCAGCCACATAACCGGTTTCAATTAAGTAATTCAAACTTGCAGGAGAAGAGAGGTGCCCTTGGGAGCAGGAGCCCAGCGGCAGATGACTCCATTGCCTCCCAGAGTTTTGCCTCTGAGTATAGTTAACCGCTAACCACATCTCAGCTATGTCAGTCTGGCTTGTTTTAGTTCCACTGTAATGGATGGTGCCATAAACTTTGCTGATTAGCAATCTATAGAATATTTAAGATTTGTTATTAAAAATCGTTTCACATCTGACCCTGCAGCCAGCAGCAGCTGGATTCTGAAGGAGGAATAAGATCTGATAGAGTCTGGCATGGTTTATGTTTAACCTGGGCAGTTTTAAGTATGTTATACTCCGAATCTAAAGCAATATGGGTATTTTAATTAAACATAAGATAACATTTAATTGCACAGAAACAAGAGATGAAGAGTGAAAAGATCAGTAATAAACTTGATTTCTACGAGCTGGGGGGAACTGTCCACAGACGGTGGTGCTGAAACGGCTCTCTGTGTGATAAGTGGATATTTAAAAACTATTTACTCCAATATAATGTTTCTATAATTATATTCTTCGTACAAATAGGTTTCTATGCTGTCAGCAGTAATGGTTGGATGGTCTGGGAAGAAATGGGTTGCTTTCATTTCAAAAGAAAATTATAGTTAAAATAGAGCTTGTTTCTCTATAATGATATAGCATGGAGAGAGAGAGAGGGTTATATACTAGAATAGAGGTTAGGGTAAGATGCACTTGGAGTTGGGGAAGAACATTAGGAGGAAGGGAACAAGGGAAATGGAATTGGAGGACTCACTGTGATGAAAAATATGGCATTGATGGAGTTAATGAAAAGTGACAGTGACTGGTGTTCAATTGCTGGTGTGCCCTTGGTGCTGTGCTGTGAAGAATCAGCTCTGTCTTTATTCACACAAGTGGAATAAGTGTAAGGAAAATTGATCCATTTGCTGCACATTATAATTTTGTGTCCTTTATAGCTCTCAAGAAAATGTAGACTATCGTACGTTGTCCAGAATCAAGAGCACTCAACCTACCTTGTCTCCCCCCCCCCCTTCTTTGAATCTTCCCCTCCATGCAACATTGCCTCACCCTCTGGTCTATTTTCATGCAGAACAGACCAAGAAAGAAGAAATGCTGCAGCTCCTTTTGCTGGAAACTTTAAAGGGCGTTCTGATGGCTAATGACAACCAAGATAAGACAGCAAAATGAAGCCCTGCTGAGAAGCTGGTGGTTTAGTAGGATCCTGTACATCAATAGCTTAACTGTTCTTCCATCACTGTCTGTTACTGATCTAACATAAGCAATGATGGCTGCATAGGAGGAGGTCAATGAGTATAGAACTGCTCACGGTGTCCCTGGACTGTTCACATCACTCGGGGAAGGTTGTAACTGGCTTGTCAAAATGTTGTAGCTTTTAACATAACATGTGCACAATGCAAAGAAACAGTTATATAGTGCAGTATGTGAGAAAAGCCTGGGATCCCTGTGGTCTGCCCTGCGGCAGTAATCAGTGATAGTGCACTGGTTGCAGATAGTGGAATTCAGTCTGACAGGCAGCGATAAAGGAACGATCATTGCGACTGGGTACTCTGGTATAGGGTTGGTTGTGCCATGGACTGGGCCTACTTTTAAGAGATGGCAGAGGTCAGTTATCGGACACAAAAGACAATGGGTGTGCTGTGTATTTCGTTTTTTGGAAATGCATAATAGTGTATTTCTACACATACAGTAAGCATAGTACAACGCATTTCAAGATTCATATCATATGCACCTAGTAGGCAAAAGTGTACTAATGAGCAAGTCTACATGTGATCAGGCCCTATGGGGGAGAGCAGCCAATAATATTCTAGCTATCGTTTTATAGAATGTATAACTAGGAACTTTCCTTGGAGAGGATTGATACAATTGGTCCAGGTCCAGATGAAAGGAAGACTTCTCGGCACTTTATGCAAAACTTCAACATACTGCCCCCAGACCAACCCCTCACTGCCACCAATATCCAATTCCAGCATGTTACTTGAAAGTGTGCAGATGGCATCGTAGAAATCCCACAGTTACCACCTGAATTACGTACAACAAATATGTATTCTTCATAGGCATGATTAATTTTGTGATAAGCAGACTTGGTGGGGGCCCCCCAGATCCTGGCACCCTAGGCAGCTGCCTAACGCTGCCCAATGGTACAGCCAGCCTTGCTCTATGTAAGAACACCTAGTAGAAGGTGTCAGTCTTGCACCGCCAATTCAAATATTATTGACCATTGGACTAGCTCCTCTAGTCAGGAGGGATTTCTGTGATACTAACACATGCATGTAACCTTACAATTACACAAAAGTAAACCCAGTCTGTAACATGGCAGGAAGGAGCTGATTGGCTGGTACTTTATCGCTCTCCATTTCATCAATTTTTTTAAACTTGGTGCATATGGCCCCATGTTTGAAATAATAATTGCACCCATAGTTACTATAGAACCAAATAGAATCGATAATTTGGCTGGATTAAACATAGCACAATTTGATTAATGGCCGTCCTGTTGAAATAAAGATTAAACTGAACTTCACAAGCAATGAAGTTGAAGTTGACTAAAAGGTCTCAACAGCAGCCTAGTGTGCCATGGTCTAAAGAAGTTCCAGAAGAGAGGAGAAAGCTATATATATACAGTATATGCACCTAGACAGGGTTACAAAGCCATTCTAGGGCTAGAGACTCCAGTGTATCAGAGTTAGATCTATTATCTACAAATGGGGGAAACTCAGTGCAGCAGTGAATGTGTCCAGCCTAATAAAGGGGCAGTATCAGACCCCTTCGTCTGGGCCCTGTGTCCGATGGTGGGGGATTTGCACATGTACGAATAAGAACATGGGAAAACCTCGAGAGCGAACCGATTCGGCGAGTTTCACACTCGCCTAGGACCGGGGGGAGCAGGGGGCGGGATCAGAAGAGAACCCTGTATTTTATGTTGTTTCCTTTGTGGGGCGGGAGGCTGATGTTACATGATGTAAGCACCCGTCCCCTTTTCGATCATCTTTGTCCAGGATAAGAGTATAGACTTACTTTTATCCATGAAGGGAAAAAAATAATAATTCAGTCGTCAATGACCATCAAATTATTTTTTGTCCAGGTGGCCGCATGCAAGACGTTATCATTCACATCCCCTGCATGCTAGTAACGGGATCTAGGCGGTGGAGGGGGGGGGGCATTCAGCGGGCAGCATTTATCTGTTCTCTAGGCTGCTAGTATACGCAGGCTAGTGACCAGGTCTGAATAAGGCCCCAATTCCTCCAAGAACGCACCTTCCTCATTTTGGTGTTGCTCATGAGCACGGTAACAATTTCCGCCCACACAGGTACATCAAAAAGGGTCTTCTGAGGGAATGTGGATCACCAATGAATGTTTGTGTTTTTAAAAGTTGTTTGAAAAATGTAACCTATTTTACACCAATGCCCTCATTCTAATTCCCCCGGGACCAATGGTTGGGGCCTGCGCATGTGCATATTTAGTTATGTGCAGGCTTTCTGTGCGAGCACCCTCGCCGACTTGCACTGTTGGCATGGCACTCACACAGTGGGGGGGTGGAGGTGGGCAGACAGGGGCGGTGGTGGCAAGGGGGCATGGGAACGCTCAGCATTTCATGGGCATTCCCATGCAAACACTGGGATTTCCGATGCAAATGGCGGCATGACGTGGGGTGGCGAGGACGGGCGGCTGATGTCACATGGTGTCAGCCGCCTGCCCTCTCTTCGGCCGGATGGCCTCAAGTACATATCAGTCTCCACTGACTTATATTTGGGTTCCCTGGAGAAATCATTCTCCAGGGCTCTATGTCTTCAACTTTATTTTAAGTTAAATTTATATTGGTTAGATTTATATGCTTTACTGCAATAGTTAACGTTTTATGCCAGGACGTTGAATCTCTGCATCAGGCCAGTAATGTCCTTTGTACGGTCCTGATTTCCCTCACGCTATCGGAGTGATGTGGTATTTCTGTCTCAGCAGTGCCTGGGATTTTGTTCTGCTGAAAATCCAATGTAAATGTAATGGTCTCATGTGGGAGAATACAGTATGGTCACATTTCCCCTCTTTTAACAACTGCCTGACCCCATCACTTGCTGGCACACTCTCAGACACCAGACCCATCAGCACAATTCTAGCATTTGCCTTTTGTTTTGACATTTTTTGGCATTTTGTAAAAAAAAGTACAGTTGATGGACTATGAAACATTAAGACCTCTGAAGACAGTCAATATGTCAAAGGAGCAAAAAGTTGGTTTATTAAGTATTCAGAGAGTTTGCTTATATTTTTCTTCAAGCTGAACACTGGAAAAAATAGAAGTTTTATGGTGGGTGGTAATGGTTGATTTAGACACTGGAAACCGACATGATTTTGAGGTTATCGAGAGCAGATGAATAAAATAAGGAAAGTCTGGTACTATTAAAGAGTTTTGAACTTACTACAGATGGAGCGTCTCTCGGCCAGTGCTGTGGCACACCAGAATGCCCCCGCTGGCGATCGCCGGCTGAGAGGCACTCCATCTGGCTGGGACGCGCGGGCGGAGGGGTATGCAAACCCTGCCCATCTCCACTTCAGGGAGTCGGGCAGGGTTGTGGGGGGGTGTGGGGAGGCGGCGGGGACCAGCGGACAGTCTCGGGTAGGCGGCGAGGACCGACGGGAGCTCAGTCAGAAGGTGCCGGCGGCTGGGGGGCCTTCCGGTGGCTGGCAGTTGGCAATCCGACTGACAGACCCCCGCTGAATGATAGTGGCTCCATCTGTACATTGTTCATAATATTAAGCGGTGCATAAAAAAAGTTTGACTACTGAAGGTCGACAGGGCTTTGTTCAACACCTGAATAAGTCAACATGTTTAAGGTCCACAGGGTCGACACATACATTAGGTCGACAATGGGAAAGTCAAAGGTCAAACAGTCAAGTTTTTCATGTCGTTCGCTCCGGGGGTTTGCGCATGCACATATTTGCCCCAAACATTGCCCAGGGTAGCGAATTCACCCCGCACTGAGCGGGCCTGAATCACCCCTAATTCTTGTACAACCCTTATTGTACCTTGTTAATGTTTGTTCTGTCCCATTCAGCCACTCAGTGCGGAAGGATCTCAAATCAATGGTAAGTTAGAATATATTTACAGGCGTATGTGATTATCCTATAAAACTACACTGACGTATCTCTATAGTCTAATCCATCTACAATATCGGAAACACAAGGACTAAAAGTGACTGATCTCATTACTGATCCCGGTGTAAACCATTAGTATTGTCAGCCCAGTCTAAATCCAAGTTGACACTGTGGGGTATTTACTTAGATGGGATTATCATCAGACTGCCGCTTGCATTGCGCATGCGTCAAGGTGCTGCTGCGTACCCGCACACAATAGGCATGCCTCCGCAAAGTGATTGACATGAACTGACCATTGGGGGCTGTTAACATGGTGAAATCAGGGCAGTGTTGGACTGATCCACATGGATACAGGGAAACCCCCCGGGTGGGCCCCAATACCTGGGGCCCCACCTCCTCTTCAAAGGAATCAAGTTCCAACCTGTGCACTTGAATTATACTTATTAGATATGTTACATTACATTCCGCAGGACTATGGTATAGATTCTACCGTGCACTGCTGTTATTAATCTGGTACATTGTCATGCATGAACTAGCAGTGTGTACTATATATATTTATCAAGGAACCCAGACCATGCACCATCTAATGGTTAGCCCAGTCACTGTGGTAGCTGGCCACACCCCCTCTGGAGACTGACCACACCTCTAAACATGAGCCCCATTCACTGTACTTCCTGGTTGGACCCTTCATGCCACAGTCCAACACTGTATCAGGGAGTGATTGTAAAAATGCAGACGGGTGATTGCTGTTTTCAGGGCGTGTATCTGACGTTACTGTAGGTGCGAGACCCAAAATATCACTCATGCAGCCGGTACCTCTCATAGACTCTTAAGCAATGCACATGGGTCTTTGCATCACATCGGAACGGATGTCAATCACATGCTTTTCAAGCAAATTATGCCTGAAATCACATTAAAAAAGTGGCCAAATCGCATGTGAATCGCCCAAGTGTATGGGCACATTTACATTGATCATGTTTAGATGTCATTTCTCCAATTCGTGTTAGACAAGTAACATTTAATTAGAGATGTGCGGGTTCCGATATATCCTTGGATCTCAAAGCGGAATCTTATTGGCTATCGACTGTCACATGTTTTGGATAGCCAATAAGAACAGTTTGAATAAAACCGGACTTGTGCTAATTTGGCGATAAGTACCAAATAAATCTGAACCCACACTCTCTACATATAGGACCTTACACAGGTCCGTTCGCACGGGAACCAATGGGGTGTTACTGTACATGTGTTACTAGATAGAACTGAGCTCCCAAACATCCGATGGTTCTAATACTGTACTTCTGAAAAGTACAGTAATTGTCTTTTAAATTAGATAAAACTTGGCTTCCTTTGCTAAAGCTACTAGTTTCATTGTCCCAATTTATACCTGGATAGTTAAATTCACTCATAAGCCTCAGAACATTTGTGTTGGCTGCCCTTTCCATTTGTACTTATAATTTAATTTCAGTGCAAACATTTATGCTAGGTGGCCTATAAAAAACCTGAATCAGTACATCAATGATGTCTGAGTCTCCATTTATATCTAAAGGCCCCCATATATTATTATGCAATGAACATGCAATTTGGGCTATTTTCCTGTGATTGCAGCGAACAATCGCAGGAAAAGAGCCCAAATTGCATGTGAATGACATAGAAACATAGAATTTGACGGCAGATAAGAACCACTTGGCCCATCTAGTCTGCCCCTTTTTAACAGCAGGTTAGATGACAGCAGGTCTGATGCCGTGCTATGTCCCATGCACATTGCCTGCTAGTCCAAATGGCTGTACAAGGAATCTCTTGGTTTGCTTCCGAGCCGGGCAGACTTGGCTGGGATCCCATGCGATATAACGCATGAAAAAGGATCCTGCCGCCTGGGACCTTCCCAGGAAGCTCAAGGGGTGATTAATGGCGACCTCTCCAAGGGCAGAAGTTGCCCTAATGTATGCCCGCTTTTAGTCACAAGGTCTCGCAAAACAGGGGCATTGTAGTGGCATATTGCTGCTGTTTTTTTTTTTTTTTTTTATACTGCAATGGCGGTCACAATGGACCACCGCCCAACTTCCCCCGGATCGGGACAAACATTGTGATTGTAGCATAATTTGACACTGACACTTCCCTTTAAAGGGATCACAGTTGGCAACTGCAGTATGCATCGTCATTATCTGCACAGATACAGTATCCTTAGGTTTTTAAACAAGCTTTTAGATACTGTAGGCAGACCTGTCCACCTTTACGAACATGCTATAACCTTCCATCTTCACTGCAGACATAACATTTATCCTGCCAAGTCTCAGCCAGACCAACTATGTCATAATTATCTTTCAACACCATTCATTCTGGTCCACCTGTTGTGCTTGGCAGGATCCCAGCAGTTGTTACCGTACATTTGATATTTTTACAGCCACTTAGCTACAGCTTATCTTTCCTGCCTCTACTTTCTCTACTGCCTGTGGTAGAAATATTGTTGTGTTGCCCGTATTCCCGCAATCCCATTACCGCTATTGCCAGCTCAGGATGGTTATACCAAGGGCCAGAAGTGGCAAATATGCTTTATTTAATGAAATATATATTTTTCTAACTGTCATTCTTCAAACACAGCCTGTAACTTGTAAGTTAGTAGCTGATTGGCTGGCACTTTTTCTCTTTTAATTTTATCTCCGTCCAAAGCTTAGTAATTGGACCACTAAGCTTGGTGGTCCTGTCTAGGGAATTGCCAAGGTTGCAGATTATTCTGTTTCCTCATTATTCATTGGATACACCTAGTAGTGCCAACATCTCTGTGAGAGAGGAGCAAAATATTGCCAGCAACGCTCACATTTGTTATATAAATTCAAATACAAAAATGTTGTAAAAAAAAAAAAAGGGTAAAAAAAGATGATATTTCCTGTATAAGGTAAACATTACAGGTCATGATGATGAATAACAATGTTTGCTTGGCAAATTTCACACCTATTTTGCCAAATTCACTTGGCACTCAAAGGGTTAATGTCACACTTTGCCGGACACAAATGCAAACTTTTTGGCATGCTGGGGAAATACTGGCAGCTCTTTCAGGTAGCGCACAGCATTTTACAGTTGTATAGCACCTCCCAAAATGTTGATGTTGACATTGTGATTCTTGACAGTACTAATGTAGGGTTAAATTAGGGTTAGGGTTAGCCTTCCACTTCTTCGTTTCCACTAACTTTTATTTGCTATGGCAGGAGAAATCATTCTCCTGCTGTGTAGACATGCGAGGGGGTGTGTTTTCATCCCCTAGCATGTTAAAGAGGTTGAATCAGCGTTGGCGGAGGGGGGGAATCACTGAAGCTGTTACAATATACCTAGAGAATACGGACCTGGGCCAAGTGCCCCATCCCCTTTGGGCCGGTGATATCAATAGAGACCCGACAACACCTCCCATCCGACGCATTCCAACCTTTTATTCTGTAAAAGATCTACTGTATATAAGGTCAAAATGCATCAGTATTTTCATGTGTCGTGTTGGAATTTTCATGTGTTGACCATTGGCATGTCAACCTTTTACGTGTGTCGACCTTTTGTTTATGTCAACCTAGTTCATATCAATATTTTTCTTGTGTCAACCTACTGACTGTTAACCTAGACACTGTCGATCTATCAAAATGGAAGGTTGTGACAAGAATCAGGTGCACAGGTATATACCACAAGTTTAATTATAGTGACACACAAGTAATATATATCATCTCTCTCTCTCTCTCTCTCTCATATATATATATATATATATATATATATATATATATATATATATATATATATATCTAGTGTCTAGTGTCTCTGTGTCTCCACTGAAAAGCCACCCAAGGCCAATGTGGGCATTTAAATCAAGACCTGCATGCATCCATAGTTCCCAAGAAGAACTGCCATGTTCTACTTCATTTGTAATTAAAGAAACACAGAGGGCTGATTAAGCCTGAAGGGGCATAAACCACTAAGGGTTCTTCACAGGTTACACAGTGCTGTTGGTCACATGTATGTTAATGAGGATGGGCACAAGGCCTATCAGAGCAGGGGGAGGGTTCTAGACAGGGTAGGAAGGGATCACAAGTTATAGTGATAGACTCTCTGTCTGAAGAAGCCCCACCCACCCTGCCCTCTTTCTCTTCTTCTCCGGTGGCGGTAAAGAACGGTCATTCTTTAAGAACTCTGTGTGTGTGTAGGTAGTGGGGTGCACTCTCCCTCGACATCGATTGTCATGGGCCATGCTTTTGTCCGGGGGGTGGCCGTCACCACCAGGCCGGGTGGCTGACCAGGGAGAGTGATCACCAGCGATGTATGTATGCATAGTGATCTTTAACCCCACCTTTCCTATAGTGACCGTTCTTTAGTGCTGCCACTATTTTCTAGTCATAGTTTTAGTTGTCAAAATAAATTTGACATTCTTTTGAAACGCCAGCACTTTGTGTCCGTGTCTTATTTTAGGTTAAGTTATTTAAGTTTAGAGTTAAGGTTGTGTTTAGGTTTGTCAACAGACAAGGTGTAAACCGGGAGGATACCCGATGGTGAGTTTATACCTAGGAGATAAGAAATACTAACGTTTGCTTGAACTTGCTGAGTAAGGTTTATTTTTCCATATTAAGATACATTAATATTCTGCGAGAAGGTAATGGGACACAGTGACACAATATTATTCTAAGCAAACAAAGGCTTAATCCCAAAGACAGTAGGGTTGAGAGAGACAAAGTGAGCGGCATTCACTAATATAAGGACCTGGAGTCGTGTTGACAGCTCATTGCTTTTGTTCTAATTATTCACATAATATATTAAGATGTGAGCTGGGAGTGTGATGGATGGAAGGGGAAATAGAATGTGGAGAGGGGAATTCAGACAGCTTGTTATCAAAATTAATTATCCAGGAAATAAATATCCAGTGAGATTGCCTGCGAGAGTGACGAGGGGATCTTCCAGTTTCGGGAGGAATAGGAAAAGTCACTTAGAAGCCCCCAGGCTCTGACCTATTCTGTAAATGACAATACTCCGTGTCCCAATTTATTATATGCAAGTGTGTCTACAGGGCACACATCCATCATACACTTCACGGTTAGAAGATTATTGAAGATTATTAATGTCATTAGAATCTTCACCCACTCAGAGAATGCGGCAGCGATTTCAGAGGAGTATAGAAAGATGGCAGAGAATGGGCAGCCCAGAGAGGGCGCAGCAGTGTAATCTGGCACAGTGGACGAGTTTATTTTTATTTAAACGGTCATGAGAGATATCTATTACGATGCATATGGGACCTACACACATAGGGATTTAGGGGCATTTTCTAAGCGATCTCAATACATCACTTATAAAAATGCCCCTACCTTGCTCCGTGTGTAGGGGCCATAGCAATAGTGATGCGAGAACCCGCACGTCACTATTGCCCCGGCAATTAATATTAGGGGTGGCCATCGTTGCCATTGCCATCAATGGTTGCCATCAATGGCAATTCTGCAACTGGCCATCGATAGTGCTTAACTATGCAATGGATGACCATCAATATTTTTACATATTGATGGTCATCCATTGTATTTGATTGATTGGCCTGTAGGCCAATCAAAACACAAGGGGCGGGGCTTCTCGGTTGTCAGAGGGCGGAGCTATGCTCAGTGTCCAGGCACTTTGAAGAAAAAAAAAGCAAAACATTGTTTTGCTATTTCATCGATGGAGGGAAAAATCTGGTTCTCCCCATCAATGGTAAAAGTATTCGACATCGGCCATAAACCATCAATGATTTCAAATCATCGATGGTCGATGGCCATCCCTAATTAATATCTAGCAAGCTGGATAAATCTAGTTAATCGCTGTGGTTAGGGCCAGTGTTCTCAGCGGAGGACACTGGCCCTGATAGATTGCTCAGCACAACACTAACACATCACTGTACGCTGAGCGATCTAGCTACGTGTGTAGGCCCCATAGCCCGGTATGTTTGTATTCTTAAAGGGAAACAGAAATTCTGCATTAAAAAAATAGCAACTTACAATTTAAGAAGAGTTTTGTCTTTTGGACGATGAGAAGTTCGGCACAGCCTCGCCCGCCAACTCCCATAGAGGGCCTGATTCATATTTGCAAGTACAGCAAAAAAACATATTCTACGTCAGGTAGGGAAGATGAAACATTTGCAGGCAATTTTAGGCCTGATTCAGAAATGATCGCAAATGCTAAATCTTTCTGAAATGGGCAAAACCATGCTACACTGCAGGTTGGGCAGATGAGTTAGATTTTGGTGACTTATTTTGTTTCTGTGCAGGGTAAATACTTGATGCTTTATTTTTAAACTGCAATTTAGAATTCATTTTGAACACACCCCACCCAAATCTAAAGACCCTGCATCCACTAATGCGACTTTTCCGAGGAGAGATATCGCAGCCGATCCCCCTTGATCTGCCTGGGAAGTGATCCCGTTCCCTGCTGTGGGATATGATGGATACTTGGTACGGCAGTGACGATATCTGGCTCCAATACGACGCTGATGGAACCGTGCATAGGATCAAAATCGGAGGTTAAACACATTTGTTTTGGGGTCTTTTCACCTGATTCCAGAAGCCCAGTGCCTCGGAATTGAATGAAAAGGGCTAAAAGTGCACCAGTAGATGGGGGCTTTAACTCTCTCTCTCCACATGTTTTATCAGCCCCACCTGCAGTGCACATGGGGCCTGATTCACACCTGATCGCAGGCCATGAATTTGCAGGCCAGGCGATTATCGATTGACTGCATACTAGTGATGCAGACGCAGACTAGGAACTAGGCCATATATATCTGATATGCTGTGTTTAATTTGTATTGCTTGGTGAAGCTCTGTTAGCTTTCATTATTAAACTTTAACGATTTTAAGAGGAAAAGCTTATAATTATGTGAAAAAAACAATCTGAAGCTTTTCCTCTTAAAATCATTGATAACTGTGTAAATAAGGAATAGTATGGGTCATAATAACTTATCTTTGGAAAATGAGCATAACCTACATTTCACCTTGCTCTATTTGAGGATCTGTGATGATCTTCCAACTGTCACAATGGTGGTATAACTTGTTTACCCTCTCTCTATAACTGCCCCCTAAGCCTGCAATGTCATGACATCTCTCCTAGGCGGCAGGCCTACCGGCTCTAGGAAGTAGGATGCTTCAGGCCATCCCACAATCTGCAGAGTTCCTGTCCCGTGCCCCGGGTGGCCATGCGGCAATGCTACTGGCTGTAGGGTGGTGTTCCTTGTAAACCACATGCAGATGTTTTGGGGTAACTAAAATGGCGGCTGTCTGGCACCGCTTTTACACACTAAGTTACAAACTATTTCAACCAAAATGATTGATTGCACCAGGAAATGTGATGCCACACGTTATGTACTTTACAAGGTATTTTCTTTTTATTTTGATAAATGTTCCAAATCTGTATCTGTGCTTTTATTTACAACTAGACTTTATCAGCCTACAAACCTCAATACTTTTCTGAACTGATTTAACTTTGCCCTTCTAAAATCAATAGTTTTTGTAGCTCCCTTAAAAACATTTATTCTCTGATGCACTCACGTAAAATGTTACCGTGTTGTGATCACTAGGTTCGAAATGTCAAGTCCAACAGTTATCCGCCTCTAGTTGGTTTCTTCTACTTTGCAAAAGGTACAGTAGTTGTTTTTAGAACAGCCAAAAATCCACCTTCTTTCCTTGTCCCCATTTATAACTATACTGGTAAAATCATCCATCCACTAAGAGATCCACATTTGCTGTTTTTTTAATTTGTAATAATTGGTCCATTTTAATAGAACCAATTAAAACAGCCAGAATCGGCTCACTGATCCTCGATGGTCAACGATGAAGAGTGAGCCACCAGAGAATCAATGAATTTAATAAACATTTTAAAAACATTCCTGATGTGCTGTTTCTGGCTGTTTTTAGTTTTTCTATTAAATTAGGTCAATTACCTGGTTAGTGAATTGATGAATTAACAATAACTCAAGACCCCATCAAAGTAGTTACTGTACAAGTTTCCCTGCTTACATGTAAACTGAAAATGTCCTTCGTTTAGGTCAACAAGCATGTCCAAACTGTGTCCCTCCAGCTGTTGTGAAACTACATATCTCAGCATGATGGGATTTGTAGTATCACAACAGCTGGAGGTCCACAGTTTGGACATGCCTGGTTTAGGAGATGAGATATTAAGGTGGACAGACTTACCAAACCTTCTAAAGAGGTCAAGTAAAGAAGGTGCCCATGGAGCAGCTTCTAGCTATCAATGGTCTAGTTCATTCTATAAAATCATAGGTAGAATCTGATTGGTTACAATGGACGACTTCCCTACTTTGTACGCTTTTGAAAATTTGATAGCGTTCCACCTCAGACCCTAGATTAAAGCACCTTTACAATGGAGCATTTATGGGCAGATTGTGGAAGGCAGTCTAGGTTGTACCATTAACAGACTCATGTCTAAGCCCTACATGTTTCTCAGTTGTTCAACCTCTCATTAAATTTCCATTAATTGGCGGTTGTACTGTTCATTTGAACTGTATAGTAATATTGAGCTATTTTTGCAGTAGGGTGCTCAATTTAGGTGTCAAGAGTACTCCACAGTCAGATGTCTGCTATAATAAAACATATTGTTTTCAATTCATTAGCTACGGTGTATCCTGCTGCAGACATATGTCAGGATGGCGGCTGCCAGGGACCCAATTAATGTGCCAAATCTAGATAATTGCTACTGTTTGAATACCCTCTCATCAAAGCTAAAGAGGGCCCACCAATGCATTTTTTTGGATGTACATTTCAGATAGTATAAAAAAGGCGCAGATTATAATTGTCTACCACTCACAGCTCCGAATTTATATCCGGGGCTAACTCAGCACCTCATTAAGGAGAGAATCGAATGGGTACACCTAAATGTGCGCTGTACACGTGAAGTGTGACTTGAAATAAGTCGAGAGACAAGTAGATGTTGGATAAATCTTTCATCTCCAGTCAGCTGAAATGTTTGCTATGTATAAAGACAACAAAGCGCGGAGAGAAGCTGGCAGGAGAGGTTCAAAGAGAAGCCGGTAATGACTGACTGGTGAGGAGACGTTTTTTATTTGTTTAAAGATTTCTTGACAATATCATGCAAAATAAGGTGTCTAAACCCTACCACTCACATTTACTCATTTATTCTGCTTGATGGTGTTTTATCCCTACAAAATGAATCCCAAACTGAAATTAATATGGTTGTTAAGCCCTCATAACTTAAAAGGAAAAGCTGAAATAGAATTATACATGAGCATATTAATATATTACATCAGCCATGTATGGTAAAACAGCTGCTTTATGCATTAAATTGCATGGTAGTATTGGGGTGCTCAGTGAGCAGTATTGGGGTGCTCTGTGAGTATTGAGTTCTTCCTTATGGTGCCTACACATGTATCAATTTCAGGCCATTTTCTGAGCAATTTTACTTAATTTAACTACATCGCTCAGATGGTCCTTCATCGCTGCTATCTCCCGGTGATTCATACCCTGCACACAGGCAGATCGCTCAGCACACATCACTGATACATCGCTGTGCAATGCTGTGTGCTGAGCAATCGGAGTATTCTGAGCAATCTAGCATCGCTCATCTACACACATCGCTATGTGAGTAGGCCAAATAAGTCTTCTTATAAATCAAATAAAACAAGGGCATAATGTAATAAGGCCCCGAGAAAGAACATTCTGTATCGCCAAACATTGTGGTCATTGTGGGAGATGGGGTGGGAGAAGGGGGCATTGGGCTGAATGAAGGGGCCCTGATACATAACTTCCAGGGTGGTAGAGGATGTTTAATACGCAGAGGAGGGGTGTATAGTGGAGTGGGCTTATTATTCATAATTTTCTCTTTGGAGGACAGCTTGCTTGACTGCAGATATCTCCAGTTCCCGGAAATAGATTTCTTAGCTTTTAATGGAATTAAAACTAGAGAATCCCACCTACCAAAGGCTATTGGGGTCTAGGGAATCAGAGTACAGGAGGCAGAGCAATCCGCCAACGAGTATACAAAACTACATACCAGGTGTGTGGAGCTGGAGCAGTAACCAGCTGCTGGAAGGCTGATATCTCTGGTTCTGGGCATAGTAGAGACAAGCTACTAGTGTCCATCAAAGGGGGAGAGTCCCAGCTTTTGGAATATATGCTCAGAAAAACTCTAAGTCAGACAGAAACTGAAATATCTGACTGGGGAGAGCAATTAACAGGATTGGATGGGGACCACTGCTTTGAAGTCAGATATCTCCGGTTCCCCAGGGCCGATTTTTAAAATTCTTGCACCCATGGAAAGAGGGGACCCTCAGCTTTCAGCCTAGGGCCCTTAGACTCCTGGGGGGTTCTGGGTACTCAGAAACCCCCCCTGCCTGCGTGCGCTACTGCCCTCCATTCCCCCAAGCATCTCCCCGGCAACGGCGTTTAAATAACATGATTAGTGGCTTTTTTGGGGAGGGGGGTGGGGCTAAAATGACACAAATCCTGTCATTTTAGAACAGCCCCCTACTCTTAGACCTGTGAGTTATGGTATTTGCCTACTGGGAGCAGGGCTTGACGATGGCGAGATCAGGCCCCCCCCCCCCCCCTGGAAATGCTGCTGATAGTTCCCCTCCAGGCTTCTCCCAGAGCGGAGACACTAAAAGAGTGTAAAAGCCTGATATAGAGAACATTCAGCAGCAGAAGTTATCAGTTCCCAAACCAGTGCAGGGAGCATTTCCTTTTAACTTCCGTCTCTTTTTTACAGAGACCCTTTTGCTAATACTCCGTCTTCAAAGCTTTTAGGCTTGGCTACTGCGAAGCTACAATAGCACACAGAGTTTTGTCTCGCTCTACCAACCTGGTCATCGTCTTATCAGTTAAAATAAAAATCTGTCCTGAAGGCCGGATGGAATTCTTCATCTATTACAGTATATGGTAGAATTTGCAAATGAGTCAGAACTGGATGATGAGCAATAACTCAAAACTATCTCAACCTTTTATCAAACAAACCTAGAACTCATTATACAGTAAAGCAGGATGCTTATATTATGTGGGCAGGGATCGGTGAGCATAACCTGTTTTCATGGAGGTCACCGTGCAGAATTCAGCATTCAGCTTTGATCAGTCCAGGACTAATGAAAGCACAGGTCTGATTGGTAGCTATAGGTCACTATACATGACGTACAGTCTCATCTATCTTATAAATGATCTCTTTCAGATGTCTTCCCTGTGCTTAGCACCTGGACCACCAAGTTATTCATACTGTATAAACCTCGCTACAGTATTTATTCTTAAATGAACAACAATTATAAGCATTTAGATAGTGGAGAAAGGAAAGGACAGCATGTAATGAGGAAATTAATACGATGTACAAGTTTCCCGTACTTGCTAAAACTTACTAAACATAAACCAGATTCCGCCTGTTATTTTTAGAATGTACAGTAGTTAAAAAAAAAGTAAAATCTGGTTACTATCGGCAACAACTTTAATTTTTAGGAAATGTAGTAAAGTTTCTACCTGCTTGCATGTACCTAGAAATAGACCTTTAGTAAAAATGAAGATTTCTCCACCTAGAGTACTGCAGTTCGCCACATGCCCTACTGTGGATATACAATAAGGCAGTGATTCAGGCTGGATTGCAAAGCACATCGGGCTTGCTAATGGACAAAACCCATGTGCACTACATGTGGGGCTGATGTAACATGTATAGAGAGAGTTAGATTTGGGTGGGGCTTGTATCTCTTAACTGTCCCGTTTTTCGTGGGAATGTCCCAATTTTTTGGGATGTTCCCCCGTCTCTCCCAAGGCCCGCAGTGTTCCGTGGTGGAAGGGGGGGGCATTGGGAGTCCTCCTCTGTCCCCTGTGAATAGACGCTGTGCACAGAGCCGCTAGCCATGCCCGCACATCGGTGAAAACAGGGGCGTGGCCTCATGGCATTAGTGCACTCCCCCTCATCGTGAGGCCATGCCCCAAAATGTTGGGTGCGCAAATCGTCCATCCTCCTTCAGGTTCAATGTTGTGAGGTAACTATGTATCTATGGTCCTTAGTCTAGTTCACTATTTCTGACAAAATCCTTCTTAGATGGACAAAACCATGTGCACTGCAGGGGGGCAGATGTAACTTGTGCAGAGAGAGTTAGATTTGGGTGAGTTATTTTGTTTCTGTGCAGGGTAAATACTGGTTGCTTTATTTTTACACTGCAATATAGATCTCACTTTGAAGTAAAACCCCACCCAAATCTAATTCTCTCTGCACAAGTTACATCTGCCCCACCTGCAGTGCACATGGTTTTGTCCATCTAAGAAGGATTTTGTCAGAAAGAGTGAACTAGAATAAGGTCCTCTATTACAGTGTAAAAATAAAGCAGCCAGTATTTACTCTGCACAGGAACAAAATAGCTAACCCAAATTTAACTCTCTCTGTACGATGCATTTGCCCCTCCTGCAGTGCACATGGTTTTGTCCATTAGCAAACCAAATGTACTTTGCAAACCAACTTGAATCACCCCTAAAAGTGGTGTACTACAAAATAGTTAGTAGAAAGAATAGCGCTCAATCAGAAGTTTATGTTATTTTCTAAAATAAACTATGAACAAGACAGCTATTTTGGGTAATGTGAGGAACAGAACCTACTTCCGGCTGGGGCACAAATTTTCAGCATTAATCATCCACAAAATAAAAAATCTCCCTGGGTCAGGAAGGATCTGGCCTTAGGCATTTATTCATTTTACAGTAAACACTGGGCATTTGAGCATACAATATAATACATAATGTATAAGCACAAGGAAACAAGCAATTTGCCGTCTTATAGACAGTTTACTGTAACAGTAGAATACTTAAGGTAACTTTAAAAAAAAAACATTACCAGTGGAATGCAATCCCTGTTTTGTTGTTGGACTGTGCCCCTTCCCCACCACATGACATATAGCCTGCTGGTACTCATTACACTTCCACACTGCATAGTTATACCTCCCAACATCCTGAAAGGGAGAGGTGGGACCTCAGCAAAAGGGGGTGGGGTTCGCAAATTGTGGCATATGTTGTGCCCCCACTGTACTGTTGCCCATGGGCAGTACAGCGGGACAGTACCCAAAAAGGTACAAATGGGAGGTATGCATAGTTGCTATTCCTTCTGTTGTTCTAGTTGCACCAATTACATTACATTGACTGCACCGTGGGTGTGACTTGGTGTGCCAAACAAGCATTGGCCATGATGTAGAATAGCTACATCTATGTAAGGACAATTTTTATATTACTTCAAAATTTATCAATAACAAACTTTTGGCCTAGGGGTGAAGTGACTAAGAATTCTGATACTCTAGGGCAGGGGTAGCCAACAGTTCACGTTTTCCAGACCACCTAGCAGGTGCACAGGTGCACTCTTTACTCACTGCCAAATTACAAAAGATCCACAGGTAGAGATAATTACTTAGCTTGTGGATCTGCGAGGAGACCTGGAAAATGTTAACTGTTGGTAGCTCTCGAGGACTGGCGTTGGCTACCACTGCTCTAGGGTGCTGGGATTCAAAAAAGTTTGGGAATAATTGGTGTATGCAGTCACCTGTCACTATGTTCCATGATTGTACAGTAAGTTTTACCCTGTCACTGGAAGAACCTTGCTACTAGGCTGATTTATATGAGAATCATGAACATCTTATACCACATCATACACATCTATATTTCTTCATTCTTGCGGTGTGTTCATAGGAAAATGGAGGGTGGCGGGGAAGGGGTGTGTGATTTCAGGTTTCCCGGAAACCCCCTCCTCTTGGCCAACAGCTCAAATTACTGTATGACAATAGCAATAGCATATAATACAATTATTATAGCTGCCACCACAACATGCAGTTAAAGGAACTGAATGTATGCTCTTGGGGGTATGGATGTGATCATCTATGGCTACATGGCACGTTGCACCTGCTGCCACTCTTAGTTCCTAATTTGATAAATAAGATTATTTAAAACCATCAAAAGTTAGACTAGAGTTTAGGTTGCAACATCCACTTACCATAACAGAAATGTGCAGTATCCTTAGTTCCTCTTCAGCTGCCTCACCTTGAGGTTCCTCTGTGGGTTCCTGTCCTGGCAAATTTGATGAACCGTCCTGATGGTGTATGTGGAACAAGAGAGTCCCATTTTCAAGCCACTGCTGTCTCCATCGGACCAGCGGGATATCATCCGTGTTTCCTGCGATTTCTGAAATGGAAAGTAAGTATTCAATCACAATCTATTATAAAATAAACCCCGAGGAATAAAAGCATATTAGTTATTCAGCCAAGGTAAGAATGGCAGTAGACTTAGTAAACACTGACAAATGTCTTATATAGCATATACTGTGTATATGTTATACTCAGGTATCCGGTGAACAAACATTAGACATTTTTCTAAAAGAAAACAAATAAGTATAGACTTCCAGTAGAATAAATGTGAATCAGACCTGAGTGACATCTACGGACCATTAGCTTGAAATGTCAGAGTTCGTTCTGAGGGGCAGATTTATTAAGCTTGGAGAAGAGATAAACTGGAGATAAAGCGGAGAAAAGGTAAAAGGAGATAAAGCACCAGCCTATCAGCTTTGTTTGAAAAAGACAGTTGGGAGCTGATTGGCTGGTGCTTTATCTCCTTTTACCTTTTCTCCGCTTTATCTCCAGTTTATCTCTTCTCCAAGCTTAATAAATCTTCCCCTCAGTTACAAAGCAACAGCAACGTTAAGGCTACAAAGTAGTCTCCAAACAATTCCAGAAACTTGTTATTCAAATGTAAATTAAATAATGATTGTTATGTCCAAATATGTCAACAAAATGCAACCCCATATCTCTGGAAGTTACATAGTTACATAGTAGGTAAGGCTGAAAAAAGACTTGCGTCCATCTAGTTCAACCTGGTATAGATATCCATTGCTGATTTGGTAGGTTCTGATATTTTACAGACAGATTATCAGAAGTTCCAGTACTTGGCTAGAAGGGGCTGTTAAATTTCTGCATGGTTATCTGATTGGAACTTGATGGTTGAGGACATTTTTTACCTAAATTAGGGATGCAGTCAGGATGCCAACAGTCAGAATGCTGAGTGCAGAGGACATTAGGCTTCAGTATAGGGCAGGGGTGGCCAACTGGTCAGAGGTAAAGAGCCGAAAAATATCTGTAGTCAAGCTAAAGAGCCAACAACATGCGCGCGTCTTCGATGCGCGTGCCAAAAAAGGGCATGGTCTATTTGGACCCCTTGGGTGGGTGTGATACACATATGCCTCCAATAGTGCAGTGCCATATATACATATGCCCCCAATAGTGCCAGATACACATATGCCTCCCACGGTGCTAGGTATGCCTCCCACGGTGCTGGGTATGCCCCACGGTGCCACAATCTGCTATGCCCCCATGGTGCCACAATCTGCTATGCCCCCACAGTGCCACAATCTGCTATGCCCCCACAGTGCTAACTTCCCAGCAGCAGCACTCACCGTTGTTGCTGCTGCTGCCGGGCGTGGAGAGGACAGTCTGGTGTCCCCCTGCAGTCCTATCATGTCATCGAGGGGAGGAGAGCACAGCACACCGCGCGTCTCCTTCCCCCAGTCACAAGGATGCACAGTGAGGGGTAGGAGAGATAAGCGATGCATGCTCTCCTCCCCTCAGAAGCGGAAGGGATTTGAGGAACCGGCAGTGGGTGATGGGGATGGGGACAGACGGTGGGCGGCGGGCAGCAGTGGGAGCAGGAGCCGCACTTTAACAGGGGGAGAGCCGCATGCGGCTCAAGAGCCACAGGTTGGCCACCCCTGGTATAGGGGAAGGGTAGAGTTCAAATACCAGCATTCAAAGGAATGACCCTTGAGATACCACTGTTGGCATTCTGATGGTCAGAATAGTCATTGCTGAAATGTCAATACCATCCCTAATATACACGGGGTACCCTTATTTATCTCATGTTTCACCCACATGTAACAAAATTAGATATTTAGTGAAAGATAATTAAATACATTTTAAGGAGTGCAATGTAAGTAGGTGACTGAACAGCCTGTTTCCTCCCAGCGTTCTATAGGTGACGACAATCAAGACTTGTCCTGTACTGAAGAGGGCACTCCTTGAACTTGTCTCATTCAATAGAGGCACAACTGCCAAATTAAACTAACAAAACAGAGTAAATCAAAGCTGAAATGTGGTTTAGACATTGTCCACAGGCAGGATTTTCATCAGCATTCATTCCCCATGTGCATTTATATCCATATCCATATTGGAAATTTGCAACATAAAGTATCTTGATTTAGACAAAGTATAGGTACCAGTCCTAGGGCAGCTGAGCAGGGCCTAGGATGGGGGGTATCCAAATCCAGGAGGTGTAACCATTACTCCTCCCACAGAAATTTGAAATAAAGAATACTATGCGCTGCACCTCGCAAAGGTGTCCATCTTTACCCCTAAGCAGAGGGGCCTAAGCCCTGATGACACACACCCTGGTGGCATAGCCTTGACTCTGTGGGTACAAGGTGACTATATTCCCTGAGCACCAACTCTGCTGGTGGCAGGCGGGGTTATGGTGCATGAATTTGGTGGACGCAGTGCGGTTCCTATCACTAAATCTTGCAAGGGCCCCAATGTCACAGGAGCTCCTAATAACTTGTGATTAAAAGTGAGAACACCAAGATAGGGTGCCACTGCAGCTGACCCGGGCCTCTACAACAAAAGCCTACGCTGGGGTAATCAGTATCCACCCCCTCCACTTGGCACCTCTTCATGTGCCTATTAAGGAGACAAAACAAATATAATCCCATGCAGGTTTACATAACTCTGACAAATGCACCTGCATGAGCTCAGACAAGTGTTCTAGGCCAAGTACAGTATTGTATGTTTGTGCAATTGCACATAAATGGCATTTGGGACAAAGAAGCATTTGCACTTGAGAAAGCATAATTATCTGCAAGTAGTCAGTGCCAGGTGCCAGAGATGATAATGATGACTGTTCCCATCATTTGCAAACCACTTCTGATTGGCTGTTCGCAAATATTGGCTGTTCGCTGATGTTGACTGACAGTTTCATCCCCGTTCCAGCACACATCATGCTGTTGTGCGCATGTTTAATCATGGTGAGTTATTTCTGCTTCATTACAGAGGCTTTACCAGTTTTACTGATTCTTTGTATGGAATGTGTTTGTTGCAAATAAAATAAAGGGTTAACATTATGGGCCTAAGTGAATGTGAAATATGTCTGGAACAAGCCCATTGTTGCCGGCCAGCAGGCAGCTAATTAGTTGCTGCTTTGCATATTGCAGCAATTACTCTATGGCTTTCTTATTGAACACAATTTTAGCCTACGACTTAGGGTACAACTACGGCCAACTCTTAAATGGCCCCTGTGTGTCTAAGAACAATGGATAGGCTTACATACTGTAAATCGCCATCAGAAAATTCTGACTTAGCAGAGGTGGTGCTAACAAAGCGTAATGTGTGCTGCCTTTATTCTGTTTTTGATTTATAATTTCTCAATAATTATTTCTTACATTTACATTTAGATGTAGTATGTGAAATTAGGCCCCCTAAAAAAACTGTAGCACAATTACTTTTTAATAATAATAATAATAATAATAATAATGATATTTATATAGCACTTTTCTCCCAATAGGACTCAAAGTGCTTCACACATTGTCTTTACAGCTCGAAATACAAAACAAGCTTAACAGTAGATGTCAGTGAAATGCTTGAGTAAATAAGTATGTCTTTAGTCTATTTTTAAAGGATTCTATAGTGGGCGCTTCTCGCACTGTGCGAGGAAGAGAGTTCCACAGAGTTGGAGCAGCAAAGTTGAAAGCTCGACCCCCAGATGAATTCAAGGAGATTCTGGGTACTGTTAGTAGTCCTTCTTCAGTGGATCGCAGTAATGGAGTAGGACAGTAAGGGATCAGCAGCTGTTGCAGGTACCTTGGGCCCTGGTCATGTAGGGCCTTGAAAGTGAGTAAGCCAATCTTGAAAACGATTCGCCATTTTACAGGTAGCCAGTGAAGGGCGTAGAGAATGGGAGTTATGTGGCAGGAGCGGGGCTGGTTAGTTAATAGTCTGGCGGCTGCATTTTGTACCAGCTGCAAGCGGTGCAATTCTTTTGCTGGAAGACCCAGGTAGAGAGCATTGCAGTAGTCTAGTCGTGATGATATAAATGCATGTATGACTTTAGGAAGGTCTTCTGAGGGAATTAAATGCTTGATTCTGGCTATGTTTCTCAGATGAAAGAATGAGGATTTGATTGTGGCTGACACCTGATGTTTAAGTGTCAGGCCATTATCCAGGACAACACCAAGATTCCACACATGATCAGAGTTTTTTAGTGCTGTGCCCCCCAGCTTAAGACCTGTCAGTTGGCTATGCTGCCGTCTTGTCCTGTGATTTATCATCAGGACTTCTGTTTTATCTGGGTTCAGTCTCAGCCAACTGGCACTCATCCACTCCTGGAGCTCAGCTAGGCAGCCATTTAAGGTTGTTATTGTGTTATCGGTGCCTGGAGCAAAGGACAGGTACAGTTGGGTATCATCTGCATAGCAGTGGTAGACCAGGCCGTGACGTCTGATTATGTCACTAAGTGGAAGCATGTATACTGCAAAAAGCATGGGAGATAGTATAGAGCCCTGTGGGACACCACAAGACAACGGCACTGGTGGTGAAGAGTATACTCCCGATGCAACTCTCTGTGACCTGCCAGCGAGAAATGATTTGAACCAGCTAAGGACTGTGCCACCCAGGCCACAGAAATTCTTCAGGCGCTCAATTAGAATCCCATGGTCAATGGTGTCAAATGCTGCAGAGAGGTCCAGAAGGATTAGGATTGAACAGTCTCCTCTATCCCTTGCATTTAGAAGATCATTGAGCACACATACCAGAGCTGTTTCTGTGCTATGTCTTCTCCTGAATCCTGACTGGAATGGATCATAAATGTCATGGGTTAATAGGTGGGTCTCTAGTTGAGTTGCAACCACTTTCTCAATAACCTTTCCTAGAAAAGGAAGATTTGATACTGGCCTGTAGTTGGTCATGCAGTCAGGGTCTAAATTAGATTTTTTAAGAAGTGGTCTGACTATTGCTTCCTTTAGTGGTTCGGGAAAAACGCCTGTCTGCAAAGAGCATTGAACTATTTTTGCAAATGCAGGGCCGATTATTTCCATACACCCTAAAAGAAGCTTGGATGGGGCAGGGTCCAGATCACAGGAGGAGGGACGCAACAGTCTGGAAATTCCAGCAATGTATTGTACATCCACTTGGTCAAACATGTCCTCCATGAAGAAGCCTGGAGAGGACAAGCAAGTGGGCTGTGATGGGGGCGTGACTAGGCAGCTGAGTAAGTAAGCCCCGCCCACTCATGTCAAAGTGCTGATAATCATGTGTATTTGCATAGGGGGTGGGGCTGAAATTGTAGCATTACCATATCATCGTTACTAGGCCCATTCTGCTGAGACTTTATATTCATTTTATATTTTTCCTATTATGTCCCCTTCAACAGGCTCTGGGAAAGTAGCCCCCCCCCCCTTTTTTTTTTTCTACATAGGCTCCGGGAGAGTAGTCAGACATGAATTGTAGGGTATATTCACCCCCCCCCTCAACAATGATGTCTTACTCATAGACATCCTCAATTTTGTGAAAGGCATACTCACTGGTGCTTTGCCTCCTTTCCCCCTTCCCCCAGATCCTGGCACCCATGGCAGCTTCCTGATGGTAGACCCTGCCCTAACATCCATATAGTGGTACAGGGAGCCTCATTATGATTAACAGAATATATTAATAGGTGCTAAAATATAAGTTATTTGCCTGCAGGGTAAATAATGCTTACCTCTGCATGTAGCTCATATACTGTATGCTGAACAGCTTCATTTTTAAACCATACCTCCTAACTTTGTGCTGGTGGTGTGAGAAGGAACAACTTTAGGGGCATTGGCTCAAAGGAAGTGATGGACTTATGAGCCACGCCCCTGTTTTCATCACTGCTGATGGCCACGCCCCCAGTCCCTCTCTCCTGGTCACTAGACACTGCATACTTTAGAACAGGTTCTGAATTACGGTCTCAATTCATCCTGAGCAGTATTGCACCTACAGAGTTTGATCTCTGTTTTCCTGTATCTTGTTGAGTACAGTTATTTGCCTCCCATAAGAAACAGGTCCAGGGTCTTGAATAAAACAATGTATATCATCTTATAAAAAAGTAAAATAATTCTTAGTTCCTGTTCTCTCTACAAGATCTATACCAAACCAGGGGATAAATGCTCCGAATCCATAGAACAGCAAAGCACATTGTTTCGTGAATAGCTCCCACAATGCCTTTCTGCATGTCAAGCAGAGACAGGATCAAAGGACTAAACATTATTGACAACGTCAGCCACCTGACATTTTCCAAAGAGCAAGCAAACCCGTTTTGCCTACAAACTTTGCATTTACATGGTGCATTTTACCTCCCATTGTTCAATCACGGCTTGATAAATCTTGTATATTTCTTTTGAAATTTTTCACGCTGAGTGACACAATGTGAAAGCAAGAAAAATCGCGCCCTAGGTAAATATGGAACATGATGTATCATAAACAATCTTTATTTTTTTCAATTGTAAAATGTAGAAAAGTTTGTATTTCCAAACATCTGGCATGTTGGCACTGAGCCTAATTATCAACTGTGTTATTAACTTATCTGGGAAAAATGGAGGTTTTCTTATCAGCACTGTATAAAGAGACACAAGTCATTTATATGACGTAGCAATATTACCTATTTATCCGCCACTCTGGGCAATCTCTAAAGGGTTTAAACTAAACATAATACATTGAGAAACATTTTTTGTTTAAAAAACAAAAACGTGCTACATACAGGCCCTTATTCTGGTTCACTCGCAAAAGCAAATTTCTTCTCAAGCGGACAAAACCATGTGCACTGCAGGTGGGGCAGATGCAACATGTGCAGAGAGAGTTAGATTTGGGTGGGGCTTTACTTCAAAGTGAGATCTATATTGCAGTGTAAAAATAAAGCAGTCAGTATTTTCCCTGCACAGAACCAAAATAAGCCACACAAATGTAATTCTCTCTGCACATGTTACATCTGTACCATCTGCAGTGCACATGGTTTTGTACATCTAAGAAGGAATTTGCCTTTGCAAGTGGATCAGAATAATGGCCACAGTATAACAACCTGTAATAAAGGTCATATCTTGATACAATAATAAACTCAGAACCTGATCAATATGTCCAGTACAGGAGGTTAAAGTGCAAACATTTGTTTTGACTCCTATATGACAAGACCCAGAGGGTCCTATTATCTGTCACTACCGTGGTAGGTTTAATTCCAAGCCACTACAAGTATGCTAGCCACTATACTAATTCCCATGTGCAATGCATCCTACTCTATATTTTCTAGATGGCTGATAAAGTTCAGAGCCAGCAGGGATCAGGAGAGGCTCCAGAGGGGGAGGGGGTTGCAGCACAGTTCAAAATTCAAATAGGGGAGGCACAGAAACTGCCACCAACCGCCATTCCAAACTGACTCACTGGCAGTAATTGTTGCTCTCCCTATTTGGATTTTGGACTGTGCTTCCTCTCAAGCTGCCACTGTTTATAATAATATAATATACAGTAAGCCAAGGTCTGTCCCATTGCATGTATGTGGGTGTGTGTGACCTGTGTCTGGCCACAGACTGACTACGGGATTGGTACGAAATCCCGGCAGTCGGAATCCCAGCGGTCAAAATCCCAACGTGGACACCCATAGAGGGACAAAGTGCCAGGATTTCGGCGGTCGGGATTCCGGGGTCGGGATTTTGACCGCCGAGATTCCGACCTCCGGGATTTCAACTGGCCCTCATGAAAGGGAGAATATGTCAGCGCTATAACTGTGCTGCTGGGATCCTGCTAGAATGATTTTACATAAAATAGTAACTTGCATCATGGGTTTAGAATCTTTATTTTTAAGATTTTTAAGACAGTTGGGAGCTGCTTGGTTGGTGCTTTATCTTCACCAATTTATCTTCACCAAGGCTTAGTACTTTGACCACAATACCTGCAAGTGCAGCTACGGATTGTTCACTTTAAAGAGGCACAGCCACCTAAAGTCGGCCATTATTCCTCCAGCCAATCCCTGTAAATAGGGGGCAGGCTATGTGTTGTTGTTCTTCCCTAGGCTCCGATGTTAATTTAACTGCCTCAGCTATAAACTGTGTAAGTAGTTTTTGCCCCTACAAAATATTCTGTACTTGTTTCCTAGAACGGCGCCCCCAATTTGATCGAAGTGCATCTTATCGCATCACATGCAAAATAGCGGCATGTGATGCGATTCGATTTTTAATTGCACAAGCACCCTGATGGGTGCTTACAATGTTAAATACACCCACCATTGTCAACGCCACCCCCACTATCAACGCCAATCCGAAACGTGGCAATATGCGTCCTCCGACCTTTTCATACCCCCACTATCCACGTCGGCGTGGAGTTGATCTAAGATAGTGTGGCGAGTGCAGCGAGCCCCCGAGCCCGGAGTGCGGCGAGGCACAGCGAGCCCCACGAGGGGATACAGTTTACTTTACATGTATTTACATGTACATGTATTCCGCGTCCCCTCGCGGGGCTCGCTGTGCTCGCCACGCTTTGGGCTCGGTGGCTCGCTGCACTCGCCACACTATCTAAGATCAACTCCACGCCGACGCGGATAGTGGGGGTATGAAAAGGTCGGAGGACGCGTACCGCTGACCGAGCATGCTCTCTGCACTCGCCACGCTTCGGGTTGGCGTTGATAGTGGGGGTGGCATTGACAATGGGGGTGCATATAACATTGTAAGCACCCATCAGGGTGCTTGTACAATTAACAATCACATTGCATCGCATGTCATTTGCTGGCATGCGATGCTATGCGATATTTCATTGTGCACTCCTGTTAATTTAACGGAAATATCGCATCGAATCGCACGCATCGCATACCACTAAATACGGTTTGCTATGGTATGCGATGGGCGCCGTGCTAGGAAACAAGTACGAAATATTCTTACTGTCAGCATTTGTTTATTTGAATAACACATGTAACATACTTGCGGAAAAATTGCAGCACGTGCTGAAAAAGTAAAGTGGGGCATCATAAAATCTAATATGCACATTAGGGAATGTGGACCTACTTCAGACTCTACGGAGCTATTACTGGCTAAATATAGAAGTATATCCAGAGGCTTCCAGAAATGACAACAGATATATACAACTGTTCAGCATGGACAGAGATCCCCCAAACTTAAGAACCAGTTTATATACAGCGGGTAAAATAAGTATTGAACACAACATCTTCTCAGTAAATTTATTTCTAATGGGGCTATTGTATGGAAGGGCAGCACAGCAGGCACAACGCTGCGCCATCACACTCCCCATAACCCCCCCTTCCCCCAGAGCAGCACGGCGGCCGGGCGCCCCCCTCCCCCTGAGCAGCATGGCGGCCAGGCACACACCCCCCCCCCCCGGGGCAGAACGACGCCCGGGCACCCTCCTCCCCCAGAGCAGCAGGGAGGCCGGGCACCCCCCGTGGAGCGGGTGAGCGCCGGGGCGCCCCCGCCTGTACCGGCCCTGGTGGTGAGCGTGCATACAGGCCATTGCAGTTGAGTGTATTTCTTTTTGTTTTCTTTGAAACAATTGTACCTACAAAGTTAAGCTCTTTGTGAAGCTCCCAACAAGTGGTCCTTGGCTTTTCGACAACTCTTCTGATAATTGTTTTCACTGTTTTCTGATTTCTGTCAGAAATATTGTGAGGATCACCTGGTAGTGGCCGGTATATGGTGAAGTTATGTTCTTTCCACTTCCAAATTATTAAGCCAACAATACCTCTCTGGAACATTCAGAATTCTTCTGTAACCAATGCTATCAGTGTGTTTAAGGGAGCAAAGGTCTGGAGAGAGCTTTACGCTTTTACTCATCATGAGATATTTCCCTAATACCCCAGTCAATTTAATTAAATCATCTGTGCTCAAGTGTGGATAGCCTTAAAACTTGGACTGTTGCCACTTGGACTGGGACTGGGATCCACTGTTGGACTTGGACTGGGATCCACTGTTCAAGGAGAAGACTAGAGAAAAAAGCCACACTGGTGCTTGAAATCCCTCAGTAGCTTCTGTCACATCATTTACATGGTGGTGATGAAGCCCAGAATGTGCTGCACCCAGCTACAGCAAACTAAACATGCATTGCACATACTAAGTTTTAAGGCAATATATCACATTTATTTACTACAAACCAACTATTTATTTTTACTCGAAGAAATGCTGAAAAATGGAAAAATTATCTCTATCAAGAATATTTTAAAGACTCTATTTACTAAGCCCTGGAGAGAGTACCACTCAATCAGTTCCCGTTGTTTCTTAAGCAGGTGGGGTAATTCAAGTAGCCGCGGTAACTTACCATAGGCTAATTGACGTAACCCCTCCCTCGCTTACAAAGTACCTGTAGGGGATTTTTTTCGGGACCTTAGAGCCTTCCACCATGGTTGGTGTCTCTGGTTTCCAGATTCCAGGTCACATGGCCATGCTTCTGGTCTGCACCGCTTGGTATTGTCGGTAACAAAGGATAATATGAGGGAGACTTCCTTTTGGCTGTGTGATCTTGTGCCCCCAATGTGTTTCAGACCTCCGTGGGGCCTTCCTCTGGGAGTTAGCCTCTCCAAGGCTTTGTAAATAGACCACTATGCGTTTAATGTATCAAACAGTATATAGAGTGGAAAAGCTGACCAATGGAACTACTCTACTACCTGAAAATGCTTGCCTTATATAGTATAGTATGGAGGTATAGATGTGCACAGAAATATTTGTTGGATATTGTAATTTGGATACAATGTATACAAAACTGTAAATCCAGTAGCACTGGGCTACTGGGTTCAACTTTGACCTTGCTGAAATGTATAATAAGTGCTGGACTGGTTATAAGTTCTATTGGGACAGGATCTGGGCTACTTTAAAAAAAGCTATCTAATAGGACAGCGCTGTATAATATATACAGGAAAATAATGCACATCATATCACAAACCACCAATCTCACGCAGACAAATGAAGACTTTCCATCACCGGATGTTCTGCATCTGTTTCCCCCAAGTGTTTCCCTACTTTAAAAGCCTAGTGTGAATTAAATAATTGATGTTAAAGCTGTTTTCATAACATCAATGATTTATCGTCAGCTGATGTTATTGCAACTGGAAAAGAATAAAACTTCCAGCACAATACACTTACTGACACTTTGCAGCAGCAAGGATGATATATGTGACGTTGGGAAGCCAACAAAAACTTGGATAATATAAAAATATTATTATCATTTATTTTTAGACACACCATAAGGGCATCGCTTACTTCATTGACACCCAGTGCGGCATAGATAATTACATGCGTCCTCCATAGACGCAAGCCATAAAAAGGATGTGGCCTCATGGAAGGGGCATTGCTTCATGGGTGGGGGATTTCTTTTTGTCCCGAATCTCTAATTTCATCACTCCTGGGGTCCCGAAGACGCTGTGAGTGTGTTGTCTGCACTGTAAGCTCCTGCACTGTGACAGGAGCCAGATGCTGCACATAATGTTACATTGCAGTACCTGGCTCCTATCACTGAGCAGGAGTCTGCACTTTGGTGTCATCCCTCGTGGTCATACAGTGGTACAGTATAGAAAACATAATAAGGGTAATGTAACATAAGACACATAACATAGCAAGTTATATAAATGACACATCTAATATAATACACATTAGATAACAGATAAGAGAATGGCAAAGGAAGAATAACTACATGATACATAAAAGCAAAATACAGAGAATAAGATGGAAGCATACTAGGTAACCTAACAAACATGTATGAAGTAATGTAAGGTGAGGCATGGGTTGGAATTAGAGTGGTGACAAAAGGAAGGAGGGTCTTTCTTGTCAGAGTCCTTATTCTAAATAAGATGAGCTAACAGGCTTTAATGAATAGCTTTAGTTTTTATGGAGTGGTGAAGAGTCTGATTGAGCAACAGATAGGGGTGAGGGATCTTGCAATAAGAGATGTGCACTTATTCATCACTGTGTTTTGGCATTAGCTCTAATTCATCATTGTGATATGGTTTTTGATCTAATTCATCATTGCGTTTTAGTTTTGGATCTAATTCATCATTGCGGTTTAGTTTTGGATCTAATTCATCATTGTGTTTTGGTTTTGGCTCTAATTCATCATTGTGTTTTGGCTCTAATTCATCACTGTGTTTTGGCTTTGGCTCTAATTCATCATTGTGACATGGTTTTGGTTCTAATTCATCATTGTGTTTTGTTTTTTTCTCTAATTAATTTTTGTGTTTTGGTTTTGGCTCTAATTCATTATTGTGTTTCAGTTTTGGATCTAATTTATCATAGCATTTTAGTTTTGGCTCTAATTCATTATTTTGTTTGTAGTTTTGGATCTGATCCATCATAGCATTTTGGCTCTAATTCATCATCGTGTTTAGTTTTGGCTTTAATTCATCATTGTGTTTTGGTTTTGGCAAAACCACCCTGAAGTGTTCCGGTTCAAATTTGGTTGTTATTTCAGTTAAAAATCAATTAAATATTTTTTTTTTTTTTTTTTTAAGTTAATTAATTAATTGTCTCTATACCCAATTACAATGACTCCAGCGGACAACAACTGAGTTGCTCAGATGATCCATAAGGATGTGAGTCAGACAGTGCATCTTTGTACGCAAGCAGCCGATTAGCTCTAGTGTGTGTTGGTTTATGCATATTGTAGTTTGTCAAGAATCGGTGTCATGGCTGGATTTGCCTCTCAATCGGGCACTAATAGACTTTTGAAGCTTCCTAGCAATATAAGACAAAACTGAAAGTGCAAATATAACAGGCAAACATCTTGATACTTGATTTATTTTCTTACAAAAATCTTCGATTCTGTGATGTCTTTACCACCAATGAACATGTCAATCTCAAGATGCAACCTGAAATAACTACAGTACATTCAAGTTGTCTTGGAAACATGCCTGATGCTGTAATGTTTTCCCTTTTCTTAACTATGCTAGCAGCTTAGATTTAGGTCAAATTAGTTAATGGGTTGCTACTAGAGATAGAGATATATTTATATCTATAACATGCTACTGTGAAGGGTTGCTGTGTTAAAAGGACTGTGCCATGGAAACAGAGATACATATGCCATAGGGACATATGTTCAACTTCCGACCCAACGCTGATAAATGACTCCTGCTTATACGGAAGATTATTGTACCCAAAGGGTTCAATCACAGAGGTCCTTAGCCAATAGCCCGGATTACTGAACCGTTAAGTCCTGGGAACGCAAGCGACTAAGAAAATTCCTTGATGACACTACTTCTATCTATGAGCACATCCATTGTGTAACTATTACAAGCAATAAACTTTATAGCAAATCCATGTGTGCAGTATAACCAGGTGCTGCATCTAAACACTGAAATCAATGGAATCAAATAATGCCCAAACCTATTTGCCAATACATCAGCCAATCACAGTGATCAAAGAAAACCTGTAACATACAAAGTAATAATATCACCACACAATTGATGCATTAAATTCTACTTTGCATGTGACTTTTTACAAACATTGACAAGTTCCATATCCTGGACCACGCACCAGACATAGTAAATAGGCATCAACATACTACGGAACCTGCAATCACATAGGAACATCTGTCATTATGAGACAGCTGCTGCTGTTACCCAAGCTACTAGTGTCAATCACTGGAAAACTGCTGGCTAGTGCACACAGGCATGCCTATTACGGGGGAAGGGTGGGGGTACACTGTTGGTGCTTGCGGATGCATTTTTATGGACAAAAAAAGAGACATCGGGCATAAATAATAGATAGTATAATTTAATACGCTATGGTGTCATTTTTTTTGTTTACAACATACTGTGAGTGACAGCTGTCAAGGGAGTAATGTCAGACATGCACAGGTATTTTGTCACTATTTTTTTTTTTAAATCAACAAATAGATATATTACACAGTTAAATGTATATACGTATTTGGCTGCTATGGGCCACATCCCATCTTTAATAGAACTTTCATCTTAGTATATTTACCCCCGCCCCCCCCCCCCCCCCTCCCCCATCAGGAAACATATATTATTATTTCCTATAGGAAAAGTTAATAGGAAAAGGTATACAACAAATCGCGACCATTGATTGCAGGTAATTGCTTCACTGAGGGCTATTCTATTAGCCCTGATAAACTGACAAGAGCCTCTGCTTATTGGGGATTTTGTTACACCTGCCTCAGGAAGGTGAAGCAAAATCCCTAATAAGTGCTGGCTTTCCAGGGCTCGGGTGACTGAAACACACAAGTTTTAATGAACCTGCGAATTGTCGTGAAAACAATATGTACGGGATACCCTGTAACATTTTTTTGTCAAAACATATGAAATAAAAAGCGATAAACTCCCATTTTCCTCTCCCGTTGTTTCAGCGCATGGAATTTGATACCCCCTATTGGGTCTTGCGTGCAATAAAAAAAAAGTAAAAGAAAACATAATTATAAACAGCAGTTTGACTAATGACAAATACGGATGAATTTAGTTTGCACTGCTTAGAATTCACCTATGCTGAGCACACCAGGCTGCAATCTCTTATGATTCTTGATGCTGTTAAATTGGCTGCACAGTCTCCTGTTTAGATATGTTTTGTCTTTTACTGATCCCGCTTTATGTTTCATTATTTTGCAAATTGATTGTTTTCACTGGGAGAAACCTGTTTGAGTGCATACTGTCAGACAGATAAATGGTTTGGAAAATCTCAAGAAAAAAAAAAACATACTGTACTTTCAAATTACAGCAACTAATAAAGAAAAATCCAAGTTGCATGTACATCCTTAATGCACTCATTTACTTCCTTCCAAGTTCAGTATCGCATTTATATTGTATATAATTCTACCTTACCGCCACTAATTTTTCAATTCTACCTTAAAAGATGTCATGCTTTCCAGTTAGCACCAAGCTGTGCGCTGTAACAGGTGCTGATTTATATAAAACACTCACCTCTTCTATCCTCTCATTGCACACTGTGCCCTGAGCTGGGTCAAAGTGTCTCACTTACCAGCTGCATGCCACAATTAATTATTTTGCTACCTAAGGCCTTGATCTCTGTGGCCTCGCAAGAAAGCCAGCATTGCCAAGTGAAACATTTTAAATGAGACTTAGTAAGTTTGGCTTTCGATATGTATGGCCATTTTATTATTGCCGTCATCGAAGAAAGATTTGTGTTTATTAAAGCTCATGTGTTAAAATGATCAGGCTTTCCTTTAAATAACAAATACAATCACAATTACCATCTTACAGTACATTTGGCAGATTTAATTTTCATACTGTTCTTCCTATACCTTCTTGTAGAAAAATAACTCCCAGGGTAGAAACTCTCATCGGATATAAATGAGGCAGAGACAGTAATATAAGGCGCAGATGGTACTCTATGGACATATTTAAATACATTCCTGGGGAAGATGGGGAAGGGGCGTGGCCACATAATAGTACCAATAGTTACACACATTACACAACAGTAGAGTCCCTTATAAACATTATGCCAGGTATAGCCCCTTAAACACATTATGTTAGGTAGAGCCCCTTATACACATTAGGCCAGGCAGAGCCCATTATACATATTATGCCAGGCAGAGCCCCTTATACGCATTATGCCAGGCAGAGCCCCTACACAGGGGAGAGACAATGCAAATGTGCATTCTATTAAGCACAATCTGCAACACCTTAGTTATGCCCTGGATTACTGTAGTACATAAAATGTAATAATTAGCTTAAAGATCACCCACGATTTAGTAGAATTGACCAATGGACAAGAGAGTTAAACAAGTTCAACTAGCATGGGGCTCAATTAGGTCTACTTTATTCATGCTTAATAATCAGATATGTGCATCCATTGCTTGATGAGATAGAGTCATTAACTGAGCTTACTGTATGCTAAGTACTGTAGACTCAAATTACATTGTTTCTGTCAATTCTACTATGGTCAAAGCCAGTTGTTCCCAAACACAGGCCTTAAGGCACCCTTAAGGCTTTACGTATATCCATGCATGGCCACAGGTGTGTTAATTAGTATCTTAGTCAATTTGATTTAACATCTGTGCTGAGCAAAGTTTGCTGAACAAAGGCTTTACTTAAATCCTTAACCACATGTGCTCCTTGACAACTGAGTTTGGGAAAGACCAGGGCCGGCGCCACCACTAGGCAAATCTAGGCATTTGCCTAGGGCGCCGGCCACTGGAGGGCGGCATTTCGCCCCCCCCCCCCCCCCGTGCCTCGGGGGTACCTGTCCTGCGGCTGTGTATATAAATCTTGCGGCGGAGGCAGCGGGGGGTCCCTGCAGTCAAGAAATAACGAGCGCTATCCGCCTGGCTACGCGGAAGTGCTTCTGTTGTGGAAACACTGGCCGCACGCTGATTGGCTGAGATTCAGCCAATCAGCGTGCGCCGTGCGGCCAGTGTTTTTACAACAGAAGCGCTTCCGCGTAGCCAGGCGGATAGCGCTCATTATTTCTTGACTGCAGGGACCCCCCGCTGCCGCTGCCGCAAGCTTTATATACACAGCCGCAGGACAGGTACACCCCCCCCCCCCGGGGCGCCCCCACCCTGACTCGCCTGGGGCGCTCACCGGCCCTGGGAAAGACTGGTCTAAGCATGATAGAGAAGCCCCTAACAGCAGACAACTTTGGTTCATATGTATAATAATCCAGAGATTTGTAATTCGAAAGAGGTTTTGTCTTGCGGTTATAATTAATTATATGCATGTTGGTTTTGGCCAGCTAGGATATATATAGGTGTCAGTTTGGTTACCATTTATACACAAATCTTGGTTTCCACCCATCATCAGTTGAATAAACCAATTCTGTTTGGGAATAGGGAAAATAAAATTGCTGAATGTAAAAACAAATTAATTAACTTTACTAAATAAAAAATTGTCTTTTTTTTAAGCTTATCTTCCCAAGAATGGAAATAGAGAATATTGGACCAGATGTACTAAGCTTGACAAAGTAATAAGCTGGAGAGTGATAAACAAACAGCCAGTCAGCTCCTAACTGTCATTTTTAAACCCAGCCTTTAACATAGCAGGTAGAAGCTGATTGGCTGATATATTTGGCCCATTGTATGGTATTTATTTTGAGTTTATACCTCTATCACTGTAATAAGAGTGAGATAAGTATAATCAAGTGAGTTGAATTAGTTCAGAGCTCAGCTAAATTTATTTCCATTCAATACTGCAGGAAGATTTATTCCAGTCGAGCTATTAAGAATGTAGGAACTTTCTCAAATGCATTTAGCTATGATGTATAAATTCCTCAATGGGTTCTGTTTCCAGAATGGAGAATTCCAGTTCATTTATTTATCACCAGTTTTTTATATAGCGCACACTTATTCTGCAGTGCTGTACAGAAAACATTTGCATCAGTCCCTGCCCCAGTGGAGCTTACAGTCTATATTCCCTACCAAATGTACACGCACACACAGACATTCTAGGGTTATTTTTGTTGGGAGCCAATTAACCTACCAGTATATTCTTGGATTGTGGGAGAAACCGGAGTACCCGGAGGAAACCCACGCAAGTACGGGGAGAATATACAAACTCCTCACAGTTAGAGCCATTGCGGGAATAGAACCCATGACCTCAGTGCTGTAAGGCAGTGATGCTAACCACTACACTGGCCATGCTGTTTTTTAACTCTTTTCTTTCCATTGCACTTTTATGTGTATATTTTAACATACAGTATTATACAATATTTGTTTGCAGCTGTTTTCCTAGCAATAGGAGGTGCTCGTTCCTCTACACCTATTTCTACCTTACACATATCATAGCTCTCCATACTAGGGACTGCTTGCTTACATGACTTTACTTCTAGATTGGCTAGGTATTGGTCAAACCTTTGTTTATATTATATTAACAATAGCCAGTAAGGGTTCCAACAGTGAAGGCTGTGGTTTGATTTAGTGGTTTTGGGTTAAATCTAGTTATTAATTGAGGCCAGGATGCAGCAATGGTGAAAATGAGGTCAGACATATGAAAACAAGGTTCAGTGTCTGTGCATGCCCCAAAAGACTACCGGGTCACCGACCCAGAAGTCCCCAGACTGCAAAGGGCATCTGATATCGAGTTGTCCTTTGTTTAAATCTTCATGCAGTAATGCTGTTATGCATGCAAGCAGTGTCGGGATTATGTTCAATATTTGATGCTTGCATCAAGTCCAGAATACGGTATAACGGTATGGTGTAATGGTTAGCATTACACGTTTGCCAAAGATTTTGCAATCACGTACATACTGTATTATGCGAGTGCTTAGACCCTGCAATGCCATTATCGCCAGGTCGCCATGTTTTGAGTCCAAGCGGCTGTGTGTGTTTACACGCAGCCGCCGCGGCCTGTTCTGTTAAAAGTCTGGACATGCCTGCCCCCGCATCACCCCGACAACATCCCCACAGCTTTCCCTCTGCCGGCCCTTAGAATGCGGTTGCATTTTCCTGAATGCGACTGCAGTTTAAGGGGTCGCGCATGCGTAGATTAAGCATAGTCAGCAGCTGAATTTGGACCACTGTGCTTAAAACATTTTGGAAACATTCTCTATTTAAACCCTGTAGAATGAGCCTTGATATGTATCGTCTTACACAGGGCTATTTTTCAGTAGGCTCCAGCAGGAACTGAGGCCCTTATTCTAGTTCACTCTTTCTGACAAAATCTTTCTTAGACGGACAAAACCATGTGCACTGCAGGGGGGCAGATGTAAAATGTGCAGAGAGAATTAGATTTGGGTGAGTCATTTTGTTTCTGTGCATGGTAAATACTGGCTATTTTATTTTTACACTGCAATATAGATCTCACTTTGAAGTAAAACCCCACCCAAATCTAATTCTCTCTGCACAAGTTACATCTGCCCCACCTGCAGTGCACATGGTTTTGTCCATCTAAGAAAGATTTTGTCAGAAAAAGTGAACTAGAATAAGGGCCTCAGTTCCTGCTGGAGCCTGCTGAAAAATAGCCCTGGTCTTCCAGGAATCATTTCTATCAGATGGTTTGTTCAGTGCAAACGAATGTGCAGACATTAAATGGTCAAGAATCACAGGGAAAGGAGCCTCACCAGTGTCCGCATCCAACACTTGATAAATATGTTCTGCACCTTATTTGAGCTTCCTTCTGCCCGGTTCCTGAGAGTTCCGGCTTATTTTCCTACAGAAGCTGACTTTGAGAGCAGATTTTCCAATTAGGATGCAGCACTGATTCAGATCTCGGATCGAGGGCATCTGTTCACGTCCTACCTGCCATCCCAACTTCTACCGTTGTTAAATTAGGCTGCGGCGGTCACATGACAAATTTGGTAATGCCCAAAAAAAAGAAGTGAAGCCTGTAATGTATTTCTAGGGAGAGATCTATTCCCAAGTACCAAGGACAGCGCCGTTTCAGAACACAGCCCTGGGCATCCACTTTCTCTTCAGAATCTGAGCCTAATTGTGTAACAGCTCAAAAGGAGAACTTCTAATTAGTGATAAGCTGTCTGGTTGTAATAACCCCTATAGAAAATCAATCTTTTGTTCACTGATAATGAGATCTCTGTTTGCACCGAGCATAAGCTTGTATCATTAGTCTAAAGCCTTCGTATGTTAGATGCCTTGAAAATCTGTTACTCTTTAGGACCCATCTGTTTACAAATTAATGGAAAAGGGAACAGAAAATAAGGAATGTATGTACAAGGATAGGAGACACAAGGAAAAACATGAGCGAGCTGCAAATTCTTTTAATTAATCATTTCTGCTTTGCTTTTAAGTCTAATAATGATGACATGGATAATATATATATATTTTTTTTAATGTACAATAAATCTAGTACCAACGTTTATGGCAATATAAATCTAGTACCAACGTTTATGGCAATATAACTAATGTAATAAGGCTGCCATCAGATATTACCACGGTAGTAATGGCGGATAGTTAAGTGTGTGAGTGCGTGACCACACCCTGTTGTAAACCATCGATGGCTCAGGTTTGTGCATGCTTAAACAGGTGGGGGCTGTGGCTGGGCATCTGCTGTAATGAAAAAAGATGGAATTTTGGGTCTAATTCAGACCTGTTTGCTAGACTGCGTTCACTCGGAGAATAGTGAACAAGTCAGTGCCGCCGCTGACCCCCCACCACCCGCTGCATGCGAGGAGATGTGTCTGAGAACACATCCCCTCGATTGCGGCCGAAGGGGAGAGAAATAATTAGATGGTCGCCGACCAGTAATTGCTTTATCTCCCCTTTGGTAATAATAATCAGTCAGAACCGACTTTTATTTCCATCGGAAATCGGAGAAAAGATGGCGGGCGCTAATGTCAGCTGTCCGCTCTGAGCAGAGAACGCCATGACTGCGTTCCCAGGGGAACGCCCAGCAGGTTCATGCGGACACTTATGCTCAGACCCCCCACCATCGGAAAGGATCCCCTTCCGAGTGGGTCTGGATTAGGCCCTCTATCATCAGCCATCCCCAACAGTAAAACTATTTACCAATGGATGGGTGGGAGAGGAACCTTCGACGGTTGTTAAGCATCAATATTAATGACCATTACTATACTGGATGAAAATACTGGAGCCCTCTTGGAAGCTGGGGGTCTTATCCAGTACTAGACAGATATTGAAAGTATATGCAAGGCCAAATATATACAGACATCCAGTATGTGGGCTGCCGGCCTCCACACCTGCGCATACACAAATGGGAAAAGACGAATTCTCCACACTGCAGAACAATATCTGTTATTATTCCTGCTCTGAGTACACACATTACAGTATCATCTACTTTCAAGCACATAATTATAGAAACTCGCAAAGGCTGCAATTACAAAAGCAATGTAAGTCAGTCTATAGAACACCCATTTCACACGTATTAAAAGCTGCTTCATATGGATGGGGTTTTGCATTTAAGTTCCACTTAGAGTGTGCTATTTATGTAAGCAGGTGGCCACATTTACTGCACATTTATTAGTGCGATTTGAACAAAATGTTCTATGTATCTTGCAACCTGCTTGTTGCTGTATTTAAACTGCTCAGTAGATGGCGCTGTCTGTTCTGGCTGTGAAGTCATAGAATGTCTGGCTATTTACCTAGTGCAGGTTTCTATATCAACAAAAGCAGCCTTTCCAAGAAGAGAATGACTGGTAGCTCCTGCTGTACTGCCCTCCAGAGATTGGTTACACCCCTGGGGCTTCACTGTGGCACTGAAAAAATAAATAAATAAATAAATATACTGTATATAAATATGCAGGAGAATGATTTTGAGGAGCATCTTGTAAGGCATCATGAGCGCCTGTACATGGTTCATTTATTTTTATTTATTAAGTTCTTGTATAGCACAACAAATTCTATTGCACTTTACAATGCAGTGGTTTTAAAATGGTGTGCCGAGGCACCCTGGGGTGCCTTGGGATGTTTGCGAGGGTGCCTCGGGTTGGGGGTCCACGACCAAAACAAATTATTAATGCCAAAATGATTGGCAAAACCAGTGCTGGTGGCTGCCAATTATAAAAGGTATGGACAATTAGCATACCCTCCAACATCTGAAGGGCAGAAATCGGTACACATTCAGAAAGGGGGTGCGGCCACATGTAAACAGGGCGTGGTCATGGGTAAATGGGGCATGGCCATGCCTCCTTTCCAAATGTGTACTGGGCATTTTTTTTTCCTTTTATAAGGTGATACTCCTTAACTGTTATGGAACACTTTAAGTGCTGTTTGGCTGAATTCCTTTAATGGGACGTGTCCCAGATTTGTAATAAATTAATTTATTTTTAATGTTCTGCCTACAATAACTTATGAATCTTTTTTTTTTTTACATTTTAAATGTAAAAAAAAAGTAATTATTCTTAATATTGTAGGAAGAACATTAAAAATAAATTCATTATTTATTTAATATGCCAGCAGCCATCACATATCACATGAGGTGCAGCCCACAAATGAGAAGAGTAGATTGATAAATAACTGGTGTAGCCACCTTCCTTGCTGCTTCATGTGCTGTGCTCCAGCCTCCGCTCGCCAGGCTGCACCCGATGATTCGGATCCACTCGTCCTGCGCACCCAAGCTGTGCACAGCCCCCGGCAGCTCTCTCTGCTGCGCTTTGCGCCCAGAAATCGGACGCCACTGCGCATGCGGAAGAGGGCGAACAGGCACAGAGTCCTGTACCCTGAGTGCACTGGGTCCCGGCGCGTGAAGTCATGACGTAATGACACATCGCACGCTGGCCCGGGACCCGCAATCAACCCTTAGGAATGGGTGCTTGGCCAGGGGAGAGCGCACCGTCAGTGACAGCCCGGAGTGACAGCCCAGAGCCAGGAGGTACGGTTTTTGTTTGCTGGTACAGACAGTTAAAAAACGGTACTGTACCGGGATATTCGGTAGATAGAAATATAGAATTTGACGGCAGATAAGAACCACTATGGCCATCTAGTCTGCCCCTTTTTAAAACATGTTACCTCAAAACATATTTGATCCTTATTTTTTTGTAAGGATATCAATATGCCTATCCCAAGCATGTTTAAATTGTACTACTGTATTTGCCTCTACCACCTCTGATGGGAGGCTGTTCCATTTATCCACTCCCCTTTCTATGAAGTAATTCTTCCTCAAATTACCCCTGAATCTTCCTCCCTCTAGTTTCAGTGCATGTCCTCGTGTTCTGTTGCTCCTCTTCCTGTGAAGAATGTCTCCCACCTGTACCTTGTTAAAACCCTTGATATATTTGAAAGTTTCTATCATGTCCCCCCTTTCCCTTCTCTGCTCTAAAGTATACATATTAAGATCTTTTAGTCTTTCCTGGTACGTTTTGTGATGTAGGCCAGGCACCATTTTAGTTGCCCTTCTTTGTACAGTCTCTAATGTATTTATATCCTTCTGGAGATATGGCCTCCAGACCTGAACACAATACTCTAGATGAGGTCGTACCAATGACCTATACAGTGGCATTATTACTTCTTTCTTTCTACTGCTGATACCTCAAGCATCTGACTTGCCTTCTTCATTGCTTTGTTATATTGCCTACCTGCCTTTAAGTCCCCTGAAGTAGTGACACCTAGATCCCTCTCTTCCTCAGTAGTTTCCATTATAGTGCCATTTATACTATATTTAGTATTTGGGTTTTTGAGACCCAAGTGTATGATTTTGCATTTTTTTGGCATTAAACTGTAGTTGCCATGCTCTTGACCATTCCTTTAATCTACCTAGATCCTCAATCATTTGATTTTCCCCTCCTGGTGTGTCTACCCTGTTGCATACCTTTGTGTCATCTGCAAAAAGACACATTTTACCCTCAGTATCAGTACAACTCATCGCAGTTAGACTTTATTTACTTTTTTTTTTTTATTTATCCATGAGAAACATTTTGACTCGGGGTGCTTTAAACAAATGCTGATATTCTAGGGAGCCCTGGGCAAGAAAGTTTGGGGACCACTGAGTTTATGTGATCACTGGCATCCTGTATGGTTCAAGACATACAAATAGAAGTTGTGTGGTTGGAAGATACATTGGGGCAGATGTATTAAGCCTGGTGAAGAGATAAAGTGGAGATAGAGTGGAAGGAGATAACGCACCAGCCAATCAGCTGTGTTTGAAATATGACCGTTGGGAGTTGATTGGCAGGTGTGTTGTGTCCTCCCACTTTTTCTCCAGTTTATCTCTTCGCCAGGCTTAATACATCTGCCCCAGTGTTACAGTTGATGTATTCTAACAGAGGACCTTATCCTGGGTCTAACAATTTCCATATTCAACTTCCGTCTACACCACACTACCGGACCGCCGCTGGGAATGACACTGCTTTCTTATCAGACATATGAGTGTGTGTGGTGGTGCTGGCGGTGGGAGGAGGAGTGGTGGTGGTTGTTGGGGGGGGGGGGGGTTAGCAGATGGATAATGCATGGAGCTGTGGTGAATGTAAATCAATTTAGCAGGCCAGATGTACTAAGTAATAAAGAGAAGAGTGATAATGTACCAGTCCATCAGCTCCAAACTACCGAAGCATGGCGAGCGCAGCAAGCCCATGCAAGGGGACGCGGTACACTTTGATGGTGTCGATATTCGGGACAAAAACACGTGAAAATCTCATATTAACTTTAACTGTCGTCCTACTTGATGCTTGTGTCGAACTTCCAACCCTGTCGTCCTTAGAAGTAAAAAGTAAAAAATATTCAACCTTTTCATGTGTCAAACATTGTCATGTCTACATTTAGCTTGTGCCGACAATTTGTCATTGTCGACCAAGTGCATGTCGGCAAAGTGACTGTTGATCCATTATATGGATACCATCTGCAATGTTCTCCCTAAATGACGTAGCCATACGTGTACTTCCAGTCTATGTAATTATTCATTACATGCAAGCAGACCTTGTTTCCCTCACTCCTGCCTGAAATTCTTCTTTATTTGAATTGATGATAATGGGATATAAAGAGTTTCTCCCAGCACAAACCAGTCAGGAGCAATCACACTCTGAGCATAACCCTACCGGGGTTTATCCCTCACTGAGGAAATGGAAGGAGACAGCCAACAGCAACAGGGGACACTGTGTAGAACTCCATTACAGGAAATTAAGAGGAAAGCAATAAAAACGAAATAAATAAAAAACCTTGAAAACAATGCTGGGTTGTTGTCCTCCGGAGTAGTGCAAATAATAATGTGTTTATGTGGTGGATTTTTTTCTCTCAAAATTTGGGTGATAATTCAGACTTGATTACACTGCATATTTTGTTTGCTAGTGAACAAAACCATGTACACTGCAGGTGGGGCTGATGTAAAATGTGTAGAGCAGGGTTGCCTACCCTCCCGGAATGGCCGGGAGGTTCCCCAAAAACGGGTCCCCTTCATGGCCCACCCGGAAAGGTGAGCAACCCTTCCGGATACTGGCGCTCCCCCGCATCTCTCCTGTTGCAGCGTTAATATCCCGCGATTCGCGGCTTTTTGTGGGTGGGGCTAGAGATGCAAATCGCTTAATTCCACCCAGCCCACTCCTCGAAGACCTGCGGATTGTGGGATTTACAGTACAGGGGCGGGGCTTGATGACTTCTACATCAGGCTCCAACTCCCAAAGTGCTGCTGACAGTCTCCTCTCCGGGTTTCTCCCGGAGAGGAGACTTTAAAAGTAGGCAACCCTGGTGTAGAGGGCATTACATTTGAGTGAGTTATTTTGTTTCTGTGCAGGGTAAATACTGACTGCTTTATTTGTACACTGCAATTTAGATTTCAGTTTGAACACACCCCAACCAAATCTAACTCTCTCTGCACATGTTACATCTGCCCCACCAGCAGTGCACATGGTTTTGTCTATTTCCTAGGCTGCATACATACCCAGCCTACAAAATCAGGCCCTACAGATGGAGCCGGCCTTGTCTTTGCCCGGCGCCCCCCAGAACGTCCCCTCTGGCGAGCACCGGCGGACAGGGACTCCATTAAACTGGCACGTGCATGCGTCTCACGCACACGCGCGTCCCAGTCTCTCGGCGGCTAGGCAGTGGGTCCCTGCCTGTCTCCGCTTCAGGGAGAAGGGCAGGGTTATGGGGGGGGGGCAGTCGGGACAGCAGTGGGGACTGGCTCTGTCGGCGAGGGAGGTGGTGGGGAGCTCCGTTGTGCGTGAGCATCTTGTGCGCGCACGCCCCCTGGTGGGAGCTGGCGAAACTGTCGCCAGCCCCTGCAAAGATGAGCGGCGCTACATCTGTATGTGTGAGTCCATCATAACTACAGTATCTTATCTGTGCTGTAAAAACTAGATTTTTATAAACTGTCCCAAATTCATTTACAATTAATTTGATACATGTTTATACAACACTGTATCGCGTCACTGCCTGGACTGTCGTCAATGGAAGATGCAAGAAAGGGGGGAGTTCATGAAATTTGTATTCAGGTTAAGATGTGTCAACAGTAGTTATAGAGCGGAACAGAAATGCATACATTATATGGGTATTGCATTACGGCGCTTCTGGATGTCATTTTTTAAATCTATTGTTAACATAAAATCTGCTAGGTCTGCGATGGTGTAAATTTCCCTGGGATACAGACACATAGAAAATAGAAGAAACTCGATTAACGAGATGCTTGCCCTCAATGCAGATGTAAGCAAGAAAATAGAATATGCGAGAGTATGTGGAATTTAATAAATAGATAAAGCATCGGAAAAAAACGTGAATTTATTTATTTTTTTATTTTTATTTTCTTTCCTTTTTTTTTATCCCCCTTCACATGCCTATGAATAATCTTCATTTTCCATCGAGTTTCTGGTGATAATGTATCAAGCAGATAAATGAAATTGTGTTTGAGAATCCATGAAGAAAACAGTCTTTTATATATGTTTCAGACATTATAAGCGACAAGAGTGTCAAATGAAGCTAAAAAATGACTGTCTTAGGGGAAAAGAGAGATGTTTAAGAGATTTCAAGATTTAATATTTCAATACAGTGTGCTTGCATTACTAGAGGGCGAATTCACCCCTGACTGCGCTCAGTGTTATATATATAGTTTGTGGCTGTGCAGCGGGATTCATAAAATGTGAGAGAGCAAAAATAGAACCCAGGGTAACAGATATCATACAGTACCTCCCAACTGTCCCGATTACCGTGGGACAGTCGCACTATTTGGGGACTGTTTGCTGTCGCTCCCGCAGGTGGCAATGTCCCGTGGGAAGGGGGAGGGGCAGTTGGAGGGGGGACATCATCTCTTCAGTACAGGAAAGAGGGAAGGAGACCAGGGAGGGGGCAGGGGCTGCCCAGTAGCTAGGAAAGCATTGGGCACGAAAAATGTTCAAAACGGTTGCCGCTGCACTAGGTCATCGCCCCTTTACCCAATGCCCTGACCACTCTTCCACGTAAAACCGCCCCCATGTCCCGATTCAGAGATCAGCAAAGCTGGGAGGTATGAGATATGAGATGAAGCAGTCAGGGTCCCGATGATGGGTAGAGTGTGATTCCGGTGCTTGGTAAATTCGGCAATGAAGCAGCCCCCATAGTAACCTAAATGGGTTCCCCGCACATGTACTTAGAGGCAGTCAATAGGTCGATGAGAAGCAAAAGGTCGAGACAAGGAAAAGCTCGACATAGTTTAGGTTGATATGTTCAGAAGATCGACACAAGCTGGTCAACATGGCAAAAGGTCGACAGGAGTTTTTTTTATGATTTTTTGTCTTAAAAACTGACTTGTTCACCCTTTACCATCCCAGTGGGCATAGTGCAAGTGCAGGGAGGCTCTGTGCCTGTAGCATGGCGAGAGCAGCGAGCCGTGCATGGGGACGGCATACACTAATATGGTGTCCATGTCGACATCTGTCAACATAGACACCAATTATATTTTTTTAAACTCATGTCAACCTTTTAACAATCAGGCTTTTCCAAGTCGACCTTTTAAATATGTAGGCCTAAACCATGTCAAACTTTTTTCATGGTCGACCAATAGTGGTGAAACTATTGACTATCAACCTATTTACTGTCAACAAACTGATCCACACCTGAGGATTTTTAATAGTATATTACTAAAGTGCAGGTTTTGAAATGTGGAGCTGTTGCCGATAGCAACCAACAAGATTCTAATTTTCATGTATCTAACACTTTGTAGAAGATAATAGTCAGACTCTCATTAGTACACTTGCAATTTGGTAAATATACTCCTTAAGATTTGCTGCTACACACCCCAAAAAAATTTTTGGGGGTGTAAATACTGTATGATTTGATAAATGCTGTAGGTCCTCTGTCTAAAGTGCTTTATGGGTCTGCGCATTGTATTGGTCAGTAAGGGAATATAGGGGGAAATCAATAGATGATAGATTCAAAAAGTGAGATATTTGGTGAGAATTCTCCAGTTTTTTCAAACGGCAATCATTTACACTGCAAAACCAGTTTGCTTTAGCAGTGTAAATGATTGCCGCTTTAAAAAAAAACAGGAGATTTTTTACCAGATCTCTCACTTTCTGAATCTCTCATCCTATTACATTTCACCCATGGTGTTTTTGCATTACAAATTTTAGGGTACAGTGCACTTATTATTCCACAGTGATTTATAGGATATATATAATCTTCCATATCAGTCCCTGACTCAGTGGAGCGTGCAATCTACCTCACAGAACACTGAATGTACCCAGTGGCGTAGGGTGCAGTCAGGGCAAGCCCATGACATGGCGTCCATCCCCGCTCACCCACCCCTAACAACCCCCCCCCCCCGCGTCGGGGGATGTGGGCACAGTCCGGGGCAGCAGCATCAGGCTCTGACTGCTAATGTGACGTTACGTGAGTGACAGCGGTGTCCATGACTGGGGGGATCGGCGGCAGTACGACATGCGTGCAATGGTGTGGGAGGTGCCATTAGGAGGTACCTGTGCACCCCTGGCACCCCTCGTGCGCATGCCCATGTGCGCTTAACAGACAGGCCGGCTGGCGGCAATGTACGGAGAGAGCATGCAGTGAGACATCACTGCTTACTCCGTACATCGCCCGCCACAGCCACCCGCCCGCCTGTTTGTTAAGCGCACATAGGGCCTTATTTTGGTTCACTCTTTCTGACTAAATACTTCTTAGATGGACAAAAACATGTGCACTGCAGGGGGGCAGATGTAACATGTGCAGAGGGAATTAGATTTGAGTGAGTAATTTTGTTTCTGTGCAGGGAAAATACTGGCTGCTTTATTTTTACACTTCAATATAGATCTCACTTTGAAGTAAAACCCCACCCAAATCTAACTCTCTCTGCACATTTTGCATATGCTCCCCTGCAGTGCACATGGTTTTGTCCATCTAAGAAGGATTTTGTCAGAAAGAGTGAACCAAAATAAGGCCCATAGGCTGGCACGCACCGCACAGGAGCAGACACTCCACTGGGAGGAAACATACAGGTATGCACACAGATGGGGAATACACAAATGTCACACAGATGATTACGTGGCTCACTCACTCATTGCCCCTGTACTATAAGACAGCAACTAACAGGTGTATATGCCTCTCCCAGATGCAATTGCCCAAAATGCCCTTACTACTCTGTTCCCTTCCCCTATACCTTCTCCTCCCAGTATAAGGAGGTACAAGCGTCAGATACGACAGCATTCTCCTACAAGCAGTCACAGCCAGTTCAGTACATAGCTTCCAATCCTCCCAGTGAGGGGGAACTTTGTGCTGAAAATGGCAGTCACAGCTTATGGCTGCTGGCATTACCATCAGAGGAGATGGATAATGAGCAGACATCTGCTGATACTGTATGTGCTATTCATTACAGGCATCTGATGGCCACTGAAGGGTAAATACTGTATGTGTCAGGCATTGCACTTTCAATATTTATTTCATGCTAGTACATGCTGGTCACTGTTGTGTTGTGTTTGGTGAACCCACTTCACGCAATTTCTACATGAGACTACACACCACACCGCAGGGCCGGCACTCGGGGACATAGAACCCCGCTGCTCAGTAACAGTGGTTCAGCCACTCACACAAGCTCAAACGCAGCCACATTTTGTGCTTTTTTAGACTGTTTTGTGGAAGAATTTGTCTATAGGATCAATCTGACATATGTGATACAAGGTTCTACAACCACTATATTGTATTGTAATCTGCATTTCACACAATTGCTGATGCAGAAAATCGGGGGCCATCTCCTGCCCCCCTAGAAAGGTGGGTTAGTTCCCCACTGTCCCCGCTAACCCCCCTTGGTGTGGAAATTTGTGGTAACCAGATGACATCATTGTGATATCATCATATGTCATGTAATATCGGTATTGTACATTGGGGCGTGGCCACAATGATGTGATCACATATGCTACTCTCCTTAGACAGCCTCCTCTGATGAGCCCCCCTTTCACCCTAGCAAAAGGTGAGCCCCGCTTTCACAAGCTCCCCACACTACTTCATCAAGCTGACTGCTCTCTCCTGGAGGGGGCAGCCAGAAAGTCGTCAACCGTGATATAAATTCACATGTAATGGTGACAGCATCAACGCATTTCACTCTGAAGTGTAACTAAGGAGAGTACCAGGGGAATTCTGATGAGACCAGGGGGCAGATTCTCTAAGCTTTAAAAGTGATAAAATGGAGAGTGATAAACAGCCAGCCAGTCAGCTCCTGTCTGACATTTTTCAAACACAATCTGTAGGCAGGTAGGATAAATTGGCTGGCTGTTTATCACTCTCCATTTTATCACTTTTGAAGCTTAGAGAATTTGGCCTCAGAAAGGATAGCAGGAATTCCGCACAGTAACGTACGGCCCAATAAACCGAATGGTTAATTGAAACAACACTCCCTCCTCATCAGCCAACAATGGCGAAGCCTAGTTTCTGCTACATTATTTACATTTATTTTAGCACATACTTTAATTCATAAAGTGCCAAATTTTGTTGCTGCTGTGGAGGAACAGTCGCGCCGAATTCATGTGCCCAATATCTAAGCGTGTGGGCTCCCGGGAAGTGGGCGTAGCTTATGACCGTAATCCTCCCATGAGGCCACACCTACCGTTTTTCCCGCTGTGAGGGCATTGCCAGCACTCTGAGAGCTGCTCAGCCCCTCTGTCTCTCTGAATGCAGCAGAGCAGCGGTCCCAAAAAAACGAATCTGCCCCTCGTAAATCGTGACAGTTGGGAAGTATGCTCTTGCTTTCTTGTGCTGACATCACTGCTTCTACTCTAGGGCCCTCATGTCATCACAGGCGATAGCATGAGGGGCCACTGAGCATATATCTACAAATGGCCAATGTTTAACATTGAAAACACACACTCTTATTCAGAATTACCCTCCAGGAATTGTAGAAATGGAAATCGCCAGAAATAGCAGAGATCAGTGCGTGAGGAATGTAGGACGGTGTATTTCTAACACATCATTGCTGGCATTAAGTCTGAAATCTCATTGCAAACCTCACTGCTGAATGCTGGGAAGAATATATAATAGGCAACATGGCATTACTGCTATATAATGTTATATAATGCGTGGGCCCTGTCGCTGCTTCACATTGCACCAGAACGCATGCTCACAAGACCAGACTCTCATGGTCCAGGGCTGCTGTAGATCTGAATGGTAACAGATTGTCCAGAATCACGCTGCAGTCTGGTGTCTGAGCTTTATATACAGTCCCCGAGCAATCACCTGCTCATACTGCTGCTGCATAATGACAGAGTACAGTATGGGGGTGCACTCATCTCCTAGGGGATGAAATAGAGTTGGGTGATGCGTTTTGCACAGTATGCCAAGTTGACTGCAGGGACGCAGCAGCAGCGGCTGCATCGCACCCGCCAACCCAACCCACCCCCCCCACCCCTGTGGAGCGACCACGGTGACCGCATCAACCCCCCACCCCTGTAGAGGCGCAGCGGCCGCATCGCAAAGCCCGCCCCACCTGGGGCACTCCGGTGACTAGCACCGGCCCTGGTTTGATACAATGGCTTCATTTATATCAGTGTGCTGATATCGTGTATGACACATTTACAGAACACGGTGATACAGTACATAAGATAAAACTATTTACAAATCACAGGTTTCAGACATCAAAGGTAATAACTCAGGGGACTGTTAGTACCAATTGTCTGAAAGGATTTACAACGTATTGGTTATCACCTACAGTGCATGCCTAAGTGACCACCGGCAGCTTTGCAAATCTAACAATTGGAGAATACATTGGCATTACCGTACATCTTGACGACATTGTTACTTGGTTGGCGAGGAAGTTTGGTTTATGGTTCTGTTTTCTCTGACTACTGTACATCTTTGTGTCCTGCATATTTATATCTCCTATTGGTTTACTGTGTTATTATTAATGAATATTGATTAGCTGCTCTCTCTCTGGACTAATTGTCCTCTGCAATCTTCTTGAGTTCTAATATTTTAGTACCTGGCCAATAATCATCTGTAGTTGTTGAAATGCTTAAATTGTTGTTATATATATTTTTTTATTATTTTATTTTTAAGTGATTGAAAGAAAAGTCATTTACTGGCAACTTTATGTGGGTTATTGGGCTAATTCAGACCTGAATGCACAGTGGCGGTTTCGCACGCCCAGCTAAGCAGCTGCTCCGATAGAATCCCACCTTGCCAATCATTGTGCTTGATGTGTGAATGGATGTGTACGGCAACAAATCTATTCACAGCTGTGTTAATATGTGTTAATATGTCCAGAACCCATCGTAACAGGCTCACCATCAACTTATTTATAGATTGGGCGCCAGTCATCCCAGGCGCCACGTAGCCACAGACTTACTCAGTGGTTCCATGGTAATTGGCATATACGGCATGGAACTGACGTCACACACACCCTCCACAAAACACTCAGGGCGAGATGTACTAAGGGGAAAATGCGGTAGAACTCCAGTTTTACCGCATTTTCTTATGTATTAAAACCCGGCCACAGCGTTACCGCATAATAGGGTATCGCTGCCTCCACCGCAAACCCGCCGACCTCCCTCTCCCCCTCCCTCTCCCCCTCCCTCTGGCTATCCTGGTCCAGGTCTTCCTGGAGCCGGAAGGTAAAACCTTCCTCCCCCTAGTAAAGCAGCCGGACGTCCTTCCGGCTGCAGGGGGGAGGAGGAGGCACCGGGGACAGCATGCTTAGCTGTCCCCGGCGTGAGGGGAGCAGGAGGCAGCAGGGAGGTGACAGAGACCCCCCCACACATCACATTACAGGTATCGCGGGGGGGGGGGGCCCGCCGTCACCGCATTGCAGTGCCAGCCGCATATGTTAGTATATATGCGCTGGCATCGCGGTGGACGGGCGGCGGCGATGTATATTAATACATCCCGCCCTCAGGCACGCCTAGCAGTTTCCTGGACACTCCCGGCGGTTTTTCTGGCATGCCTGCATTTTTCTTAGTACCCCCAATAAACGGCCAGTTTCCACCCCCAGATTTGGCCATTTGTTTTATTGCACCTGATTGAGACAGATGACAGCTCAGTGATTGTGCAGATCTATGAATCTTGCGCACAGACACGCATGATGGCGTCTCTAATCCGTTTGCTTGCGTACAAAGACATATCACTAGTCGCAGAAACCATCACCTGAGCAACTCTACGGTTGTGGGTGATAAAAGAAGACGATAAAAGTTTTTTTTTAGCTCTTAAGAATATATGAAGCCTAACTTAATTTGGTAATTACACACAGTTTACTACATCATTACCAAGCAATGTAACTGCATATTGAATGAACCTGAATGTAATTCTTCTTGTAATCTCTAGACTTGTGTGTGGCCAAGCGTATAACATGGTGAAATGTCAGTAGAAACAGTACATCAATATTGTATACATGCAATATTCAGACCTTGTTCCGATGCTGCAGAGAGACCAGTAAGTAGGGTGATGGGAGATTGGAGTTGTGTAAGGTTCAGGGAGCAGCTAAGTAGTATATGTTTTGGAGTCCGATGACGTAAGATACTTTCCTGAAGGTTGGGAAACGCTTCATAGAAGTCAGTCTACAGTGGGTACATTGGGTTAAAAGTCATTTTGCTAAATTCTGGTTGCGTTGTTGGGAAGAGCTACAGGACTTGGGGTCTTCCCTATTCAGTGCACCCACATGCAAACATGAAGATTTTGTTTTACAATTAAAGAATATTTGAATAAGATGGGTGGGGACAGGTATGGTATAACTCTCCGACCGTCGGGTTTCTGACGGTCGTTTCTCCGACATCGCAACACCAACTGTCAGGAGCCTGACAGGGGGCAAGCATATTCAAGCCCCTTGCGGGGTCGCCACCTATTCTATTCTCCCGGGATTCCGACTGTTTGGATCCTGACATTCGGGATTCGGATGTCGGAGAAACGACCTTTGAAATCCCGGCTGTCGGTGAGTCATCCGGCACCCGTGGGGACAGTGCATATACTTAGCAGGTTGCTGCAGAGTGGTTTCCTCCCTACAGAATGTGCCTTCCACTCCCTGGAAGATGGCAGCATTTTCAGCTGGAAGCACACATCAAGCACAAGTCATACAGGAAAGCACATTTCCAGCAATGTTCGCACCATCGGACACAGGGCCGAGCAAACAGGCTTGAATCGGCCCCAGAGTTGCTTGTCTGAAACTTGGATTATATTTCAATGCTTATTCCATTTGCGCTTCCTATCCTGACCTTGCTTCTGGGTTCTTTCAATCCGTGTACCAATCTTATCAATGTGATTTTTACGGTTACATTTCTATTGATGCAGGTCAGGGCTGCAGGAAAACAGAATTATGATCGAAAAGATAAAACGTGGCTCCAGCGCAATTATAAGTAACAGACGGACAGCAATGCGGAGTCAGATACTGAACAGGGTATAGGGTGCTATACTTTTATACAATGTACACATGTCCGATTCCATTTCCTGGCTATAAGGTATGATGTTATCGCTGCCTATTTAAATGAACAGTGTGGCAGCTGATAATAGCGAAGTGCGGCTTTGTGACAGCATAAAACTTTGAACAGGTTTGAAATAGAAAAAAATCTAACTGCAGAAGTCCATCAGCCCCAACAGCCAGCACGGATAACCCCGACTTAATTTACACTTTCAATTAAACATTTTAAAAAATGATGTCACAACAACTTTAACAAACACCGCTGGTACTTTTGTACAAACACATTATATTAGGCAAAAAGCTAAAATTCAATATCATTTAACATCAAATGTACAGATGAAATAGCAAGCTTATTCAAAAATCATTTTTCTGTTTATCCCCATTAATTATTTCTTACCAGTTTCTTATATAGCGCACACATATTCCGCAGCGCTATACAGAGAATATTTGAACAGTCACATCCGTCCCTGCACCAGTGGAGCTTACAATCTATATTCCCTACCACATGTACACACACACAGTCATTCTAGGGTTCATATTGTTAGGAGCCAAATAACCTACCAGTATATTTTTGGATTGTGGGAGGAAACTGGAGTACCCGGAGGAAACCCACGCAAGCACGGGGAGAATATACAAACTCAGCACGTGCAGGGCCATGGTGAGAATCAAACCCATGACCTCAGTGCTGCGAGGCAGGAATGCTAACCATTACACCATCCGTACTGCCTTAATCCCACTCACCGTTACCATAGAGGTATGAGTACGAGTAGAGTGAGCGGCAAGCCCTAGTCAGATCCTGTCCCTTTCTTAGTACAGCTCTATGGGATGGGATGCGGTCATTTGGTCTACTGCATTATGGTCGACAGTCATTAGGTAGAATCCATTAGGTCGACATGCTAAAAGGTCGACATGACTCTAGGTCGACATGGGAAAAGGTCGACATGATTCTAGTTCGAAAGGTCATTAGTTCGACAGGTCATTAGTTCGACAAGGTCATTAGTTCGACATTGTCTATGTCGACATTCACAAGGTCGACATGGAGTTTTTCACTGTTTTTTGAGCCAACATGTGCCGACAGGCGGTATTTCATGCCCTACCATCCACTAGGGCGTGGTGGGAGAATAAAATAGTGTGCCGAGCGTAGCGAGGCACCGTGCCCGACGCATTGCGAGCGCAGCGAGCGATGCGAGGGGATGCAGTGCACTTTAAATTGTGTCCATGTCGACTGTGTTGACATTCAGGTAAAAAAAACAGTGAAAAACCCCATGTCGACCTTGTGAATGTCGACATAGACAATGTCGAACTAATGACCTTGTCGAACTAATGACCTGTCGAACTAATGACCTTTCGACCTAGAATCATGTCGACCTTTTCCCATGTCGACCTAGAGTCATGTCGACCTTTTAGCATGTCGACCTAATGGATTCGACCTAATGACTTTCGACCATAATACAATAGACCAAATGATCCCAACCAATATGGGATGTATGTATTGCTTTTCGTATGACATAAGGAATTATCACATTATCGTTTGACTTATTAAGAGATTCTTGCAACCCCTCCTTTTATGGACTTTTACTTGGACTCATAGTTTAAAGCAGTGGTTCCTTAATTCAGTCCTCATGGCACCCTAGGTGTTGTATGTACAATCGATGGTTGCCATACTGTGCCAGCGATGGAGGGGAACCACCTACTGTAAGTTGTAGACATCTACAGAAGCCTTCTAGCAGAGGTCCGTGCTTACTGTAAGAAAGGGACGCTACCAAAACCACCATTGGAAAGTCTGAGGGTTAACAAAAAAAATATACTTACCATTTAATGACCCCATGTTATTTGACCTGCTTCCCATATGACTGGTCAGTATCCCTGGAGCAAACTTTGATTACGATTAAAATGTGTTTTTCGCCGATATGTGGGACAATTCTGTGCAATTCAGAAAAGCCATTACCAACCTCTTTGGCTGTAAGGTGCTATCAGCTATTATAGGACAGGAACCGAACCCAGAGGTGACCTACAAAGTGGCTACTTCTGGAAATGCTATTATTTTACAGCAGGTTTTCCCTTGTATTATAGAAAACTGCTCGAGGTCACTATGACGTCCGGCAGGAGTACGCAGGAACAAACGTGTGGGTAGTTTAAATGATGATAAGTAGTTTATTGAAACTCCCATATATCACGTCCTCTGCATGGGGAGAGCCCAGGTGCAAAATGTCCTTAAGGAGAACTTATTTCTGAAGACAAAAGCTGAGTAAATGTTGTGACTATATAAAAATAGGACATTGCATGCTTTGTGAAACAATAGCAGAGACGTAACTCTGGGAGGCAATGGAGTCATCTGCCGCCGGGCTTCTGCTCCCAAGGGGGAACCTCTCCTCCCCTGCAAGTTTCAATCAGTTCGATGAAAGTCATTGATATCGCTTCTGTGGCTGACTCCCCCTCCCAGCAGTACAATAGATGTCACACTCTCTTTATTTTAAACATAATATAAATAACGTACCAGAGGCGTAGCTACCGTAAGGCAGCCACCGCGGCTGCTTGGGGGAGCAAGCGCCAGAGGGGTGCCCCCGGTGCCCGGGCACTCTGGTCAGACCCCGACCCCCCCTTACCCCTCCGCATGCCGCCGCTACCGCATTCAGTCCGGCACCGCAGATAGCCTCCCGGCTCCGTCTCCTGCAGTAATGAAAAATGACATGACAAAATGGCTGCCCCCTAATAGCAGACAGTTTTTAAGGATGCTAGAGGAGGCCGCCGCCTCCTCTAACATCCCTAAAAAAAACTGTCTGCTGTACGAGGGCAGCCATTTTGTCGTGTCATTTTTCATTACTGCAGGAGACGGAGCCCGGAGGCTATCTGCGGTGCCGGACTGAATGCGGGGCCGGCGGCGGCATGCGGAGGGGTAAGGTAATTTTTTGGCGGGGGGGCGCCAGAATATTAGTTACGCCTCTGCAACGTACATACATACATACATACACACATGTCTACATGTATACATACTGGAAGGTCGACAGGGGTCTAGGCCGACATGGGACAAGGTCGACACATGTGTTAGGTTGACATGGGTTAGGTCGACAGTCAAAAGGTCGACATGGGTTTTTTGACAGTTTTTCAAGCCAACATGTGCCAACAGGTGGTACTGTATTTCAAGCCTTACCATCCACTAAGGCGTGGTGGGAGAATAAAATAGTGTGCTGAACGTAGTGAGGCGCCGTGCCCGAAGCATGGTGAGCACAGCGAGCGGTGCACCTAAAACTGTGTCCATGTCGACTGTGTTGACATTCAGGTAAAACAACTGTCAAAAAGCCCATGTTGACCTATTGACTGTCGACCTGACCCATGTCGACAAAACCCATGTGTCGACCTAGACACCTGTCGATCATGTCCCATGTCGACCTAGACCCCTGTAGATCTAAACCCATGTCGACCTAGACTCCTGTCGACCTTCCAGTATGTCGACCTACTGGTGTCGACCTAATGACTGTTGACCAACTTAGCCTCAAGCCTCTATTGTCTCTACAGCCTCATCCCATGTGTCTATGCAGGCAGCGCTGTAACATGCACTCCTGGTTGCACTGTGCTGGCCCCGCCTCCTTTACATGTGTTGTCATGCAGAAACGCAGGGTCAGCAGCACCTGGAAACCACAGCAGTCTCCAGAGTCCAAACAGCTGTAGGGGCACTACTGCCATGCTACTGGCTGCAGGGTGCCGTTCCATGTACCCTGCAAGCCAGAAGCACAGCACCACTTGCCCACACCTAGTAACGGCACCGTATGCAGGTTTATATATCATATCTATATATTTTTATATGTTAGTTAATGTGTTGCTGTGTTGTTGTTATACATACAGTAGATAGAGCGAGGGCCGCATAGGTCAGAGGGAATTTAAGATACTGGGAATTTGTGGTCCATAAGCAGTGTAACATCAACAGCAGTGCATAGCCGTGGGTAATAGCAGAGAGCAGTAGGTGGAACCACCAATCAGGGCACAGGGGGGCGTCAGCTCAGAGAGGGGTATATCTGGGATTGCAGCCAGGAAGTGAGGCCTCTTTGAGTCTGGATTCATCTGGAGACAGTCTGGAAGCGAAGCTAAGTATTTTCTCATTACCTTGCAAACATGTCTGGCCGCCCACGCCGCTCAGCTCCCCCACCGCGCTGGCTCGCAGATGCCGCCCGCCCTCTATCCTCCGCAGCGTCGCGGGGAGGGGGGCGGACGCCGGCAGGTCCCCGCTACTCAGCGGGGCCTACGTCCGCAGTCCCCAGCGCAGGTTCTCCAGTGCGCGCGTACATGCTGCCGCCGGGTGCTGACGCGCGCCATGCGCCTGGCTCACCCGGCGGTCGCAGCGGCACAGCGGGCGACGAGTCCCGGCCCCAGGCCGCAAGTCACGCGGCTGACGGAGCGGGCAGCAGCGGCACACGCAGGGCGTCAGACGCCACCCCAGCGGCCGGGTGGGGGACCCCCCCCGCCGCTGGAGGCTCTGAAGCCTCATCACGGTCAGGCAGCCCATACATCCAACGGTTACCTGGTCTGGGCCTAATCGCCACCCAGACGCCAGGTTCCCCCTCAGGTTCCCTCCCAGACAATCTGAGGGCATCCACTCCTGTGGGCAGCCCCATCCAGCGCATCACTGGCGGGCCAGCCGGCAGCCCCATCCCCCTCATGGCAGGCCAGGTCATTTCATTTCCCAGGGGTGGGGGGACCCCCGCCACTGGCAGCAGGGGGACAGCCCCGGGGGTCTTTCCTTTGACGGCCATGGTAATACAGGTGCAACCGGGGGGCGCAGGGAGGGCACAGGCCGCAGCCCATGCCCCTCCTATGGCACCAACATACACACAGCAACAGCCTTGGTACCCCGGCATGGGCCCCGGGGCAGGTTATGGTGGTGGTTTTCAGGGCCCCCATCAGATGCAGCAGGGGGCACCCGCTTCAGGGCCCCACGGGCTCAGCCATGTCCAGCCCCACGCCACCCAGGGACAATTTTCCCAGGCGTGGCCCGGAGCTACCCCAACGGTGGGCGGGGGCCAAGGCTACCAGCCCGCCCCGCCTCAGTTTTCTCAGCAGCCAACCTGGGGCCCCTCCCCGGGTTTCCCATATTTCCCGGGCACAGGTGGTTTGGGGGGCGGGGTTTCAGGCCCCTCCTGGCAGGGGTACCCCCCACAAACAGCTCCACAATGGCCGACCGGCCACCAGCAAGTTTATCAGGGCGCAGGTTACCCCCAAATGCAGCAACAGTACGCGGCGCCCACCCAGCCCCCTGTCTCATCAGCTGGTAGCTTTGCAGGCGGGCAATTTGGGGGATACAGCCAGGCGCAGGCTGCACGTTACGGTCCAGCCAGTAATATTGTACCTTTGTCTCCAGAACATGACGCAAGTGCTGGTCCCGACGCGGTACCCAGAGGGCCATCCCGAAATGCAGTCAACGTGTCTGTCCGAAGAACAGCCCCACCACCTCGACCACCCACCCCAACGGCCTCCACAGGCGGGGAGTCAGCTGGCTCTGCTTCAGGGGATCACCAGGCATTGGGCCTGTCAACGGCGGCTGCCGACACAGAGCCGTCAACATCAGCCGCTGTGGAGCAGGGAGAAACATCTATGGGTGGTGAGCATACTGGTTCTTCTATGTGTGATTCTTCATCTTATCACTCATCTGCCAGTAGTGATGGGTCTGGTTCCCCCAAGCGCCCGCGTAAGCTGGCTAAATTAGTGGCACGCGCGGTTGCAAAGAGGGTCAAGGGCACCAAGCGCCCCAGGAGGGAGACCGCAGCAGCTGAGGCTCCCCCCTCCGGGGACATGGTGCACTGCGCTAACACAGCCGTATCCCGAGGTTTACGCAAGGGGGTCAAGGACAGGATAAAAAGGGGCAAGTTCGTTGACCTGTTCGCACTCACCTCGGACATGAAGAAGGACCTGGACAAAGCCAAGAAGGCCCCAGGCAATGGTGAGCTCGCCTTTAAGAGTTTTCACAATTGGCTGAAGGGGTTCCTGGTGTTTGCCTCGTGTTACCTCAGCACCAGGCCCGAGGAACACATGAATGTCATCCGTTACTTATTCTTAATCAACGAGACATTCATGTCCTACAAGGCTAACGCCTGGCGTGAATATGACGAGAAGTTTCGCCTTAATCACGACGGGTCCAGAGTCATGCCCATGGGGTGCAAACATGTCGAGATATGGTTGGAGGTGATAGGTAAGGGGCAGCCCTCCTCCGAGTCCTCATCAAAGAAGTCCTTTCCAGGGGGGAAACCCGGGGCTAAACCCGGCGGCAAAGGGAAGTGCTTTGCTTTCAATGACGGCAAATGTGAACGGGGCGCAAAATGTCGCTTCCGCCATGAATGCCGTCATTGCGGGGCAGGGCATCCGGGCAAGTCTTGTAGAGCACCCGGTCACCAAGCAGATGCCGGGACTAGCAGTAAGTAAGGCCCCCTCCCCGATAGTGGTACCGGAACTGTTGCGCCGCCTGGCCAGTTATCCTAACAGGGCCGACGCATCGTTCCTGGGCCTTGGTTTTACCCACGGTTTCCACCTCCCTGTCCCTGAGTCAGTGATGGTAGTGTCCCACAAGAACCTCAAGTCGGCGAGGGATTTCCCCGAGGTGGTAAGACTTAAAGTCAGAGCTGAAATTGAGTTGGGCCGCATGGCGGGGCCTTTTCAGACCGAGCCATTACCGGGAATGTGTTTCTCCCCTTTGGGGGTGGTCCCCAAGAAAACACCCGGCAAATACAGGCTAATTCAGCATTTGTCTTACCCCCACGGGGCATCCATCAACGACGCCATCCCCGAAAGTTATTGCAGTGTTCGGTACCAATTATTCGATGAGGTACTAGTCATGGTCCGGGAGTTGGGCAGGGGTGCCCTTATGGCTAAGCTAGACATAGAGTCAGCGTTCCGCCTGCTCCCATTGCACCCCCAGTCATTTAGGTTCATGGGCTTCCGGCTCGACGGGGGGATATACATAGACAAGTGCCTCCCCATGGGGTGCTCGGTCTCCTGCTCCTATTTTGAGAGATTCAGTTCCTTCCTTCATTGGTGCATCCAAGCTGACACAGGATGTCGAGGAGTCGCGCACTATCTGGACGATTTTCTCTTCATGGGGCCAGGAGATCGGGACACTTGCGGGAACATATTATCGGCAGCCATGGAGATCATGTCGGCCCTAGGGGTCCCCATTGCAGCAGATAAGACAGAGGGCCCTACCACGGTTCTGTCATATCTGGGCATAGAGATAGATACGGGAGCGGGTTGTTGTAGACTCCCAGAGGATAAAGTGATTAAGTTACACGCCCTCATAGAGGAATGCAGACAGAAGAAGAGGGTCCAACTTCGCAGGTTGCAGTCTCTGCTTGGATCATTTAACTTCGCATGCCGCATTATCCCCATGGGTAGGGTGTTCTGCCGCAAGCTGGAACGGGCCACAGCAGGGGTGAGGGACCCCCACCACACCGTTAGGCTGTGCAGAGAAATGAGGGACGACCTGTTGGTGTGGTCCACATTCCTGGAGCACTTCAACAGGGAATTCATCTGGCCTTCCGACCCCGCCTCCAACGTCGAGCTGCAGTTGTTCACGGACGCGGCGGGATCGTCAGGCTTCGGGGCGTATTTCAATGGCGAATGGTGCGCCGCAAGGTGGCCCCAGTCGTGGGTTGACCGTGGTTTCACGGTGAACCTGCTGCTGCTGGAACTTTTCCCGATCATAGTCTCAGCAGAGCTCTGGGCCTCGCGATTAAGGAACCAACATATAGTGTTCTGGTGTGACAACCTAGGGGTAGTGCACGCCATCAATAATCAGCGAGCGTCATCCCCGGAGGCATTACGCCTCCTAAGGCATTTGGTGTTACTCGGCTTGCGGCACAACATTCACTTTAGAGCCAGGCATGTCCCGGGGGTGGATAACAATATAGCGGACGCTCTATCCAGATTTCAGTTTGGTAGGTTTAGGGAATTGGCCCCGAAAGCTTCACCACTGGGGCTTAAGTGTCCCCCTTCTGTGTGGCAGATCATAGAGCCGGCATGACGGACCTGGCTTTATTGTCATTGGCCCCTTCCACCCGCAGAGCATATGGGGCTGCTTGGCAGGATTGGTCGACATTTCAGGGCTCCCCCGAAGCCAGGGGTAAGTCGGTCAACGACCGGTTACTCGCTTTCGTTTGGGGTCACCATAGGCGAGGCAGGTCAAAGTCGGCTATGGCGGCGGCTTTGGCAGGCATCGCCTTTCATTCGCGCTTACGCGGAGAACCAGACCCCACGAGGTCCTTTGTCCTATCGAAAGCCATGAAGGGTTGGGCGAAAGTGCGTCCGGTGCCCTCGGATTCACGCAAACCCATAGACGAGAACTTACTGGGGGAATTGATAGGATGTTTAGCCTCAGTAGCAGAAAATGAGTTTGAGGCGTCTTTATTTAAGGTTGCATTCGCATTTGCTTTTTATGGCGCATTCCGCATCAGTGAGCTGGTGGCAGCTAGCAAGCAAGCCCTCACTGGACTCCTCGGGGAAGACGTAATCTCTCGAGGAGGACAGGTATTATGCAAACTCAGGAGGTCCAAAACGGACCAATTGGGCAGGGGCCAATGGGTTACCCTGAAAGCGCAGGCTAACGCTGCTACGTGTCCGGTTTCCTTATATCAGGAATATAGCTCCCGCAGACCGGGGGCTGCCTTGCAGTTCCTAGCACATGCGGATGGTCTACCGCTGACCCGATTCCAGTTTTCGGCTGTGTTTCGGCGATGTTTGGCTGCGTTAGGTCTGCGGGAGCAAGATTTCGGAACACATTCCTTCCGAATTGGGGCAGCCACTTGCGCAGCGGCGGCAGGGCTTCCACCTTCCGTTATTCAAGCGGTTGGCAGGTGGAAGTCTTCCGCTTATAGGAAATACGTAAGGCTAGATAAGTTAGATAAGTAGTAGAAGTAAGCGCCTGTTGCGCCGGCCCAAAAACGATTGTTTACAATCGGTTCTGGAAGGCTAGCGTTCCGGAATCGACGGTGTGAAGGGAATTTTTTAATTTTTCCTCCTTCGATGGACTAATTCAATTGGCATCCCCCCCAAGTTCACAGGAGGTTTTTTAAGTTTTTCCCCTTCACTTGGGTAGTAGAAAATGTATTTTGTTGTGTGTACAGTATATCATGATGTTAACCTCTAGGTTTCTTCTTTTTCAGCCCCTCTCCCCTCCGAATTGACTCTGGGGAGGGTTTGGTTCATAGGACACTCATTTATATTTTGGGCAGCTAGGCACCCTTTAGCCTCCGGGGCTCCCGTCATAGCAAAAGCTTCAGAAACACGGTGGTTAGGGGTTCGGGGCATGCAGTGGGACGGTCTTTGGGACCTTGTGTCTGCCAAAGCCCGTAGGTGGGGCCGTCCCGACGTGCTGGTTATCCACTTAGGTGGCAATGACTTGGTTAGAAGTACAGGCATCGACCTGACGGTTAAGATCAAGAAAGATTTGTCGCGGCTGTTAGAACTCTGGCCGGGTTTGAGACTGGTTTGGTCTGACGTCATTCCACGTGTTAACTGGCGTGGGTGCCGGAATGTAGCGGCAATCGAAAGGGCCAGGCGGAAGTTGAACCACGCGGTCACCAGGCACATTGTTGCATTGGGTGGCACCGCGGTTAGGCACCCCTCCATAGTAACCGGGTCCCCCGGTTTGTACAGGCCTGACGGGGTCCATCTGTCGGACACCGGTATGGCAGTTTTCCTACAGAATATTTTTGCTAGTTTAGGGTAGTTTAGCGTAGGGTTGCTATTTGTCGGATGGCGGGTCCGGGTTCCAAGAGGCGACCCTTTGGGCCGTGGGAGCCCGGGCTGTGGCGAGAAGGCGCTCTCGACCAGCAGTCAGGTGGGGTGTCAGGTGGTCACTGTGCGGTATTGCCCCCCCTTTGCCAAGAAGGCGGGCGAGTCCCCATGCTCCGGCTGGGGGCGTCGGACACTTCCTGGAAGGTCCGCGTCATGCAATAGAAGGGGGCGGTATGTCCGTCACAGCGCGGGCTGTACCCCACGTGAAGGGGTGTTGCTAGATTGGGACGCTACGGTCGTTACCATGGCAACACCCGGAACTGGGGCTGGTCTCAAGTGCTTTCTTTGCCATCCCTTATACAAATAGGGGTCATACCATTTAAATAAATATTCATGACCTTTAACCTTACGCAGTTGGTGTCCGTGTCTTATTTCAGTTAAGGTTTGTCCAGTTATTTCTAGGCTTAAGAGTTAAGTTAAGGTATAGATAAACAACAACAACATAATTCCCTAGGAGCCTTAGATAGAGCGAGGGCCGCATAGGTCAGAGGGAATTTAAGATACTGGGAATTTGTGGTCCATAAGCAGTGTAACATCAACAGCAGTGCATAGCCGTGGGTAATAGCAGAGAGCAGTAGGTGGAACCACCAATCAGGGCACAGGGGGGCGTCAGCTCAGAGAGGGGTATATCTGGGATTGCAGCCAGGAAGTGAGGCCTCTTTGAGTCTGGATTCCCACCCTCCCTACCCTTTTCTTTTTTCCACGTGCTATCTGGCCTGACGCCATTTCACCAAATTCGGCTAGCATGCCATAGTTTTAGTTTAACCAATCGGCGAGAAGGCGCTCTCGACCAGCAGTCAGGTGGGGTGTCAGGTGGTCACTGTGCGGTATTGCCCCCCCTTTGCCAAGAAGGCGGGCGAGTCCCCATGCTCCGGCTGGGGGCGTCGGACACTTCCTGGAAGGTCCGCGTCATGCAATAGAAGGGGGCGGTATGTCCGTCACAGCGCGGGCTGTACCCCACGTGAAGGGGTGTTGCTAGATTGGGACGCTACGGTCGTTACCATGGCAACACCCGGAACTGGGGCTGGTCTCAAGTGCTTTCTTTGCCATCCCTTATACAAATAGGGGTCATACCATTTAAATAAATATTCATGACCTTTAACCTTACGCAGTTGGTGTCCGTGTCTTATTTCAGTTAAGGTTTGTCCAGTTATTTCTAGGCTTAAGAGTTAAGTTAAGGTATAGATAAACAACAACAACATAATTCCCTAGGAGCCTTATGTGAATAGAAGTACATTTCTTCATTATAAAAACCTTCTTATAAGTGGAGGAGCAAATGGAACCCAACAACAAAGAGACAATGCACTGTACAGTGCAAGGGGAATATTAGCCTCCTAGAGAGCCAATACAGCCATTATTTGACATTTCTATATCTCCAAGATATTGTATAAATTTGCTGAATAATTGAGTGCACATGAAAGAGCGGAAGTGTTTATACATAACTAAACATATCCATCAAGCTCTCTTACATCTCACTGCAGCAAGTGGCGTGTTAGCAGGGTGCGCGTCTCTGCCAGAGCCAGCAAATGTGACTGACAGGCGTGTAAGCTTATTCCGTATAAATGCACAATGTGTGTTATTGGTGGATTCATGCATAAGGGCTGTGATAACACAAGCAGATTAACGCACTCTACTTCTTTGTTGTTGAGCCATTAGCATATTTTCTCAAATAGTTGGCGGACATGCTGGTCCTTATAGTGCCACTCGGATGATCTTTGGGTGCCTCCAGGGACAGTAAAAGTGTATGTGCTATTATCATGTGTACAGTAGCAATGCAGAAATGTATGAATCGATGTGGGTACTACTACATTCCTCCCAACTGTCCACATTTGCGCAGGATATGCTCTTATTTTGAAGCAGTCTCTCCCATGGCTGGCAGTGTTCAACAGTGGATGGTGGCAGTTAGGAGCCACTTGGGGCTGTGCTTAGTAGAGCAGAGAGCAGTGGTGAATAGATGCTGGTTGCATGCACACAGCAACTATTCACAGGAGACAGAGGGACAAGGACATGGGCAGCTAAACGCGGGAACGTCCCGATTTTTCCCACGGCCGGCAGGGGGGGGGGGGGCAGTTGGGAGTCCCCCCCAATCTGACAGGATAGACGATGTGTGCATGAGAACAGCGTCTATTCGTGGCCGAAAACTGGGGCGCGGACTCATTTGCATAAACTATGCCCTCATTTACATATGCCACCCCCCCTTTTCGGGCGCTCGCATGGTCCCTATTCTACTATCGATAAAGTTGGGAGGTATGGAATGGTGATGGTAAATGGGGATGTTGTTCCCAGCCCCTGCATTCCTGCAAGACCATGCACCTTTCCCAGAGGACACACCCCTTTTAGAGAGCACTTAACGATGCGATATACTCTTTGCGTTACTAGTCACATATGTGAGTGCATATGCAATCGTTAGGAATGTGAAGCACAGCATGTGTGGCAGACTTTAGTGCATCCGACCTTACGTCCCTTAACCAGCCCTGTGTGATGATTTCGGTTGTTCGATTTGTACTTGTCAAGAGATTCTGCGGTAGCTGAATAGGCAGCTTGCGTTACCATTGTGTGGGGAAGGCTACTGATGTCCTGATATCCAGGCCACTGAAACTCATTTGCTCGGTCTCAAAAATAAAAATGCCTGCAAGTTCCCGATTCTTGCCCTTTATTACTAATTAAAATGATTTGGGGATGTAATGCTTCACACAGCAGCGGAAACAAATGGTTATGGCCGCATAAGAAAGGATTGGAAGTGCCGTGTGTATGGCACTGGGGGCAAGAGAGGATTGAAACAAGAAATGAAGAGGAAAGGCGATAAGGATAACAAGAGGAGCTGAGGGAAAGTACAGACAGAGGCAGGGAGAGGAGATAAAGAGCGCTGGGATAGAGAGATGTAATCAGAGGTGAAACGCTAGCACAGTTCCGTCAGATACTACTAAAAACCAATAGGATGTGGAGGAAAACAGTTTTATGTAAAAGGAAGCAGAGAGAAAGGAGCAGTGAATGAGCCTGAATGGGAGCATTTAATGGCCGTATGTGGGAATCCATTTCTGCAGGGTTTATGTTGTGTTTCATGAACACATTTCTGAATTTCTTTTATTTTTCCGCTCCTGTATTTTTTCTGTTTTGTTGCCATTTAATATTTTTATGGAACTGATTCTTTTTTTTTTGCAGCAACACAAAATTGGAAACCAGTTACTAACCGGCACAATCCTACTCTGATATCACCAATCAGCAAGGTCACATGATGCCTGCAGTATTGCATGATGTCATCAGAGGTGACATCAGGGGAATATAATCCGTGCAGTGGTGGAAAGATGATATGTTCGTACAGTGATGGACATTAGTAAATAGTCGTTGGGACATTCCTTGCAGTGGCATGTAGCCATGGAAATGGAAATATGCAATGGTTCAATCATCTATGGTTAGATAGGACCTTATTCTGGTCTGTTCCCACAGCTGTGTGCTTTTGCACGGGGCTGATATTTTTGCATTGCGCATGCACATTTCGGCACATGTGCATGCGGCTATAACAAACTGCAAACGGAGGGCGGGGGTGGGCATAGGGTGGAATTGCGGACCATTAGCGTATGGGAACACCTAGCGGTTTATGGTCGGAGAGCATCGAATGATGTGGGTGTTACCCCACAGGTTGCCAATGGATGTTTATGTAAAACATCGATTCGCAGCCAGTATGAACATACGCGCCTTGTGATTGGTGGGCCGGCGTACCACCATTCGCAAGGCGTGATCTGGTTCACTCGCAAGGATGCAAATTTGCATCTGAGTGAAAGAACCAGAATACCCCCTATAGTGTGCATGCAGAGTGGCACCCTGACATTCCATCCTGCTCACTGGGTAGCTGAGAACAGAGACAGGCCAGGGTATTTTGTGTGTGTGTGCAAAGAGGCAGAATTACCCCATAAGCATCTGAGTGGCCCCTCCAACAAGCCAGGTACAATGTATAGAGTACACCACTTATTAGTGTCTGCAGCTAAAATGAGATACAGTAACTATTGGAAGAGCCATTCTAATAAGCAAGCAATGGTGGCAACCTAGGGCGTAACTACCATAGGTGCAGGGAGTGCAGCTGCTATGGGGCCCAGAGCTGAGAGGGGCCACCTTCCATACCAATGTAACATGTGCTATATACATATTTCACCATTGGGTGGTACAAAGGGGCCCTTACAAACTTTTGCTATGGGGCCTACAAATATCTAGTTAGTCCACTGGCAAAAACCACTGTAATCCTTACATTGAATAGAAAAAAAACTTTTATATCAAATGGTGAACACTGATTGGCCATCCCTACTCGGACGGGGCGGCTCCTCCTGACCGTTCTGCCCACCAGTGTGGTTGTGGACCAGAAAGAGGTCAAAGGTTGGACATTAATAACTAAATCCCCTATTGATGGATTGTAAAAGCTACAGCAAAATCAGGTTAGACTGAGTACAAAATGTATGGGCTCCATGGAGCTGTGGATGTTATTAAGCAGCAATGTGTGCGCACAAACATCTCACAAAGCTCCATCGAGGGCATTGATTATTTCCTTTATTAGCTTTGGTTACATTGTGGTTGGTATTATCTGAGCAATGTAAATCTCTCAGGCGCGATACATTCATATATATACAGTATAATGGGCTATGTATGATTGTGCCTGGCAGTACATCTCTATAAGTAGGATATTTAATCCTTTTATTCTGCATAGGGAGCCGCGTCTCCTGAATCACAGCTGAGAATGGGACTGATTGACATTAGCAGAGATGCAGCACATCTCACAGCTTAACCTTGCTGCTCCGCGTTCGCAGGAGGATGCTGAGGACGTTATCATGGATGTTGGTTTTGCTTTTCTTGCAGATAACATTATCTATTAAATTATCTTTTTTTTCGCCAGCAGTTTTATTTTTGTATCAAGTATTTTTATTTGCAATAAAATCAGTTTCTGTGATAATGAGCGTCAGTAGCTGGTCCATGATGTTATTGTTCTAGGGTGCAATTAATGGATAATCAGATAATATGGGGGCCGATTCAGGGGGTAATATGGAGGCAAACATGTGCAGCCTAGTGAACAGTTCTGAATCAGGCCCATGATGCGAGGGATTGGTTCCTGCATAAGATTTTGTTCTTCCAAACCGAACACGTATCTGATATTTTCATTCTCGATTTCAGAAGTGGATTAAGGAGATCACCTGTAAAGTCTGATGTTTCCTTCACTGAAACACAATTTGTTCAGACCTGTTTGCAGCTTGTATCCAAGCTCCGGGTTTTGGCCCAGTCTCACTTATAATGAAGAAAGCAATCACAACAACAACAACAACAACAAGATAAACACTTAAGTCTAACCTTTGACCTGTACCAAATAAAATAAAAAAGAATGATTGTTTAATGTCATACAAATTATTTCATCTGCGTTATAGTCTGTGGGCCTGGTTCAGAGAATTGCGTAAATCTGATGCTTGGGTGCGTCTCTGATGGTTTTGGATCCTTCCATGGGCAGGAGTTGCACTGCACATGGACAGATCTGGTTCTGCAGAGTCACAGTGCATGATTGATACTGCTGGCGTTTGGGGCATACTTGCCTCCCCTCTCAGAATGGCGAGGAGGCTCCCGAAAATTGGGTGTGCCACCCTGCCCATGCCGCAGGACACCCCCCTCCAACCCGCCCCCGCCCATTCACCAGTCAAATACCGCAATATTGCAGCTCTTCGAGAAGGGGTGGGGCTAAAATGTCAAAAATAATATCAGTTCCGCTCCTCCTCAGAATCCCCAGACTTACTGTAATGGGGCAGAGCTTAATGATGTCAGGTTACTTCCACGCCCACTCAAAGAGCTGCAGAGCATCTCCTCACAAGGCTTCTCCCAAAGAGGAAAAAAAGTCAGCAAGTAGCGTTCGGGGATGGCAATGGGTTGTGTTCCAGATAACAGTGTTTTGGGCATGATATTGCCATTGGCTGAGTCCTAATAAGAGGTCTCACTGACCCTGGAAATATGATTTGGCCATACACCCTAAGAGTAACCTGAGAGTTAAGGGGCCTACACACGGATGCATACCGCCAAGGAGAGCAGAACAGCCTCCCGCTACCGCTACCCCAGTTAAGTCTGAGATTTAGTGGTTTAATGATGTAATATGCTGTGAATCGCATCATCGTAGTCTTTCTTCCCCTACAATCCAGCTAATTGCGCCATTGTGCATCGGACCATGGTGATATAACCCCCTCCAACTCCTTGCTGCCACTCAAGGATCGCAAGGGTGATCAATATAAACAGTTAGCACAATTACAGTACTGTATATACTGAGCTAAGCATGATTGCATACAAGCAAGTTTACATTAAAAACAATGATTCCCGAACTGGTTGCCATAGGGGTGTTACCGATTGGTGGTCCCGGACTAAATCAAATCAAATCAAAACTATTTCATGGCAGCCCTAGGCTGAATGTTATTGATAAATTCAGAAAAAAATATTAAATTAAGTAAATGATGTTTATATTTTATACTTAGGTTCAGTTACATGGTAGGAGACAGGATTTGCTACTGTTTGTCCATGCTATCATTGACGCCACTGGTTTGTTTCACCTGTGATATTGATCATAAATAATTTTAATTGGTCCTGGGCCACCAACTCAGGGCATCCCTGCAAGTGTCCTGAGGCACCCCAGGGTGCCACGGCACACAGTTTGGGAACCACTGCTCTAAGACATCATGATTCAATATGATTGGGAACCAATGATCTAGGAGATGTGGGTAATACTTTATGCATTGGGTAATGAAAATGTTTCCTAACGGTCAGATTTACCAGACTCTGATCACTGGAACTGTAGGTACATGTCCTTAGGTGTCAAAAGCTCCACCCCATTCACTAGACATAACTTTTACCCAGAGTGCACTATGCTCATATAAACTGACAGCCTTTCACATTGTGCTATTAGCTTAATAAAGTTGTATTATAAACTCTCTTGTAAAAAAAAAAAAAAAAAAAATCTGTATACTGTAACTGTAATAAGCACCAGGCTCTACAAGTCTGTTATGTGTGTAATAGACGTACTGTATGACAAGAACATACAGATGTAGCAGGCTACATCTTTGCAGGGGCTAGCCCCCGCCAGCGTCTGGCTACCGCCAGGGGCACGCGCGCATGTGACGTTCGCGTGCCCTGTGGCAACGGAGCCTGCCACCGGTCCCCGCCGCCTCCCCTGCCATCGCTGCCGGTCCCCCTCGCCACCCCGACCCCCCCCCCCCCAACTGTGCAGCGTCTCCCTGAATCAGAGACGGGCAGGGAGACACTGCCCAGCCGCAGTGTTACTGGGACGCGCGTGCGCGCGAGACGAACATGCGCCCAGTCCCTATCGCCGGCGCTAGCCAGTGAAAGGGAACTGAACTGGCGGGCGCCGGCCAAGGATGAAGCCTGCTACATCTGTACTGTGTAATAGTGTTTTCTAAACTTCCCCCAAGCCCAGTATATGAGCAATATACCCTGTAGAGACCGACATGCAAAAAGGTTTCCTAAACTGTTGTATTTATTTATTTTTTTATACATAAATGGGCCCCTATATAAGTATATCTACTGTAGTTTTATATCTCATTCTGTGCACAGGGCTTGTTTTTACTGCTTACTTGCATTTAGTAATTGGACTGAGAGTAGTTATACTGTGTCTCCCATGGAGCTGGAATTAAAAGTCAATTATAGCCATCAAGAGGACAGTGAATTATCATGAAAAATGGCTTTATCAAGTAGTTGCTTTTGAATACATTATCCCTCAAACATTGAAGTATCCTATTATACTTACTTATAAAATAGTTACAAGTAACAGACACTAATGCAATATCCATCATAAATTAATCAGAAAGATGCTTTAATATCAATTCACTGCGGCAACGTATAATGGAAATCAGTATACCGTATCTTCCTGGACCTTGTCTAAAGGACAGGACTCTTCCTAAATCCGGGGTTTGCACACAGAGACCCAACGTCATACTGGAAATGTTAATTTGCTATATGGGCTTGACAATGTAGACAATATTAGATCATTTAAGGGCCACATTACTTAGGAACAAACACATATTATTCTCACTCACTCTCTTCCTGTTAGCTCAGTTGTTGAATGACTTTGCAACACCATGAGAAATTATTGACAGATTCCTTGGGAACACGGTGTATAAATTGTGTAATTAGAAATTGATGTTAACCAGCTACAAACAAGTGGTAAAGAGTGTTGCAGAGGGGTATGGTATATAAGTCATAAAGACACATATAATAAATGTAGATAGGATGCCTTGCATTGCAATTACTCTGTTGCTAATTAGTAGTAACTTGGTACATTGACAATGCTGTCACTTTGTGCGATTACACAATACACAAGTACCATCATTTATAAACCGTAATTTAGTTTGCCCAATCCATTATTGTCGCTGGTGTAACTATAGCTCCACAGACCCCGTGGTGGCTTGGAAGCGAAAGGCAAGTTTGGGCGCCGCAGGGTCAGCTGAAGGTATTGTTACGGCCGCCGCCACATCTGGTGCTGCCGTGCTGGCCCGCCGGGAGCAGCAGATCCTCCTGTCTGGTGCAGTCCCAGCGCTCCTCCTGATAGAAAGTCACTTGCAAAATGGCCACCCCCCTCACAGCAGTTAAGGAAGCTAGAGGAGGCGGTGACCTCCTCTTGCATCCTAAATAATGGTCTGCTGTAAGTTGGAGGCCATTTTGCAAGTGACATTCTATCAGGAGGAGCGCCGGGACTGCAGACAGTAGGATCTGCTGGTTCCGGCTGGCCGGGAACGGACCAGGCGGCTGAAGATAGTTACAGCGGTGAGTGGAGAAGGGGGGGGGGGGCGCTCAAATTTAAGTTATGTCACTCGATATTGTTACTGTACTTCACTTCCAGGTGCAGCGCTATATGGTCTAGAAATCCCCACTCAGCTCCTATGAACATGAGCATGGGCTGGCACTTCAAAAGTGAATTCCCGAACTTTAAATTCACGCTGGGCTGTACATGTACCCGTACATACACTCTAAGCCGCAGAGTAGGAGCCTTTAGTAGAAAGGGACATGTTCTGAATGTTCCCCACCTTAATTTCGCAATTGGACCAGATGATACGGACCCTTGGGTGTGACAATCAGAAAGTTTTTGGGAGAGTTGTCCCAGTTATTTAAAGCAGCAAAATAATTACATGGCAAACACAACCTAGTTTTTCAATGTAAATGATTGCTGCTTTAAAAAAAATGGGAAAAATCGCCCAAAATCTCTCACACCCTATTATATTTAGTCCCATGTATTAAAGTTGGCATGATATTATTGACTTTTATTTATTTTTCTCACATAGCAACATACTGTAGGATGGTATCCAATTAGGCAAGTTAATTTACTGTTGAAAATTGATTCAGCCAGGGCTATCCTATTAGTCGACAAGAGGTGACCTGGACGATTGGTGGGCAGGCCAATATCACTGGCCAATGATATACCAACAACCTCTTATTATATAATGTAATGATCGCATAGTGCATTTGCACCCTCTCTCTCTCTGTGTAAACCATTTTATTCTCAGCAGATGACACCTTTCATTACTGAGGGTGTGCAATTTAGAGCCACTTTTTCCTACTATCCTATTAGCACCAATGCTGGTGCTTATTGTGGAACCCATGTGTTTTCCGTGAATCGGGGGTTATTTTCTGCCTGGAAAAATGGGCTATAATTGGATAGCCTGAAATTGATCATCGGGCAAAATCTGCAATAACTGCCCACTTTTTCTGTGAAAAATATTAACACCACTAATTGAATACCTCCTTAGGGGGGTATTCAATCGCCGGCGACCATCTCCCCACAGGGGAGATGGCTGCTGGGCCCTATTCAATGCTGTCTTCCCCGACAGCATTGAGCAGGGTTTCACGGCAGAATGAGCCCGACTTCACTAGCTGTCGGGCTCGTTCTGCCGAGAATGGCCGGGAAGTGACGAGCTGCTGGCTGCAACTCGCGGCTACGCCCCCTTCTCACTCCCCGTCTGCATGTTCTCGGTCGAGCTGACTAAGAACGGGACCTAAACATTGAATACCCCCCTTAGTCTGTTTACCAAAAAGAAGGTAACAATGCAAAACAAGGCTATTAAAAAATGTACTACAGGTTGAATCTCCCAATTATGAAATGCCTGGGACCAGAAGTATTTTGGATTTTAGAATTTTGGAATATCTGCATACCACAATGAGATATCTTTGAAAAGGCGACCAATTCTAATCACATGGCCTGAAGGTAATGGTATACAATATATTCAGTAAGCTTCTACATGAAACAAAGGTTATCCATCTACAGCAGGCATGTCCAACGTTGGCCCTCCAGATGTTGTGAAACTACACATCCCAGCATGCTTTGCCACAGGTTTGCTATTAGTGAATGCTAAAACTATTGCAAAGCATGCTGGGATGTGTAGTTTCAAAACATCTGGAGGGCCAACGTTGGACATGCCTGATCTACAGCATACTGTACACTGCTGCTCACCTCTATGAGGTGAAGTACCACCAGTGACCACTCGAGGCCACTCAGCAGACCAAATGAATTTTCATGATTTGTAGGTAAAGTATTATGGTTATGCTTAGGCACTAGGGAAAAACGTAAGGGGTCTATACACCTGCAGGCTTAATCCCCCGATCCCTCGTCACAATGATCGGCAGGCAGTGATGATCGGCGATCCATCGGGGGATTGCGGATATTAAGCATGTTTAAAAGTCACAATTCTGCAATCCACTGGGAATTGAAATTTTAACACACAATTAATATCCCAGATACCCCAACGCGACCATCAGGGGATTGGGGAATTGCCCCAATAGACCGCTGGTAAAGAAAATCATGTTGACTTGTATTTTTTTTTTAAATCAGTTGACCTTTAAACTCGGCCAACCCAAGTCACTGTTGAGAAATTACCTGCCAACCCAATGCCCCTTTCGACTGTTTGACCCAATTAATCCTATTCACCGCCAACCATCTGGTTTCGACCAATTGACTATATGCTTACTGTATAAAGCACAGGGCATACACATCGCCCTTTGTGAGGAAAATATTACAGGCAGCCAGCACAAAGAACCAACTGCAGTACTCTACGTCACATACCTCAGTTATGTCCATGCGATGCTGCCTCCTTGCTACTTGGGGTGCTATTGGAAGGTCTGATAAATTAAATTGTCACCTTCATCCAAAATATTCTCATTCCCATCTTCCTTTTCAGACTGTTGGTACTTACAGATGACCTGTCTGCTAAACGTTTTGCACATCCTCAAACGTTCGGCCAAATAAATTAATCTAATGTTAATAATCTACAACTCAAAGGGTCTCGTACAAGATGAATAGAATTGCATCCAGCTCGGCGGGGTTAACGCCGGAGACGTTCATCAGTGACTGATACAATTTATTGCTGCCGATCCATATAGCAGTGATTCATTCACTGTTAGATGAATTAGGCTCTTAGAAAAACACTGTTTGAATAGATGTTTATCTCATGTGCGATAAATATCACATATTGTTATATGTGCCACTAAATCTTTCTGCATTATAAATATATGGCTCTCCTCTTGCTGGAACAACACCCCTGTCAGTAGTTTCCACTGAAATGCAAAATATCATTTTATGAGTAAATAATTTAAAGTAATACCAGGATTGTGAACAAGCAGAATCTTAAAATACAGAAATCAGTAAAATGTGTCTTATCTGAATGTGTTTCGTGTAAAGCTATTTATATATGCTTGCATGGAACGTATAAGATACACTGGTTTGTTTCTTCATAGTGTCACGTACAACTGAGCAGCACTATTACCAGATAAAAGGCCAAATTGATTGGCACCCTACCATAGATGTCACAGTACCAAGTATTAAGGTGCCAAACACGTCGGACAAGTCGGACCTGATTTCCCTTCAACTTCCCCCGGCAGCTTCCCGGGACGACGACATGCGATTTGGCCCTTTATGTGCTTTTTTTACATACGTTTTATCACATGCGATTTATTGTATGTAAAGGACTCTGGGGGAGCTTCCAGGGAAGTTCCTGGGAATGCACCCCCCCCCCCCCCCGCAGCTGGAAAGAGAGGCTGACGGGGAAAAGGCTGCGGTAGCGGCAGGCGGGCAGGAGATTTCAAAACTCCCATTCAAATTAGTGTGCGGTTGCTTAGAGCTCTCTCAGCCAATCAGCAGCAGCCCATTCATTTAAATGAGAGTTTTGAAATCTCCTGCCCGTCTGCCCCTACCAAAACTCCTATTCAATGGGTGGACACTGGCTGACAGAGTCTTGCACCTCTGGCACACACCTACTGTAGTTATGGATCGAATGCGATGTGGATGCCAAAAAGCACCCGCGATGTGCCCCTGAGGATCCAATTCCGATTTAGCCAGTTTTCAGCTGATATATCAGAATCAGATAAATCGGATGAAAACAGGCCAAATCGGACCTATATATATATATATATTTTAATTGTTATTAGAGTTGTCCACCAAAATGTTGGTCCAGTTAGTCCTGATACCTTGGGTAAATTTACTAAAGCTTCTACAAACGAAAAGAGGTGATGTTGCCCTTATCAACCAATCAGATCCTGCCTATCATTTCTATATTGCATCCTAGAAAATGAAAGACAAAATCAGTTTGCTATAGGCAACATCATCTTTTTTTTTTTTTTTTTTTAAGAAGCTTTACTAAATTTACCCCCTGGTTTACAGAGTAGCCTGCACCCCACTGTTGCACTGGGAGTGACAAGTATTTGTTTAAGGATGACCCTGTGGGAAGTTGGAATGAATACTCCTTTTTTGCAGTACAGTATGTCAACAAATCTGATTGGACAAAATTCTTCAAGCGTCCTGTCAGCTTCATCGAGCACAGCAGGGTATACAGTACATTAACACCTCACTCGTGTGTCAGCCCTGGAGAAGTGACCATTACCAGAGCTGGTACGCTGGAGGTTTTCTGAAACTGATGGGATCTGACATCCCATAAACATCCTATGTAAGCGGTCACTTTTCCATATCCGCTATGAGTGCAATGGAAGCAATCAGTATTACACATACAGTATTTCAATGCAATTGTCCCTGGGGAAGTCTGAGAGGTGAGAGATAGTTCCATCCTGACTAAACGTGTTGGCTAATATTTGCCCTATCATTCAGATAACCTCTTTCTCACTGTTATACATTGACAGCATTGTTTGATATTTTATAAAAAAATAAAAAAAAAATACAATTTTAAACTTGACCCACATTTATCTTTTTATGTCAAAATAGGTCGACACCAAAAGGTCAACATGCACTAGGTTGACAATGGCAAAAGGTCGACACACACCAAGGTCGACATGAGTTTTTCTGCAATATTTTTTTCACTATTTTTGGACCTTTGCATGCTTAACCATCCACCTGGACTCCTATTGGGACCTTTTTCTTGTGTGTCGACATTTGGTCAATGTTTACCTTGTGCACGTCGACAATATGTCAACGGTGACTTAGTGCATGTTGACCAATTGTCGACATGCACTTCCATCAGGGGTGGTAGAGCCTAAGATAATTTAAACATGCATGAGATAGATTTAAGGACATCCTTACAAAGAAATAAAGATACAATAGGGTTTAATAGGGGTTTGTGTGATGAAGTTTTGACTGTTGACCTAGACACTGTCTATCATATGATCCATATCTGGGATTAACCCCTTCACTGGCATTCCTGAGAATTTTCCAGGCTATGCTTCAGTTCCCAGCCTGGCAAACCCGGTAAAATATCAGTTTCAGTGCTGCATGGCTCCGGCTGCTTGGCCACGCCTCCCCCCGGCTGTGTGCGAGTTTGCGTCATGACCTTGTTGTAATTTCACGCCGGGCTGCCGGGGGCAGGTCTGGGCAGAGGCTGATATACTGTAGTGCTCAGCGGTGCTGCCCAGCCCTAGGAGAGACAGTGGTGTTTTTTTTAGGGAGCGCTCCCCCTAAAAAACTCTTCCAGTGGGGAGCGCCGCCTAAAAAAAAAACCATCACTGAAGGGGTTTATCACAGCCACAACCAGTGTTGCTACATCTGTATGTTTGTACATATATAAATATATTTATATATACTAGTTAAAAGCCCGTCAAAATGATGGCTTGGTCTCCCTATCTGCTCCTACCTCCAATCTCTGTCTTCACAGCTCCCTCTGGAAGTTTGAAACATCTAATTTGGTTCGTTGTTTGGCCTCTAGTGGTTACTGGCAGTACTTCACCTCAAAAAGGTGAGGAGGATTTTGCCTTTTCAATATATACAGATGGAGCGCCTGTGGGCCAGCCTGCAGACCACAGACAGGAGCGCCATCTGACAGGGACGCCCGTCAGCATGGTGGCGGGGATCGGCTTCCCTGCCCATCTCCACTTCAGGGAGACAGGCAGGGTGAGTGGGGTCTGCGGGGGAGATAGGGAACAGCGGGCAGATGGCGGAGGGTGGCTACGGGCTCCGATAGGATGAGGCACGCGCTCCTGTCAGATGGCGCACAGCAGCGATTAGCGATACTATCGCCAGGAGAAGCTCCATTGAGAGCTGCTCCATCTGTATACATATATATATATGTGTAGAATAGCAGGAGATGCGGCACTTGGATATAGATGAAATAAACACGCTGTACAAGCGAAAGTTTTGCAACGTTTCAATCGTTTAAGATTTTCGTCAGGATATGTGTATATATATATATATATAAATATAAAGAGTGTGACCCTTTTGTTGCGCTGGATATGGCAGCACTTCTATAGAACCTCGCTGTTAATTGAGGAACAAAGGAGTAGATAGAAAACAAAAAGATATAGAAGTGCGCTCTATACAATGTTCACAACATTATAATTAATAAAAGAATAGATAAAAATGTAAGCATATAAAACAAAAATGATTTATTCCATTTTACAGCAGATTAAAATATTCACTTTACATAGAATTTAGATCCAACACCAGTATGGCTTAATTTCATGAGAGAAACCCTACGCGTTTCGTCCAAACATGGACTTTATCAGGGGTAGTAGGAATCTATATGGATAATAATGAAAGAGACAATATTTTCTCACAATCACGGCTGGGTGTAGTATATGTAACCACAGAGATGGAAGGATTAGCCCCTATATGGGTCTTAATGATGGAGACAAATTTTTCTCGCAAACAGCAATAACAGGTGGTATTCTTAATAGTAGGATGTGGTCTATGTTACCACAATAGAAAGAATAGCTACTAGAGAGAGTAATCAGTGTTTCCTTACTGAGAACATGTATAATAAAAATACAGGGTGGTCCGACACTCACAACCTCTGATAACGAGCAATGTGCCCCGATGCTCCTCCAAAGATAATAGAGTAGTGAATAGATGGGATGGCCCTTTACGTAGTAAAGAATGTAGACAGGAGTCAGAAGTGAATGAATATATATAACAGAATACTGTATGTGTGCACTTTTTATATACAAACCCCCTTCTTTACAGTTAAAAAAGTTTAGTTTGTGAAATTGTTTTTATTTTTAAGATAAGGGTGCCATTGTACACTGTTATGGAAAGAAATCGTCAGAATGGAAGTTGCCAGCCATATTTATGAGCGGGTTACAGCTAGAATTTGGAGAAGCAGAGAGAGTGCCGTCGGCAGGCTGCAAGGGAAGAGACAGGGTAAAGCCGGAGATTACAGTTCGGAGGACACAAGAGAACTGAAGGACAGGAGCTAGCTTCACTGCTGCATTCGGAGTGTATAGAAGAGTTTCTAGTTCAGTGGCAGGAAGGCCAGAGAAGGATTTATTTGTGAAAGAGCAGATGGAAGTGCAGATTTCAGAATTGAAGGATAAGCAGAACAATTCTTCAAGAGCAGCAATGTAAGAAGATTGAGGAATGAAATATTACATACAGGCAATGTGCTCCGGTGACTGGTGATGACGGTTATAGGAAATGGCACAAGAGATCTGGGGACATGGGATGATAAATTCATTTCTGACAAGTTATTTTTAAGATAGAATAGAATCCTCTAGTCTGAAATGTCAGAAAGACCATTTGCGCCAGCTATCAGATGAGAGTTGTTATTGAAGTTCTAGTTCGTAGCATTAAACACACTTCTGTACAGTTCTGATTGCCGGATAGTAATTAATAAAGCTGTTGAAAAACTCTGAAGCGTGTGGTCCCCAATTGGATGTAATTCCAGTCCAAGTACAGACATTTAGGGGTTTATTTACTAAGATGGGAGTTCTATTGAAGATGGGATGTTGCCCAGAGCAACCAATTAAAATCTACTTTTTCTTTATTTAGCACCTTTTTGAAGATAACAGATAGAATCTGATTGGTTGCCCATAGCTACATCCGATCTTCAATAGAGCTCCCATCTTAGATAGAATCAGGATCTGCACAGTTATGACAGGGTCTGAAGGTCACAAGGTCCGAAGGCATTAGGCTGACAATGGGAAGGTCGACATTCAAAAGATCGTCATGAGTTTTTCATGTTTTTGTCCCGGATGTTGACATAGTCGACATGGACACCATCTAAGTGAGCTGCACTCACCATTCTTTGGGCACAGTGCCTCGTTATTAACCAACCCCCCCCCCCAACCGACTGAATCCCCGCACTAGCATACATGTGAGCGGATGTGTACCCTTAGGCATCCACTCGCATACCGATGCTCTGAGGAATAATCATTCGATGGTGGATCACCATCGAATGATGTTTCTTCCATAACTGGATAAAAGTAAGTCTATTTTTATTTTTTTTCCTGGACGGAGATGGGCGAAATGGGGGTGGGCGTTGACATTATGTGACGTCAGCCACCCGTCCCAAGCAGGCATCAACATGCCTGCGTTTTGCAAGGGTACGGCTAATGTTTCTATGGGTGTGCCCATACGATGCTGGGCGGTCACCTGCATCCACTTCCTACCCACCCAGTTTGCCCATCGGTGAGCCAATAGTCGCTGAACGCGTTTGCTCTGGGGTTTGCACATGTGCAAACCCCAACAATCGGCCGGGGTAGCGAATTCGGCCCACACTGAGCTAGTCTGAATCGCCCCTTTGCGCAGCACCTTCCCTATATGTAACTATCGGGTTGCCCGGAACAGCAGCCTGCAGCCAGTATCACTGCTGCAGTGCCAACCAGAGCTTCCTTTGCTGCAGATATGCACATTGCTGCCGGTACAACCCACTGGATCATCCTGCGTATGCTGCGGTCAGCGCTGTTCTTCCTGGTGGCTCCGCCCCTAGTATAAAGTTATGGCCAACACAAAGCGCCGCCGAGTCATGTATACCTCCCTAATTTACAATTTAGGAGAGGTAGAAACAATACAGGCATCTCGTTATCTGCATTTAAAGAAATGAAAGCAGTTCTAAGTAAATATTGGACAATGCACCAACACTCGTGACCTGGTCATTGGCATAATAACTATAATATATGTCTAGGGTGCACTGCATTGTAATAACCTGCTGTCATATTACCTACCCGGCCAGCTCACGAAGAGTTAATCCATTCTAAGTGCGGCGCAGAGCAGCCAAGCACTTTCCAGACTGGCTCTTTATCAGGGGGAATGACTCAGAGGATGTGGGAAGACAAAGTCGACATTAATAGGTCTTACAAATCTAATTGAATAGAATAGGATACAACAGTGTGTGAAACAAATTTATTACAGCCTTATTTATCCATCAGCATTTTTCTCTCTAGGGGGCCTGCGTAATAGGGCAAAAAAATGGGTTTTTATTTTTAAATGGCTTTTAAGAGATGCAATAGCATCGTCGCGGGCTGCTAGTCACGGTCTGTGGTTATAAAATTATCTGCAATTGAGCCCATTAGTTCATTAAAACATTTGCAACCCATAATGCTCTATTCGGTTGCCTAATTATTCTTACTTAACACAGTAACCTAGAGAGGCGAAATAATGAACTCCAGCAGCCTTGCCCTTAACCCCTGGATTGCCACAGGGAGGGGGAAAACCCAATATCTACAGCCCACTCTGACCTTCTGATTACGCTCCTGCCGAGCTCGTCTAATGAAAGGGGCTTCTGTGAAATCTTCCTCGCTACATTCTAAGCAGTTTATATTATCCGAGCTTTCTAAGAGAGCTCACGGGTTTAAGGCTTCCCTACAGCATAAAAATACCATCACGCCCGATCCATCCGTGCCTACTTATTCACTTCTTTATTGCACGGTGGCAACTCAAAGAATCCATCCACATATAATGCTGTTAACACCACAGAAGCGGGGAAGGTAAATCCGTATATCAGGGTTTAGTGAGATCTATAATGTTTATAGCACCAGGAAGCTTCAGGGAGGATAAACCTATATGTCAGAGCGGAGCAATATGGGAAACATTTATAATGCACACTGCGCCGAAGACAGGCCTACGTCTGGCAACGCAGCCCTATGTACAGTGTTTATGGTGCTGTTGGGAGGTGCAGAATATAAATTTCAACTGCACTGGCTGGTGTTTTGTAACAGGGAGGCCGGCATGGAGGATTAGACAGTGCATGATGTTATGGGTGTGTGCATCTAACCACTGAGCCAGTGGAGTAGGACAGGTGCTCCATGACAAAGCTCTATTGGAAAAGACAGCAGCAGTGAGTTGGAATCATGAAGCGGACATGTGTCAGGTCTGTTAGAGTGATGCAGTAACGGAAGTGCCCTATGGAGTGCAAAGTCCAGTCAGAACTGTCACATTCGCTAAGAGCAGAGCAGCTGACGAGTCCAGCCCTGACAACTGGCACACACCCTCGTTACCCTCGGAGAGGCCTGCTGGGCACAGGAATATTTTGTTCCTCCGTTGTCGCTTTCCTTATTTCTCCGCTACATGTCACTATGCCGCAGTGCAATGTGTAGGGCGATGTCTTCTAGTTATTTGTGTTCTGTTCTCTTTACACATTAGAAAAACAAAATATTCCCCAAGGTCAGGACCCCATTGGGGGATAAGACTGTGCAGCACTTCGGCCAAGCGGCCCCGGATGTTTAACATGCTAATGGTTTCCACTTTCGATAGCTGAATTGCTCCACGGCCACAGTAGGATGAGTGTCTGTATACGTTAGAGGAAATCATTATGGACTAGAAACGCACTTTCCTGGAGAATACTCTCAGGTCAGCCTATGTTAAAAGCCAATTAAATTGTAGAACGAATATAAAGCACCTCTCAAGCAGTTAAGTGCAACAGGGAGGGCTCACGGTTGTACTTATACATGTGTATATGTATGTTTGTATGTATGTGTGTATATATATATATATATATATATATATATATATATACACACACTAAATACACTTTATATCTTTATGATTATTTCTAATTCTATACAGTATCAGGATCATCTGAGGATCAAAGAAATAAAACTACTTTATGCATAAATGTAGAATTTTTAATCAGTCCCTATAGGTGGCGCTGTTACTCACATCATACAGCGCCACCACATGCTCCAGCAGTGTTGCCATTCACAGCATTGTGCAAAGGGGTTGGGTCAGGATGACGCAATTTACAAGCAATTGTACATAAAGCTTTTCTGGGCAGATTAGTGTGTTATCCATTTATGGACAATGATTTGAAACCATCGGTAGAAAGCCATTGGAGGTTGGACCAAAATGTGGAGGCTGTTCATGATCTGGCTGTGGTCAGAGACAAGAATACTCGCCTACTCTCTGGGAATGGGAGAATGAAATAGCATGCCGATTGTAGTGAGGCATCGTACCCAAAGCATGGCGAGCGCAGCAAGCCATGCGAGGGGCCGTAATGCACCAATACGTTGTCAATGTCGACTGTGTCAACATTTAGGACAAAAACATGAAAACCCATGTCAACCTTTTGACTATTGACCTTGCCCATGTCGACGTAAGGGCCCTGTCGGCCTAGAACATGTTGACCTTCTCAGGTGTTGACCTAAGCCCAGGTCAGATTTCAGTGGTCAACCCAATGCATGTTGACCTTAGCTGTGTCAACCCTATGACCCATACCCTTACATTACATAGAATAAGAGTGAGGAGTACTTCCTGCAGCAGAACAACACGACTGTCAGACGGTACAAGAGCCCAAACATGTAAAACAGGGATACTCTGGGGGGAAATGTACTAAGATCAGAGCTCTATTGAAGATGGGATGTTGCTAATAGCAACCAATCAGATTCTACTTATTTATTTAGCACATTCTAGAAGATTATCAATAGAATCTGAATAGTTGCTATGGACAACATCTCATCTTTAATAGAACTCCCATCTTAGTAAATCACCCCTAAGAGTAAGATTAAACCGAGAAAGAGGATTGGTACTGTGCAGCATTCCTACTTAGAAAACATTAAAGACGACCACCCACTAGTGCTATATGGCCACATTTTATGCGATATCGATGCATTGCTGCGACGGATCGCATGAAAAGTGACACATCGCATGTCATGTTCCTGCAAATGTTTTCCCGTGCGCCTTGCATCGTAGATCCTACCGGCTGCCATGACTATTCATGGCTGCCCGTCCCCCTTTGCTGGGATCGCATACGATACATTGTATGCAAAAGGACAATGTACATACCTCCCAACAGTCCCGTTTTTCATGGGACCCTCACCTTTTTTGGGATGGCCCCGCCCCCCCATCCAGGGCCGGCAGTGTCCCGTGGCTGGGGGGGCAGCTGGGCGTCCCCCCAGCCTGAAGGGAATAGACGCTATGGGCATGTCTTTTTCAGGGACGAAGAGGACGGGAAGTAGGGCGTGGTCCAATGGCGGCCTCATTTGTATAGGCAGTTCCCTCATTTACATAGGCCGAACTAACTTTTCGGACGATTAGTGCAAAAGTTGGGAGGTATGCAATTTCGGATGCGATCCTACCGCCCGGCAGCTGCTGAGTCAGTTGGCGAGGTACTGCCTGCGAGGTACCGCATTTGTTTATAAACAAATAAGTAAACTAAAACGACATACAGTACTGTAGCAATGTCCTCTAACGCCTGCTTTACTGCTGTTGTATATTACAGCTCTCATATCCCTCTGGACCTTTTAATACAGTGAAATTAACGGCTTGCAAGGTAGAACAACAATGTGTTTTTGTTTTATCAGTACCTTTGTGTTTACCGCTAGCCAGGAAACAATGCATTGTAAATTATTTCTATATTGTAAACACGTAGCATAAACAACAATTACTAATACATTATAAGAGAGCCATAAAGCATCGCTGTACAGTGCAGCATCTGAACGACTGCAACGTGAAATATGCTTTGTTTAGTCTGGCTGTTATGCTTTGATTGCTTTATCTATACTGTAACGCAGAAACTAATTATTTATATTAGCATGAATGCCGTATTTTCTCCATTTTTAAAAGGAATCTTTCATATAATTGTTTCATACATCACAGCGGTGTTGTGTGATGCGGGTCTTCTGCAATTATGTGTCAGTTTTATGTTCTTTAAATGTTTTATTAGCTACCTGGCAATACTAATTATAGAGATGCATTATGTCTTTAAAACTTCAAATTTCCTTTGCTCATTACAGTGCAACATTGAAGTTCCGGTTTATGGTAAGAATCATGTTAACATTACTAATGACTTGTCTTTAGGTTAAGATTTTATTTAATTGGGGAGGCTTGATTGCATTTGTGTTAATTAGCATTTGCATTTATTTATATAGGTACTTGTTTCCTAGAACGGCGCCCACGATTTTGATCTTAGGCAGCGCAAGGAAAAAAATTGCGTCGGTCGCAGCGCAAGATAAAAAATTGCATGCGATGCGACCGACACGATTACCGTGATTTTACATAGGGAACAATGTTAAATGGCCCAATTGACCCGATTTCACATAGGGAACAATGTTAAATGGCCCACAGACCCCAAATACCCACCCAAAAGTGTGAAATGGCCCCCCCAATTGTTAACGCCACCCCACGATCAACGTCAACCCGAAGCGTGGCGAGCGGCGGCGGTACGCGTCCTCCGACCTTTTCATACCCCCACTATCCATGTCGGCGTGGAGTTGAGAATAGAAAGTGTGGCGAGCGCAGCGAGCCACCGAGCCCGAAGCGTGGCGAGCGTAGCGTGCCCCGCCAGGGGACGCGGAACACGCTCCTGAAGCGTGGCGAGCGCAGCGAGCCCCGCAAGGGGACACGGATTACTTAACATGTATTCCGTGTCCGCTCACCACGCTTCGGGCTCATATTCCGCATCCCCTCGCCACGCTTCGGGCTCGGTGGCTCGCTGCGCTCACCACACATTCTATTTTCAACTCCACGCCGACGTGGATAGTGGGGGTATGAAAAGGTCGGAGGACGCGTACCGCCGCCCCTCGCGGGCTCGCTGCGCTCGCCACGCTTCGGGTTGACATTGATCGTGGGGTAGCGTTAACAATTGGGGAGGCCATTTCACACTTCAGGGTGGCTATTTGGGGTCTGTGGGCCATTTAACATTGTTCCCTTTGTAAAATCGGATCAATTGGGCCATTTAACATTGTTCCCTATGTAAAATCTGTAATCGCGTCGGTCGCATCGCATGCAATTTTTTGGCCGCATGCGATGCGACCGATGCGATTTACATTTTACCATGCATTTCCAAGTAAAATCGCGGCCATCGCATCGGTCGTATCGCATGCCATTATAATGGCATGCGATGTACATGCGATGCCTGCAATGGGCGCCGTTCAAGTACCTTTATATATTTACTTACAGTTTCTTATATAGCACAGCATATTCCATTGCGCTTCACAAAAGGAGACAGTGATACAACAAACAGGGGATTTACAGACAGTCAAAGGTAGGAGGGCCCTGCTCGCAAGTTTACAATCTATAGGGATGATAGGAAACTACGGGGCAGATGCTTTAAGCCTTAAAAATAAATAAACGCAAGAGTAATAAAGAGTGATAAGCATCCAGCCAATCAGCTCCTAAATTAGATTTTTCAAAACAGCCTATAACAAGAGAGCTATGAGCTGATTGGCTGGACATTTATCACTCTTTATCACCCTCCCGTTTATCTATTTTTAATACATCTGCCCGTATATATAATAAAAGGCAGAAGCAAACAATTTGCCTGCACAGGACAGGCATATATAACGAGTGCCCATGGATGTGACAGACATGAGCAAGCCTGGATATTATTTGACATTAATCTATTTCATAGGATGAGTAATACCGAGCTAATTAATATACATAAAATATCACGAGTGCCTAAAAGTAATTACATTTACACAACATGCACTCTTTCCAGGAAATCTCACAGAGGAGGGTCAAGTGGCAATGTTCTTTGCATCATCCTAACCCCACCCCTATGGTGTGATGCAGCAAATCAGAGTGTAATGCAGAGTGGGCGGATACTGAAGGTTCCCTGCTTTCATTCAGAAATTAATTTGGCTATCTGGAGGAGAAGGCAAGTATGTATGCACCAAGTTGCCAGTTAGGAGCACAGCCAAAGGCACAATTGACGTAAAGGGGCTAATAATACTTCATTTTGGAGCAAAGGTTTTATTCCAAAACAAAATCAGCAATCATTTTAGCATTTTAAATTTGAGTATGTTAAATTAAGAAAAGGAAGCAGGTAAAAAAATCTACATTAATAATGACCTTCTAACAACTCTACATATGAATATGGATCTCTCCTCTCATCCAGTGGTGGCTTGGGGAAGCCAGTGCTGCTCGGGCTCCTGGTCTAACAGAATCCATGCAGTCTAGAGTGCATTGCTGGACTACATCAATTCGAATCTGTGTACATGGTACCAGAGATTCTGTAAGTGGCAGATGCTAGAATTACTTGACAATCAAACACTAACAAAGTGTACAGTAAACACGGATAATCATTTTACCAATGCGCATAGGGTTCATTTAATAGAGCTTCCATGCTCATTAGATCTTAATAAAACGGAAAGGGTTAATCAAGTTGAATAACGCAAATGATTTCATTACTAGTCAGTACCTCGGGATTCTACCGCTGTGTCTACTGTATATACAGTAGAACAGTAGACTCCCTGCTAGCCACATTCACACATGCCAAGAAGGTGCAACTCCGCCACATGCTGCGTCCTCTTCCTCGGAGGGCCTTTTATCTTCTCGCCTCTGTAACTGACTAGCGCCGCTCTGAAACTGTTTATTTCTAGAACGTAAGACTGTTCTAATCTTACATTCTCATACAGTGATACACACAGTGGCAGACTGAGAGAGCACAGACAAGATCTCTTCAGGCTATGTGTACATGGTGTGTGTGAGACATAAATGTATTATGTGCTTAGACTTGGGTCCCATCCCCGGGATATCTTTTTATGGTGTGTAAATACGGCAAAATACAGGAAAATTCCAAAATACGAAACACTTCTGATCCCAACTATTTTGCACATGGGAGATATCCAGAAAAGAGGTGGGGCATCTGGTGGGTGAGAGCAGCTCTGATCAAAGGCCCCTCCAACTGTCCCCTCCCACCACCCACAGGGAACTTCAGCCTGCGGGTGGGACAGCGGCACAGTGTTCATATAGCGGGGCTGTCCTGCTGTAATCAGGACAGTTGGGAGGTATGAAGTTGATGATGCCCAAATAGGTACACAGATGTTTGCATGTGATAGGTTAGGACAGGGTTGGCCAATCCTGTCCTCAAGATCTACCAACAGTCCAGGTGTCTCGGGCAACCTGTGGATCTATAGTAGGAATGAATGCAGCATGTTTGAAATTGTGACAGTTAGAAAGTACCACAGCTGTGCACCAGCTAGGTGACCTGGGAAATGTGACAGTTAGTAATGACTACAGCTGTGCACCAGCTAGGTGATCTGGGAAATGTGACAGTTAGTAATGACTACAGCTGTGCACCAGCTAGGTGACCTGGGAAATGTGACAGTTAGTAATGACTACAGCTGTGCACCAGCTAGGTGACCTGGGAAATGTGACAGTTAGTAATGACTACAGCTGTGCACCAGCTAGGTGACCTGGGAAATGTGACAGTTAGTAATGACTACAGCTGTGCACCAGCTAGGTGACCTGGGAAATGTGACAGTTAGTAATGAATACAGCTGTGCACCAGCTAGGTGACCTGGGAAATGTGACAGTTGGTAATGACTACAGCTGTGCACCAGCTAGGTGACCTGGGAAATGTGACAGTTGGTAATGACTACAGCTGGGCACCAGCTAGGTGACCTGGGAAATGTGATAGTTAGTAATGACTACAGCTGTGCACCAGCTAGGTGACCTGGGAAATGTGACAGTTAGTAATGACTACAGCTGTGCACCAGCAAGGTGACCTGGGAAATGTGACAGTTAGTAATGACTACAGCTGGGCACCAGCTAGGTGACCTGGGAAATGTGACAGTTAGTAATGACTACAGCTGTGCACCAGCTAGGTGACCTGGGAAATGTGACAGTTAGTAATGACTACAGCTGTGCATCAGCTAGGGGGTCTGGGAAATGTGGACTGTTGGTAGATCTCAAGGACCAGTTGGCCATCCCTGGGTTAAGGGATTTTGTGTGGTAATGTCCGCCAGCAATAAAATAGAAATATATTTACAAGCCTTGCGGCTTTGCAAATGTAACAGGCGCCTACTTGGGTGTAGTGCTCAGCTGCTCCCACAGGGGGATGTCAAATCCCCTATATGAATACATGAAAAGAAAAAGATGGTGGAGCGCTAGAAAAAAATATTTATGATAAATTGGGTATCACAATAATATATTTTTTATTTTGTTAAATTAAAATATAATGAAATAAAACACACTGTAAATATATATAGAAAACTGAAAGAAAAGGTCAAATGACAATGGCAAGTGTACTAATTGAAATAATCAAATTCAGGTATAATAAGGTTGTATACTTATTGAGTCGGAGCCCCACTTTCACAGCTCTTGTTTTGGCTCACTTTTCCACTGGGTATCCTTAATAAAAAGGAAATTTCTCAGGGGGGTCCATAAACCTTGCAGGGAAGGCCGCTGGAAGGTAATGGGAGTCCTCAGTTATTTGGATAGAGGCATCCTCACAATATTGCGGTGTTTGTATCCAGATTATGCAGGTGCTGGAGTCCCAATAAAGTGCTTGCAGTGCAAAATGTTGTGCAGACTGTAGCCCAGGAGTCAGCTCAGGTGGCTGGCTAGAATAGGTAGTCCAATACAACCTTAAAGGTCCATACACACTGGGCGATTATGCCCAGTGTGTATGGACAGCGATGATCACGTTCATCGCTGGGGGGAAAGCCGCTTAGTGCATACACACTGAGAGGCTTTCCCCCTGCTCAGCGCCGATGGAGGGGGGAGGACGGCATTGCATAGCGGAGCGCTATGTAAAGCCGTCCTGAAAGCCGCTCGTCTGCTGGTACAACCAGCAGATGAGCGGCTTTCTCATTGGTCCATACACACTGGGCGGCTTTGAGCTGTAAGCCGCTCAAACCTGCTGTTTTGAGAGACTTTCAGGTCAAAGTCGCCCAGTGTGTATGGGCCTTAAGAGTCCAACAATGGTATTTTTCAAAAAGTGCTGGTGCTTCCTTATTATTATACCTGAATTGGATTATTTCAATTAGTACACTTGCTATTGTCATTTGACCTTTTCTTTCAGTTTTTTTAATATATATATATTTACAGTGTGTTTTATTATATTATATTTTAATTTAACAAAATAAAAAATATATTATTGTGATATACGTACCCAATTGATCATAAATATTTTTTCTAGAGCTCCACCATCTTTTTCTTTTCCAATGTCCCCCAGCAGCCAGGCGTAATGCTTTTGAACGGCAATGCTGTTTTGTAGGCTTAAGCAATACTGTATTTGTTAAGATTAAAACACAGCTGTATAAATGCCTTTACTGTATATCATTATGCTTCCTACTAAGCTTTCAACATTTTGCTTTTGATCTATTTAAAAATCCCCAATAATTCACTGAGACATCATCTGTACAGAAACTCCAGACTGGAGTCTTTGAATGGAAATCTTTTCACATGTGCAATGTCAGATTTTATACTTATAATATTGAAAAACGATGTTCCTTTAGACAGCTACCTGTCAAATTCAATCTCAGGAGAGAAAATATCCCACTGACTTATCCACTCCACTTAATGCATTACAATTGTTTGAGATTTGTTTTTTTCCTCTCCAGTCCTTACTTTGCTGCATCCTCCGATTACCTGTGCCAGCCTCCTGTGCTGTGCCGCCGTACACTAAGTCTCCCCTCCCAGACGTCATGCTCTTTAAACACTTACGGTATAGCCACTTCTCTCAGCAGTCATTATTACCTTTACCAGTTCCGACAGCTAAATCTATCTTGCTTCTTTCGCTTTTTACCTTTTCATTTGTCTTATGTTACCAACTTTCTCTACTGCTCTCTCTCTCTCTCTCTCTCTCCTTCATATTGTCTTGTTAATTCTTTGTTTTGTATAACAAATATTGAAAATGATTATTACACCCTTTACACAATACGACTTTTAGGACCATGTCAAACACTGGTTATTGCACTGCGAGAAACACACTGGGGCTCATTTATGAGTTCAATATGGCTGAAGTGGAGTTCCTATTTTTTTTCTTGTGAAGTAATTTGCACTGATGCAATCTATGCACCACTACATATGGCTGAAAATAGGGACAATGAAAGGAGGCATTGGGTGGCGTAAGGATGCTGTTTCGCATACAATAATTTGGCCACTAGGGGAGCTGTCTGATTGGCATCTACATACTGTATCTCCCAAATGTCCAGTTTTTGAAAGCAATTTGTGGTACTGATATAGTCCAAAAGTGGGTGTTTTGGAGCAGATCAAGGCTGCTTTGTTTTGGCTACAGGAAGATCTAACATTGTCCCAATCTTGCATAAGCTAATGTGGAAGGGATGATTAAATGCTGGTTAGAAAACCCATTGTATAGACTGCAATCCCTACTGCAAATTATAGCTATAAGAAGTCAGTTTGCATTTCTGTAACCCATATCAAAGAACTCATTCTACAGTCCTGAGCTTTAATATAATCAAATACAGTAACGTCTCTGTGACTTCTAATATCCCCATATATTATAGTAGTGCATTATCTATTATACATTTAGATTTATGAAACAGAACAGTTAGTTTCACTCATATGAATAGACATTATGAAGAGAAATGACCTCCCGTTACAGAACGATTTATTGGTGTTCTAAGCATTTACAGAACAAAAATAACGAAAGAAAAATAAACTCTCCGTGAAACCTGATAAAACAAGGTCTATGGGATATGTGCCTAAATGTGGAAAGAGTATGCGATTCGAACAATCCAAAAGTTTAAATGTAAATAAAAACAGCGATGAGTACAACACAAAGGGCAATCAGAAATAGATTTACTTTCCTCTAGCACCTGATGGACAGTCTGGTTTGACAGACTAAAACTGATTGAGTTCCCCCTGGGGACGGTTCCCTATCACTGCCGAGCTGTTTGCTGGGAAGTTAAGCAAGTCTCTGATTTAATTAAAAGTCACATTGACAGACAGCATGAAAATAAAAAAGAGGAGAGAGAGAAACACAACAGCACCGTCTCAGAGATCCTAACTCCATCTGTGTGCGGAGGAGCCGGTGTAAGGCGGATAGGAAAGAGACGCGATTTTGTTATTACCCTGAGAAATATTACTTCATAGTAAAACATTGTGCTGGGTGAAAAACACGCAAGAAATAAATGGACTTATTCTGGTTGACTTGCAAAGCTGCTAATCTCGCAGCTTTGCGAGTCATTGAAACCCCCACTCACATGCCGAGATCCTCCGCATGCGTGCAAATGGATGTTTAGGAAGTCATTCGATTATCGCCAACCCTGAAATTATTTCTAAGGTGCATTCAAATCTAAGACAGTGTCTGGTGTCTTAGATCTGCGGGCTCCCTGTACGGGAAGAGGGCGGGCAGCTGATGGTGATGTTTGTTGCCTGACCCCCCCGCATCACTGCTAGATGCGAACGGGACGGCAAACAATGCAGTTCGCCGCGCCTGCTCGCACCAAGCGGCTGCATATGGACATAACAGTTTATGCACATGCGCAGCTGTTCACCACCGCTCCCACGAACACGCAGGGGAGTGAATGGACCGAAGTAAGGACCAAATTATTGTTATTAAATAATTTTCTAAGGAGTGATAAATGTGACTACAACTCCCAGCAGGATTCTTATTTTGCACACTATTGCTGGAAGTGAAAAAATGGGTCATTCAGACCTGCTTGCTAGGCTGTGTATTATCGCTGCCCAGCGAGCAGGTAATCACCGCCCCACCAAACACATGGAGCCCCCACACTAAGATGCAAGCGGAGGTGTACGCTTACAAATTCACTCGCATGCGGCCGTACAGAGGAAAATCCGCTCCTAATGTCATATACTCTATATGTAAAGACTTGCTTCTATTTTTAATAAGTATTTTTTAGCTTTCTTCAGTAATATAAATTTTTGGCAGAAGTGGAGCTGGAAGCTCAAATGTGGCACAAGAATAATCTTCTATTGATGCGATAAGCAGCAAAACAAACGTTATCCTATTGCTGTATAATAATAACCTGGCTCAGAAAATGGTTATAAATGAGATGAATACACTGACAAGATTGTCTCCAGTGCTCCTCCAGTGCTCTGTACTCTATCAGACTGTATGCCAGCATGCACACCTTCACACGAGCCCATACAAAAGTCTATTATCCCTGCTCATACTCAGCAACTGTGTCCAGTCACCCACTCTCTAATCTTCCTGCTTACACTCCATCCTCTTATACTGTACAGCACAGGTTCTCAAGTCCTCAGGACCCCACACAGTGTAGGTTTTGTAGGCCTCTTCACGGAATCACAAGTGAAATAATTAGCTCCACCTGTCGATCTTTTAAAATGTGTCAATGAGTAATGAATGCACCTGTGCACTTGTCAGGTGACCTGGAAAAGTGAACTGAGTTTAAGAACCCCTGCTGTAGGGTACACTTCCATTCTTTATTCCTCAAGCATCAAGCTGTGCTGTTATGTAATAGAACCTGGGCTTTGGTGAAACATTTGAAGTCATATCCTTATTATACGCCACCACCTCATTGGTGGCTTCAGAGGTGGGGTTGCAAGACAAGCCAAAATGTAAATCAGGGGGGCTCACTGGCAGTTGGTATGGCTCCCCATTGCAACCAACATATACAGATGGAGCAGATGACGGATGGCGGCTCCATATGACAGGGATTCCCTGCCCGTCTCCACTTCAGGGAGATGGGCAGGGTGCTAGGTCAGGCTGGGGTAGCTGGGCAGATTGTACGGAGGGGCAGCGCCGGGCGGAATGCTGCTACAGCCTCCGACAGGATGGGGCGCGCAAGCGACTCGTGCATGTATGCCCCCTTCTGTCGGAGGACGGCGGCTGACGGTGGGCGGCGATAGAATTGCCAGGAGCAGCTCAAATGAGAGCTGCTCCATATGTATGTTTGGACCTAGACAGGGATGTAGCACCCCATAAGCAATATTTTTAGTGATCTAGCAATCTGCTGTAGAGACCCCCACTTTCCATCATTGAGTGTGTGCAGGGCCAGGATGTGCAATTAAGTCCTGTTTCATGTCTGGATGAATTACTACAGTACATTAACAAATCAGCACCACGGACAGCACCATGAGAATTCCACTGGTTAACAGCTTTGATTTCTGTATTCATGCATTGTAGTATTCTATATATAATGTCTTGCTACAATCGAGACAGAGGATTTTCACTGATCCACCCTGATCTATCACTTTAGTTGCCAAGTCAATAAACCTGACTACATTTGCTTGGCATGATCTGCCAGCCACAAATCCATGCTGCCTTGGAACTAGTAGTAATTTGTGTGACTTTAAATGGCCAACAATATTTTTTTGCGATACCCTCAACTTCCCTTCTATTGATGTGAGACTCACAGGTCTATATTTATTGTATTCTTGCCCACTTTATTTATTGTGTAGGGAAGCTGCTTTTGCTAGTCTTCAATCATGCGGAATTATACCTGTTAGCAATGATTGCTTATAAAGTTTGGTTAATGATGCTGCAAGCACTAATCTGACTTCTTGTAATACTCTTGGATGTATGCCCTAGTATAGACATACTGTTTTGAATACTTTTCGAGAGTTCATTGACACCTTCTTAGTAAATATATTTGTGCCTGCAATTCAGTAGCATATGTATTTCCACAATTTACATTTATAGTACTGAAATATGTATATATATATATATATATATATATATATATATATATATATATATATATACAATATAATAAATATATATATATATATATATATATATATAAATAAAATTAAGGCACCCTGCCCTTTCTTTGTTCCCTTCTGTATGCCCCCTTCAGTTTTCACAATTATTTACCTTTTTTCCTACTGTATCATTTATTTAAAGAATGTTTACTCCCAAGTCTACGGACTGTGAAGCAACCTTTTTGTTTGCATGCTATAAGTGTTTTAACTTTGTTCATTTTAGACTAACTACAGTATATATGCTTTATATGTATTTGTATCCACCTCTAATTGAAACTTTAAAAATGCTAATGGGGCCTACACACGGGATGAATTCAGGGCATTTTCTAAGCGATCTGACTCGATCACGGAGCAATGTAGAGGGCCATAGCAGTAGCGATGCGTGGCCCAGCGCATCACTATCATCCGGAGATTAATATCCAGGATGCTGGATAAATGTAATTATATTGCTGGGCAGGACCAGTGTTCCCACCGGAGAACACTGTCCATGACAGATCGCTCAGCACACAGAACTGACACATTGCTGTGCAGCGCTGTGTGCTGAGCGATCTTGCTGAGCAATCTACATTGCTCAGATCCCTCAGCAGTGTCGTCTAATGTCTAGGACCCTTTAGACATATTAAAACTACCTTGACAAGCCATAATTATTTACCTTTTGTTAAATCAGGTATAGAACCAGTCAATCAGACTCAAATATCAGGACAGGCCGCTTTGGCAACTGATCCCAAAATCAAATAACATGTCCCATAATTATCTTTCCCATTTGAATTACTTATTAGGGAATTTCTGTATAATTCTCTCTCAGCTGATGGAGGTTGCTTACCAGTCCTTTTCCATAGAGTATATTGTGTGTTTGTCTCTGGAAGACAATGTACACAACTAGGGGCCGCAGTTGCCCAAAGGCATTTTGGTGCCCCCCAAATAGCTCAATCAGTAAGGTGTCCATCTCTATTAAGGGATTAGGTACGGAATCCCGGCGGTCGGAATCCCGGCGTTCAAGGGGGGGAAGTGGATGGCCGCACTAGCAGGCTCGCTGCGCTTGCCACGCAGTGGGCCCGCTGCGCTTGCCACCCAGCGGGCCCGGTGCCTCGCTGCGCTCGGCACGCTAATTTATTCTCCATCTTTGGGTGTCGTGGACACCCACGGAGGGAGAAAGTCTCGAGATTTTGGCGGTCGGGATTTTGAACGCCGGGATTCCGACCGCCGGGAAACTGACCGCATCCCCTATTAAGACAGGTTATGGGTTCTAATAAAGCATGTGACACTTGCAAAAATGATGCTAGAAGGGAGAGTTAGCCACAGAAGCAATATTGACGGATTTCAATTAACTGATTCAAACTCGAAGGGGAGGAGAGGTGCCCCCTTGGGAGCAGGAGCCCGGCAGCAGATGACTCCATTGTCTCTCAGAGTTACAGTATGCCTCTGTTGCTGGCTATGTAATTACACCTGGTAGCAAACAAATCATGCGCCACACTAACCTACTCTCCTGGATGTCTAGGAATCTCCAGAAACCCCAGTGCCCAGAAAAGTGAGGAACTCTCCCGGTAGCACTCCCCGGTAGGATGTCGGCTTTTGAGAAGGGATACAATCACTAGGTATACAACATGTGCCGGCAGGCGGTATTTCATGCCCTACTATCCGCTACGGTGTGGTGGGAGAATAAAATAGTGTGCCGAGGGCAGCAAGACACTGTGCTGAAGCATGGTGTGTACACTTTGATGGTGTTCATGTCCACAATGTCAACATTCGGGACAGAAAAACTTTAAAAACTTGTGTCAACCTTCCAACCCTGTCGACCTTAGCTATGTCAACCTATTTCAGGTGTTGAGCTAATACTCTCAAAGTGTTCTATACTAAATAACTGTTTTACATCTTTCTTGATGTACAGAGCTTAGGCCATCAATGGAACGGCTGGTACTCTTACAAAGAAACTGTTTCACTAGTATCAGGACGTGAGCAGAACCTCTCATCCTTCCAAGCTTTGATGCTATGCCTGACATGAAGCAGGAAAACCCCAGAGAAGATCACAGAGCTTCCGTACAGTCTTGCAATACCATTGGTTGATAAGTGATAACGATCAACATATACAATAATATTTACACTTTTGGTTCACTCATTTAGAAATCTATTCACATGCCTAATAGTGTGTACACACGGTTCGATATGGCTTCCGATGTTGATGATATCGTCGACATCGGAAGCCATATCGCATACATATCGCATACTGATTGTATGCATTGTAAGGGCTTCCTAGCCCGATGCGCGCTCCCGTTTAAGGAGAGATCGGAGGGGAGATAGAGTGGGCAGCACACTCTATCTAGCACAAATCGCAAGCATATCGCATGCATCGTATGTGCCTTGCGATATGCTTAAGATGCGATGTGCTATACGATTTCCAGGGCCCTGTCAGTCATCCTGCTGTTAAGTCAAAATCGCTTAGTCAAAATCTTAAGCAAATCTTAAGGCACATAGGAAATCGCATAGTAAATCAAATAGGAAATCACTTAGCAAATTGTATGGTAAAAAGTCAAAATCTTAAGCATATCTTAAGGCATATCTTAAGGAGTAGAGAAAAAAAAAAAAAAAAAGGGAAAAGTAAAAATCGGACAAAACATCGAATCGTACATCGGATCGCACAGAGCATCGAACCGTGTGTACACACTCTAACACCTATCACTCCGGCAGCTGCTGGTAGCACCGAAGCACTCTATTTCCTCCATGGCCAACTATCCAGAATATAGGGGCACATTCAGTAAAGCAAACAAGCAAGTAGTTTTGATTCTGGAACAAACCATGTTGCTGTACAAGGGGAGAAAATACACTTATATCGTTTCTATGCAGGGACTTAGGTTGACAGTCATTAGGTCGACAGGCAACTAGGTCGACAGGGTTCTAGGTTGACATGGGTGAAGGTCGACAGGTGTCTAGGTCAACATAGGACAAGGTTTAGGTCGACAAATGCGTTAGGTCGACATGGGTTAGGTAGACAGGTCGAGAGGTTGACAGTCGACATGGACACAGTTGGAAGTGAACCGCAGCCCCTCCCATCGCTCGCTTCGGGCACAGTGCCTTGCTGCGCTCGGCACACTATTTTTTTCTCCCACCACGTCCTAGTGGATGGTAGGGCATGAAATACCACCTGTGAGTACATGTCGGCTCAAAAAAACAGTGAAAAAACCCATGTCCACCTGTCGACCTAACCCATGTCGACTTAACACATTTGTCGACCTGAAACCATGTTGACCTTGTCCCATGTCGACCTAGACATCTGTCAACCTTTATCCATGTTGACCTAGAACCCTGTCGACCTAGTTGCCTGTCGACCCAACGGTGTCGACTTAATGACTGTCGACCTAAGTCGGGTCGACAAGACAACCGTATCCTGCTTTAACATTTAGCTCACAGATGTTAAACTGCTTAATTTTGACACTTCAATTTAGATTTCAGATAGAACACGCCCCACTTTAGTTTTCTTAGGGGACATCATACAGTAGCTTACGGTGTTTTGATGGTGGATTGTACAAAATTACTTACAGAGGTGGAACCATAAATTCAGTATCATGAATGATGGAAAATGACAGTTGGAGTTTATAGAGTAAAACAGCCCTTCTCCTACATAAACACCACTACAGCAGTCTTATGGGATAACTTTATCCAGCGTTCCCAATACCTAGATAGAACAAGGGTGTTTGGGTTTGGTGAATCTCCCTGGCGTGTCAAAAGGTTAACATTTTGAAATTGAAAAATACAGCTGTGGTGAGACGTCTACAATTCACAGTCCATCCTCTCCTATCTCCTGCCATGACCCAAACTCTATCTGGGAGAGGTGTTAATTATGGGGTGACTGAGATTTGAGGAGCATTACATATTTCTTACCATAACGTGATAATCCTACTAGACAAGGGCTAGAACTGCGTACAGATTGCTTAACTGCTGCCATTGCTAGAATGCTGCATAATATACAGATACCATACACTGTAGTGCACTAACCCATCAGTGTGGATGAAAAGATTGTCAGTATATAGACAGTCATTAGGTAGACACCAGATGTCGACAATCAATAGGTCAGCCACAGAAGTGATTTCAACAGCTTTCAATTAACAGATTCAAACTTGCAGGGGAGGAGAGGTGCCCCCTTGTGAGCAGGAGCCCGGTGGCAGATGACTCCATTGTCTCCCAGAGTTACGCCTTTGCCTTAACCCTCCCCCTGGTGCCTTACCATAACCCTCCCCCTGGTGCCTCACCATAACCCTCCCCCTGGTGCCTTACCCATAACCCTCCCCCTGGTGCCTAACTTTAACCCCTAGCTAGTGCATAACCCTTACAGTTCTCTTCGAGGCCTGGCTTCCTTGGCCGGAACAGAGAGGGGACCTGGGTAGCAGCAGTGTTGCTCAGTGCCGCCAGATGATTGCAGATATAGCACCAGGTGGCAGGCAGGCAGAAACAGTGCACTAGGCATTTCGAACACAGAGCTGGTTGTGAGCCAATCAGAACTTTCGGACCTGCAGCCAATTAGGAGCTGTGGCTCTTGACTGGCTGTTGGTCTGCAAGCTACAACTGGCTTGCAGCCGGCTCCCTATGAGAAATGCCACCGGCTCTATCTCTCTCGCCTGGCTGGCCCTCGGTGCTACAGCTGTAATCTGCTGGCGGTACTGATCCATGGTCGGTGCAAACTCCCCTCAACAACACACACACCTACTCCCACACCAAATGTTCTATCTTTACCCTTTGCATCTCATGTAACCAAACTTTATCTATCTATTTATCTATATATTTAAGCTTGGATAAGCACAGTGGTGTAGCTAGGTGCCACGGCGCCCGGAGCAAGGGCATGTTTCGCGCCCCCCAATTTGTAGTAGGTGAGGCTCCTGCGCAGTGAAAAGTGGGTATGGCCCAACATTATACCACACACCTTAATGCCCATTGCACATTTTAGCAAACTTTGTAATACCAATTACACATAAAGCCACAGCCATAACGCCAGTTACACATAAGGCCACACATGATGCCCATGGCATACTATAGAACACACCGTAATGCCCGTCACTTACTAACACACCGTAATGCCCATCGCATACTAAAACACAGCAATGCCCATTGCATACTATTTAACAAACCATAATGCCCATTACACATTAAACACATAAATGCCACTTACCTACATGCTCGATGCCAGGGGCTTCATGCTCAATGCCAAGGGGGACTGAAATTGCTCGTTGCCAAGGGGGACTGAAATTGCTCGCAGGGAGGGTAGGTGTGAGTAATTGATAGGGGAGGGGAGGGAGAGAGATAGTGCAGAGCAGGAAGGGTCGGTAGGAGTGATAGTGCAAAGCAGGGTGGGTGGGAGTGATAGTGCAGAGCAGGGTGGGTGGGTGGTTGTGATAGTGCAGAGCAGGGTGGGTGGGTGGTTGGTTGTGATAGTGCAGAGCACGGTGGGTGGGTGTGATAGTGCAGAGCAGGGTGGGTGGGTGGGTGTGATAGTGCGTGGGTGGGTGGGTGTGATAGTGCAGAGCAGGGTGGGTGGGTGATTGTGATAGTGCAGAGCAGGGTGGGTGGGTGGGTGTGATAGTGCAGAGCAGGGTGGGTGGGTGTGATAGTGCAGAGCAGGGTGGGTGGGTGATTGTGATAGTGCAGAGCAGGGTGGGTGGGTGGTTGTGATAGTGCAGAGCAGGGTGGGTGGGTGGTTGTGATATTGCAGAGCAGGGTGGGTGGGTGTGATTGTGCGATCGTGCAGAGCAGGGAAGGTGGGTGCGATCGTGCAGAGCAGGGGAGGGAGTGATAGTGTGGAGTGAGGGTGGGAGGAGTAGTGTGGAGTCCCCCCAGCTGTCAGGGTACAGTGTGCGGTGGCACCCCCACCCCACCCACAGCCGGCAATGCAGCGGAACAATCCGCCTGCCCGCTCCCGGCTCCCAGCTGTGTTCAGCGAGATGTGCACAGATGCTGCTATTTAAAAGTCACATCTCCCGCTGGACCGCGCTAGCCAATAGACGCTTGCGGTCCAGCAGCCACCAGTTGATTGGCTGCTGGACCGCAAGCGCCTATTGGCTAGCGCGGTCCAGCGGGAAATGTGACTTTTAAATAGCAGCACTGTGCACATCTCGCCGAACGCGGCGGGGGAGACGGAATTAGCAGTACTTCAGCGGTCGAGATGGCGCCCTCGCTACGCCTCTGGATAAGCATGTGTGTAAATAAGTAGGCACCATAGTAGGTAAAGCACACGCACACAGCTAGTAGAACATCTGTACACCCTGATCCTCCCATCACAGATGATAACATTTACATCCACGCAGATGCAGCCAATTCCAATTGCATGGGAAAATATAGGAGATGATATCACAAAAACGGCATGGGCAATTCATTCCTGTTATTCTGTATTTCCACAAGGCGAATCTGAAAAATTGTCAGTCACTTTATGCTCCAAGGAGCCATCCTTATCGCAAAGCACATTTTTTAGCAAATGGACAAAACCATGCTGTGCTGCAGGTGGGCCAGATGTAACATGTGAGAGAGTTAGCTTTGGGTGTGTTTCTTTGTTTCTGTGCAGAGTAAATACTGTACTTGCTACTTTATTTTAACAATGCATCTTAGATCAGGGTTGCCGACTTTCAAATTCTCCTCTCCGGGAGAAGCCCGGAGAGGAGACTTTCATTACCCGTTCGTGGGGCGGGGCTTGACTGTGACATCATTAAGCCCAGCCCCCATTATGGGAAATAGTCTAAATCACTGATCTCCATGGAGGGGGCGGGGCTAAAATGACACGAGTGTGTAATTTTAGCTCAGCCCCCTCCTCTGAGACCCGCGGATTGCGGCATTTAAATGCCGCGATTGGGGGGCTCATTGGGGGGGCGGCCCGATTTTCGGGAGACTCCCGGTAATTCCGGGAGGGTCGGCAACCCTGTCTTAGATTTCAGTTTGAAATCCCCCCCCCCAAAAAAATCTAACCATCTGTAAATTTACTAAGATCAAGGCTCTGTTGAACCAATCAGATTCTATCTACTCTCTTCAAGAAGTTTCTCAATTAATCAGAAGTAGAATCTGATTGGTTGTTATGGGCATCTTCAATAGAACTCCCATCTTAGTCAATTTCCCTTTGACGACTATGGCGTATTCCCTTGAAAAGCCTTTATTTTCTTTCGCATACACTGGTGAAGAAGTTCCAAAAGTTTTGCAGCTGCAAACTAGACGTATAATTAGTGTACAAATACTTATAGTAGGCTTTTACTATTGTTGTCAGAATTGTAGCTTTTGTGCTCTAGCAGAACTATGGAGCAGCTCGAACGCCCTGTGAAATATGAAAAAAGGCTTTGCTCGGTTGACAGTAAACATCTTTATCTTTAAGGTAAACTTCACTGTACACAAAGAGACGTAATTATCATAATTCCCAAAATGGCAAAGAAATTCTCTATGCGCAGGAACATTGTGTTTGACTTATGATTTTATAAAACAAGGACAGACGCCGCTCTCTTTTCAGAGGCGCAGTCACAGATGACAGCATTTATAAACTATTCTGGTGGGAACATTTTTGCGGCTGAACAGCATATTATTAGGGGAAGGACACGTGGCTGGATGGAAGTACACTTCTCTATACAGATGATGTGTTCGGCTTGAATTGATTGAACTTTAATAATATTGATGCCTATGAGTAATTTACAGTCTACACTGTACTCTTTCAAATGCCTCATTAACAAAAAAAAAGAGAAATCAGGGCTTATGGCTTATGATCATAAAATAGAAAATGTAATGGGGGTACTGCCGTGACTACAGTCCCGGGCCAAACAGAAAGTGGTCCGGGGACTGGAGTCCTTAAGTTTGATTTGTCATCACATTTCCTTTGCAGAATTGTAGAGGAGAAGGGGAACTTGCCTATTTTGTCAGTCCTGGGCCCCACAATTTCTGATGGCAGCCCTGGCTATGCCCCTCCGTAAGGCCTGTTAATAAGTTCCCCCCTTCTCAGCACTAGGGAAGGCCATAGATGTGGTCATCATCGAGAGTTGTCATTAATGACAAGGGTGTGACCATGTATCGTTAGTAGCAATGGTTTTACCTATTTATAGTCATCCATTTCTTTTAACTGACTGGCCAATCAAAACATAGGGGTGGGGCTTCATGGGTGTCGGGGCCTCTTGTGATCAGCGCATCTCCATTGTATGTGTATGTAAACTCACAAATCTGTGTTTAAGAAATGGAATCTCTATAGTCTAGCATGGAACCACTGAAGACTGAACATTCTGTGAAGACAGAAAGTCTAATATAGGAATTAATGATCCTTATTTGTCATTAGCTCAAAATGCATTTGTGAGGCTGTAAATGAAGTACATAGCTGAATTAGTTTTGCTCCTATAAAGAACTCAAACCAAAGAAAAAACTATAGTCCCTTCAGCTATCAAACTACAGTACAACTACACTGATATGTGTGACTAGTTACCAGCCCGTCAAAATGACAGAACAAAATAACAGTAATGTCACTGCTGGCAGCTGTACGTGCCCAAATGGAGCAACGCTTGAATTGCCCTGTTGGGCGCCATCTTGTGGCAAAACTTGAATACCCTCCTTAGAGGTGAGGAGCAGTGTTATGGCTTTTATTGTAGAAGATGGCCCCCACTTCTGTCAGTTCAATATTTTGCCTGAGGAGGCAGAACTGGTTTAAAATTCAAGTGTTTAAACACCTCAGCAAACACCACTGAGTAGATATCTTTGCAGTGGTCCAATCAGTGCTTCTGACAGTGAATTCAACATGGATCACAAATCAGAAAATTCAAAGTGGACTGCAAGTTGAAAGAATCTCCTTGCAAAATTGCAAATGCACTGCAAATATCGATGTATTTGCAGAACCATTCGTATAAAATGAACCTTCACATAGTTTTTTCCATCTGCGCCAGTCTAGGGCTTCCACTAGGACCAGGCTGGAAGTGGTCATCGCTGACATCAGAAACCCAATGAAAAACGCATTGGGCACGTCTGCGTTTTTACAACACACCCAGAAAACGCCATGTTTCCGCCTCTAATTGCCAGCTTCCTGTCAGTCAAACTGCAGCCACTCTGCGATTTCTTTAAGTACGGATATTTTTTTTTACTATTTGAGCTGGCGTTTGCTTCATGCGTGGACAGTCATTCGATAATCATTCGATTTGTGAATTCACTGTTTAGCAATAAATGCTGCATTTGACCTAAATACCACAAAATACAGTACTGTCAATAGACTGTAAATCTAGTATCTGAAAATAAATCCATAGGGGTCAATCCAATCACCCACGAATTCATTCACAGCAGGAGTACTGCAAGTGTGGTTATATGCCCAAAATCAGATAAACTATAGTCCAACTGATGCAATGACATTGGTTGGGAAAATGTAAACCTTATGGAAAATTGTAGCCGTCCTGTAATTTATTTTATAAAATGTAATAAAAATATAATTTACCATACTGCAATTTTAGACCTCATACATGTTGTTGCTGTTAATTGCATGTATTTGAAAACCCATATATTACACAGCACTTTACACAGAAAACAGAAAGAGTTCATTAGTGTGGGAGGAACTGGAGCCCCCACATACTGTACAGAGGTATAACAGGAGCAGGGTTCCAATAACAAGCGCTATCTGAAGATGGCATTTGTATCAAGCACACTTCTGAAAACTTTTAGTGTTCAGAGTTTGCTGAAAATTATGTGGCCCTATTTGGCCCTTAATGATGAATGGCCTGTTACATACAGTAAAAGATGCAAGACTAGCCTTTCTGCATGTATAAAGGGCCTTTGTGTGATGATGAATTGACCCCTCTATCTATAAATAGTTGTGTGAACTACACAGTATATAGAATATATAGAATGTTTGAAACATTAAATTAATCAAAAGTATTAGCATAAAATGCAGCTGTTACATGCTACATGAAGTCCCCTGATGCTGCATTTAGAACACAATTCTGAATCTAGAATAATAATACTTCAGCACCATTTAGGCACAATATTGCAAAAAGTATATATTTTATAGGGAGTGCTGTATATCGGACTCTAATAACACTTCCTCTAAACACTGTATACATTTAGAGTGAGACATGTACAGAATCTCCATACTAATGATACAGAATACTGTGCAAGCCATGATTCTAGACAACATCTGTGCAGAAATCCGATGCATCAATTAAGCAGGTAGGATTAAGATGCGTACACACTAGCCGATATATCGGCCGTTCAATTGATGCACCATCGGGCAGTGTGTACGAGCGATATATCTTTGAACAGCAAGCGATTAAGACGCATTTGGGATCTATGTAGTCAGATTGCCAGTCACAGGCAGCGCTCTCAGTGGAGAACACTGGCCCTGACAGATCGCTCAGCAGCACATTGCTGACACAGCACTGTGCAGCACTGTGTGCTAGGTGATCCTGCCGAGTGATCTAGCATCGCTCAGCACAGTCGCCCCATGGGTAAACAAAGGCTAGTCCCAGTCCTAGAAAGGGAATAACTTGAAAAGTGTGTTGCTACCCCTAGCGACATTTCGTGGTGGGGGCCTACAGAACCAGCAGGTATTGCAGAGATACAGGATGTGCCAGTTCTCCTGCTCTAGTTTGATTAGACTCCAAGAAGAAGCATTATGATGCTGTGAGTAATTACAAGCTCCAGATGTACAGTAATGTAACTTGAGTTATTGTATCAAATGATGAGGCTAATTGTTCCGCCTATGCCACTCATCGGTGCGCTCCATTCATCGGCAGCCACTCATTTCCGACAGAGGTTCGCAATAATGAAGTGCGACAAACTGACGCTTGCGGCGTGTAAATACATTACAATAAATCACGCTCAGTGTGTACTGCCACATAGAGCAGTCAATGAGACAACGTAGACAATCTGTAGAGTGCTTCTACCTGCTCTTTATTTCCTGTCATTGGAAATGAAGGTCTTGTAAGACATTATCTACTCTTCAGTGAAAATGATAAATCGCTGGCTGATTAAATCCGCTTTAATCTTGCTATAATGTAACATTATTGGAATGCCAGGTTCCGTAGCTAAGCAGTAGGGAAGTAGAACAGATGTCTTTGACATGATCAAGTATACGAAGAGGGAACCTTTTAATAGAGCTCGTTTTTAACACTGTATTCACCTTAGCAGACACACAGGCAGGCCCTCTACTGCTTTGTACAAGCTTTATTTAAAACACAAACCAAACATAATGAACAATTACATTTTTATAGATCGTCTGGCCTCCAGGGCCATCCTTTCCGGTTATAGCAATGACAATATAATATTATTTATTAACATTAACTTATATAGGGGTCGATGTACTAATCCTTGGAGAGAGATAAAGGGCCAGATGTATTAAGCTTCAAAAAGTGATAAAGTGGAGAGTGAGAAACAACCAGCCAATCAGTCCTACCTGACATTTTTCAAACCCAGTCTGTAACATGACAGGTAGGAGCTGATTGGCTGGCTGTTGATCACTCTCCATTTTATCACTTTTTGAAGCTTGATACATCTGTCCCGAAATGCAGTAAAGATGACTTCAGGAACATAGGCCTTCATTCTAATTCCTTCGATCCCCGACGTGTATGCCTGGGCATCCCCATGTGAACTTAGGTGGGCATCCTGTCAAGTCAGACGCCATCCCAGTTCTCGGGCCCAGACGCCGCAAGTCTAAGTCAGCAAAGACAGATTTGAGAGCAGGGGAAAAATCATTCGATGGTCATGACCATCGAAAGATTTTCCCCACGTAAGCTAGGCTGCGAATGGTAGTTTATGTAAAACATCCATTCGCAAATTGGCGGGGGATATGCGGACCGTGGCAGGGGGTCGGGCATTTGCACACCGGGCGGCGTTGGAAGGCTCGCTGAGCAGCAAATTTTTGCTGCTTGGTGAACCAACTAGAATCACCCCACACATTGTGGAGACCTACGTATGCCCAGTATATTCTGGCACATAACCCTAACGGTATGCGGTAATTAGATTGACAGTCAAAAGGTCGGCAACTGAAAAAGGCCGACATGCATTTGGTCGAAATGATCAAATTGTCGACACAATGAAAAGATCAACATGAGTTTTTCATGGTTTTTTTTTCCGGTGGGCACAGAGGCAGAATAGAATAGTGGGCCAGAAACATGGCAAGCGCAGCGGACGCAGTACACTTATACACTTATGCCCATGATGGACTATATTTTTATGTGGAATAAAGATGTTCACAAAATAAAGTCAGTGTTTTTTTTTTTTTTACATACAACATTTATACAGGATTTGGGGTACCTGCTTGTTCCTGCCTGGTATCCTCACCTCTAAACTGAGTCCTGTAAAACCTATTTTTGGTGCGCCCCAAATGCACTTTCACAAACTGCGGCAGTCCCTACAGTAATATGCTCATTATATTCACATGTGGTACTTTAGCAGCGATTTCTTTGTGCAGGTCATTCCGGAGCTTATTGCCAGCCCCTAGTATACAGCATTGCCAAGGTTTTAATATCTAAGCTTTTAAAGTAGATAGGAATATGGACAGATTAATGGGGCACTTGTTTCTCATCTGCTGCCAAATTCTACGTGTCTGTGTACGATGATACCATTTTATGTTGTATTATATTAGAAAGCTCGAACAATTTTTGACCCAAAGTTTAGCAGTTACAAAATTTCTTTTATGGAACCATAACTTTGACAAATTTCAAGCAATATATTCTCAGCAGAATCCCATCGTGCTCAGTGAAAGTGATTCGCCTGCTCAGGATAATAAGGCCACTGAAGCGGGTGATATGAGAGGTCCTACTTAGCGTATTTAAACCCAACGACTAAAAAAAATCATTTTGCGGTCAAATTCATTGTACTTTTCCTGACAAAGATTAATGAATGTTATGCCATTTTCTACGCTATAAGATTGGATTATAGATGGGTATATATTGCTATAAAAAATGTTTAGGTACAGGTCTGAACTCTTATTTTTAGATAGGAATTTGCCGTCGATTTGACCAGAAAAATCTGTAACTTTTTTTGTCTTCTTTCATTGGTTTGATTAACGTCATTATTGACAACACAGACAATAATTGCTGTAGTTCAACCTGCACTGTTAACTATTATGGAAATTGGCACTTATTCCGGTTGATTCGATTGGATGCTTTTGCATCCTAAGGAGTCACCCTAACCCCGCCTTGCCGGCGCGTCCCATTCATGAGCGGGATTCGTTCACAAGGCTTGTGAATGGATGTTTTACATGAACATCCATTCGCATGCCAGTGGGAACCTCCCCCATCTTTAGATGGTCGCCGACCATGGAATGATGGCGAAGGAACGTGCGTAAGGCACGCACATATGTGTGTAGAATTGCAGGGAATTGGATGGGCCTTGTGACTGGCGACCTATTGACCACATACCATATCATTCACCATGTTACAATGGAGGTTTAGAAGTTGCATTTTATTCATATGGTGCCTGATTAAGAGATGGACACTAATACAAAGCTGCTGCTGCTGCTACTGCTGTGCCAAAATATGCTAATGTAATGGGAGGAGTCTTGTGTATAGTATATAGCTCTCCCTTTGTCCCAACTTTGCTAATCTCTTACTGATTCATAGTCTCCTGCCTTCGGAAATAAAAGTCAGTCTCAACTGACTTTCATTTCCTTCGGTGTTCGCTGAAGACGGGGTGAGTGCTGACCTCCTGTGACGTCAGCCGCCTGCCCCCATCAGGCATCAGCCTGCCTGCGTCCCCATAGGAACACCCAGCGTTTTCAAGGTGATGCCCATTAAATGCTGTCCATTCCCATGGGAGAGCCCCAATTCCGCTGCCATCCGCCCTCCCCGCAACTAACAGCCCAGCAAGTCTGTTTGTTGCCAGGTCTGCACATGTGAAAATACTCGCTTTTGTATGCGCAGACCCACAAATGTTGGTACAGGGCCAAATTCAGCCCCTTCTGAGCGTTGTTGAATCAGGCCCTATATCTACTAGGGGTGTAGGGTGTGGTGTACAAAAGGTCCCATAGATCACTGTGTTCATTGGGATAATTGCCCCTTCCCCTAACATAGATCCCTGCATTATGATCCTCTGGCATTTTTAATACCTTGAGCACGGTTTATTTGTTGCTATGGGGAAATGCTGTCGGCTGCCAGGAACTGTCATCAGCTAGTAGACAGGCCGGCATGACACAAGACCGGTTTGATTGTTCAGGTCAATCTCGGCAGCAGCAGGTAGAATACAGAGGATCATTGGGACAGGAGGCCCATCACGAGGTGCTTACAGAAGCAGAACTGCCATTGAAATCTGTGTGGTCTAACTGTTCATCTTCAGTGACCCACTAGATAAGAACTTGGGGAGTAGAACAAGGAAAGGTAGGTGGGAGCAGAAAGAAAGAGCACAGATGGATTTTCAGAGAGCGCAATCTCCTGTTAACTACCCCTTGCTAATGCATTTTTTAAATTGTATCTGTTTCATGTTTCAAGTGATTTTTTTATTTATTTTGGTATTTCCATTTATTTTGACATGTCTTTTTTTATATCCTCTTATAAACTTATGCTTTGTTTCCATGTTCAGCTTTCACTCTGGCATTGTTGAAAATCTATTTCAAATAAAAAGCAATTGTAAAGTATTAAGGGAAAGTATTTAATGGAGCTAAAGCATTGCTTTTGGAAATAACTCCTCTGCATTCATACATTAGCATGACCCTGGTGCACTGCTTTTCCAATGTTATATGGTTGTATTCACTGCTTCACATGACTCACTCTGTATTCACTGTATAGCTTGTATCATACTTGTTTACTAGGCTTTATTTGCTCGTAGAAACATGTATGACAACTCTCCCAAATTCTCAGGCAGGGCCGGCCCTACCGTAACTCAGAGTACGCAGCTGAGTAAGGCAGCAGAGTAATCAGGGCGCTGACAGTGTCTTCTTCATTGCTGTCAGCAACCTGATTACTATGTCACCTTACTGTGTGCTTGCGGTAAAGGGGACAGCCTATGCCAGCCAGCCAGAACTGAAAGCAGTGACAGCCGGGCAGAGAGTGGTGTGCTGCCCGTCTGTATTCAGAGTAGGTCCATGGCTATTTTGAAATGGCTCAAGAGGCAATCGAAGATCGCAGTCTGGCGGCCATGTAGGTAAGTGGCTTTTATGTGGCATAATATGTAATGAGCATCATGGTGTGTGGTATAATGTGTAATGGGCATCATGGTGTGGCATAATGTGTAACGGGCATCATGGTGTGTGGCACAATGCGTAATGGGCATCATGGTGTGTGGCATAATGTGTACCGGGCATCATCATGTGTGGCACAATGTGTAATGGGCATCATGGTGTGTGGCACAATGCGTAATGGGCATTGTGGTGTGTGGCATAATGTGTAGCGGGCAACATGATGTGTGGCATAATGTGTAATTGGCATCATGGTGTGTGGCACAATGTTTAATGGGCATTATGGTGTGTGGAACAATGTGTAATGGGTATTATGGTGCATTGTGTTTAAGGGGCTCTAGCTGGTGCAGTGTGGCTAAGGGGATCTAGCTGGCTCAATGTGTTTAAAGGGCTCTATCTGGCACAGTGTGTCTAAAAGGCACTACTGTGTGGTGTAATATGAATTGGTACTATTATGTGGCTACGCCCTAAATATTTGGTGAGCTCCTCTGGTGAACACTGTCCCTATTTTTACGTAACAATTGAAACTCCTCCCACATTGTAGCCCCATCTACAATATCCATAGTGATGGGTGCTAAAATCTATGTTTTCTTACCTAATAAATTATGCTCAGGCCAGCCCTGTTTTCGGGGTATCCCTGCACTTGTTTTTTCAATATTTACCACAATAAAAAAATCAATTTTCAGTGTTTTTTAAAAGCATAAATACATTACTTGCCAATTTCGCCAATTTTTTCTATGAGAGGAGCCTGGAGATGAGAGGCAGCTGACAGATATGGGGGCAAGAGTGGGCTTACAGTATGCTACACTTGTCCAGCTGACCTCTTGCCTCCTGCAAGGTACAGTAGGCTTCACCTTTAGCAGCCACCTTTCCCAGGCAAATTAGGTCTGCCCAGTACTCAAATGCCCCCAGGACTAAGAGATGGACATGGTGACTACTGGAGGCAGGGCAAGGCAAGAAAACAGGACTGGAACTCACTGGGAAGTGGGAATGAAACCAAACTGAACAGAAGTGTGAGTATGTAATTCAGGTGTAATGCACAACCAGATGATGTTGGATTTAAATGAAACAACGCACAAGCTAGCGGAATCAACTAAGTGAAAACAGCCTATGAATGCAACAATGCACAGGATGTTATAAATGCAGACTACACAGTAAGTACAACAAGCAGAAAGTACTTCTGACTCCAGGAGGGGTCGTTTTTAAGTATGCGGTGGGATACAGACAGCAAAATGAAAATATAATAATAAAAAAAAGATATATATAGGAATACAAAGAATAAATAAACAATTAAATAAAAAAATGGCACTGGAGCTAGTGTTAGTGGTGGGTTCCTCTGGGCTCCTGGTGGTTTATTCTACGCATTTCATGCATGGTAGCACTGTGTCAAGAATCTAGCGCTCTAATTCTTCTGTATACAGCACTAAAGAAAAAATGCAGCAAAAACCCTGTTATTATCACCACACCTTTACTAAAGATAATAGATGGTGACATGGACACAGGAGGGTGGCGTGGACCCCGAAAATAACCGTTGCGGCTCGCCATACGCTACGTAAGTTCCGTAGTGTAAGCGGTGGCCGCAAATATGAGGAAGTACCAGATAATCTTCTAGTGTGTAATCACAGGGAGAGCAGACAATCAGCACAATGAGGTCCATGTGAGAGCATTCACAGCTGCAGCTTCACACCTGACAGACACCGCAGCTTTCTGGCATTCTAATCGCAACCTTTGGAAGCCTCCCCTGTCTTTCCCTAGCGGCCGGAAGCTCCCTGCTACTCCAGGAGCCGGACGCCTCAGACAGGTTGCTATGCAACTGCCCAGGTGTACGCTAAGACAGAGCAGCTTCCTGGACAGCAGTGGATTCTTACACTCTCTAGGGCATTAGGCCATGATTTGCAGGTCTGTGCAGAGGGGGTTTTGCAAGAATGATGTGATTTGCATTCACTAGCCCAGTACCCTCCACACAGACCATCATTTTGAATATTACAGTATCTCTGATTATGGTATAAAGGGTCAAAAGGTCAACCCCAAAGGGTCAACATGGACAAGGCAAAGTATGAAAAATGTAAAAAAAAAAAAAATATATATTTTTTAAAAGCTCAAAGCTCTCAACCTTTCATGTTTTGAGCACTGTAATGTCGACTATCTTTCCTCTTATATCATCAGAAAGATGGTGTCGCTGAAACAGGTATGGGGGAGGGGCTACCACACATATCACCTTTATATCCCCAGATAATATTTCTGTGCAAATGTCCTTACCCTTTAGTATTGACCAGCTGGGAAGTATAACTTCTGTCAAAGTATTTATAAAATGCATTTTATTTATTACCAGCTTTTTATAGCGCACAAATTTCACAACGATTTGCTGAGAATATTTGACCAGAGTACCCAGAGGAGACCTACACAAACACAGCGAGAATATACAAACTTCACACAGTTATGGCCTTTGTGGGAATCAAACCCAAGACCTCATGCTGTGAGGCAGTAACCCTAATACCATCACACCCTCTGTGATCTACTCCAGGCTTTTCAAATAAATATTCCATACCGATAAGCATAAGCTAACACAATTATATTCTAAACATATTTACTTAATATATCATGATTTCAACTATAATTAAGTTTGGGTGAGGGGTTGGTCTTATATAGACTTGATTTTGCATTGATAAATGTTGGTGAGATATTAATGCTTATAACGAATAGCAACTTTTTCATTTTTTCCCATAAAGACTTGTTTAATGTAAATATATACTATGGTGGTCTGGCATCATGGGACATGTATTAATGTTTTGCTCTGTTACTTTAAGTAACTAGCAAATTTAATAAAAGCAAATAGCTTCCATTAGTCCAGCATAAATTAAGCTACGGCTCCCAACAAATTAACCCTAGAATGTCTGTGTATGTACATGTTGTAGGGAATATAGTTTGTAAGATCCACTGGGGCAGGGACTGATGTGAGTGTTCAAAATATTCTCAGTAAAGCGCTGCAGTATATGGCCCTTATTCTGGTTCACTTGCTAAGGCAATATCCTTCTTAAATGGACAAAACAATGTGCACTGCAGGGGGGAGGGGGGCCAATTGTAACATGTGCAGAGAGAGTTAGATTTGGGTGAGTTATTTTTTTTTTCTGTGCAGCGAAAATACTGACTGCTTTATTTTTACACTGCAATATAGATCTCACTTTGAAGTAAACCCCCACCCAAATCTAATTCTCTCAGCACAAATTACATCTGCCCCACCTGCAGTGCACATGGGTTTTGTCCATCTGAGAGGGAATTTGCCTTTGGGAGTGAACCAGAATAAGCCCATGTGTGGGCTATATAAGAAACGGTTAATAAATAAATAAATAACATAATAATAATAATAATAATATTGAGTTAGTATAATGATAACATGAGATGAGATGATAATAATAATTATAATCTAACAGCATATTTAGTAAAATAATAATAATAATAATAATAATACAGGTAGAGTCCCCCGTATCCGGAGATATCCTATCCTATTTTTTCCCATACTTACCTAGTCCCCTGATGTCCACGGCGGCCTTCAGGTGCTTCTTCGGCATCTTCAGCGGGCTCAGGAGTGCATTGCGTGGGCGCACCGGTGACACACCAGCGCGCCTGCAAACTCACGCAATGCACTGCTGGGACCGCTAAAGAAGATCCTGAAGGCTGCCATGGACACAGAGGACGCAGGGGGTTGCCAGGGGGACCATCGGGGACCAGGTAATTATGTTACAATTTTTTTTTCCAAAACCGTAAAAATCGCTTATGCGGAATGCTCGTGGTCCTGACTCCCGAGCATTTCGTATAAGGGATGCTCAACCTGTAATATAAATAAAGTTTTCATAAAATAATAATATATAATTAGTATAATAATAATGACAATAATAATATAACTGCATAGTACATAATAGTATAGTTTTAGTAAAATAATACGTGGACCTAACTTATTGTGCAAAGAGAACTTCATTTCTCAGTATATTTGCATTGATTAACTAGAGGGAAAGGGACAAGTGTTTGCCAAGTCTGGGTAAAATTAACAACCCTCAGGTCTTTCAAAAATTGACATAACCTCACTTGTAAGTTTAGAAAATTAGCCCAGCAGTCGATGCTAACAAGATTCTAAATAACATAGAAAACAAACCAAGAGCCACTTCTGCAACAGCTGTTGCCTGACTGTTCTTTTTCCGTCTAACATCTATAGGCATCAATAAAACATTGCCATCTAATGATCTAATTATCATGAAAAGTTGCAGAACACTTGATTTTCTCAAATGAAGCATTGCATAAATATTCCACTTTTAATTAGCAAGAAAATATTGAAGAATCATTTTAAGTGCGGAAATCTTACAATAGCTTGATCACTGACATTTTCGGAAAAATGCTATGCTTAATACATGTAGTATTTTTTGCCATAAGCAATGTTTAAAAATAACTGTCCAGATTGTAGTAAAATTACTTTATTAAATGGCTTCATTTGTGTGGCTAATGATAGGTAGCTATCAGTGCTCATTCCCTATGAAAATGGTGCAGTCGCATAGAAAACAGGTGCCATTACTCATCGAACATAACAAGCAGATACAGGTGGAGTCTCCCATATCCGTTATCCCATTAACCTGAAAAGTAAAAAAAAAACTGAATATTTTGGGGGAAATGTGTCATGACGTCACTAGTGTCAGTGGACAATCCATACCCTCACTAGGAACTGCAATTAAACCTCCTACCAGCAAGCACATCTATCCAGTCAGATCCACGCAACACATGCAGGACTTCACGTAGACCGTGCCTGAGTCTCCGCAACACCCCCACCAAAAACTTGCAACGTTCTCCTACAGACTCCTACAACATGCAACATTGGCTGGATAGCCCCCTCACACCCCCACCTGCAACCCCACCAGACCTCCTGGTGCCAAGCATTTCAAATATGGGAGACTCAGCTCATACAGGATCTATTGCCGCTTCCATTTTTAGAACACCTCTTCTGAAGGTAATTTTATTCATTTCTAAAATTATTTCAGTTATTTCTTCCTGCTTTCTGGAACTACGGTAGCTTTAACAAATAAAACATGTGGCCGGAATGTGTGCAGGGACAGACTGGGGCAGGCTCTCATTACTGGTATTAAACATGTGCATACCACAGGAGGTGCAGCCACTTCTCACTGTTGGTATACCATAAGTCGGGGGGGGGGGGGGGCACACTTCATGGAACACCCCAACTTTTTTTTGCAAAAGGCACATTAGTTGTGGAAGTGGGTAAAGAGAGAGCCATCCTTTTCTGTGTGGCTTTACCAGTCCAACACGACATTGCCGTTTCTGGCATTTGCCAGAAGTTTCAGATAGGGCTATGATATTCAGGGGTGAATTTATGAAGCTTGGAGAAGTGTTATCTATCCCCATAAAGAACGTTAAGAGCAAGGTGATAATGGTTCAGCCAATCAGCTACAATATGTAAATTGACAGGTAAGAGCTGATTGGATGAACCATTATCACCTTGCTCATAACGTTCTTTATGGGGATAGATAACACTTCTCCAAGCGTCATAAATTCACCCCACAGTAACTTACAACCAGTCGGGCTTCTGTAGGTTGTTTCTCTGACATCGGAATCTCGACTGCCAAGAGCCTGACAGGTGGCAAGGGCATTGAAGCCCCTTGCGGGCTTGCTGGAGATTCTATTCTCCCTCTATAGGGGTTGTGGACCCTCATGAAGGTAAATTGCCTAAATTGGGATTAAGACTCTTAGTCAGTTAGGATTCCGATGTCAGAGATACAACCGTCAGCGAGTCATCCAGCACCCGTCAGATAGGCAGTCCGGCCATTGTGTGTGACGTGGGGCACCATATAGTGCATTGTTTATGACTTCACTGCAGAAATAGAAAAGCTATGAAAACAGGTGGAGAGGGCACGATCATCAGAGGTGTGGGGGGAAGGGAGGAGACATGACACACTGATTACTTTTGCTACACTTTTCAAAGCCACAGTTTGTGGCAGTGTACTATGAGTCTGGAGCCACAACAATGATTAATTGATTATCGCATCATCTAACCTTGGGCTGCCCACTTTGCTCTGGAAATGGATGGCATGCAAGATTACCACTCTTTCAAAATTCTATACTGCCCCTCTCCTCCACTTCTTCTGATATACCTGATGTAAATCATGTGTAAATAGTAACAAGTTAATACACACAATCCATAATGCATAGTTGGAGGCAGTGGCTTATGTCACTCCTATACAGTGGGCATGGAATCCATATATTCTTCAAAACGCAGAGCTAAGCACATCGGGTGGTGAATATACAGTATTATGAATAAAATGTATCAGTGTTACACTATGTGGAATTTTTATCTGTATATTTGAGGTATTTGAAAAAAAAAGCAGAGGAAATCCACTGACCCCTTCTTATGCTGTTGAACTGGCCTGACGAAGGCCCCCTAAAATTATGGATAATTTACTACGGTGTCCCTTTGTTGCCAGCACAGAAAACATTTGATTCTGCACCATGAGATTCTCTTCTTTTTGTTTTTGACATTCGGCGGATTATAATACCTTCAGTGGAAGTGTTGATGCGGCTGAAATGAATACCTTCCAACGGGTGCCGGACGGGGTCCCGACAGTCAGGATCCCAACAGGCATTCACCTGAGGTCAGGATCTCGACTGTCAAAACACAGACAGCCGGGTTCCCGATGGGTGTCAGCTATTTTTACTCGTGGGGGTCCACAACCCCCCATAGAGGGAGAATAGAATAGTTGGCTCGCGCAGCGAGCCACTGTGCCCGCAGCGTGGCGAGTGCAGCGTGGTGAGCGCAGCAAGCCCGCAAGGGGCTCTGTTGCGCTCGCCATGCTGTCTGGGTCCGGCCAGTCGGGATCCCGACGTCGGACCCCTACACCACACCCCCTTCCAACTGTCCCCATTTCAGCTAATTGAAGATTGTCCAGCTTGACCTCCAGGGAGTCACGATTTCCCACAGGCGGGGAAGGGGGGCAGGTTGGGAAGCCGACGATAGCCACTGCAGTGTCTCTGGCATGGCAATTCCCTCTCATGGGACTTCAAGAGTATAGCCCCGTACACACGGTGCAACTTCAGCCATTTTCGCCGGTTCCCCAGGAGAACACTACCGCGACCAGCCCTGGAAAGTGTTGCCAGTACTTTTCCCAGCAGTACAAATACAGTCAATATATAATGGCCATAAATCCTAAGTGCTATTTTTGTACTTTTATATATTTAAGGAGAAACTGGGGCATATCGTGCATGGGTTCTACATGCCTACATAACATTTGCCTCACCTCCTCCACTTCTCATGACAGGCCCTTGAACATTTTCAGCTCCAGGCCTATGAGCCCCTTAATTCAGCCCTTGTAATCTATGGCTCTACTGATGGCTTTAGAACCACATGTCGTCTCCTATGCTAAATTGATGCAGGCTTGTCTATATAACTAGGTAATCTCGGGATTGCAGTTGCTATGGACACTGTTGGTCTAAGTCAGCATGAACTGTTTACACCACTTCTTGTGACAAACAAAATTGTTCCATTGGATCTTTGACATATTTCTAATGATGACACAGACTATATTTATAAACAGTTTATCTTGTCCAGCTGTTCCGCACTTCAAGTTCATCCAATTTTGCCATCAGTAATGATAATAAAAAATGAATGATTACATGATAATATTATATTCCATAGCTTTGCCTGTATACAGTAGATGCTGCTGATGATTGATGATACAAATATGCTAGGGACATGCAGGCCCACTTATCAGGTGCAGCAGCACTGATTATTCAGATGCACAACCCTGTGAAAATAAATCATATTCTCCAAATTCAGCTGTACCTGTCCCCAGTGCCGGTGGGGGGGGGGGGGGGCGCCCCGGCGCTCACCGCTCTATCCGGCGGGGGGGAGAGGAATATGGCGCACCGATCCATAGGGGGGGATTCGGCCGCTGAGCTGCTCTGGGGGATGGGGGTGGGATACGGGCTGGCGCGCTGATCTAGGGGGGGGATTCGGCCGCCGTGCTGCTCCGGGGGCCAGGGGTGCGATGTGGTCCGGGGCGCTGATCGGGGGAGGGGGAGTACAGCCGCCATGCTGCTCCAGGGGGTGTGTGCGATACGTCTGGCGCGCTGATCTGGCGGGGCGATTAGGGTGCAATGATATTGCTGTGTGCCGGGGGGGGGGGGGTAGTGACTGCCGCTCTCACCTCCATCCGGGGTCCCTGCTCCTGACTACCACCCCCCAGTGCCCGGCACCCTAGGCAAATGCCTAACACTGCCTTGTGGTGGCGCCGGCCCTGCCTGTCCCAAGCTTACTGGAAGTAGTGGAACGGGGCAGATCAGCGAATCCATATATAAATGTTATTGTTTGCAAGGTCATTGTTAGCAAAACTTCCCATAAGAGCAGCTAAACTCAGGACATTGGGGCGCATCGTGCTTAAAAGCAATTGAAAAGCTCAGTCAGATGCCTATTATTTACCAGCGTGACTCAATCTGTTGGTTAGTCTACAATACCAAATATAGGCCAGATGCACTAAGCTTCAAAAGACATATAATGGAGAGTGATAAACAACCAACCAATCAGCTTCTGGCTGACATTTTTCAAACACAGTCTGTGACATTGCAGGCAGGAGCTGATTGGCTGGCTGTTTATCACTCTCCATTTTATCACTTTGAAGCTTAGTGCATCTGGCTCACAGCATTGAGCACTGATGATGGATCACAATGACGTCACTCACTGCGCCATTTCACCTTAACCATCTGTGTCTGTCCTCCAGTAAAATGTCAACGACTTTATAGCTGGTCTAATAGTAGACAGTAACGATTCCATGTCTTCATAAGGTCAACCAACACCACAATGTTGTCATCAGAATATCAACATGGTTCAAACTGTGGCAGACACCGAGTAGACATAGTCAAACTGTTGAGAGGTTCACAGTGTTGCCATGTAAAATGTCGACAGTTCCATTATGCCGATAATTGGGGCTAGGAAGGGTTAGGGTGTGGTGGTAGACAAGGTTAGACATTGCAAGGAGAGATAGAATTACGCTACAGGGGGAAGGGCAGGTTTGGGTTAAGCACCGCTGGGAGAGTTAGGGTTAGACTGCAGGGGGGAAGGGCAGGTTAGGGATAAGCACCTCTGGGAGAGTTAGGGTTAGACTGCAGGGGGGAAGGGCAGGTTAGGGTTAGGCATCACCACTCATCACAAGCATAACAATGTTTATTAATGTATGATTGAAGAAAATTACAAGGGCCAGCTCTCCTGGAAAGAGTGGACCTTTGCTATAGAAGACCCATGAGTCTTTCTGAGCATGTGCAGAGTACCTCACTCACCGCGGGGGCTGCTGGGAAGTATGTCATCCGATCCCTCTCAGGAGGAAATGCAATCTAAAGATGGCATTGCTCACCGCACCCACGCTGGCAGTGCAGCATCTATGGATGCTGTCCCATTTTGGCTTGGGACACCAAGGCATTTACAAGATGAAAGTGTATGCTGGCATATCCAGTCATAAAAACATTGTTATGGGACATCAATGAGTTTGATTCCCACCATGGTCTTAACGGTGTGGAGTTTGTATATTCTCCCCGTACTTGCATGGGTTTCCTCCGGGTACTCCGGTTTCCTCCCACAATCCAAAAATATACTGGTAGTAGGCTAATTGGCTCCGAACATAATTAACTATAGTGTGAATGTGGTAGACTGTAAGCGCCATTGGGGCTGGGACTGATATGAATGGCTAAATATTCTCTGTACAGCGCTTCGGAATATGTGTGCGCTATACAAATAACTGGTAATAAATAACTATGAATCAGAGAGCGGGTTGTGTCTGGTAGAATGCTGCAAGACACAAAGCACTAAATGAAATATGTATTGATTTATATTTTGTTGTATTTAATAACTATACTTTCCTCAGCCCGTTGTAGAACACCAATCATTACTCGATCCCCGTTAGCATGGCAAACAGAATGAGGGACCACAAACCGAATAGCAAGAATTAAAAAACAAAATCCCTGTGTTTAGGTGCTGTCTATAAACATGTCTTTCCCACTATCACAGTATGAAATTCATGGGACAAGATGAATGAATGCAGAGCAAGATTGCAAACAGGACAAAGCTGTACCTATGGTTTACAGCTCGGAGTGTGGTCCAGCTGCTGCTGCGTTCTCTATACCCTTGAATTAAAGTGCACAGCAGCTGTCACACTGCTCTGTACTCTTGCCGTGACCTGAAAGGAAAGTTTTCAGTTACCTGCCATTATCTCATACTTAGATCAAGCTGGGCACTGTCTAAATAAACTCAGCGGTAAATGCAGATATGATGTCCAGCGATGCCTACACAGAAAGTCAGTGTTTAATCTCATTACATTAACATCAGAGGACCAACTGTTCCCTGAATGACTTTAGAGTACTACCTGACTCTGATGAGGTCTATGGTCATGCTCAATGACTGCTTCCTGGCCCCTTGTTTTAGATATTTGGATAACCAATGCAAAATGAAAGCCACGCATTTATAAAAAATGGGGGATTGGGTATAGTCTGGATACTTGCAAAAAATCCTAGCTATCTGAGGCTGGTGGCTTCTTCTCTCTGGTAACTGCTTTTACACAGTACCCCCCGGATATGACACCCCCACCCACCCATCTCCAGTGGATAAGATTACTGAAGGAATCCGGTACGGTGTTCCGACTTCCAGACCGCTCCGGTTTTTACCCAATCCCAAAAAAAAGGGTGGCAAATTATTCAAAATTTCAAAGTTACTAAATCCTTAGTTATTTGTGGAACTCATTTGTTATACTCTAGATTTCGCCTACTACCGTAGTCGCTCATCTCCCACGTTCGACTTATTCTTCTTCCAAACAAACTGTTCTTTTATGTGCCGCTGTGTTTTTTTTCTCCTTTTTCTTTTTACGCACCTAAGATCCATTATTTTTGGAAATCGTCTTCAATAAGCCAGATAGTAGGCTGTTTACGGAGTTGTAAATGCTCTTCTGTCAGAAGACCTACTGACTCATTACAATTGTGTTGCTGCATAAAGGTTAATCAGAAAATCCACGTTAAGAAAAAAAAACCCATCTCTGTCTATTTCTATCCTGCTTTCCCAATTTAGCTCGAGCTGACAAGCTAAGCCACAATGGAGCACTAGAATGAGAAGCAATATGCAGTAACCATGGTTACCCAAAAAGTAGTTAAGTAGACCTGCGTGGATCAGCAGAAATCCCAGCGAGACACACTGCTGGTTCTGCCTCTTTCCCTGAAAGCTGGGAGAAGTATGTTGGAAAATGTAATTATTTCCTTCCAATTTCATCCTGTGTCACCTAGCGCTTATTTACAGAATTAACCATTCCAGCAGCTGTATCGCCACATCTGTTTACGGCTCGTGCCAGAAAAATGTTCTCCTCTCTCACACTCATTATTAAATCACGGTGAGGTGACACATTGCAATTTCGTTTATTTTTTCTTTATTTTCTTTTGGGGGGGGGGGGGGGTGTGCTGTACGCTCTCCAAATGAGGCGACAGTCAACAGCACCCAAATTTTGGTAAATTATTTGCAATTTAGCAGACCATTATTTTAACAGAAACTGTAAATATTTATGCTTCCCGTATAAATCCAGGTCAGCAGCGCCATAATGAGCGATTCTGTGCTTTCTGCCAGTTTGTAAACAACTTCTAAAATAGGAGTGAAAGCTGAAAGAGGCCTAAATCTGTATTACAATGCTGACTGGCTTTTGAATGCTTGATGAAGGCCTTTTGTGGACGAGGCACTCTCATCTCCCTGAACTGGCAAGGAATACTAGGTCGGGCATGGTCAATCGCTCAGTATCTTCACTCAACTGATGTACACCAGCAGCAAATGAGGATATAGGGGATTAGAGGGCAGGGAATGAATTGAACTCGGTATTCTGAAATCTGGTGCCGGCGTTTTCTTTGAATTGAGGCTCTGATGCAAAAGTCAAACAAAAGCATGGCTTAAATCTCCCAAGGTTTGTTGGTTTAAATTCAGAAAGTTGTGACAAAAGGCATTTTTAATGGAATATGTTTTTATGCTTGAAAGAACGGATTGAATAGAGGAAAATACTGGATGTAACAGTACGTGATGTTATTGGATCCATTTGATAAAGAAAAAAAACTCAGCCTTTTTTGTTGGTGAGTGCACACTGCGCCCATGTTCTAATACCTATCTTGCGGAGTCTGCCAGCAGCGGCAGGAGCGCCGCAGACATCACTGGAAAAATGTCTGCCACGCATGCTCAGTGGAGTCTGAGCACTCTAGAGTTCAGACTCCACTGCGCAGCAGAGGTTCTCGCATGCGCAGTAGGGTGTGCTCCCGACATGGCTGCCGGCAGAGAGTTCTTGCATGCACAGTAGGGTCTGCTCCTGGCATGGCTTCAGGCAGAGAGTTCTCGCATGAGCAGTAGGGTCTGCTCCCGGCATGGCTCCCGGCAGAGAGTTCTTGCATGCGCAGTAGGGTCTGCTCCTGGCATGGCTTCAGGCAGAGAGTTCTCGCATGTGCAGTAGGGTCTGCTCCTGGCATGGCTTCAGGCAGAGAGTTCTCGCATGAGCAGTAGGGTGTGCTCCCGGCATGTTTCCAGCAGATAGATTGCATGCGCAGTAGGGTCTGCTCCCAGCATGGCTTCAGGCAGAGAGTTCTCGCATGAGCAGTAGGGTCTGCTCCCAGCATGTTTCCGGCAGAGAGTTCGCATGCGCAGTAGGGTCTGCTCCCGGCATGATTCCGGCAGAGAGTTCTTGCATGTGCAGTAGGGTCTGCTCCCGGCATGGCTTCCGGCAGAGAGGAGCGGGCCCGGATGAGGAGGCTGCACATAGGCCTCCTCTCTTAATACACCCCTGGGTCCACTTCTCCATTCTTTTCACTGCTTGATTTATCAAGCCCTTTATATTAAACAGTGAAGAGTGAAGAAAGGGGAAAGTGGAGAAGGTGCCCAAAGCAACCAATAAGATTTGAGGTAGCATTTATTAAGCACCTTTTATAAAATGATAGGTGATTGAATGATATGGGTGACTTTGCCACTGGTCCACTTCTCAACTTTTTTCACTGCTTAATACTGTACATCTATCCCTAAAAGGCAGTTTTCTTTTATCTCTAATCCAACACTATACCACTACAAATAGTTTTTTACAACCACACTGCAGAAAATACTGTCTTCTGATTTGGAGAGGTTTAGGGTACTAAGGGGCCCATATTGGAAGCCTCAGCATCAGGATGCCATTGTCGGTCTTCTGAGCGAGGGTAACCCAACCACTGGTCACATATACCGGTATGCATTCCTCCCCAGCCATAGTCTCTTTCGCTCATTGCGCAATTAGTGCTGGTTACCCCCTGGTAATGATCACAAGGCTGCTGATACAATGGTCTGGGTTCTGCAGGCAATAGAGCCGTTGTGGGACAGGTATGGATTATGGAGGAGGGCATTATGTGCCACAGCACCTAATAGATACTACAGAAGCTGTGGGAGCATCTCATCTCCTTCTTCTAATTTGATCGAGCAGCTCATTTGATTGAGCAGCAGAGATCAGTGCTCATTAACCAGGGCACTTACTGCAGGTCCAGACTTTTCTTCTTTGTTTGAGTCCCACTCAGTCTACACTGAGTGACTGGCCCTGCCTGCAAGTATCAGCAGCAGGCTTTCTTTTCCCCTACAGCACTGACTCCCCCCTGCTGGCTTCTCTTTCACTTCTTCCTCCCTCTGGAATATAGTGGCACCATCTCTTCTACCACCATCCACTGTAAGCATTGCACCATCATTCAGCCCTGACGGACAGCCCCATTAGCCCTTACTTGACCACTCTGGTTTCCTAGCAGTGAATCCACCTCTGATCATGTCCCGCCTTTTCCCTTGTTTTAGGATCTGATTTATCACCATCTCCATTCGCAGATTCTCAGTTTGTGCTGTGATAATATCGGCCCAACTCACAATTTGATAAATGACTGTCACACAGATGTATAAATTTTGGCATCCAGGGACAGAGCTTGTGAGAAAGCTCTGTACCAGCTACGTCACTCCATAGCTCTTCTTACAAAAATACCTTATGACATCGCACATTCTGTCATTGCTGGCACCCCCTCCCTTTTGTGGTGCTATACAATGAGCTGCTGCTCCACAGCATCACTTTACTGTACTGGGGCTCACAGGAGCAGAAGGGAGGCCCAATAACCGTCTGCCCTCACTTGAGTACCAATCAAAGGTCCCTGGGAAATAATATGATATGTGATCAGCCTTTTGTGTTCATACTGTAGCTGATCACAATGGCCCGGGCCCTGCACAGCAAGGCTGGCATATCGCAGTGAGATCTATGGTACTTTTTTACATTTATTTTATTTTATTTTTATTTTGAACATTTAAACAGATGTCATTATGATGGGAAATGAGATCTGGTTACGTAAAAATACCAATTAAAAGGTTTTCAGCAGTTTACGTTTGGATACATTTAAGTCATAATAATTTAATGAGAAAAGTGTACGAAAACCCCCCATTTCACATTATTATAGTAAAAACCAAATGTTACTAAATCTGTCTCTTAGTCTTTCCTGGTACGTTTTGTGATGTAGGCCATGCTCCTTTTTAGTTTCCTTTCTTTGTACCGTCTCTAATGTATTTATATCCTTCTGAAGAAATGGTCTCCAGAACTGAACACAGTACTCTAGATGAGGCCGTACCAATGACCTATACACAGTGGCGTTATTACTACTTTCTCCTACTGATTCCTGTTCCTATGCAACCAAGCATCTGACTTGCCTTCCTCATTGCTTTGTTACATTGCTTACCTACCTTTAAGTCATTTGAAATGCCTTCTTTTCTTAGTAGTTTCAACAGTCTCCATTATAGTGTACTTTTTGGCATTAAACTGTACTTGCCACATTCTTGAACATTCCTCTAGTCTACATGAGCAGGCATGTCCAAACTGTGGCCCTCGCGCTGTTGTGAAACTACACATCCCAGCATGCCTTGCCAAAGTTTTAGCATTCCCTAATAGCAAAACTGTGGCATGGCATGATGGGACTTGTAGTTTGATAACAGCTGGCAGGCCATAGTTTGGACATGCCAAACCTACTGTAGATCCTCAGTCACTTGTTTCATCAATCCTAGTCTTAAAAGTCATAGTTTTCCCTTTTATACTATATGCAATCTCCCTAACAAAGATATTAAAAAGAGTCATTGGGTACTGGAAAAAATAAATAACTCTAATGTGTATGTGTGTTCATGTTATAGGTAATAAGGGGGTTACCCAGACCTGATCGCTGTTGTGTGAATTTTCAAGCCAATCACTTATTGAATACCTTCACATGCATATGGATCATAGCGCGTGTGCACGAGGCCAAACATTGACAACAAAATTAAAAACATTTTTGCAATCCCCTTGACCGACAGGAAGCTGGCATTTCTGGGAGTGTCAGAAAAATGTAGATGTGCTCATTGATTTTAAGGACAGGCGTGTGATGTCAGCTACTACCTCGATCAGCCTGTCTCTGTCGCACAGTTGTGGAAGGGTCAGTGTTAGGCACATTTGTACAGACTGGGAAAACCCTTCGTTGGTTAGTGAGTTGTGAATTGGTCAGTGATCTATTCGCAGACTTGCACTTGAATTTAAGCAAAGTGTTGGAGGTCTCTGTATGCCTGAATTACAAAGAGTCCACCAAATAGTACAACTAACGCGTTTTGCTGTAAAGATAACTTTGATAAAGCTGCTTTACAGCGAAACGTGTTAGGTAGATTATCAGTCACAGCACAACCCTGACAATCAACTCTCTGCCCAAACCAGCCTGGACGGACCAGAATCTGACTTAAGTATATAAACAATGATCTCTCCACACCTACCAAATGGATTACAAAGGGACTTTTGCACTCTCTTATATTCATTAAAGAGGAACTACCAACTACCTGCTAAGGACTCTGATCCCACATTCCAATAGGCGGATGGTAATTATATTCACTCTTGATCTGGCCCATATGTTTTCCAGGTGTACTAGGAATGGACAGTGAGGATAGTGCTGCAGCTATTTTAGCAATCAATATTTTTTCTATATTTTTGCTTGATTTTAATCTATATAGTTTGTTATTAACCCTAACCAAATGGTTTATTAAACTGATTGTAATGCATTGTATATGAATATTTTTAATACATATGTGAAGTCAATCCAACAGTTTTCTCTGAGTTTTTTTACAAGCGCTGCTTCCCCCTTTTTTATTTTGATCTTTCAGGTTTGACTATACCTCTAAATACCAGCAGCTGCTACTCAGTCAATCAACTCCTGGACTTTGCGCCCCCATCACCCCCTTTTTTCCACACTTCTTTGGAAGGTGGAGAAAATACCACGCTGGGTAATATAGGGAGCAATATCCAATCAGAACAGCTAGAATGGACAAACCCCTTGATGAGGAAAGTCATTGCAGGTGAGTAGCCTGACACACTAGGCAGAATGCTAATTGCCTAATTGTGTGACAGGTGAAACAGAACAAAAAACAAGAGTCAGGCTGCATTTACACAGACCCACCAGAGGCAGGTCGTAACACAGGTAGGATCTTACCAATACAACATTTCCAAGTGCCCTAAGCAAAGCATCTGAAACATGGTTTTCATTTTAGACAGCCCTTGGCTGATTCCAGTCCCCAGAAATACATGGGCAATTCGGTTTGCTCTACTGTTTATTTTATTCACAGTCGAGGAATCTTGGATATAATTTCCAACTGCCCCCACAGTTGGGTCATAATCCTGACTGGATAAGACAGTCGCCTAACATAAGGAATTCCCATCAGAATCCGCTGGTAGTCAATAAATTCAGCAAAATGAGAATTTAATAATAAAGACTATAACAGGAGTCTTGATAGAGTGCGCTCTGCTACAAAAATTCTACCAGTGACTGACTCCAGGCTTGTGCAAAAACAACAAATACCTTTAATTTATGTTGCTCAAATACAAAAATACACATGAACAAAGATTGCTGTCTTTCGTATAAATAATCAGGGAGGTTAGGCCCTACCTCACTCCCTTTCACTTAATAAGGAACTCTTCAGGTCTTGGCATCCTGATACTAGTGCCCCAGTCTTCTGGATTCCACTGTCCCTAGAAGTCCTATCACCTGGGTGCTAACTGTCATCAGGAGCCCTGACTAATTGGAGAGACTCTGCTTCAAACCCTGCAGCCAGGTGCTAGATGATGAAGCCGCTTTTTGGGATGAAAAGCCCATAGGACCCGTTCTGGGCCCAATGGATGGCAACCCAGTCCATTCACACTTCCCACTTACCCCTGGGACCCTGTAAGTAGCTTCCACCAGCCACTCTAACAGTGGCACGAGCAACTATTGATTCCCTAGGGTTTTTCCTGGTGGCAAAATACCACTCCTGCCACAAGAGCTAAATAGAAAATAACGTTAATCTTAAACAACCCTGATAATCTCCGATGCTTAAGAGAGAGAAAGAGAGAGATGGGCAGAGAGAAAAGAGACAGGCCAAGGGCCAGATGTACTAAGCTCTAAAACAGGGATGAGGGACCTTTTTTGTGCCAAGGGCCATTTGTATGGAGAAAAAATCCTTCGGGGGCCATATGTAAAAATGTATCTTACAAATTGTCCTGCTACTGCCATCCCACGCTCCACTGAATAGGGCTGACAGTCTCCGCCTCGCTGTTGATTAAGAGGAATCTCGTCCAAACTACCAACCTTTCCTGAGAATTCCCCTGTACTTGACTCCCGGCAAAGCCACCAGGCAGGTGGGTGGGCCACTCAGACCTGCTACGGGGGCCGCATACGGGGCCTGAGGTTCCCCACCCCTACTCTAAAAATCAACTCCTACCTATAATTTTTCAAACGCAGCCTGTGACATGGCAGTTATGAGCTGATTGGCTGGTGGTTTATCATTCTCCAATGTATCAATTTTCAATCTTAGTACCTCTGGCCCTGAGAGAGAGAAAGAGGAATGCAAAAACGAGGAGAAAAGATATAGGTACATAAACGAATGTAATCTGCATATATACTGTATATATTACCTTTTCATAAAACTCTTTTGTCAGTAATAACCAGCTACATATTACTATTTTTAGCCTTTGAGAAGTTGTATTTAAAAGGTCTGTTCCCTCAATGATACCATGCAAATCCGTCATTTATTTTTTTATTCTCAGATCAAATTGGTTTTCAAGATGTAAATTCATTCGAACATCCTTTTTTAAAACATGAATGTGCCCAATTCTGAAAAAATTTCACAGCAACTAGCTCAGTCGCTTGACGTAGCAAATTTGATCAAATTAATTTGCAAAATTCAATTTGCCTAGTTCAACCTAGCGAGACTGAGCCACTAGATGTGAATTTGCCACAATGGAATAAAACGTGCTTTATTTATTAGATGTTTGATTGATTTTCTACCTGAGTGCCTAGTTGTCTGTTTAAAGGGATAGTATATACCCAAGAGACTGGGCAGGAAAAACACTTGCAATGAACATACACTGGCAGACTAAGAGGATTACTATAAAAGTTACTACTTGGTATTAAAAAGCAACGTTAATTAGAAATCATATTTTCGTGCTAAGGTTTATGAAAACAGATGTCTAAGAAAATAAAAAAATTAATAAATTTCAACATCTTTATGGCGCAGATGATGAAACGCTTACTTATGTCATTCCTGTTCAGGCTGAAGATCTCCTGGGAAAAGGTAAGTGATGAACACATCTTCTAGGAGAAGTTAAGTGCATCAATGAACAGAGATCAAACATTTCTAGAACTTTGGGAAATTTTCCCTTTAATAAAGAAGATAGGGAGACTGCAGGAATGATCGCTCTCTAAATGTCAGCACAGACTAAAGACATGCAAATTCTGCCTATATAGCATGTGTCAAAAGCAAACCGGGATAAGTGACAGCGCAAAGAGCCTCAAGCACAAGATGTGCTGGATGTATAAAAACTCAAAATGTTGGCTGTGATATTATAGTATAATCTAGACTATAGTTGGATGGCTTTCCATACTTTCCTTTGTGGTTTGCAAACCTGTTGCGTTACTAAATCGTTCTGATAGCTTTATTTTCATCTTTTTTTTTTTAGCCTATTATAACAGATTTTGATGATTATTATAGGATGCGGGCCATTAACTTGACAATCAGACAGATCGCTGTCTTTTGGCGATGGCTATTGTCTGACCCCACAGTTCCAGAGACTATTTACCTACGTGATAAGGGCCTGTTATAGAATCTTTGCCCTTGATGAAGGTTCCCAAGAACTAAAAGAACAGATTTGGAAACGTTTGCCTTGATAAATGGCGCTAATTTGAACATTCTGCAGTAGCGGAGGTTCCTCGTCTTCTTGTTGTCTCCCAAGTGCTTAAATAATCATGCCAAGAGCTCGTTTTTTTTGAATGCCAAAAAAACCTTAGTAGGAATATAAATATAATCAAGTCGGCGGATCCAAGACCCATATTTAAAATAGCAAATAAATTGTATTCCCTTACATGGCAAAATTAAGTATTTTTATGCTTATTTTCCAAGCTTGTCTTCGCTTAAATGGATCTGCGCAATATAGAAGAAAAGTAATTTGCCTTGGGATTTTGAGACATGTTGGAGTCTCATAGATAACATTTCAGAGATGCAAACAAGGTTTACTAATGTCTACTTTCCATCTGTACTTTTCCTAACCTTTACTGCTTGCCGCTGTCTCCATCTCGTAGTCCATCATTGTGACGTTAGGGTTCATGTTTTTCATTAGGCAATAACATCTGAGTGCACACACAGCCGTCCTCTGCATCTGTTACTCTCCCCATCCGCTAAAATTGTGGCTTAACCGAAGATAATTTAATAAAAGTTACATTTAATTTCATAGACGAAGTCAGCTTGGTTCCAAGTTTCCTTGCCATTCGTCCAACTGTCTGATGAACTTGCCCTAAAATATGTGGGTTAGATAGAAAGAGCTGCCAAATCTTACATATGATGTTAAATGGGATGGTATGATACATGTCCTCTTTTCAACGGAACGTGAATTGTTTTGATGTTACTCGCTGAATACAATAATTCTTGGCTGCTATGTTCTGCACAGAAAATAAGAACTGCATCTATGGAATTCAATGTAGCATTGCAGTAAAGCTGGCATCCTGTATATACACAAATGGGGGGGGGGGGCGATAGTAAGGCATATGTACGCCCGCTTTGCCGCCGGATTATGTGATTTCCAGCACTGTGCATGCTCTGTAGCTGAGCGCATGCACCTTCAGGCAATTCCAGGTTGTACATAGTCAGTCACATCTCAATGGCTGAATTGCCATACCTCTGCAACAATGGGGTATTGACAAGTAGGCTAATGCGGAGTAATACAATGGGTGTGTAGCAACAACAGAGATTGAATGCAAACTGCAAGTGTGCGCCGATGCTGATGGCTAGTTAAGCAAACATGTAAATAAGGGCAGGGTGTTTGCTTAGATCCATACAACTCTGCTTATGCTAAAATAGTTGCGTGCATGCAATTGGCCTGATTCAGACATTTTTGCAGTCATGATTCCAAATAGTTGTGCATTTCACTTACTTTCATAAGCCGATGTAAGAGTCCAAAGTAAGTCACAAATCAGTACCTCTAGAATTATGAGCCTATCCAGCCACCCCCTAGCTTCCGCAGATGTAAGCATTTACACCAGCACCATGCTGGGGATTATTCTGATTAGGGTACATCTGTGAAATCAAATGCATTTCTTGATATCAAACAGACTGTGCCATGGGCGTTAGTTCATACTAGGAGCCTGGAGACAGATACTGTAGTTGTTGCCCCCTGTCCCTGCTTGTGTTCACTACCAACACAGGGTCCCAGCATCACACAGACACACACTTGAAATAACTGGGCCTGGGCTTGTTAGAAAATCCTAGCCTGGGCCATCTGCTAAGATAGACAAGGTAAACTTGTGCGGCTGCCTGTGCCCCCTGTACAGCTGTGAGGAAGAGAAGTTAGATTGGGGGTGGCGGGGGGGGGGGGGGGGTGTGGGCAGTCAAGAGGAAGTATTTCCCCATAGGTGCAGGCTGGTGTAGAAAGGGCCCTGCCTGCTAACCTACCACCCCCCCCCCACATCCTTATTCACTGCCACCCCAGTAGAACCCAAATAGGGAGAGTCAGGATTGCTGCCCATGCTCCCTGTGCTCCCTTCTTATTCCTGCTCTGGGTCACATAAAGCAGAGACTGGAGCAATGGATGAGGTCAGTGTTCCCACTTCACGGTTGGTGCCTGGAGGTGATGCCTTCTATTGTCTCCTGTAATAACATCCCCTAAACTGTGCATAGATCTGATTTGCCAAACAAGTCAATTGCGTGCATGTGCCGCACAATGTGTCCAAAGCGACAAGTAGGTATGGGCATGTGGCATCTTGTGCAAATATGGTCTATTAGGATGTAAATGGGCGCAAGTATCAAGAAACGAGAGTAGATGTTTAGGATGGGTGTGGATCTAAAGCTTTGTGTGAGTCTGAGCCATGCACACAGAGATTTGGGGTAAGTGCCAATACTTGAAGTTGCATCTACAGAAGCTAGAACACTGGGCTTGCACTCTCAGACGCACGGAATTCCAACTTACAGTGGTGGATTGTGGTATTAGCATATGAAAGTAAGCACAATGCTGTGGGCACAGTTTCATTTTTGCAGACAAGTTTTCCAATGCTTTATTTCTGCATTATTCAAATTATCTGCATTCATTATTTTACTAATTTCCATAACTGTAAGAAATGAAAATTCTTATAAAAGTGCTGGTGCTATATATAGCCAGGGGCGCCGGCAGGTCTGCCGGACCCCGGTAAAATGGTGGGGCGTGGCCTCTTGAAGGTTGCGTTGCCACGCCCCTGTGGAAAAAGAAACATTATTTGTATGGGATGCGGTATCCTCTCCTACTAGCACACACAGAGGGAGAGAGACAGATGGAACAGGCTGCCACTGCAGCACTTAGCAGCATGTGCTGAGCTGGAGTGAGAGGCTATGCTGCTGCGGCAGCCTGTCATCTGTCTCCCCACTGCCTGCAACCCTCCTGCAGACCCAGGAATGGGTTTAAAGTACCCAGTCCCCCCCCCCGCGCGCCCCCTCGCCTCAACGCCACTGTGTACAGTGCCAGAAGAAGAACCTAGCACTAGTAATAAACCAAGTGGTTGAGTATAATGTATTTAGTTTTCATCAGGGCTGCCAAGATATTGGAGGGGGGATGGTTGCTCACGGGTGCTATACATAACTATGGTGTGTGTAATGGGGGCATGGTCCCAACACTGCAGCAGGACATGGTTAGTATTCCCCTGCACCCCCTGTTCCCCTACAGAACTAAGGCCCAGGTCATTTTTATCAGCCCTTTACGATTCTTGGCGATCCTGGTTCTCATGAAAAAATACTTGGACCCACAGAAGAAAATGGTACTTTACCAACTCTATTACAAGCTAACAATACATAGAGTCTAATAAGGGAGGATGGGAACATTGTTAACAACCAATAACTGTATACATCCATTGCAGTAAAGCAAATCTAAAGATCTGTTTAATGAACCATGTCTTGTTTTACAGTATGTACACTTTATATGGCGCAATGACTCCTGCCTTACTGCAGTATTTATACGTTCTCTGTCCAGGAATCCTTCCGCTCACTGTCTGTTTGATATCTGTATTATGTTCCAATCTCCCACATGTTGTGATGTTCGAATAACTCTACTGTAAATTACCATATACACAATTAACTGATCCGAGATACTAAAACCTCCAAGGACCGGAATCAGTGAAACAGAATGGAAGTCTCAGGGACCATTAACAGGAACGAATACATTAACAATAATAATGTTGTCCCTATGGCAACAAGCTATTAATGAGAAAAATAATTAGTGATATCTTAACTACTAAAGTTTAGTACGGATTTCAAAGTCATAGGTACAGACAGCTGTTCATCAGCCTTTATGCTGTAAAACAGAAATGACTCAGGAACAGGCTTATTTATGTGCTTGGAATTGCTTCCCGCATAATGCCATCGGCGCATGCACAGAAACGCACGTCCATACTGCACAGGAAGAGTAGCAAAAAAAATAGGCATGTGTCCGCATACAGATTTGGCTCTTCTCACATTTGACTCCTTAAACCTGGAGAAAGGGGACATGTTAGAGAAGCCAATATTGGGAGAGTACTGTAAAGGCATGTTAAGGTGTGTACACACGCATCGATTTACTTTCGATTCGATTTGCTTTCGATTTCCCCCATTCCTCCCCCTTTTGATTAGGCATTTGCTTTCCATTCGATATCACATTCCATCTGCACTTTGCATGCGATATCGATTTTGATTAGCATTCAAGGCACAGTGTACACATTCGATTTCCTGGATCAAATTAGATATTTCCTTGCCTGCACAGTCTTCTTTTCTTTTCGATATATAGAAAACTGGAGCGCGTTTCGATTTGAATTCAGACCCAATGCGTCTTAAAAAACATTTGATTTCGATTTTGCTTCTATAAGCAAAATCAAATAAAAAACCTGTCAAAATCTAAGCGTGTGTACACTCCTTTAATGCCATTTTGGCTAAATAAGACCTGGATGCAGATGAACCAATCAGGAGGTGGGTGAAGCAGAGATGGTACAGAGAGATGCAGTGATGAAGAAGATTATTATCCGTATTATGTGTATGTATATATATATATATATATATATATATATATATATATATATATATCGCCTTCTGGTTGGCTGGTCTGGATTCCCCCCTTCAACTTAAATCACCAAATTGCAGCTGAATATTTCCTTTGCTTAGTTCCTTTTCTACTGGTACTGGAAAGAGCGTATCCATATTGGTCTGTTTGAGATGAATGGTGGCCTGGCCATGTGTATGTATAGCCATGGCAGACAGATTTATTACCTTATTGTAATGTTAGTATCTATCTTACATGCCTACCCTCCCGCATTTAGCGGGAGGCTCCCGCTATTTGCATTACCCTCCCGCTGCCCCGGAAACATACCGGCACCTCCCGGTTTTTGGGTCCCTCAATAAAATCTGGATTGCGCATGTGCGCATCCGGAAACGTAGGGGGCGGGGATATGGGTGGCCGAGCTGCTGCTGTCAGGAAGTCGGGAGGAGCACTGCACGAGACAGGAGAGTAAGCATAAGCACTGAAGCAGCCAGGGCTTCAGTAGTTGGCTCCGCCCACCACACCTTGCCTCAGCCCTACTCATGGTTGCTCTGCCTGCTCCTGTCACCGGCTGCCCATTGCTTCCCCCTCACCACACTGCCTGCTCCCACCACACACAGGGTCCCTGCACTCCCCTACAAGGATCAACACAGCTAGGTGAGTGCTGTGTGTACTGGGGAGTGTGGGCTGAAATATATGGGAGAGAAACTGTGTGCACATTGTGCACTTTGTGTGTGTGGGGGGGGGGAGTGTTTATAATGTAATATAGGGGGAGGCTGTTTATAATGTATTATGGGGTGAATGTATATAATGTACTATAGTATCAGGGAGTTGTATATAATGTCATATGGGGGAGTAACTGTGCAAATTGTGCAATGCGTCGGGAAAGTTGGGAGGTATGCTATAGGAATCAATCTCCCTGAAACTGGTTTTCAAAAGTAGGCAAGTATGGTATCTATATGGCTTCATGTTCACAGTCATGTCACACCACCCACTGTTTTCAATCCACAGCTGCAATTGTTGTATAAGCACTTACACCTGACCCTTGCTTGGTGAAAAAGGTCAGACCTTTTTTTTAAAGCAGCAATCAATTACACTGCAAAACCAGGTTGATTTTGCCATGTAATTGATTGCTGCTTTAAAAAACATGGGAAAACTCTCCCAAAATCTCTCACTTTCTGAAACTCTCACCCTATTACATTTGGCCCAAGGTGTGACTAAGTGGTGTGGCGCACGCAGTCTAAGGATTATGGGAAGAAGCGCCTGCACAGGAACCACACGCAGTATATTTACTGTTAAAATGGAAAATAACAACAGATATTTGTACTTCATTTCCGTTACCTTGTACTATTATTTAATTCTATTTTAAATTGAAAATGCAGCTTTAGCATTTATTAAGAATAGACCAGACTCTAATCTCTCCTGTATATGTGACTTTATATTACATTATTATATTGTGTACAAATAGGGTAACGCAAGTTTAGCACTTTACTGTCCAGCTCCATCCCTATGCTCTCGTGGGCCATCAGTACCAGATATATACACCTGACACATCTGATACTGTTGTACAGCTCTATTCATAGATTTTCATAAACCACCCTGCTTTGCATACCACCTTAACATGCCAAACAATAGCAATAAGAACCATGTTCAGTAACAGAACATAATGAATATTGTAATGCACCCAGGTCCAGTGAGACATTACCATGTGGGATGTACTTATTTACATCTGCTCATAAACAAATTGTATACAGTAAATTAGTCATGTAATTAGATAACATGGTGCAGTAATGTATCTATAAATAGCGATATAAATAGCTATAAAAGTTGTGCATCGGTCCCTGGCTAGATTGCCACTGCATTCCTCCCAACTGTCCCAAATACAGCGGGATAGGCCTGGCTTTGACGTCATGTGCACATTAGAAGAACACAGCTGACCCGCACTCAGCTCGCAGTGTACCAAGGAAGAGATGGAATATCGACAGCTTAACATCGATGTTATCATCAACACATGACCATAAATGCCATAAAACATAGAATTTTCCCTTATTTTCCTGTATTATTTCTTTATATATATATTTTTTTGGGGGGATGAAACCATTGGATTCTGAAAATTGGATACATTTTAAGGATACCTTTCTGTACTGTAGTTTTAATGCTGATACATCCTGCCACACATCGCCTGTATTCGCATTGTTATACTCGCATATGCACTTACAAATGCAATTATGAACGCAAGCGAAACTTGGTGAAGTGCCGCCATCACTGAACACTAAACTTACTAGTCCCTCTGTGTATTCCCAGAGTGATGGTGACGGCAGAGGGGCGTGCTGGAAGGAATCTGTGACAGATCCCTCAACCTGCGCAATGGATAGGAGATCAAATGCTTCTTTAGGGTAACATCCACTTTTGCCGGCATTACTCTCCTCAATAAACCCCCAAAGTGCGGTGTTAAGTACATCCGGAAATGCGGAAATGCAGTAAAAAAAACCTAAAACAAGGTTTATTTTCCCTTTAGTTCATCCCAGCCTGTGACCCTTAGTACATAAGCACTGAAGTCTAAGGGTCCCCTCACAGTAAACTTCCTAGTTACAGGCGCACAGAGTGCAGTTTGTGACGGGTAAAGGTAGTCAAGAGCAACAAGAAAGCAAAGAAAACATATTGTGAATTATTTGATAGGTAGTAAGATCGGGGGGTGGCAGAGGTTGGTTCCCTGACAGGGTCAAAAAACCTTTAAAACTGAATCTCATACAGTATATGTTTCTCTATCCACAACCATGAGATCATCACACTATAGAAAACAAGCATGTTCTAGAAAACTGAGACAAAAAGTAGGTCACCCTAAACACCAAAGAAAAATGTACATACATAAAAAGATAATCATGTGTAGAAGTAGCCGCTGAAGACATTAACCGGCTCTTCCATTCTAATTGTAGCGCTGTACAAAATGGCAGCACCCATGAGATTCTGGTCAGATCGGCTTCAGGAAATCTGTGCTCACACAGCAGCTTTCCAACCATTGAAAAACATAAGAACAGCTTTTACAGAAAAGAGGTAAATATACCCAGAGACACAGACGGGGTAATGTTAGTTAAAACGTGAAGTGAATTAGAAATATAAAATTCAATGCATTCTCTGCAGTACCTGCAGTATCTCCAGGTTAATGTGTGTGTGTATTCTTATTTATACAGTGCCAGCAATGATTCACAATCTCAGACATTGCAAAGAAAAGGGACGTACAATAAGTGACTATACAGACAGTGGGAGCGTGTGTCTCTGCAGTAAAGAAAAATTAAATTGTCTGGATGGGCTGGGAGAGGTGGGCAGAATGCAAAGGACGTGATAATAAACTGCCAAATCCATAGTAGGAGGAGAGAATCTGCTGCCTTTACATGAACAAATATGACAATGACACATCCTGATTCCTACTTATTTTTAAATTTGACAATACGGAATCACGACATCAACCCGTGGAAAATAAAGAATGCATACATAGCTACTCTCCAGGGGACCCGAAATGTAGGCGATTATGTACCACAGTGCTTGGGCTGGTACATATTTTGCATGCTATCTAATACAATACGCAAAAAAAGGGTTCGACAAGTGAATGATTGCGCCCGGAACTGCTGCTTTGTGTAAATTCTGTGGGTCACTACACTCCCACCAATAGAATACAATACAAAAGAATGAAAAAACACTTCAGTGCTGTCCCACCTTCAAAGATACCTTTACGTGCAAATAGGGCCTATCTATCAGGTCAGTAACATCTGTATTGAGTATTGAAGAGGCAGGAAGGTGCAGAAGGAGTATCATCTTTGAAGCCACATAAAGATACCTTTATGTGCACATAGGGACCCCCACGGAGGTCAGTAGGAGACCCCAACTTTGTACAAAGATAACTGAGGACTACTATCAACCTCAATATCCAGTAGCAAGTTAATATCTGCTGATATATTTATGGGACAGCGCTGAAGTGTTTTTTCATTCTTTTGTATTGCTATCTAATACAATGTTTTTGTTTAAATGCCAAGTATTCTACCATGAAGGGTTAAAAACTGAAAAATTCAAACTGGATGACACAATCACATTGCAGCATTTTCTATCTACTTTGTCGCTAGTTAATGATCTTGAGCATGTACGGTACCAATCAGAGTCATAGTCCAATCTGATTTTCTGCATATGAGATAACAGAGATCATTTACTGTACCTATAAACTCAATGGAATAGGTGCTGCTGTTAGTTTGCATTCTCAGTCTCAGTCTCAGATTTTACAGGTTTGTGTGTATGCACTGAAAATCTGATATTAGATACTAGTCACATGGTAAATATATATACAGTGTGCACAGTGGTACCATAGAGAGGGGGGGGGGGGGGGGTACTAGGCCACCGGCAGGGCTTAAAGTGGTTCTGGAGAGGTGGTGGAACTCATTTCAGCTGAGGGTGAGCCCCCTCCTTATTAGACAGAGCCCAAGCTAGTGCCATGGTTATTAGCACCTCCTGCAATCTACTTTATACATTTGTGCCCTACCTCCCATACTTTATAAAGGGATAGGGGTTTCATTCACATTACACCTCATGTAGTGCCCCTTATTCATATTACACCACATAGTAGTGCCCTTATTCACAAAATTTCCACATTAGTGCTGCTTATACACATATCTGTCTCTGTCACTCCAGCAGCTCCATGTCACGTGTCCCTCCAGCAGCTCCATGCCTTGTGTCTCTCCAACCCCTTTTCTCTGTGTTCCTCCTTCCACTTTCCATCCTGTCTTCTGCATGCACAGAGCCTGCTCCTCTTGGTGGCTCTTCTTCACTTGACAGTGGCGGTGACATCACATATGCCGTCACAAATAAGGAAGCCCTGTGCAGGGCTGTGGTAGTGGTGGAACTCAGTTCCCCCTACAATTGCAGATTCCTCCTCATCCTCCCCTCCACTTTAACATTTGGCTACCAGGGCCCAGGTCTGATGGAGGGGCAAAGTGGGTCCCCCATTAACTGTCAGCTGCAGCATCTCTTCTGAACACAGCACATGCTGCTTTGTCATATTTTCCTACTTATTGTGTATCCTCCAGAAAAAAGACTCTGCAGCATTTCTGTGGCTGCGGGCAGGGCTAGACTTCATTAAACCCTGCTCTATTACAGTAACTGATGCAGGGGTCCAGGTAACTGTGGGAGGCTTGTCCATCCTTCATGGGGACCAGATTTTTGGGGACCTCCCGGCCATTTCAGGAGGGTAGGTAGGTATGTGCTGTGTACTGGAGTGCAGTGTGGCCAGGGAGTTACATACAGTTCTATTTTTATCTGTACAACAATGACCTCTATATATGATAACGGTAAATACCTATGAGTGCCAAAAAACAGACAGATTCCTCAGAGTCAAGAAATGGCAGTATGGAGGCATGTAGAGAGATGGTGCGGGACCTCAGGACGGACATCGTATGATTTTTGCCCAGGGCCTGCAATGCTGTTAAAACATCGCTGGGGCTTGATACAGTACATCTGCCCATCTGTCAGAAACCAGTTGTCATTTCTAGAAGATTCATGGAATCCCTTTCACCTCTGATAACCATAGACGTTTACAGAAACTTACCAGCAGATGTCCCCACTGAGGAGAAACTGCAGGAGCTCAAGTGGAAAACACCTTAACTCTTCCTATGGGTACACTAAGCATTCACGCCACATGACATCATATCGCCTCTGGAACTGCTGCAAATGGTTATTCAGCCACAGAATATTCTTTACTAATTATTTGCTAGATGGGCCTGTACACCAATGGCCTCTAACGGAGCATCGGGCCATTTCAACAAACTACCTGGAAAATCATTTTCCTTGCCACAGTTTCATGAACACTGAAAATTTTAGCAAAACATCTGCATCAAAATGAAATGAGAATCAATTTGCAAATGTTCCTTAATGATTTAATGACTTTGGTGAAAAGAACGATAGGTGATTTATTTTCTGAGTGAATTAATAGCATTCGGGCTACCTCAAGTCATTTCTGATTAAGTTAAAATAAAATTACTTTGTTTACGTTACTGTGCAAATTAAAAGTCAGCCATTATGTCCGCCGCAAAGATAGGGGAGACTATTGAAGGGTGTTTGCTCATATTCTACAGAGTATCATACTATATCATGGGCATAACTGGAGTAGCAGTAATATCATACTGATATAAAATGTATGTACAGTAAGAGAGTGCAGAGTTAAAAAAAAGTGAATGAGGAAAAATCATACTCCACTGTAAAATAGGGACACAGGGGGCAATGCATCAAACCTCCTAATGAAGACAGGTCAGGGAGCTACACATACAGTAGCTACCAATGAGATTCTACCTTTCATTTATCAAGTACATTCAATAAAATGACAGCTAGAAGCTGATTGATTGGTATGGGCTTCTTTTTCAAATGTCCTCTTTTTAAAGTTTGATGCACATCTTCCCCATAGGGTCCCTTCTTTTTGTATGGTTGGCTGCACTATATATTTCAATCTTACCTTCTTCAAGCATTGCCTCTCTGGGACATGCTCAGAGAGGATAAGCATGTGGGAAGGGACAGGGGTGGGGCCGGGCCAATTGGGTTATTAGGTCCCGCCCCAGGGAGAGGAAAAATGCCAGGATTGTTGTTAAATGTGCATAGGGTCAGCTGATTGACACGATTATCCCAGAGTCTTGTAACTAGGCACTGCTCCTATATCAGACTGCTGTTTAGCTCCCCATGTTTCCATTTTGTAGGTAGAATGCAGAAGTGTGTGGGGGACTTCTCTGTAAATATCCGCTCCCACCCAGGTCATGACTCGTTCAGAAAGCTGCCCTCTGGGAGGAGGTTTGGCTCTCGACTGGCGAGGACAGTCAGACACAGGAACAGTTTTTTCCACAAGCAATTTCCCTAATAAATTCAATGGACGGTCATCACACCCTATCTGCAACTAAAAATTGACACATGTACCTAGCAACAAGAATGCCCTCCCCCACGTTTATCGGTCCTGTTTGGTATTAGTCTGTTATGTATGTATACTGTATGGGAGCAGCGGTTATCAGAAACAAATTCCTCGTGTATTGTGTATTGTGTGCACTGATATAGTTGGCAATAAAGTGGTTCTGATTCTGATATTCTCTATGTCATGCAATAGTGAAGGGGATTTTGATGTAATGTGTGCGTATGGTGGGAGGGGGATCAATATCTGAGTGGATTGGTGGGGTTTTTATGAGGGGCATATATTTCAAGTTGGCCTTCTACATCGATGGTTGTTGGAAAGGGTGTGATACTGGACTACCTAGATAATGAGTAAATTACACCTGTTCTGCTATACTGTATTTATATAAAACGAAAGCATTAAGCCCCCTCCCCCTGCCGGGTCGCTGCCACCACCAATATCATCGTCAGCTAGGATCTCTATGTGTGTATGGGGCTTTATAATAAACAAAAATAATTTGAATACTAGTCTGAATGTAAATAGCCTATATAGATGATTTGTCCTGTGCTTGTTCCATATAGCTATACAGAGGCTTTGTTCAACATTGCTGAACAATGTCAATGATGTCCTGTGTTGTGTGCCATATTTGGGCAGAGGGGGCGCTATTTTATTTGTCTCTGATGTGTCCACTTGTGGAGCAAACATTGCAGCAGCTATAACTCCCTACGGAAAAATGGTCTTCTTAATAAAAAAAAAAAAAAGGAAAAAATAAGCCGTACTTACATTTTTCCCTCTGGAGGGAATTAAAGAGGATCCCTACCTAAACATATCATTTTGACAATAACCCCCCAACCCTTTTCTCAGCTCACAGAAACATTTAGCTGACTTGACAACCATTCACAGTCCTCAGTTTTAATTTCAAACTTCTCCAACCTGTCATAGTAGAAGAAGAGCCTATTACCGCGCCAGCAGGGAGCGTGCCTTCCGAAACATAATACGATTTATTTGTAATAATAGTTTTTCAAGAATCCCAAAGGAAGTAATGGTTAATTCAAGAGATCTTGGACAACCTGGGGCTCCTAATTTATAGCATTATTGTAGGGCAGCAGTACTGGAGCAAATCACAATATTAAGGTACAGTATACGATGACTGGATCAACATTCACAATGTTGATACCCTTGTGTTGACAATAGAATGTTGAAAAAATACAAAATATTGACTGGCACGGGGTCAAAATCCTCAAACTGTGAACAAGTTAGAGGGTCAGGCTTTAGGCTGGGGGGTATGGATGTTAGAATTAGGCACTGGGGGTGGGGGGAATTAGGGATGGGTTAGGATTAGTGTGTATGGGTGAGTAATATTGCCTGGAAGGCAGGAGCATCCCAGGAGACGATGGAGCCACCACCACTCCCGGGAGAAGGAAAGAGATGTTAGAAGGACAGTTTGTCAAACGTTCATCATGTCTACATATCATACGGGTAGACATGATGAATGTCAGCATGGTTGCAGAGAATGTTGGCATTCTGATTACAGTTCAAGTCTTATAACATATACTGTATCATACATCATACATCCAAAACCCAGCTTATGTGGTGTTCTCTTGAGTTCTCAGTTGTTAGTGAATTTCTCTCGAAGGACATTTTTCCTTGTTGAATAGCAATAAGGGCATTCTGAATATTAATCTTTTCCAACTTTTTTTATTAAACTCTTTGACCAGGTGAAATATGTCTTAAATCTTAAAGAAACAATGGAAGATTCCCACTGTAGGTCATGAATTTACACAATCAGTTGGAGAATCAAGGGTATAGACCGAGCAAAGGACCTCATTGAAAATGACAGATGGTAATCCTGGGAGAAGGTCCAAGAACTTTATGGCCTAGACATGAAATATAAAGATAAAGATTTGTCTTTATTAGATAGTTTATTTCCATATTATGGTCACTCCCCATAGATAATAGCATTGACATCTTTGAGCTCATGACCATACATGGAACATCACAAGAGGAGACAAATTCAAGGGTAAATGAATTATTTAAAAAAAATCATATTAAAGAGCAACATTTAAGCGTGTTCAGAATGGGAAATAATCTCGTGAAAGTCTGGAAGATCAAAAGTGGCAACGTTTTTTTTAAAACCACTAAAATTGCAACTTATAATGCACTAAGGGCATATTGAACAAAGTCATTAGGGGGGAATTCCCCCCAAAACAGTTGTTTTCAGGGGAAAAACGCAAATATTAACCATCCACAGGATGTACTGTATGTATTTTCAATTGCAAATGAAGACCCCATAGATTTTTATGGGTGCTGCTAAAATGCGAAATTTACAAGCTTGATGCAAGGAAGCTCATGCCATCTTCAGATGGCAATAGCCCACAGTAGCTTAAGGGATACATCATTCACATTCTGGTGTATGAGCAGCCTTCTGGTCGCACATACTGTAAACAATACACTGGCTGGTTCTGTACTTGGTCTGTACCGCCTGTCTGAATGCCAGCTCCTCCGCTGCTGCCGATTCCCCTCGTTAACGTGCGAGGGGATGTGTAACAAAAACACACCCCCTCGCATGCCTCCGCTGCAGGAGAAATCAATCAATGGTCGCTGACCATCAAATGATTTTGCTGCCTTCGCAAATAGAAGTCAGTGGAAGTCCTGTGACGTCAGCCGTCCACCCCTGGCAGGCAAGGGCCCGCCTGCGTACCCATGGCAATGCCCAGTATTTTCCATATAACGCTGGGCGTTCCCATTGGCAAGCCCCATTCCTGCCGTCGTCCACCCACGGCCCACCCCGTTGCTTGTGTATGGCTCAGCGACTATGCAAATTCACCGAAGCCATTCACAAAGTGGGGGCTGGACATGCGCATAATAGCGCATGCAGTCCCCAAAACATTGAACTTGCAAAATTGCGAGTCGACCAGAATCACCCTCTATAGGTAGCTAGCGCTATTCTTCTAACGCTTCTCTGTGAAAATGGGTACAGGCAGAAGCAGAAATGTTGTCATTACAGGGAGTGGCTACAGGTCCCCATCACCTCTGGACACTGTAGATGCGGCAGTACTGTACACACTCTATGTTTTCCATAGCTATGATTGTTTTAAGAGAAGCCGTGATCACTCTCATACATGGCAGCATTAGGCTGGTTGAGCAACTAACAACCAATCTCTTTTCAAACCCACCATAACTATAATGAGTGAGATGAGTATGCAGTGAATGATCGCACTGTAATGTGGCATAATTTGAACTGGACAGCACTGTAATATGGCACATATAAACTGGATGGCACTGTAATGTGCGATAGTCCGATCTGCTCATTGAAAAATGAAGGGCACTATAATGTTACAGAATATAAACTGGGGACACTGTAATGTGGCCCAATATGAAATTAAGGCCCATGCTGTGGCATAATATAAACTGGGGCACCGTAATGTGTCATAATTTGACCTGAATGAATCTCTAATGTGGCACAGTACGTACTGGCGGCACTGTGATGTGGCATAACATGACCTGGGGACACTGTTATAATGTGAATTGGAGATACTATTTTGCATAATGTGTGTTGGCAGTGCTACAATGTGACATCATGTGAACTAGGGACCTACAATGGTTCATAAAGTAAACTAGGGTTATAGAGGGGAGCATGGGAACGCTCAGTGTCCTTTGGATGTCCCCATGAAAACGCTGGGTGTTTTCTGTGAACGTAGGCGGGCCGAAGCCTGCTGGGAGTGGGCAGATAACATCACATGACATCAGCGCCTGCCCCCTCTTCGGCGGACTCTGGCGGAAATAAAAGTCAGTTTAGGGGGGAATGCATGCAGTGGTCGGAGACCATCAAATGATTTCTGAGGGAATAAGAGCGGCACTGGTGACGCGGGGGGGGGAGTTTGGCAGGGCGGCATTAAGACACTTGCTAAGCCAGCCGTAGCGAATCAGGCCCACAGTGTATTAAATTGCTTCAGTAACGTGCAATATCATGCACAGATGACACAAATCACAGTTGCCGGACTGCAAACTCCCTTATGTGAAAAACCACAGATGCGCAACCACCAGTTTAGAATGCACAGGGCAGAGGAAGAGGAGACAATCATCCATCCTCTCTGCAGGTGTTCTCCATGCCAAAATCCAACTAGCTCCTCAAAATACAATAAACCTGTCAAGCTCAATCACCCGGCATAAAGCAGGCATAGGAAAATTCCAGCATATGTTCTCGTTATACCTGCAAAACGAGCGCTATTGTAAAATATACATCTCTCAAAAATGTTGCAGCATTTTTTCCAGTGTTAAATTCCCGTGAAGTCTTACTTATTTATGCTGCATAATTAGCTTTTAACAGTCAACATTTTACCTAGCGCACAGTATCTTGAGGATGCTCAGAAAATAGGAAAGAGAGTGGATTTCACTATGCAATACATTTAAATATGCAAATGAAATGGGAACATAAAATGAAATGAGAGGGGTGAATGACATGAACGGATCCAGCTGGTTTGGCTCTATGAAAATATGAACAGTTCCCGATGCCTTTGTCTTACAAAACTGCTGCATAGACTTTTGAATCTACAGTATACTGTACCTGGTTCTGTTTTTTTGTTGAGTATACTGTAGTCACCTTAATAAGACATTGCTATTATTTTCAAAGCTTGACACATTTGTGGGGGTATTGTGTGAGACACTTATGTGCACCCTCTTTCCTAATTTCCTAAGACTCTTGACTTTTGGGGAGAACGGCAGAACCTTGCTCCCAAGGGGAAACTTCAGTGAACCCCAAAGTGACAACCCCAAACTTTTTGTCAGAGGGAAGCCTTTGCCCCTTTACTTTGTATCAGGTTATTCAAGGAGCCCCACCCCCCACCCCCTCCCCCTAATTTATGCAAAAGAATACCTTTTTGCATTCATTCATTGGAGCCTTTTGGATCCTGAGGAGATGGAGAAAAATTGAGCCCTTCTACTATTGGAGAAGGTCCCATGGGGCAGATTTATTAAGCTTGGAGAAGAGATAAACTGGAGATAAAGCGGAGAAAAGGTAAAAGGAGATAAAGCACCATCCAATCAACTCCCAACTGTCTTTTTCAAACACAGCTGATTGGTTGGTGCTTTATCTCCTTTTACCTTTTCTCCGCTTTATCTCCAGTTTATCTCTTCTCCAAGCTTAATTAATCTGCCCCCATGTTCCCAGCACAGTTTTGCACTGCACTGGGTGAATTGGGCTTCAATACAAAAAAAATTCCTCTCTCCCGATTTTCGAGAGCCTCCCCGCCATTCCAGGAGAGTAGGCAACCCTGTTTTATAAACATTGCAATAATAGAATATATTGAGGTTTATGCAGAAAATAGTTAGACCCAAAGAGCTTATATTACTAATGAATGAAGGAAGCTGTTGTAAGCTGCTGTAGCCACCCAGAAAAATAGATTATTTTTTTCAATATACACTGTAATATTTTCCATGCAGCGATCAAACCTGTTGACACAATATAAACAGGGAAATCCTGATGTGGGAGATGAATTCCCACAATGATGCAACATTGCAGCAAGTGTGCAATTATTTCCTTTGTATTGTTTAGGTTTTCAATCTACAGCAGATAGAATCGAGATCACAACAGATATAACAGCTCATGTACAATACATACAATACATCGGTTCAAAATAGTTAGAACAACATACACCTGATAATACAAAGTTCCCCAGTAGGTCTTTAAGATTGTATTGAAGCTTGGTGAATGAAGTCTATGAAAAAAGGATTTTTGAGCAAAGGGAAGAAGCAAAGGTCAGGCATAAATAGAAAATTCCTGATCTTATTGTAAAATGCAATTCAGCAGTTACAGTGAGCAGAATCTATAGGTACAATAGGCAGAGCTAATGAATAGAAGTCAAATGAATTATACAGCATACAGTAGAATTTTCTACAGATTACAGAGATAATTTATCTACTGTATATTTGTTATTTACATTATTTGCACACTAGTTAAAAGCCCGTCAAAATGACGGCTTAGTCCCTATCTGCTTCTACCTCCAATCTCTGTCTTCCCATATATCCAGGAAGTTTGAAACTGATCATTTTGCTTTCACTTTCCGTTAAGGAGTAATTTGGTCTGTGGAGTGGCCTCTAGTGGTCAGTAGCGGTACTTCACCTCATAGATGTGAGGTGTAGTTAGGCTTTTATTTATATATATATATATATATATATATATATATATATATATATATATATATATAGAGAGAGAGAGAGATATAGAGAGAGAGAGGAGCAAGTAGGCAGCACTCAAGGTCTTAAATATAGAGAAACCAAAGCTCAAGTTGATTTTCAACATTTCGGTTTTATTTCAAAATTGTGCGGGGTCCTGCTCTGATGTTGGGGGTCTACCCATGTGCCCCTGGGAATGCAGTCTGCCTGGGGTGGGCGGCTGAATTCACATGACATCAGCTCCCACCCGGACACACCGATGGAAATAAAGGTCAGTAGACTAGACTGACTTTTATTTCGGATGGGGAGATGGTCGCCAATGGTCGAAGATTTCTCTCCGCTAGGGTCACATGCGGGGGGATGTGTTCACGTACATGCCATCGCATGGTACCGAGGGGAGGTGGCGGTGGCGAGGGAAGGGGGAGAGGGGGGCAGGCGTTAGCCGGGCGGTGGACGTTATCTATGGGCTTGCTAAGCAGCGTATGTATTCTGCATAGCGAGCCTTATTATACTGTATATTATAACTCTAAATACTGTACACTATAGAGACATTCTGGGGAAGTTGGTGCATGCAGAGAACTTTGCACACTGCTAGCACCACATTTTAAGCATAACTATATATATAAAATACCATCATTATTAACCCACATGGGCTAGCGGTATAGCCAGGGAAGAGATTCTCTGTGTACGGAATTATTTACAATTGATACTTGCTTTAATCTTTAATCCAAATGCTGAGATTAGTGAAAACATTCAGCATTCTTGTAATCAGCCTTTGCCAGCCAGGAAACCTCACTAGTAACAGGACGATAAAACTGATTTAAGAAGCTAAACCCCTGTTGTGCTTTTCATCTCTTGTCGTTGTAGAGTTCTCATGTTTTTGTTTCTGCCCATAGTCGCATATGTTTGTTTTTAAGCTGGAAATGATGTACAGAATGTTACTCGCTCGCATTGCTGGGCCACTGACTAGAAATGTACAGTATGTCTAGTTATAGAAAAGAGCTAAAAGGCAGAAAATGTGCATTCAAAAACAGCCCACGGATGAGCATATTACAAATTACCGTTATAGGAGAAGAATTTGCCAAATTATAGCTCAAATTGGCCAAAATCTCATTAGCGATCCTATACCAAAAATGTAATCAACCATCCAACTGGAAAACTTTTGTTAGGTTTCATAAGTATATTATTTTATTATGATAGCCAAATTTTTTAAGCCAGCATTATATTAACCAAAATGATCACCATACGGTACATGTAACAGTTATGTAATAGCCAGTGGCGGTTTTTACCTATGGGCTGCAGGGCTGCTGCCCCCTCCCCCCCCAGGTAAAATCCGCCACTGTTCTCTGCTTTGTGAAGCCAGATGCAGTATTCTGGCTTCACTGTGACTGCCAATGACTTCCCATTGGAAATCCGACCTGCCAGTTACCCTAGGCAGTCCCACTGGGAGGTGTTACCTCCCTTCAGGACGTCTCTATATGGGCTGCTGACCGGCAGCCCCTAAAACCCTGGATCCGCGCATGCACAATACAAGGATGATGCTGCACATGCACCAGACCCAGGACCCTCAATTTGACCATGGGGGCCAGCGCATGTGCAGTACCGAAGAAGCTTGTGGACTGGAGTGGCAGTGGCAGGGACCAGGACCAGAAGTGGAGCAGAAGCTGGGGGGGTGGGGCATTCTGTTCGCTAGGCTATGTGTATTTGCAGCCCAGTGAGCAGGTAAGTGCCGCCCCCACCGAATCCTCCCCTCTCAGGGCGAATCCCCACATTAGCATGCAAGTGGATGTGTACGCTTACACCATTGAATGATTTTTTTCCCCCTTCATAGATAAAAGTCAGTCGAAACTGACTCATCCTGGCCGTAGGTGGCCGAATTTGGGCTGCCGCTGACGTCATGTGAATAGCCGCCCTCCCCAAGCAGGCATCAATGTGCATGCATTTACAAGAAATGCCCAGGGTTTCTATTGACGTGCCCATAAAATGCTGGGCATTCCCCCCCCCCCCCCCCCCCCCAGCTTTCACCTCCTGTCCGCCCCCCCCCATACTGAAGTGATCACCACAGCAAGTGTGAAACTCACGGAAGACGTACTCAGGGGGTTTGCACATGTGCATATTCGTGTATGTGCATGCGGAAAACCCCAACCATAGGGTACAGGGACAAATTTGGACTTGAGCGATCATGCCTGAATTGGGCCCATTGGTCAAGAGTCATTAACCACCATATTAGCCATTGGTCATTAACCCCTATACTGGTCAAAATGTATGAGTCGCTACAATGCCAAAAATATTCAGACAACAGTCTGATCAAATAAACATAGGCCACCAATGCTGCAAAAATAAATAAGATATATTATTTTCACAAATAGCCACCATATTATACAGTACTGTGGAGTAATTTAAGCTTAATTTATAATTAGGCTGCCACAATAAATGAGGTACCCTATTGCTCATAATTAATAAGTCATCACGTAATTATCTGTCACATTGCCAAACTCAGTAACCACCACTTTGCTTAAAATGAATTAGTCCCCACATTAAAATTAAGCACCCGCTATGCTCCCAATGTGAGTTAGCTGCCACTATTGTAAGAATTCATTAGTCAATAGCTTTACAGGAATAACTCGTCCTAACATTGGGCCTTATTCTAGTTCACTCTTTCTGACAAAATCCTTCTTAGATGGACAAAACCATGTGCACTGCAGGGGGCAGATGTAAAATGTGCAGAGAGAATTAGATTTGGGTGAGTAATTTTGTTTCTGTGCAGGGTAAATACTGGCTGCTTTATTTTTACACTGCAATATAGATCTCACTTTGAAGTAAAACCCCACCAAAATCTAATGCTCTCTGCACATTTTACATCTGCCCCCCTGCAGTGCACATGGTTTTGTTTATCTAAGAAGGAATTTGTCAGAAAGAGTGAACTAGAATAACCCCCATTGCCGCAATGCCAACGCATATCTTATAAACTGCTACAGTGGCAACCAGATTGGCCCAAATTACACAGTGCCACAATTATAATCAATATACAGTATCAATACACAATTCTAGTGAGAATAATGTAAAATATCCATAGGGTATGCAACATTCCAGCTAGCGCGTAACCCTGGTACAGCATTGTGCATTATACTGTGCAACTGGCCCCAATATGCCATGTGACGCCAGATGCCTGACATGATTGGACCGCTATATCCTGTGTTGCAACTCTGCTAACGCTGGGCATCTTTGTACCCGACAATAGGACAGATGTATTAAGCCTTAACAAGAGATAAATGCCAGGGTGATAAAGAGAGATAAACGTCCAGCCAATCACCTGCTAACTGCCATGTTACATGCTGTGTTCGAAAAAAGTCAATAAGGAGGTGATTGGCCGGACGTTTATCTCTCTTTATCAACCTTGTATTTATCTCATGTTAAGGCTTAATACATCTGCCCCAATCTTAGCTGCAATGCAATGTAATTAGCATGCAGCGGGAGACTGTGCTGCTGATTAGTTCAATATGCAACATTTATATATCTGTGTGTGACAACGGAACATGGGGCTCAGGAGATCTGGCAATTCTTCAGGCTGGCACGCGCTCTTTCTGTAGAAGCAGCTGCCAAGGGGCTCCAGAATTATGGATGTCTCCAGCATCCTTGTTGAACCTAATGGAACGGAAAGTGTTGTACTTCTAAGACGTCACTTCCATACATTCATTTGAGGTTCTGGAAAGTCGGTATTGGTGTGTGGGTGGTGGCGGAAGCAGTAAGCCTAGGGTGCCAAAATACCTTGCACCGGCCCTGCATGTACAGTCTATCCTGCATTTTAATTTGTACAGTTAGACCTTTAATAAACCCAGGGTTGCCGACTTTAAGATTGTCCTCTCCGGGAGAAGCCCGGAGAGGAGAGTTTCAGCAGCTGCTCTGGGGGCGGGGCTTGAGCGCAACGCCGCTAAGCCCCGACCCCATTGTGTTAAACAGCTGAATTCGCGGATCTCCGTGGAGGGGGCGGGGCTAAAATGATGACGATTTTGCCATTTTAGCTCCGCCCCCTCTTCTGAGACCCACGGATTGTGGCATTTAAATGCCGCGATTCCCCTGAATCCTTGAGGGTTGTCCACCCTTCCGGGGGGCCGGGAGGGGGACCCGATTTTCGGGAGACTCCCGGCCATTCCGGGAGGGTAGGCAACCCTGAATAAACCTATGGTTTGATCAAACTGTAGTTTAGTAAATTTCTTTGAGTAAATTCCCCCCTTTGTGTGGGATTGTAGCGTATGTAAATTCAATTATCTGTAAAGAGATGATGCTAGGGAGCAGTGGGCGGACGAGGATACCGCAACCTAAGATCTCTTCTCCTGGGAGATCTAATAAAGAATATAAAAACAATCTTACATGTAAGTATCTCCCTCTCTAAAAGCATTATTCCTGGTATGAAAGAAACCGGCTCTTCAGCAAAACAGAAACAGTTATGTCTGAATTGGCGCTGCAGAAATCTGAAAGGACACAATTTACGAAGTGCCTAAGGTTAATCAAAAATAAATTTGTTTTGTTTTCAGTCAAATCAATTACCACAGATGGGATCTCTAACTGATATATGTAGAAATGGAACACGAATAGTAATGAGATAAATAATAGGGTTTTCTCTTTACACGCTCCGATCAGCTTCTTAGGTGACAAGATTGTAACCAGTCCGCTGAATGCAAAACTCAGGTGGAGGGAGACTCAGGTGGAGGGAGACTCAGATGGAGGGAGACTCAGATGGAGGGAGACTCAGATGGAGGGATGGATATTAAATAACACTCTGGGAGGGCAACATGCACAAGGTTTTCTTGTGACGGCTGCATACCACCATATGTCTATCACCAATTAAGGATTCACTCTCTACTGACAGTAGACGTATATATATATATATATATATATATATATATATATGTTACAGTATATCGGGATATGATCGCTAGGCCGACATTAGGAAGATCGACATACAGTAGGGCAACCACCAAAGGTCAACAGGGCTTAGGTTGACACAAGAAATAGGTCAACATGGTTAAGGTCAACAGGATCAGAAGTTCAACACAAGCATTAAGTCAACAATGGGAAGGTCATTAAAATGTCAACATGAGTTTTTCACGTTTTTGGAGCCGACTGGTGCCGACAGGCGGTATTTCATACCCTACCATCCATCCATCCATTAGGGCGTGGTGGGAGAATATAATAGTGTGACCAGCGCAGCGAGGCACCATGCCCAGAACATATATGTTGGGATTCAAATAAATAAAGAACAGGTTAAGAACAGGTTAAATGTCCTAATGCCCATTGCACATAAAGCCACACGCCATAATGCCAATTACACATAAGGCCACACACCGTAATGCCCATTGCACATTATGCTACACACTGTGATGCCTATTATATATTTGACACATAAGTGACACTTATTTACATGCTCATTGCTAGGAGGGGTTTGCTTGATGCCAGAGGCTTCATGCTGAATGCCAGGGGGCTTCATGCTGAATACCAAGGGGCTTCATGCTCATTGCCAAGGGGAAATACATGCTGGTTGCCACGGGGGAGTAAATTGCTCATTGCCAAGGGGGAGTAAATTGCTCATTGTCAAGGGGGAGTGAAATGCTGCTGCACTTTGTAAATAACACCGCCACCAGCCGCACACAATGTAAAGCTGTGACAGCCGGGCAGAGAGCGCTGGGCTGCCCAGCTGTATGCTAAAAGCAGGCCCGCAGCTATTTTGAATGTTCCCAGTAGGAGTTCACAGCCCAGCAGCCAATGAGGAGCTGCTCCTGACCACGAGCTCCCATTGGCTCGCAGTCCAGTGGGAGTGTTCAAAATAGCCACGGGCTGTCTAAGGGGGTTATTCTCGTTCACTCTCAGAGACAAATTCCTTCTCAAATGGACAAAACCATGTGCATTTGCAGGTGGGTTAGATGTAAAATGTGCAGAGAGAATTAGATTTGGGTGAGTTATTTTGTTTCTGTGCAGGGAAAATACTGACTGCTTTATTTCTACACTGCAATATAGATCTCACTTTGAAGTAAAACCCCATCCAAATCTAACTCTCTCTGCAAAAATTACATCTGCCCCACCTGCAGTGCACATGGTTTTGTCCATTTGAGAAGGAATTTGCCTCTGAGAGTGAACTAGAATTACCCCCTAAATTACAAGGTGCAGACAGCGCTAGCAAACAGTTCTGCAGACCGACAGCACATTAGGTATTGGTTCTGCAGGACTGGGGTGAACCGGCTGAATCCCGCCACTGGCTGTAACAATTAATAGGGGAGGGGTGGGGATTTTGTGGGGATTATGGTAATGAGTTGTTTGTCTGCTTGATGGAGGTTTTGGGTCTGTGGTCAGTCTCAGTGGAGTTGTGAGGCATTATTTGAAATGTGAAGGTTTGTGGCTTGTCACAGCTACTTAAAGGTCTGCGGAATGCCAGTCATATTGAAAGCACATACTGTAGGTGTAGAGATGTATTAATCCCACCTATTTTGGTGTTGGTTCCACCTACATTTGATTTGGTGTCCCCGTGAGGCCACTTCTAGATTTTTTTCCAGGGCCACTTGTAGTTCCCAATCCTCCCCTGGACAGGCTGCAGATAGGGTTAGGCTGTTGGGAAATGAGGGTTAGGGTTGGGCTGCAGGGAGGGGGAGGATGGAGTTAGGCTGCAGTAGGGTTAGGGTTAGGCCAGAAATGCCTAACCTTGACACTCCAGCTGTTGAACTACACATCCCAGCATGCCCTACATCATTTTTAGCATGGTCAAATAGCAAAACTGTAGCAGAGAATGCTGGGATGTGTAGTTCAGCAACAGCTGGAGTGTCAAGGTTAGCCATCACTGCATTAGGCTGTGGATAGAGAGGATTAGGGGGAGGGTAAGGAGGTTACTTAATAAAATATGTCTGCATTTGAACAGTCGGGCTGCCAATGTTGGTATTCTGACCGCCGGCATCCTTGCTATCGGGATCCTGTACTCAACCCAGGTCATTTTTATTTGCTGATTACATTTTTGCATAATGCACCATTCTTTTCTTCTCTATTTACTTTAATGACCACTTTTACTTTGTGGAGGCTGCTGAGTGAAGGGAGGCGACGTGCACCTTGACGATTGCTGGCCAGTACCGAGGAATTTATTGGATGCTTCATAGGTGACACCCTCTGTGTTTTTATGTTATAAAATATATGCAGAAATGAATGGAGAATGGCTTCAGATCCCTTCATGTCACATCTCTTCCTGACAGCAATTTCCACTCTCATTTTATCCTACTATTTCCTCTCGTCCCTTGGCCTGTTCCCATCCATGCTGCATGTCACTCTTCCCTGACACAGAACCATCGCTTTCTCCCAACCTATTCTATTTCATCACTACTGTCACTCTCAGCCCTACAACTACATCTACACTCTGCCAATCTCCTGTCATCTGTTGCTTGTTTGTCCAGAAAACATGGGTCAGACGGCGTATTAATGTATACCACTATTTCTAGGCTGGATTTTCTTTTGAATTATTATATTCTAATGTTGTCATTTTTCTAATACATGTTTTATGATTTAGTCATTTTCTTTGTAGGTTTTTCAATAAGCCATGTTCTATATTACACTACAAGTACATCCAACGGAAAACTGGGTTACACTAATATATAAATACATTCAAGGGAGTGCCAAAATGTATTTATACATATACAATAGGATATGTGGGTATGGTATAACTGGGTATGGTATAACTCTCCGACAGTCGGGATTCCGATGGTCATTTCTCCGACATTGGAATCCCAACTGTCAGGAGCTCTACATGGGGGCAAGCGCTTGCTGTGTTCGCCACACTGTGGGCTCGGTGACGAGCTGTGCTCATCACCTATTCTATTCTCCCTCTATGAGGGTTCTGGACCCCCACGAGGGAAAGTAGCCCATGAAAGTCAGGAGTCCCGACAGTCGGGATTCCCATGTCAGAGAAACAGACGTCGCTTTCCCGACTGTTGGCGAGTCATCCGGCACCCATTTATGTATGGGAATAACTGCATGTGTTGCATTCTTCTTTAACTCTACTTTGACTGTTGTAAGAATTAACTATGCAAAACATTTGTAGACAGCCCCTAAGGTGTAAAAAATATTCAGGGTGCGGCCAAAAAAAAATAAAAACCTCCCAGATTTAAAGGTTAATAAAATAAGGCATAGTAAAAGCAAAATAAATATCTAGTGCATAATCTAAAATTGCATAGAATACACTTTATTTTCAACTGGTTAGCAATAAACATTTTTATTTGACTTCCCATCTCCTGGAGGATCATTTCTGATGTTATCACTGCCATTTCTTGATGAAGCTCGCTATCATTCGTCCTACTACAATAACCAGCAGAATTTCCGTTACTGGGAAGAAAACTATTCTCATCCGTTTCGTGAGAAGCCTCTACAAGGCCAAGAGGGTCATCTAAAAGCTGATGTTTACAAACATCAACTAAGATCTATTAATGATGATATCACATTCAAAACCAACTGAAAATAAACTGTATTCCATACATTTTAGTATATCTACAAACCTTTTGAATGGCATTTACCATGTTTTTTGTTAACATTTAAAAACTAGGTGTTTTTTTTTTTTTTTTGGGGGGGGGGGTGTTGCCACACCCTGTATTTCTTTAAACTGATATTAGTTGCATATGAGGCTCCTCCTCTCTTAAAGCCTCCTTGACAACAGTCCTCCTCTACTGCCATAGGCATTATTTACAAGATGCATTTGTTCTAATGAAATAGTTGTAGTGACTACAGTAATTATCTGATGTTCACTTCTCATACACGTGGATTAACTAGTCTGTAACTGACTGTCTATGACAAATAGTTAATGGCAGCTCAAATCATGTAGCTATAAAAAGAGCTACAGTATTACAAATAGTGTCCAATTAGGACATCTTTTCTTTAAACATCTGCCAATTATTTTCAGCTTCCAAGACTCTCGTAACTGTACTTCCTCCTTACTCATTCCAAACACCCACCACCAAACTTTATTGTCCATGCTCCATATGAAGAAGCCGTCATCCATCCTCTCTCTTTTGAAATGTCTCATTTTTTTCTTTCAAATTCCATCCCGGCCTCTCCAAAATACTTTCATTTCCAATTCCTCTTCTCATGTCAAATCTCAGCTATCTTGTCAAACCTCAACCATATACTGTAACTGCTCTGAGAAAATCTGTTGCTTATTCTGGTTTCAACAAAGCTTCTCTCTGGATTCCATACACTGAAACGCCTCCTATAGAGCTGTGAATCTCATCAGACACTCCTAAAATTGACTTACAAAGGTTTATTATCATTCCCATTCCTTTTTTACATAATGTGAAAGGAGCATGATAAATACAAGAGTAAGGTATTAGGCATTGATTAGAAAGAGTGAGGATAGCTGACAAGAGATTTGGAAATACGGAGGCAACACGCCAAGAAAAATATTTTTTTTTAGGATAGCAGTAGAAAATTGCTAAGCAGAAATAATTGACAGTTGATGGCATCCAAATAGACATGCTAAACTACCCATAAACCCCTTAACTAACTAAACCATGACAACACTAAGACACAAACACATGACTGGCTGCCTAAGGTCAATAAACCGACAATAAGCTCCAGAAAACACATTACAATATTTAAACAACATACGTGATGTCACCTGGGATGCCACTTCCTGTTACCTGGCATTGTGCTACCTGATGACTACCTAAATACCTCAAAATGGAATCAAACATGGTGCAATGTTGGCCTTCCCCATGATCTACACCTACAGCAGTCAACACATCTGTTTGGTGAACTCAAGACGTGTTGTGAAATACTGTATCAGACCAAACCATTCAGTCCGGAAATTAGCAAAGTGATGCCTAGCATGGGAATGACTGTTGTCACGGTGAGCACTACAAAAAAACTACTAGACCATTAAATATAATTTATAGTATTCTGCAGTGCTCTGAGATAAAATATGTTGTCATCTGCTACTATACTGCCACTCTGCCACTGCATTTCTGTTGGACATTGCCATAATCCTGAATGCATGGTACTATTGGGAGGTAATATAATGATAATTACCAAACTTGGTGCTGCAGGAAATGGGATGAAGTTAAAATTCTGGCAGACAAAAGATTGGCGACATCGAGGAATATGCCAACTGCTGGTATCCCAAATGTAAGCGTAAGTATGCCTTAGACTGGAGGATTTAGGCACTAATGCAGGACTTAGAGTTAGGCTTTGGGGAGGGGATGGAAAGTTAGTTTGCGGCTGTGGAGAATGACCATTACGCACTTAGAAGGCGGGTTAGGTTAGGCACTTAGAAGGGGCTAGGGTTAGGTACTTAGAATTGGGGGTTAGGGTTATGCTGTGGGGCAGCAGGGTTAGGATTGACTGTGGGAAGGGAGGGTTAGGGGGCAAGGAGAAGGTAAGTAAACTTACCGGACCCCTGTCCCAATTACCTCTATCGGGATGCCAACATTAGTATTCGGTACCGGCATTCTACCCACCAGTATATGTAATCCGAAGAAACTGCCACTGATTGCACGGGCAGCAATACAACATGTCATAACAGAAAGTCAAAGCAATTTTTGCAGGAACACTGATCTGTTTCATACTTTCTGGATATGGAGAGATTGAACTGTGAAGACAGAGATTGGAGGTAGGAGCAGATAGGGACTGGGGTGGGGGTAGAGTTTTTGGGATGAAAACTGTCACAGCTCAATGTGAAAGTGAAAACTGTCATAGCTCAAAGTGACAGTACATTGCAGAAGCCGTCATTTTGATTGGCTTTTAACTAGTATAATATAATCTGCATGGGGACTAAAATGACAAACCTCTGCCTGGGCAACCATTCCTAATAACACGTCTGATCATATAATGTACGGATGGAATCTAAACACTCACAAAATCCAAACCTAAACTACATTCAACTCTTCTGGATACCGTGTCAATGGATAAACTGAGTGTCAGACTATTGTTCCAAAGTTTCTCCCTCTTGCCATTATTCAAGATCCCAACAGAGCTAAGACAATGAATCTGGCATCGACACTTGGCTGTGATATGCGAAGAACATACAGCAGATTGTATATGGCAAAATGTAACCCCCACTCCATTATGTACCCCCTACTGTACATATTATTAGTCCCAGCATCTCTTCAGCCCTCCAGATGCAGAAGTGATGCTGGGACTAAATTTGCCATGACCATTCCTCTCCAAGCATCTTCTGTAATAGCAAGTAAGTCTCATTTTCATGTTCCTGCAGGACAGACAAATGACCCTGCATATCACAAATTAGTTCCTTATTGTATAATGCGACTTACTCCTTGTGTGAGAACAGCGACATAAAAAGCAAACGTAATCTACAAATACAGCTACTGAGAGTTTCAGTCACAGCCAATTTATCCCCAGACTCCTGTGGCGGTAGATTTACAGTACATGAGTGGAGTATTTGGTGGGGAAGGAAATATACTGTACGTACATACTTCTGTAAACAGTATCAATATATAAAATGAATTATTCTGTCACTACTTAGAATCTACCAATTCTGATCAGGATCCCTTCAGGATTTAGAAGGTAATTGATTACATACAATGGTTTAACTGGGAATTTGGAAGTGGAGGCACTGAATGGCACATCTCCCCAACGTCAGGCCCCAATGTTTTAGGGATTTAGATTAATAAAGTTTTAATCTTACTAATATTTAAAAAAAAAATACTTTAAGTGATAAAACATAGGTATTTGGATTTTAATAATGTTAAACACTTAATATTTAGCATCCACTTGTGTTGCACCGGGACAGGACTCACCAGGAGAATACAATAGCAGGTGCCCACTGGGGCATTACCAGCCATTGGGTAGGTATGGTAATCAGCAGGAGGGGTGTGGCTAATGTCATTATGGTGCATGATGGACCCACTGGAGAATGGAAATAACTTATCACACCAATCAGTATCAGTTTTGCAATAGTCCACTAGCATCAATGACTACACATAACTTTACAGATGTGTTCTCACACACCCAAGCCTCAAATTTCTTTAAATATATCATCTGATTTACATCGTAGAAGCAACAAATCATCACTTATAGACCCTCATTCTGGTTGACTCGGGCCCAGAGTGCCCGCCTCGCCGAATCGCCGACCCCCACTCGAAACCACGCGAGGGGAAGAAGTGTCACAAAGACAAATCCCCTCGCATGTCCCGCTGCCGGGGAAATCATTCAATGGTCCTCGACCATCAAATGAATTCTCCTGGGCTTGCAAATATAAGTCAGTGGATACTGACTTATATTTGCGGGCTTCCGGCTGAAGACAGAGCGGCTGGCTGATGACATGAGACGCCAGCTGCCCACCCCCGGCATCTAACGTTATGTAGCAATTTGCATAGGAACACCCATGAAACACTGAGCTTTCCCATGCGCCATCCCCACCACCACCTCTGTCCCACCCTAACCCTACTTGTGCGAGCACCATGCTGTCAGTGCAGGACGGTGAGGATGCATACACAGGGCAAAACCATCGGTCCCCCATACAAACGCGTGGGGGACCGTATGGATCAGAAACAGGGCCATAGTGTACTAGAGACCAGACTTCCCTACTTATTTTTTCAGTTCTCCAGAGAAGACTCTCAGCTGCATTATGGGGGGGGGGGCAGGGATGGAGCCTGGCATATCCAAGCCCCATCCTGTTACAGTAAATGTTACGATTCATGGGTCAATGAGGCGTGGGAAGGGCTACAATGGGGCAATTTGCATAATTTAAGCCCTGCCCCCTCCACAAAGGTTCGCAAATGCCAGTATTTCATCGGTGGAGGGGGGGTCTAGGGCACGCAGGAGGCTTGTCCATCTGTCCAGGGAGATTGTCCAGCTTTACAGCATACATTGGGCCACTGTTGCACTGCAGGTGGGGTAAATGTAACCTGTGCAGTGAGAGTTAGATTTGGGAGAGTTATTTCTGTGCAGGGTAAATACTGGCTGCTTTATTTTAAGACTGCAATTTAGACTTCAGTTTGAACGCACCCCACCCAAATCTAACTCTCTCTGCATGTTAAACCCAATGGTTTTGTCCATTAGAGAAAAAAAATGTGCTTTGCAATCCAGTCTGAATTGTTGGTGTGCCATAAAGCATCTGCATGGCAATTTATTATCCTGTATGTAACGTTAATACGAAAGCTAATATTCTACCTGCCACACATCACTAATGAGTTTTGGGACTTGATAAATACACAAGGTCACTGTGTTATTCAATAGCCAAAATACTATACCTGTTACAAAATCTGAGATCTCCTCTCACCAATAGCAGCAATTTCTATATATGCTTAAATACTCATGTGCCCCATTAATTACGTGTCCTGATTACGTTAATGCAATTTAGAGAAGAAAGTACTTTCAAGAAATTGAGTGCAGCAGATTATAATGGTTGAAAAGTTAATTTACATATTACAATGTAATTAATGAATGTGATTTGGATTAAGGTGAATAACCCATTGTTCTTAAAATATTGAGGCTAGAATCTCATCAGAGTAGAGTGTCCATAAGTTCAGCATTAGCGTGACAGCCAGTTAAATTATCCTACCCAACATAGAGCGCAATGCAATTATACTGTACAGTACTCGTACAATGGCTGAGAATTGGATAATGTGGACACTGGTTACCATATTTCTCAGGGGGACAAATGTCGAATAGCCACGTAATAATGCATTCTGGAGTAGGTTTATTAAATGAGGAGGAGTAACATACCCGTAAATAATATATAAACAGAAATACAAAAACAGTAATGAGGTTAGAAACCTACAACTCAACGAAATTAAACTGTCATCTACAATGCAATTGGGAAATCAGGTTAAATATTGAAGCAGAATATGAAGAAACCCCAAAATGTGTTTACAATATCAATTCAAAATGGAATGAAAATAAGCTAACATCAGTGTAAAAAGTTAAATTTTTTGTAATGTTTGCCTTTATTTGTTTTGCTATTGAGTTGTGTCACTTGGCAGGTGTGAGGGTAGAGGGGTTGTAGCGGAAGCTTGAAGGCCTTAAACCGCTCCTGATGGATAATGATGAGGGCACTGGGACCGCAATCTGCGCGGTTAATACTCATATGTGATTGCCTGCTGACAAATAAAGGCACTAGTACGGCAGCCAATACCTGACAATAATTATGGAATGTACATGGAGTCACATTAAAAGAGCTTTCAATAGACTGCATCTGTGGTTGAATCGTATTAGTACTGGACTGGTTGGGAACCAAGGAAGCTCATGGACCAAATTGGAAATGGAAGTCACTGGAACGGACTGGGACAAGTGTAATACACAATGGACTCGAACCGAAGGAATACAATAGAGTCAGATTGGAAGAACTGGAGGAATGCACTCAATACAGACTGGAACCGAAGGAATACACTAGAGCCAGACTGGAACTGGAGGAATACACTTAGGCCAAGCTGGAACCAGAGGAATACACTGGAGCCAGACTAGAACCCGAGAAAAACATTGGAGTCGGACTGGAACCAGCAGTGCAATTCAGCAGTAACTGCACTGGTATCAGCATACAGTATCAGAGAGAACTCTCAGGAGCACAGCATGCAGGACACAGCTAAGAATGTACTAAAATTGCACTGGCGCCAGATGGTTGGCAGGAAGTTTCTTATATATGCCTGGCTTACACGGAATTGGTCATGAATGTCATTTGTTCAGATACTGGTCTCCCATTAGAGGTGCAGCGATCAGCAGTAGACTGTCATGGTGGTATCCACCACCTGGTGTTGGTGGAAAGGATCGCAAGTGTATGCCAGGGAGTGGTGTAGAGGCTGCAGCCATGATGGAGCCACAGGTATGTGGAAAGAGGTCCCTGCCAAGTAGGGAACTGGTGGAGCACCGGAGATGGCAGAAAGAGATTTGGGCCTGTTTTGTGACGAGTTTGATCACATTATTATAATCCAAACCAAACTTGGGAAACTCTGGGCCTGATTCAGAGATGAATGCAGTAAGCACAGCAGCTACTTCTTTGGAGCAGCTGTTGTGTATAAATATGCTAATTCTGCAGGTGGCATCTTATGTTAATAGATACTCCTGTATGCCTTTGTAATCCACAGATGCATCAGATATCATAGCATTGGACCACTATACGTGAACATCGGACATCTGCTTACAGTGTTGGACTCGGGTATTAAGGTCCCACCAGTCAATGCAGTAGTAGGGGCCTAGGGTATGTGGCCAGCCACCAGTGAAGGTGTGACTAGCACCCAAAGAGGGACAGAGAAATTTGCCCAACCAGAGGATAAGAGGATATACAAACAACAGGGACCCTTCACAAAAGAGATGACAGGGGTGTGTGAGAGCCACCCTCTTTTAATTGTTTGAATGTATTCATTTAGCATACTTCTAAAATTATTTATTGTACAGTCTAAATGTTAGAGGTACGCCCAATGCATCTGCGAAATGTATAAGGTCAACTACTCGCACCAATATACCAAATGCCGACATTAAGGCAGTGGACTCAGATGACTATGCATGGATCCTGACTGCACCGCTCACGCACCAGGGTACCAGATGCCGATATTAACGCAGTGCAGTCAGATGACTATGCCTGTATTGTGACTGCACTGCTCACACAAGGTACTTTTGTGAGAGTGCTTGCTGCAGTCAAGAATCAATCATAAATGACTGACATAATGATGCCATTTATGGGGGGTAACAAAGAGTAGTGGCAAAAAAGGCCGATTGGGGGGGTGTGTCTCTTTCTACATCTGTGATCTCATACACAGAAAACATGACGACAGTGTCCCAGTTCCCATCGCCGTTCTACGTGACCATAAAGTCACTCAGATGGTCGAATATCAAAGAATCTGTGACCACCACTGCGAGAGTTCCTCTGTAATGCTCAAATATGCACGTATGTGTGCGTGTAGGAGTGTGTGTATGCGTGAGCGGATCTCTGTCGGTGCGCCACCTAGTGTCTGCCAGAGCACCTGAGATGAGGAGCAGCATTCATCTTTATTATATAAGATGGATGGATATAAAAAGTAAACCCCAAATTTATATAGTACTAATGTCATCTATATGTAAAATACTTAAATTTGCATTAAAATAGTACAGATAGCTTTTTGGGCTGTTTGGCGCATGATCGTAAAACGCACGGAAATCATTCATATTAATGTTCCATCTTTACATATCAATATTTTTGGAATTATCTATTATTTTTATTACACTAATTACTCTCTTGACGTGCCCAAGTAGAATTATCACTTAATGTACTGTAACTCTGACACGCTGTGATTGACAGTTGTCATACCTCATCGTTTTTGGTTTAAAGAAACTTTGCTGGGGTGAAGAAGATTATGCTCAATTAAGAGAGATGAATGAATTGTTATAACAGTATTCCTAGAAAATGAAATCTTTTATTGGATGTGGCTACGTTTATTGGGTTTTATAATCAGCAAATGCCCTTAATTGTAAGGAATCCAAAAACTGCAGGTCCATGTTACACTTCTAGTTTTGAGATATCAAACGGGCAAAGAGCCAATCTGTCCACAACAGCTATATATAACCAAAATAGAACGATTAAATAGATGCTCAGAGGGACTTGATCAGGCATGTCCAAACTGTGGCCCTCCAGCTGTTGTGAAACTACACATCCCGGCATGCCTTGCCATAGTTTTATCAATCCCTAATACCAAATCTTTGGCAAGGCATGATGGGACTTGTAGTTTTACAACAGCTGGAGGGCCATAGTTTGGACATGCCTGGACTAGATAATAATAGATTATTTGGGTTTTACTTATTAGAGGTGTACCGATTATTGCTTTGCTTTCTGATTTACAGTTGTGTAATTATGTACCCCATTTTTAAACATATCATGCCCCATTCTGACTACAATATGTCACCCAAAGATACAGCTACACTACACTTCAATAAGCATCACTTTATTTACTACATTGTATAGCCTCCATTGTAATTGTATATCAATAAAGATGATTTGGCTTGTGTCCCAGTCTCGGAGGAGTAATTCAGCTAAACTGTAGGTTGTTGATCATCAGTCTGGAAAGGATTCTAAGATTATTGCCAAACAATTTGAAGCCCATTATTCTAGTCATCGAAGGCAGTTACTGACTTTTGTAGGCCAACCTAAGTCATACAAAAGACCTAAGACACTGAAAGAACCCAAAAGAACCCATCGGCCAATGAACATTCTTCATGAATGTTCCTGAATGATTAACAATCAATTGTTTCATACAACACTACACTGAGGGGTAGATTTATTAAGCTCGGTGAAGTGATAAACTGTTTGGTTTTTATCACTGGCCAATCAGCTCCTACGTGTCATATTTCAAATCAAGCCTGTAACTTCACAGGTAGGAGCTGATTGGCCGGTGATAAAAAAAAACCAGACAGTTTATCACTTCACCGAACTTAATAAATCTACCCCTGAATTTGTCTGTAATTGTCAACATAAATAACTTGTCTTACACAACAAAGAATGTTTGTGTTATTGCTGGATCTACAAAAATAATCGAATAAGTTCCTTGTCCTGTGCGGGATATTCCCTCTCTTCTGCAGTGTTACCCCTGTCCAACTGATCTCTCTACACATCGCTCTCAGCTGGTATTGAAGTCTGCACATGGTGTCCCTGCAAAGCCCTCTTGGTTACTGTCTACTCCAATTCTACTCTAGCTCCTACCATGTTATTCACCTGAGATATTCTGGAATCAGTTTTGAGGGACGGGCCAGAGGGCCATGACGTTGGGCACAGCAAAGTCCAAACAATGTTGCGGGATTGCCTCTGTCCTGGGTTCACACCAACTCTCAGATTCTAGCCATTCCTCTTGCTTCTGCTCATGTGCAGGAACCACCCAAAGCTCCCAAGTTTCTCCATCTAGCTCCTACCACTGGCTCACTAGAGTCACTGCTGGGAGCACACAGGACTGTCAGGAACACAAAGAACCAAGGTCCTTGACAGTAACTTCATCTTACGCAGCTAACCAAAGAAAGGGGGGTGTACAAGGCCAGGAAGTCTGCATGGTGGTATGCAAGCCCTGTACTTACCCCTCTCAGATAATGGGGGCGACTCTTGACCCTGTCCCTTCTCCACCCCCACAATGCTTCTGTGTCACTTAGACAGTGCAGAGGAGCTCTACGGGCATTATCGAAAGGCCCATACTGCACATGCACAGACCGGCCCTGCACAGTCATAGATTTTCTTGACATTTGGGAATAAATGAGCGGCGGGTCTTTTTTCATCCATCTTTGATTTAGGACCTTAGCTTCTTCATGTTTGCTTAATTGTTGTTTTGAAGAAATAAAATAAAAAAATATTCAATGTTATTTGTGCCGCTAATCACATTTTAGGCCTTGGAGAGGGTAAGATGATTGTTACATAACTGATAGTATAAACATACAGTGAGTTTAAATGAAAAGCTACTTTAGTGTTTACTTCTCTATGCAAGATGTATGTTTTCTGTAAGGACAACGTAATTTCCATATAAATCAGCAAACACTACATTCATAAAAGAACATAATAAGGGGAATTTGATTATGGAAACGGTAGTCACGTTTAGAAAGTCAGTCAGATACCAATGTTATGGGTATGTTATCATCCTTGGCTTACCATACATGCTCTTTATTGGTTGGCAGTGCATTGTAGGTTTGTGTTGTGTTCTTGTCCAACTTTTATTCTATTAATACTACCTTATACAGTAGTTATTGTTATTTAAATAGCTGACCAATTCAAACCCGCTCGTAGCTCGGGGGAGCAGCGGGCATCGCTGACCTGTTTGCTAGGCTGCAAGTATACGCAATCAGGCCCTTACTTTGGATCCAGGATTTGTGTCCATGGCCCTTATTCAGATCTGATTGCAGTACAAATTTGTTCTCAAAATGGGCAAAACCATGTGCACTGCAGGTGGGGCAGATGTAACATGTGCAGAGAGAGTTAGATTTGGGTGGGGTGTTTTGAAAGTGAAATCTAAATTGCAGTGTAAAAATAATGCAGCCAGTATTTACCCTGCACAGAAACAAAATAACTCACACAAATGTAACTCTCTCTGCGCATGTTAAATCTGCCCCACCTGGAGGGCACATGGTTTTGCCCATTTTGAGAACAAATTTGTACTGCGATCAGATCTGAATAAGGGCCCATGTGCTAATTATACAGCGATAACCCTTCCACACTGACACTAGTGGTGAAAGAATCCCTGGAAAAAAAAAACCAGGGTTGAGTGACCCGGCAAACCAGGCTGATTTGTGACCTGGGTTGGACATGGGAACTACCCTTGTAATGGGGCAGAGTGAATGGTTCGACCTAGGTCATCTGACTTGTGTCCAGTTTACAGCATAGGGAGAGCTGGATCCACTGAGGTTGGAGGTGATGTCATCCCCAAGTGCTGGCAGAATAGTTAACACTGTCCCAACTGCACTGTAAACAGGGCTAACCTGGGAATAACCCGGATCGGAGCTCGGTGTAAATGAAGTTTGTCATGTTTCTGATCCGAACTGAAGCCATGTTACATATCCCAGGTTGGACCCCGGATTTTTGTATGAAAGGGGTATAAGTTATATCAAAGTGTTATTAATTATATTATTGACATCAGCTAAATTTCCTACTGAACTGTATGGGGTTTGTTGGAAAATTGGAGTTGCTGGTGCTGAAATGTGCTGGCGTTCCAATCGCCTCTAGGGCACTTTGGGGAGATTGACGAGAATTGAATTGCTGTCCCAATTTAATATATGTAGAGAAAAAGGCTGTTTCTCAGTGTATGGAGTCACAAGCAGAAATCACTGTCTATTGTTTGGGAATTTAGCCCGACACGTACTGTATGGTCTGAGAGAAACGCTATGGAGAATATTATTTATAGCAGAACATGTTAAATGCACTTGAGGATTTAACAAGGCAAGGGATTGAAGAGGGTATCACTGAAATACCAGAACTTCAGTAAGAGGATTCAGACTTTGAATGCCGCTAACAGTCCACAAGGAACAGATAGATCAATCAAAGTGACTGCGCCAATGATTGATTCACTGGTGCTTAAACTACCATTCCCTTAAAGGAGTCTAGAAAGTGTTCTCATATGAATGTGTATTTATTTAATATGACTTAGTCAACTTTAAATCCTGGTAATGCAAAACCGCACCATCCATCCTTGTCAGTTGTCGGGGGTGAATTTAGGGTTCAGGTCAACAATAGGCACAACATTATCAGCCATCCCCCCATCACGTCATGTCTTGCAAAGCGGATGCGATCACTTCCTGTTTGGCCTATGTTTGTATGAGATAAGCCCTGTTCTCCATTATTTCACAACAGAAGATGTTGGTACTATTCCTGAGCAATATGTGACTGTCCTGCTACCTGCTGTCTGCACTAGGCTGACACATTACTTTATGGGCTGTATACTGTATTACCAAAGATGTTCTTATGATATAATAGTTTGTATCAATTTAATTATGTCTAGTGTCCGTTTGTGTGTCTCCGAAACAGTGCCATCTGTTGGCAGTGAGTGAACCTACATTTCTTTCTCTCCCACACATACGCAAACACAAAGACAATCACAAAGTAGCAGACTAGCTTTCAAAGCATCTTTTTTATAAGGAAACCACTTGCTTTATTAACTAGCGTAGTTTGTGCATTTATAAGCCTGAAATTCCCACTTCTTACTTCCATGTAGGACCAACTACTGTATATTACTGCCAGAGACAGATTATACTGTAGATGGGACATCCGGACCACTTGCCTTGGCAACTAACACAACAGTGGCTCCAGTTCTCTACAAATCATGTTATACATTACTACCCTCCTGGACTCAGAAATCAGGGAGCGTTCTGAGACTAGTAAAGGCTGTACCATCGATGGCTGATGGTTTAAAACTAATGGTCGACGAAACACCACTGTTTCAGCAATTGGCTGAGTACTGTGAATGCGCATACCTAGATCGTTGGACCCCCGTCGTAGATGTTTTCTCAACATCGGGTGCCACCATGAAAGGTATGGCATCAGTATCGCCATCAATGAGAAAAACACTAGCACCACAACCCATGCGATTTATCAGACATCATTGCCACGGGTGTGGATCATTTGGTCTACAACAACTAGGTCGACATGGGTCTAGGTCAACGTGGGACAAGGTCAACATGGGTCTAGGTTGACATGGGTTAGGTCGACAGGGTCAATAGGTTGACACATGCATTATGTTGACATGGGCAAGGTTGACAGTCAAAATGTCGACATGGGGTTTTTCAAGGTGTTTTTACCCAAATGTCGACACAGTCACCTTGGACACAGGTTAAAGTGCACCGCGTCCCCTTGCGTAGCTTGTTGCGCTTGCCATGATTCGGGCTTGGTGCCTCGCTACGCTTGGCACACTATTTTATTCTCCCACTGTGCCCTAGTGGATAGTAGGTCGTGAAATACCACCTGTCGGCACATGTCGGCTCAAAAAACAGTGAAGAACCCCATGTCGACCTTTTGACTGTCGACCTTTTGACTGTCGACCTTGCCCATGTCAACCTAATGCTTGTGTCGACACAATCACCTGTCGATCTTGACCCATGTTGACCTGGAACCATGTCGACCTTGCTGCATATCGACCTAGTGGTGTCAACCCAATGCTTGTTGACCTAGTTGTTGTAGACCAAATGACCGTATCCCATTGCCACACAGGATTTTGCACTAGGCCATAACCATTTTGCACTTTATACATAAGTCCCGCTGAAACCACAATTTGACCTCCCACAAGTGCAAGTCCGGCATTTGCAGTGTTTCTGGTTATGATAGTACTTGGCAACTACTTGATCAAACATTTCAGTAATCAGCACTGGGGACTGGGGGCCTCACACTCACAGATAAATCACAGCTCAAAATTAGCTTTCACCTGCAGGAAACAAAATTAGTGGAAATGGAAAAAATAAATTCTATATATAATAATGCAGAGAAGTTCAAGGTTTTCAGAGCTTGTCCTTAGCAATTAGGTGCCTTCTACCTGAATGCTTTTATTATACGGTAAACGTGATAAATCCCATAAGTGTCTACCCTAAGTACATTACCATAAAACACTACTTATTTCTAGTGTCCACCCCATTGTAATGTTAAAGAGATGAGTAAAGGCTTTCTCCCTCCAGTAAGCAGGACGGATTATTCATGTCAACTACAGAAAGTTTAAAAATCCCAGCATAATCGCCTGGATTATAAGAGCCAGATGAGAAAATATGCAGCAAACTAATGAAGAAATAGTTTCTCTCTTGCACTTTTAAAAAAACATTTACTTTCAGATACAGCAAAGACACGGATGATACAGTATATCGAAACAACAGGGGTGACCTAATGGTTAGTCTACACCGGGATAAACAATACTACAGCTATCACTGATCTATACCATTTTCTAAAAACCTCTCTGCCCAAAGCTTGGCAGCTGGGTATCTCTGGGGTAACAGACATGGCTTTATGTAAAGCAAACAACAGACTGGGCTGTATGTAAATCCAACAGACTGGGCTGTATGTAAATCCAACAGACTGGGCTGTATGTAAATCCAACAGACTGGGCGGTATGCAAATCCAACAACAGAAAGGGCTTTATGTAAAGCAAACAACAGACTGGGCTGTATGTAAATCCAACAGACTGGGCGGTATGTAAATCCAACAACAGACTGGGCTGTATGTAAATCCAACAGACTGGGCGGTATGTAAATCCAACAACAGACTGGGCTGTATGTAAATCCAACAGACTGGGCGGTATGTAAATCCAACAACAGACTGGGCTGTATGTAAATCCAACAACACAGACTGGGCTGTATGTAAATCCAACAACAGATATGGCTGCATGTAAATCCAACAACAGACAGGGCTGTATCTAAATCCAACAACAGTCAGGGCTGTATGTAAATCCAACAACAGAGAGGGCTGTATGTAAAGCCTCATACACATTAGAGTATATCATTAATGAATACTATAATTAATTATATGGTCGAGCCCCCAGGCAAACAAATTACTGCATCCACTCGAGTGCCGGAAGATGACCCCATCAGTTAGGATTCCAATGCTCAATACACCAACATCATAATCCTGACTGTGTAAAAGCCTGACAGTCGGGATCCCAACTGACAGGAGTTATAACCCTTCATGGGAGTCCACAATCCCCATAGAGGGATAAAAGAATCTGTGGTGAGCAAAGCAAGCCATTGAGCCCGCAGCGTGGCAAGTGCATCGAGCCCGCAAGGAGCTTAATGGCGGTCGCCTCCCTGTCAGAGTACTGCCGTTGGAATCCCGGCTATCAGGACACCACACCACATCATATACACTCAATAATAGTGTAATCGATTTTGTTCGGTGACCAAACCTCACCCCCCTCCCGTTGAACATAAATCGTTGACGATAGTCAACATTGAGCTGCATGTACAGACAATGAGGGGGGGAAGCATTGGTAATAATATGGAGCATACACACAGGCTACAAAAATGGGGTTAGGGTGAAGAGGAGGTAATAATCCGCACACTGGTGGTTTTGAACCCTTCTGATTTTTTAGGGTCTATAGGGACCGCCTTTTCATAAGTTTTTCATGGCGGGGGTGCTATCCGGGAATACACACAGGCCTCAGTAAAGGTTACAGGTGCCACAGGCAAATATACTGCACATCAGTGGCGTAACTATAGCACCGCCGACCCCTTGGTAGTGGGGAGGTGCTGAGAAAGTATGGGGTGCCGAGGGTCTGTGGGTCTATTGTTACTCCATTGCCGGGAGCTGCCGCCTCTTTGGCCGTGACCGCAGATTTACTTATCTGCGGTCCCGGCTCTCCTCCTGGCTCCTGCTATTGAAAACTGACCTTCAAAAAATGGCTGCCCCCATACAGTAGACAGTTTTTGAGGATGTTAGACGAGACGGCGGCCTCCTCTAGCATATTTAAAAACGGTCTGCTATTAGGGGCAGCCATTTTGTGAGGGTCAGTTTTCAATAGCAGGAGCCAGGACAGCAGACCTGACCGTCAGGGGACGCGCACACAGAGGGGTAAGGCAGGGTTGGGAGGGGTAAGGCAAAATCTGTAGTTACGCCACTGATACACATGTAGCTCCCCTTCTTATACTGCTTACAACTGGCATGTAGGATCTAATGCTTGTGGCCTGGAAAGGAGACTTTGGCTTTAGGCTGACCAGCTGGCGCTGTAGCACAATGTACACAAAGTAATGGTTCCATCAGTAAGTTACATTGGCACAAACATCTGGCAGTCACCTTAAGAACTTTATCCCCCACGGTACATCAATACTATAAATTAGGCCTTCATTTTATTCCTCAGCTGTTTCCTGCAAGGCGATACCACCCCCTACAACATGTACAGTAGGGTCAATTTATTTTTGTAATGATCCAATAAACCTACCGCTCTGGGCTTAAAGTGGTCATGCATAGGTGCGGGTACTCATTTTTCTATGCCACCTATTTACCCCCCCCCCCCCATTAGGCAGAGACAGAGCCAGTAGTAGGGTTTTTGGCATCCCTCTGGAAACTAGAATGCTTTTCTGTGAGAATTACTGTGCAGAGCCAATGTGGAGGTTAAAATGTTCTACCTCACCATTATAGGTGGTGGAACTCAGTTCCACCTCCTTCCCCTCACTTTAACCCCTGCTACCGCTCTACCCAGAAGAAACCCATGCAAACATAGGGAGAAAATACAAACTCTACACAGTTAGAGCCATGGTGGGATTCAAACCCATTACTTAAGTACTGCGAAGCAGTAAAGCTAAGCATTACACCATCCCTGCTGCCCTATGTGATGTCGACTCTAATTTTAAACAACTCTTGAAGATTAGTCATTGTGTTGCTGAACAAGATATCCCAGATTTCTCCCTTCACACCGTAGCTCAGCAACAAGAGGTGCCTATGAGGTCATCACATGCGTGCGGGAGGAAACTTGTGCTATTAAGTCATCCTCCTTCAGCGATAACTCAAAATGCAAGTGAATGACAATGTGGGTCATAATGACATGATTTGCTCCATCAAGCTGCACAGGTTATTGCAACGCACACATACAGTAATTATTGCCACCAGATGTTCAGTGAAATGATATAGGGCGGGATGCTATATAGCAGAAATGCGGTAAAAACCCCGTTTTCGGGGTTTCTACCGCATTTCTATATGCTATATGCCCCCTCCGCAGTGTCAGCGCTGCGGAGGGAATCGCCAGCTAAAGCTGGCGAATCCCTGCAGAAGCCTATGGGCTTCTTACCGCAGCGCTGTTTGAGGGATCCGTCACGGATCCCTCCCAGCGTGCCCTGCGGCCGGCGCCGGGGTCTGCGCATGCGCAGATGGACTCCCGGGTCACAGACCCGGAAGTCCAGTGCCGGCACCGCATCGCAAGGGACAGCTCTTACCGCAAGAGCTGTCCCTTGCATGAATAACGGCATATGTTATAGCATATGCCGTTATTAAAAATGCGATGTCCGGCGAAGGGGGGCCGCGGATGTTATAACATCCCGCCCATAGAGAGTTCAGCATATTTCACTCAATCTAACAAATCACTCCCTAGAACAAATCAAGAGTAATCAGTTCTGCTCTAACATGAGGGAACGTAATCCTCGCAGCCTTTATGCATCCACATATATAGACTATTCTTCTTATAACCCCATGTCCAATGTGAGCATTCCTAACAAGTGGTTCAGCTGCAATAATGTGTCAGCTGTTGGGATAGGCCCATCCACAGCAGTAATTACACTTTTTGTTACCCTGTGCCAGGACAAGAATGCTCACCCCCAATTTTTCCGATAGGGCTGATGCCATGCCATGCTATGATGCCCCTTCCCATTGTGGGGTATGGATCGCTAGGTTGACCCAAGAAAAGTCGACACTCCTTAGGTTGACACAGGCAGAAAGTAGGTCAGGGACTGAAGGTCGACACGAAGTCTAGATCTAGACATCGAGTTCTGGACTACGCTCGGCACACTATTCTATTCTCCCTTCATGCTGTAGTGGATGGTAGGGCATGAACTACCACCTGTTCTGGAACCGCAGAGGGGAAAAAAAAAAAAAAAACTGTGTCAACCTTCTACATTGTCAACCTTCCACTGGTCGACCTAAGGACCCTGTCAACCTTCAGTCCCTGTCAACCTTCTGCCTGTCGACCTTCCGGTGTCGACCTAATGCTGTGTACACACGGGGGCGATAGGGGCTATAATCGCTGGAAATATGGTCGCAGGCGACCATATTGCCAGTGATTGGAGTGTGCACCAGCGATAAATCGCCGGGTGCGCGCTCCCGTTTTCTGCCCCATTGTAATCGCTGGTCGCAGGAGCTTGCTCCTGCGACCAGCTAATTACCTCTGCAGCTCCCCCAGCAGAGGTCCTTTTCATCAGCGACCATCTCTGGTCGCTGATGCAAAGGAGACACTGGACAATATATTGCTCAGGAATATATTGCTAGCAATATATTGCTGGGCAATAAATCTCCCCCCCGTGTGTACGGGGCTTTAGGAGTGTCGACCCTTCTTGGGATTTTATACCTCGTTCGTGCACTTAACTTGAAAGCGCTTTTTTATTCAGTTACAGTACCCTTTAGCTGATGACACATTTCAATATACTGCTATACCCAGGTTTCGAACCTGTAACTAGTTGCATTCCCTTCAAACACACTACTTAATAAGCTATTTGTTTATGCAGAAAAACTACAAGCACCAATATTCTAACTATATAGCCCCGTACACACGGGGGGAGATATATTGCCCAGGAATATATTGCAAGCAATATATTCCTGAGCAATATATTGCCCAGTGTCTCCTTTGCATCAGCGACCAGAGATGGTCGCTGATGAAAAGGAACCTCTGCTGGGGGAGCTGCAGATTTAATTAGCTGGTCGCAGGAGCAAGCTCCTGCGACCAGCGATTACAATGGGGCAGAAAACGGGAGCGCGCACCCGGCGATTTATCACGAGGTGCGCACTCCAATCACTGGCAATATGGTCGCCTGCGACCATATTCCCAGAGATTATAGCCCCTATCTCCCCCGTGTGTACACAGCATTAGAAACAACTGTGTAAAATATAATCAGCAGTGCAATTGAACAGATCTACTGTATGTAGTGTGTAGCCACACATCCAAACCTATGCAACCACACACTAAAGCAGATCTGCTCAGCTGCAATGCTGATAATTTTTTCACAAAGTACAAGGAGAATTTTAAATGGTTAGAAATCTCTAGCATTCTATGCAGGGGCAGATCGCTTAATGAAAAGAGTGTCTGACTGCAATGCTACAGGCAATGGGTTTGAATCCAAGCGAAATGGAATCTGCTGCGCTATATAAGAAACTGTAAGTAAATAAATAATCCAGGGTATATCAGCATCTTGAAATGTAATAACGGACCGTATGACCAAATAACAATGAGTGAAGTTCAAGAATGTTGTTCAGGTATGAGCGACAAAAATGGTAGGGGAAGGAGACAGGTTTTCCTGGCCTCAAAGAGGACAGAAGCTACAGTATAAGTAAAAGCAATTAAAAAAGATAATTGACAAGTGCTGTCAATAATGTCCTGTACCTTATAGTGCTGTGTGCAGTAGCATAATCAGCACCACAATACATACAGCCCTGGCCCTACTTTTGCAAGTGATTGGGTTATTCTCAAAGCAATATACTTAACCCACTATTGGAAATGGCCATTAATGCAAATCTATGTGGTACTGTATATCGGTAATATCTGAACATCTAAATCGACTCCAAAAGTCAATATCTATTCTACCCAGCATGCTGTTTGTTCCATTACATCATTGAAAAGCACATACATTATACAGTATTTGAATATAAAGATTTTGAGTACTTCTCTATGCAGTCTGGATTATTCCGGATTGACTTTTTTTATGGACTCCTCATATAACTTGTACCTAAAAATGACCTAAATCAGGTTATTGAAGTTTAAATTAAATTGTCCATGCCTAGTAAATTGACTAAACACGTCCTAATTTTCTCTGAGAATACTAAAAAAAAAAAAAAACGATATCTCTGCACCGAGGTCTAGAACATATGATCCAAAACCATTTTTATAGTATTGGGGGAGGTTCTAACCAGCGTTGGGCATAACAGAGCACATTAGAAGAGTTAAGTGCTTAATTAAAGGGCACTCAAGATCTAATATACCTGCCTGCATAAATGTCAGGCAAAGGAAGACCATCTGCAAACTATACAGAAACGTGCCGGAATAAATCATCATTTTTATACATACATAACAAACCAATAAAAGTTAAAAGACCATGCTCTAAAAACAAAAAAAAGTGATTAAAAGCAAATAGCGAATCCAACTAAAAGTGCTAAAAATGCAAGTGTTGGCTACTAAATGTATCTACCGGTAATGTGAGATAACTGTAAGATAATACCGCTAGTGCTTCCCTGAAGGTTTAATTCAAATGTCTGCTATAGGAAGCGAGCCAAATGTGAGCTCAATGATACGACTGGGTACTCGGAAAATTAAAATGACATCCTCTTATCATTATTATAATAGTTGGGTAACAGGATCGATAAAATAAGGACTTACGGCTAGACATGCAAATAAAATGAATCGATTGGATATTTTAGGTAGGTCATCCATTTATAACCATTTCTAAATTGGATTGAAACAAATGCCTGATTGATTTCGTGTCATATTGGTGCCCTGTTCTGAGAGACGCAAGCTGGACGATACCAGTGACTATGTAATCATTGGGGGTGGGGGCATATCCTGTATGTAAAACAACTGAAAATAAATCTTTGACTTAAAGGAGAAATACATTTAAAGTGACCAATTTGGAAGACTTTCAGTTACTTACAAATACAACTCAAATTACTACGTGATTCCAATAAGGCAGAAAAATTGGCTTTTCTCCCACTCTAAAGGTGCCCATACACTAGTAAGATTAATCTTCAGATCTGGCTGGTTGGAACAAAAACATGGTTATGGATGAGTGACAGTTTGTCAGTTTTCCAGCATTTCCAAACAGATGGTCAACTGTCATTTGCTCTAATCCATAACCATGTTTTTGTTCCAACCAGCCAGATCTGAAGATAAATCTGCGTGTGTATGGCCACCTTTACAAAGGTTACCAGTATATTGTCACCACTTGTAGACACTGGGGGCTAGGGGGAGATTCCCCCCATAGTATCCAGATTCAGGATATGGTCGCTAGGTCAACTCAGTGAAGGTCGACATACATTAGGTTGACCAGTGAAGGTCGAAAGAGCTTACAGTAGGTCGACACCTGAAATAGGTCAAAATGGCTAAGGTCAGCAGGGTTGGAAGGTCAACACGAGCATTCGGTCGACAAGGTCAGCAGTAAAAATGTCGACTAGAACAACTCATCTTTTTGTTTTTGAGCCGACAAGTGCCGACGGGCAGTATTTCATACCCTACCATCCACTAGGGCGTAGTTGGAGTATATAATAGTGTGCCGAGCGCAGCGTGCCACACGAGGGGACGTGGTACACTTAGATGGTGTCCATGTTGACTATGTCGACATTTGGGACAAAAAACCTGAAAAACCCATGTCAACCTTTTGAGTGCCAAACTTCCTATTGACAACCTAATGATTGTGTCGACCTTTCTAACCCTGTCAACCTTAGCCCCCTTCAGTGGTCGACCCGATGGGTTCTAGCCATATATGGCTTACCATACTATGAGGGATATCCAATTAGATGCCATACAAATAGGGCTACTATCACAATTTAAGCCTGATGGTCCTTATCAGCCTATGCAGTTACAGACCATATTGTTAGGGGTGCACAGGCACACCCTAATGCTGTGCCCACCCTCCCTGCCGCTAGCAATACCAGCAATACCTTTTTCCAAAGACTTTTGCTTTTTAGAGCTGTATCCATTAAAAGAAGCGCCCATCAATCAACTGTGTGTGGTTTGCATTGTTAATTGTACTAACTAGACCAGCGGTGGCCAACCCGCGGCTCGCGAGCCGCATGCGGCTCGCCGAGCTGTAAACTGCGGCTCCAGCCTCCCGTCTGCAAAGCGGGGTTTTGAATTTGGCGCCAATTCGGCTGCCAAATTCAAAACGCCGCATCGGCGGCCAATAGGAAACGACCGCGGCGAGCCATCAGCTCTCGCCGCGCCGTTTCCGCCCTGCCCCCCGGCATCTGACATCAGACGCCAGCGGGAGGGCGAAAAGTCTTCTCCACGCCGGCGGAGCGCAGGAGCGCTCCTGAAGACGCGAGAAGCCGCCGGAGGATGGCGCAGAAGATGGCGGCGGGGAGAAGAGTTCCGGCGCCGCTGAAGAGGCCAGAAGACGCCGGGATCAAGACAGAAGATCTCCGGCGCCTTCTGCAAGAAAAAAGAAGATGGCTCCCGGAGAGGCCAGCGGGGGTGGGAAGCAAAAGAGCTGACGAAGCTCCCCCCAGTGGCCTCTCCCAACACCAGGTAGGGGCCTTTGGCCTCCTACCCTCCATCCACCCTAGACCACCGGGTGTCGGGCACTAGGCCCGTGGGCAAATTCAGGCCCTTCTGGCCTGTGTGCGCATTAGTCGGGCCCTCTTGGCCCGTGGCTCATTTATTTGTTGGGCCCTCCTGGCCCTCTAGGTGGGCCCTTTAGTTAGGAAGCTGGGCCCTCCAGCATAGGTGTTGCACTGTGGGCAACACCTGTGCTGGAGGGCCCAGCTTCCTAACTGTGGGGTCATATGATGTTTGGCACTGTGGGGGGGCATATGTTTGGCACTTTGAGGGGCATGTGATGTTTGGCACTGTGGGGGGCATATGATGTTTGGCACTTTGCGGGGCATGTGATGTTTGGCACTTTGAGGGGCATGTGATGTTTGGCACTGTGGGGGGCATGTGATGTTTGGCACTGTGGGGGGCATATGATGTTTGGCACTGTGGGGGGCATATGATGTTTGGCACTGTGGTGGGCATATCTGGCACTGGGGGCATAAAGTTTTGTCATGTGGCCACTCTCCTTGTGTCATATGACCACGCCCCTGACCACTCCCCGGATCACGCCCCTTTTTGGCGCGCGCGCCTTCGGCGCGCGCATGACGTTGGCTCTTTGGCTTGACAACTGATATTTTTCGGCTCTTTACCTCTGACCGGTTGGCCACCCCTGAACTAGACCATTGTCATATCACTACATACCTGCGTCATCCATATATGTTTGTGACATTATTTGCATATACTGTTACACAGAGTAATTAGAAGATCAAAACTGAATTAGGCAGGAGTTTATGGTGCGGCTGTGACACATGTTATATTGTAGCAAGTGCCAATAGATGATGGTAGATACGCCTGATTGGTGGTGTTAGACACGCCCAATGGGTGGTGTTACATACCCAGTAGGTGGTGCTAGACACACCCCTTTGACAGTGCACCCCCTAATAAAATGTGCTGCGCATGCCTATGGATAAGGGATTATGCTACTGGTGACTGAGGCATCAGAAGCATAATCCCATAAAACTGCTGGGTATCAGGGTTAATTGGATAGCCCCTAGCGAATCCAGGGCCGTAACTAGGGGGGGGCTGGGGGGTCACGCGCACCGGGCGCTGGAGGTGAGGGGCGCGCTGACAGGTATGTCCGTCCATCTCCTACTAGCGCGGCTGCAGGAAGCGCTGATGACTTCGAAAAGACTTGCCGGACGCTGATTGGTTGAATTCAGCCAATCAGCGTCCGGCAAGTCTTTTTGAAGTCATCAGCGCTTCCCGCCGCAGCGCTAGTAGGAGACGGACGAAGATGCGGCTGCGGGGTGAGCGGTGAGAGGACTGTGCGGGGAGGGGGGGGTCTCCGGCGCCAGGGACAAGGCGTCAGTTGTTCGGTCCCCCCTGTCAGCTGCTAACTAAGCAGCGGGGAATAAACGCTGTGCGCATGCGCACAGCGTCTATTCCCGCAGCCAGGGGGCTGGGGGCATGGCTAGAGGCTCACAGAGCCTCTGGGTCATGCCCCCATAGCGGCAAAATGGGGGCGTGGCCTCGCGGGAGAGCAGCGATTATAGGCCACGCCCCAAATTAGGCCACCCCCCCCCCCGAAAATTTCGGCTCGCCGCCGGCGCTCAGCAGCATCACTAGGAGGGGGGGGCACCAAAAGACTGCCTTGCCCCGGGCGCCGGAAACCCTAGTTTCGGCCCTGGCGAATCCATTAGAGGTGATAAATTACCACAACTAATTGGATACCACATCATCCCTTTAAACCGAGACACTCAGAAAATACACAGGTTCTGTGGCTGATTAAAACCATATCAAATGCAGGCTTCAATTAAGCCAACCACATAACCTGTGTAACAGTGTATAGTGATAGTATAGGTAAATCTAATTTATTTAGTACATGCTATAAAATGATAACTAGATCTGATTGGTTGTTATTTATTTTTGCAGAATATGTTATAAATAAGTGCCAGCGTTATCCATAATGCAATGCTTCAGCATAGTTTTTCAAGTCACAGTTTGCAAAGTCTCCACAGTGTTCTTCAGCATCGTTTTTGCTATGCTACATTGCTCGGTCTCGACAGGTGTCTAGCTCTTCTGAGTGTCTGTATACACTTAAACTTTAGCAGCCAATCACAGTAGGTTGGATAATGAATACAAGCGTTTGGTTGGTGGATATGATTTTGCATATTTCATCAATGATGGCAAATAGCCATACACTTCCTGGCATATAGAGTCAATAATGTTCAAAATACAAACAAGGCCCTCAAAAGCAATCACGTAACAATAACCATGAGGTCATAGCAGAAGCACTATAGTCAGATTGAAATGCAACAATTAGAACTACTGCATGATTCTGTATTTTTTTTTTATTGTTCTTCACAAATTAGGAAGCACATTTTTCACAAATTAGGACGTACATTAAATTAGAAAGTACAAAATATACTAATACACTACTAATATATTATTCTTGAGCGCTCCACAACCATTTCTTTCTCTTAGAAAGTACAATATAAGCTGGCTTTGAGATAACATAAGTTCCTCATTACTAAGGGGGTTATTCTAGTTCACTCTTTCTGACAAATTCCTTCTTAGATGGACAAAACCATGTGCACTGCAGGGGGGGCAGATGTAAAATGAGAGAATTAGATTTGGGTGAGTTATTTTGTTTCTGTGCAGGGAAAATACTAGCTGCATTATTTTTACACTGCAATATAGATCTCACTTTGAAGTAAAACCCCACCAAAATCTAATTCTCTATGCACATGTTACATCTGCCCCACCAGCAGTACACATGGTTTTGTCCATCTAAGAAGGATTTTTTCAGAAAGAGTGAACTAGAATAAGGCCCTAAGTGTCAAGAACATAAGGCAAGTTACATAGAGAATCTTTCCCGGATAACTTCATATTTCTCCTAAGATCAAATATTGAAATATCATTCCTAAATAACAATAAACTTTGAACATTAAAGGGAAAAAGGGGGAGGGTGTATGTGGGAGGGGAGAAGACAAGAAAAATATGAAAGACTTTCATTTTATTTAGATTTTTATCTTTTTATCAATTAAGTAAAGGCAAAAGGAAAATCATCTCCTTAGGGGGCTCTTGTAAATTGTCTAAATGAAAACCATGAAGTCGAATCAAAAAGTTTGTAAATGAATGTGTATCTCCATCCAAACTATCAATGTATCTCTCCCATTTCTTAGCAAATTTATGTACCCACAGTGGTTCATCAATTGTTGAGCCACCAGAGACCTCAGGCCCACCTTAAATCTATTTGTGGAAACGTCCTCTGTGACAATTCCTAAGGAATATGCTTAAAACAGAAGCTGTTAACTAAAAGTATTCTAAAAATATTTTGAACACTTGGTGTAATTTGGAATTAGGAGCACAGCTGGAACTTCTCATCAGAATGAGATAAGTGCTCACAGCGGAATTACTGTAATAAAAAAGTCTTTAGTGGACTTGATCTAATAAGCACACGAGGAAGATCTGTGAAAGCTGGTGAGCGGGGATGGTGCAAACACCACCAGACGTACTGTATGCTTCTGTGTTCTAAATTGCACTAGAAATATGAGATAGAATCTGATAAATTGCTATGTTTTGGGAGATCTCGCATAGGCAAATTCAGGGGGGGGGGGGGGGTTTCCAGTTGACCAGAAACTCCCCCTCCCACTTACGCTTGGTATGTGGGCAGCTTCGGGAGGCTCTGGAAGACATGCAGGGAGCAGCACACAATTTTTGAGAGCTTCCCAGCCTTTCTGGGGAGAGTAGTCAATTAGGAATAATACTGTATTAGCAAATCAATCCTAATATCTGGACAATAAACAGGGCATTAATGGCAAGTGACGTGAGATAGGGTTCTAAGTAAGGACCTTGCGTGTATTGGGAGCACATGTTATAAATGCTAAACTCATCCTTTAGTAAACGCGAGCCATGCTCCTACTGGTAAACACATAGGCACTGATATAGACAAACTGGTTGATACCTGAGCCGGTGTTTGAGCCTATAAATTACTGGGATACCCTAGAATAATCTGATAAAGCCTGATTGCATCATTTTCAGAACCACTGTTGCCCTTTGTGCACTCAAGTATCTAACGTGAGCCACATGTGGCGTCACATAGTCAGCACACAGAGACTCACCTCCAGTGCAGGTTACAGGGCACTCCCTTTTGGACGTCTGGTCTGGTCAGGGTGCCAGGGAGCGTGAACGCTCAGGATTCAGGGTCTGGGGTTAGCGCTCGGCAGGTGTGGTGACACGCTGAGGAGTAGTCAGGCTGACATTGGGGCTGAGGCTGGTGGAGGTTTGCCTTAGTTCCACATGTGTCCCTATGGGGTCTGCTAGGTTGGAGATCAAGATTGCTTAAATCTCTTTCATGGGGTTTTTCCAGCGTGGGGCTCGGTCTATAACTCCTTGCCAGTGCTTCATGTTAGTTTCTGCTGAAAGTTTCTCTGGCTCAGTGCTCCTGAATTAAACCTTGCCTACCCTGCAGTTGTTCCTGTCCGGTGGTCTGTTTGCGGTTTGGAGTTCCCATCTTGCCAGCCAGGTTGCTGCAGGGGTGCGTCAAGCCCACTCCGGTGAATAGTGCCATGTTTGACAGCGCTCTTCTTCACAGTGTTCTTCAGCACCCTTTTCCAAGCCACAGTCTGCAAAGTCTTAACAGTGTTCTTCATCCTGCAAGTCCTCAGTATACCTCGTCCTCATCTCCATTCACAGTTTACCATCCTACAATACCAATTAGCCCCCTCACAGATCCGGTTCCTAATTCTCCTTTATTCCAAGAGACTTTAACCATTTCATTCTGGTTCTACATTATTTCATATCGTTACCAATGAACAGTATTGTGAAAATTCTTCATTAAATCTTCAAATCCTTATTCGGCTCTCCTCAGTCTTCATCCAGAGTTCTCCAGTTTATCTTACATGAGACAGTTTTACATACAGCCACCAAGCTTCCACCTCACTCCCACCACCACTTCCTCAGCTCCTCCTCACCTGCCAGTTCCACAAACCAAGCCTAGCGTGACACACACTGTACAACCTATTAGGTGGTGACCAGCTCAACCACGATTGCATCAATTGTAAGGTGGTTTCTATATGCAGTAGTCATGGTGCACTATTTTTCCTTTGCAGAATCATTTTGCACTAGTGATACCACTTGGACTAGTTTGATACTAGAAACTATCTACACTGCAGTGGAAGTTTAAACGAGGGCTGAATAAGCCCAAGTGCAGTTAAGAGCCTGTGAATTGGGCTGTGTAAATAAAGTTCAGTGATAGTGATAGGGCATAGAAGGAGGGGTTAACCCAGGGCGGGAAGCCCCCACCAATGGGGGGCAAAGGGGGTTGCACCCCAGGTCAAGGGTATATAGGTTAGGGCAGCAAGGGTATGCGCCCTCTTTGATTCTTTGATCTGCAGGGATCAGCGTCACGGAGAATAAAGATAAGTAAAAGCTTGCAGCATCTTACCTCAAACATGTCTAACAGACCCAGAAGGAATGCCCCACCGCCGCGCTGGCTGGCGGACGCCGCGCGCCCGCTCAGCCATGTCCCTGGGCGTGGGGATGTGAGTGGCCGCCCGGTGGTGCTGGTAGCTGGAGGCGGTGGTTCGCGGCCTGTGTCACCCGCCGCTCAAGGTGGAAGCGGGTCGGGCGCAGGGACTCCCCCTCCTGCTCCCTCCGCGGGTGGTTTGCAGTCCCAGGGTCCTGGGAGCGTAATGGCGGCGGGCGGCGGGGATGCCGGTGCGTCCGGAATGGCGGCCGCGGTCTGCAGGGAGGGAGAGCCGGGAGGCGCGTCAGCTGTCCCCTCGCGCTCACCCGGCTCTCTTCTGCACGCCGGAGACGGCGGCAGCCTGGCTTCCCCCTCGCGTCAAGCAGCAGGGAGGGAGGGGAGTGTCAGCGGGGACGGAGACCGCGCGGCTCCCTGCGCGGTCTCGGTGCCTCAGTCAGGAGACAGGGGGACAGCAGCTCCCCCTGCTGGCTCCCCTGGATATAGCGGCAGCATAAGGGCAGAAGCTCCACCTGCTGGCCAGGCCGCAGAAGCGCAGGCACAGGAATATGAACAGCCAGGAAGGGAGGCCAGGGATGCAGGCTCACAGGGTGCCAGCAGCCAAGCTGGCTTAGTGGAAGTGGGGGAGGGTCGCCCGGGCAGGGGGCCTAGCCCCATGATGGTCATCACAGGTGGCCCCATACCAGGGCATTTTAATGCACCGAGGCCCAGGTTTTGGCGTATGCAACCCCCATTGGCGGGAGGACATTACGGGCAGGGTGCAGCACACCCCCCGGCCACGGAGATGTTTTATGAGGAACAGGGTCGGGGAACAGGCTTTCAGCATCCCCAGGGAAGTGTGGCTCCAGGTTTAAGGGATTATGGGACCCATATTCAACACAATTATGAGTCAGGCCCACAATTTAACAGGGCCCAGGGAGGCCCAACACATTTTTCACCTCAGCAATTCATGGGGCAACAGGGGCAGGGGCAATGGCCCATGCAGTACCAGACATTTGGGAGTTACGGCGGGCCTCAGTTCCCCTACTGGGGTTCTGGGCCCGGCCACTCTGTCAATATAGGCATGCCAGCATACAACCCTTACATCCAGCAAGGGGGATATGGGTACCCGGGATATCAAATGCAGCCGTACGGGGGCTGGGCGCCGCCGCCAAGGGGCCATTTCGCGGGGAACACGGACAGTCACCTGAGGCAGGGGGAGGTTGCGGCAGAAATGCATAGGTCTAGCGCTCGCGGGCCGGCAGTGCAGGTAGACATAGCGCCAGCGGAAGTTTTAGATCTGGCTGCGCCTTCACCCAGTCGCACAGTCATTGACGCCCCTTCTATTTCAGCCTCTGAAGCACGTCCAACTTCACCGGTGCCGTCTTTGGGGTCAAGGTCTCGTGAGGGGTCAACACGTACAGTTACTCCGCGGTCGACTCTGGGGGAGAAAGCATCAACTGTCAAGGCACCCAGGAAAGCAGGAGAATCCTCGGCCGCAAAGGAAGCACCGGCGAGCGAATCAGTGGTTGAAGTTGACGAGAACACGTCGCAAGAGGGAGATGGTGAAGAAGAAGGGTCGTCTTCGGGTGAGTCAGGGTCTTCAGCATCGTCAGGGGGTAGTGATGAATCAGGCGCTACCAAACGCCCGCGCAAGCTAGCAAAGCTAGTCGCGAAACAAGCGGCAAAGGAGGTGCAGGGAAAAAAGCGCAAGAGGAAGCGTAGCACACCAGCAGCGCCAGCGGACACTGAGGCATCGCACTGCTCTAATACGGCGGTAGCTCGAGGGCTCAGGAAGGGAGTTAGGGAAAAAATCCGCAAAGGGAAATTTATCGATTTCTTCACCATAACAACAGAAATGAAGAAGGAATTCGATAAAGCAAAGAAGGCCACGCCCAACGGCGAGGCTGCCTTTAAGGGTTTCCATAACTGGTTAAGGGGTTTCCTGGCCTTCTCGTCATGTTACTTAACACTAAGACCCACCGAATACTTGAACGTGATTAGATACTTGCATCTCATAAATGAGACTTTTATAAGTTATAAGGGCCCGGCGTGGAGGGAATATGATGAGAAGTTCAGGTTATGTCACGAGGGCACCCCCATCATGCCCATGGGCTCTAAGCATGTCGAGATCTGGTGGGAGGTTATAGGAAAAAGCCAGCCCATGACAGAACCCGCCGGGAAGAAGTCCTTTCAGGGGGGAAAAGCATCGGGAAAATCAGGGGGGAAAGGGCGTTGTTTCGCTTACAACGACGGTAAATGCGACAGAGGGGCCAAGTGCCGTTTTAAGCACGAATGTAAGATCTGTGGAGCAGGCCACCCTGCCAAGTCATGCAAAGGGGGTGGTAAGTCGGGGGACACCGGAGAGGGAGCGGCTAGCTCTAAATAAGGCGGAATCCCCTATAATCATAAGACAGTTGGCCCTTTACTTAAAGGAATACCCCAATAAGCCCGATGCAGAGTTTTTGTTGGAGGGTTTTGTTCATGGTTTTTTCATTACCCATCCCAAAAAATTTTTTACACATCCACAAATAAGAATTTAAAGTCGGCCAGGGAATTGCCGGAGGTGGTTAGGGACAAGGTGCTAAATGAGGTCAAGCTGGGCAGGATGGAGGGACCATTTGAGGTACTCCCCATACCTGACCTATGCATATCACCGCTGGGTGTGGTGCCCAAGAAAACGCCAGGCAAATTTCGCCTGATACAGCACCTGTCCCACCCACCCGGCAATTCCGTCAACGATGCCATTCCAGAGGAATTGGCAAGCGTTCGCTACCAGTTATTTGAGGAAGTTCTTAGTTTGGTTAAAAGTTTCGGCCCAGGGGCCCTTATGGCCAAGTTGGACATAGAATCTGCTTTTAGGCTGCTTCCACTGCACCCGGAATCGTTCAGATTTATGGGCTTTAAGTTGCAAGGGGCCTATTACATAGATAAATGTCTCCCCATGGGGTGCTCGATATCTTGCTCATATTTTGAAAAATTTAGTACTTTTCTTCAATGGTGCATCCAGAGGGAGGCTGGCTCCAGAGGGGTGGCCCACTATCTGGATGATTTCCTCATAGCAGGACCAGCAGGTCGAGCAGAATGTGGGGAGACATTGCAAGTAGCTTTAAGAGTTTTCAGTTCTTTAGGAGTTCCCATAGCCCACGACAAAACAGAGGGACCGGTGACGGTCCTGGCGTACCTCGGCATTGAAATAGATACCGGGGAAGGTTGCTGTAGGCTGCCAGCGGACAAGGTCCACAAGCTGCGGGAGCTGATAGACGATTGCGAGGTTAGAAAGAGGGTCCAGCTACGAACGGTCCAGTCCCTACTGGGTTCTTTAAATTTTGCCTGTAGGGTCATACCCATGGGCAGGGTTTTCTGTAGGAAATTGGAAAGGGCCACGGCAGGGGTCAGGGACCCGCACCACACAATTCGCTTGGGAAAGGAAATCAAGGAGGATTTGAGGACATGGTCCGAATTCTTGGTAGACTTTAACAGGCGTCTAATGTGGCAGTCTGAGGCGGCCTCAAGCTGGGACCTGCAGCTCTTTACGGACGCTGCGGGATCATCTGGTTTTGGGGCTTTCTTTCAGGGGGAGTGGTGCTGTGAGAAGTGGCCCCAATCCTGGATTGACAGAGGGTTCACGGTGAACATGTTATTACTGGAACTCTTCCCTATTATAGTCGCAGTAGAGCTATGGGCTGGCCAGCTAGCAAACAGAAACATCATCTTCTGGTGCGATAATTTAGGGGTTGTTCACGCGGTGAACAATCAAAGGGCAACAGCGCCGGAAGCATTGAGATTGCTGAGGCACCTTGTCCTTGTTTGTTTAAAGAACAACATCAATTTCAGGGCTGAGCATGTACCAGGGGTGGACAATGAAGTGGCAGACGCTTTATCTAGATTTCAGTTCACTAGATTCCGCGCCCTAGCTCCAACAGCAGCCGAGACCGGCCTAAGTTGTCCAAATTCTGTCTGGCAGGTGATAGAGCCGGCATGACAGAATTGGCATTTCGGTCACTGGCGCCGGCGACTCGTAGGGCATACGAAAAAGCCTGGGAGGATTGGTGTAGATACCAGCAGCTGCCGGAGGCTAGGGGTAAGTCTGTTGACGACTGCCTCCTGGCTTTCGTTTGGGGCAACTACAATAATGGCAGGTCCAAGTCGGCTATGGCGGCGACATTGGCGGGAATAGCTTTTCATTGCCGTTTATTTAACATGCCAGACCCAACGAAGTCTTTTATCCTAAGTAAAGCGATGAAGGGTTGGTCTAGGGTACAGCCAGTTCAACCGGATACTAGACGCCCATTGGACGAGGCGAAGTTGGTAGAGCTATTACAGGGCTTGGCATCGGTGGCAGAAAATGCCACGGAGCTGGCACTTTTTAGAGTGGCTTACGCCTGGGCTTTCCATGGCGCATTTAGGGTTAGTGAGCTAACCGCGCGCAATAAGAAGGTACACTCAGGAATACTTTGGGAGGATGTGGTGGTTGGCAAGGATCAGGTGCTATGCAAGCTGAAGAGGTCTAAGACAGACCAGCTAGGCAGGGGCACCTGGATCACGCTAAGACCCCACCTGGTGAAAAGTATTTGCCCAGTCACTCTAACTGGGGAGTATGTGGCATTGAGACAGGGTGCAGCCGCACAATTCTTAGCGCACGCTGACGGATCGCCGCTAACTAAGTTTCAATTCACTGCAGTGATGAAAAAGGGCTTAGCAGCGATAGGGCTAAGGCCTGAGGATTTCGGAACGCATTCGTTCAGGATTGGCGCAGCTACGTCAGCAGCTGTGGCGGGCTTGCCACAAAGCGCAATCAAGGCCGTGGGCAGGTGGAAATCCAACAGCTTTAGGAAATACGTTAGAGTTGAAATGCTTTAGTTATAAATATAAGTATAAGTTAATCATAAGTTAAGTACAGTAATATAAGTTCATTATAAGCTAAGTATAGCATGCGCCTGTTGCGCGGGTCCAAAAACGTATCGTTTACAAACGGTTGGGGAACGGCTAGCGTTCCGCAATCGTCGGTGTGGAGTGAATTTTTTATTTTTCCTCTAAGAGGTGCTCAATTCAATCTGGCCCCAAACAAAGAAGCCCTCTAGAGGTTTTTGAGTTTTTCACCTCCACTTGGACCTCAGTCTAAACCAGTTAATTGTTACTATAGAGCATAAGTATGGTTACTAATCATTAGGTTCTGCTTTCTTTTCAGCCCTTCCCCTTCCCCTTGGCCCCACGGGGGTGATTTGGTTTGTAGGTCACTCATACGTTTTCTGGGCAGAAAGAAATATCCTAGCCAGAACAGCGCCAGTTTTAGCAAAGGCAAAATCGGTGAGGTGGTTAGGTGTTAGAGGCATGTTATGGAAGGACTTGTTGGGGTTTTTGGAAAAGAAGAGCAGCGGTTTTGTCAAGCCAGATACCTTAATTATACATCTGGGGGGCAACGACCTGGCTAAAACTACAGGCATTGCTCTAAGGATAAAAATGGAGAAGGATCTGTTGGTTTTGTTGCGCAAGTGGAACGGCTTGAAGTTGGTGTGGTCAGACATTGTACCACGTTTTTCATGGAGAGGCGCCAAAAACCTAGTGGCAATTGAGAAGGCTAGGAAAAAGCTGAATCACGCTGTGACTAGATTTGTCTTAAGGCAAGGGGGAAGGGCAGTCAGACACCCGGGCATTGTGACGGAGAAACCAGGCTTGTACAGGCCAGACGGGGTGCACCTCTCAGAGGAGGGCATGGCAGTTTTTCTGGAAGATATTTTTAAACAGTTATGTTAGTGGGTGTCACTACTGTGGGGTATGGCGGGGCATTGGTACTAGGTGCTCAGGGCAGTAGAGAAGTACCATTGCTGTGGCGGGACAGCACCCTCGACCAGGATTCTAGAAGGGCGTCAGGTGGTCCCTGCGTGGTATTACCCCTCTCCTTGCCAGGAGGGCGGACGGGCCTCGACTCAGCGCGGTGGGGCGACGAACATTTAGGCGGATATGTTCGCGTCAGGCCTTAGAGGCGGGGGGATGTCCACGCAGGGCGGGCTGTGCCTTTGGTAAGGGGTGTGTAGGAATTTGGGAACGACCTGGTCGTTGCCCGGGGCAACACCCCTGAACGGTCTCTGGTCTCAGGTGCCTGGTCTTTGCCATCCCCTTTATCGGGGGTCATACCACTTCTTAAATAAATAAGTATGACAGTTTAATCTAAGCTTTTGGTGTCGCGTCTTTATTTTAGATAAGTGTCTACGTGTGAAGTTATTTCTAGGCCGTTATGCAGTTATTAGAGTACAAGCAACATATTCACTAGGCTACTTAGTTTAAACGAGGGCTGAATAAGCCCAAGTGCAGTTAAGAGCCTGTGAATTGGGCTGTGTAAATAAAGTTCAGTGATAGTGATAGGGCATAGAAGGAGGGGTTAACCCAGGGCGGGAAGCCCCCACCAATGGGGGGCAAAGGGGGTTGCACCCCAGGTCAAGGGTATATAGGTTAGGGCAGCAAGGGTATGCGCCCTCTTTGATTCTTTGATCCCCACCCTCCCTTCCCTTCCTTCTAAAGGCTTTGCCTCACAAAAATTTGAATCAATTGGCTATTATAAGTTTAAAATTGGCGGGACAGCACCCTCGACCAGGATTCTAGAAGGGCGTCAGGTGGTCCCTGCGTGGTATTACCCCTCTCCTTGCCAGGAGGGCGGACGGGCCTCGACTCAGCGCGGTGGGGCGACGAACATTTAGGCGGATATGTTCGCGTCAGGCCTTAGAGGCGGGGGGATGTCCACGCAGGGCGGGCTGTGCCTTTGGTAAGGGGTGTGTAGGAATTTGGGAACGACCTGGTCGTTGCCCGGGGCAACACCCCTGAACGGTCTCTGGTCTCAGGTGCCTGGTCTTTGCCATCCCCTTTATCGGGGGTCATACCACTTCTTAAATAAATAAGTATGACAGTTTAATCTAAGCTTTTGGTGTCGCGTCTTTATTTTAGATAAGTGTCTACGTGTGAAGTTATTTCTAGGCCGTTATGCAGTTATTAGAGTACAAGCAACATATTCACTAGGCTACTTATAAGATACCAAGCTGAGTATTGTTCTTCCTTTTCTTTAGAGCCAACTTGTAAGAATAAAAGATGTAAAAGCGACTCTTGGTTTAAATGGCATTAACAAGCAACATCATAACATGAAGGAACAACATGATGTGTCTGTAAGTGATGTATTGGAGACATGGTCTGGAGTGTCACTGTCTGCAATCTGTGCTCTTCATTATGGAGAATACAGATATAGATATAGATAAAGCGAAGGATTTCACTCCGACTGCTTAGCTAAAGCCCTGTAGGAATAATTGTGCTGTTTTGCTGCCAGGAGAGTCTGTCTCACTATTGCATGTAAATGGATTTCTGTTTTCCCCAAAGATGTCCATTACTTTATGTCAGGCAAGATTGCCAACTGACAGTAAATTTACTGACTGACAGTAAAAAAAAAAATCGCAATTCCACCAGGTGATGACATAAAAGCTACAGTACAATAATTACTAAGATTGTGTCTAGGTTTGAACCCTTTAAATCATAGATGCAGCGGTGCCCCTACCTTGAAGGATACCCGATGCGGAGGTAAGTCGCCCTCTGGCAAAAATGGTCATGGTATCACAGTACAGTAGATGTATGTCTGAGACTAGTGATACATACTTAATGGGAGAATGAGCACTACATTGACATTAATGACATGTTCAATGCAAAGTCACATCAAGAAGCATTAAAGAAGCACAGAACTGTTCAAAACCATGTTGCACTGCAGGGGGGGGGGCAGATGTAAGATTTGCAGAGAGATTTAGATTTGGGTGTGTAATATTTTTTTTGTGCAGGGTAAATACTGGTCGCTTTTACTTGTTAGCTATATTTTTACACTGCAACTTTAATTTTTGTTTGAACGCACCCCACCAAAATCTCTCTGCAAGTGCTAAGCTAGCCCATAGGGGTACAGGGGAATCCTCAGTGAAACCCACTGCCTGAGGGCCCACCCCTCCTCTAGGGATCACGTTATAGACTGTGCACTTGAATGATACATTAAGCACACTTACAGTAATTTAATCCTTTTTGCTGGCCTATAGGTGTGCTTTAGTAACAATGCTGATAATTGGGGCTCTTCAAATACTCGAGGCTCTTAAGATACCCTGAGGCTTCCACTAACTTTGGTAACCACCGCCTTACAACATGAGGATAGGCCTTGTCAACACAGGTTGGAATTTTATTTTACTGTACATGGTTTTATTGCAAATTTCCCTTTGTGTAAATGGTCTAGCTGCAAATGTTCATTGCACGTTGTTTTACACACTTCCATTCTTATTTTAGATAATGTTCAGTTAATGTTACCCCTCGTTGTACATCAGTGTGTCCAAGTCCTTGGAGAAAAAAATAAAATGGGATCTTGAATGTTTTAGGGTTGTTTATGCATGGGTGGAGCAGATGATGATCTGGGAGGGGCCAGCATGACGATGTATATGTAGAAATACAGCAAATAGCACACATTTAATAAATACTAAACAAAACATAAAGGTAATCAAGATAAAAGAAATATGTGGCACGTTCATATTAGACCATGCAAACTCAGCTATACAACAGCCCACATATACACAGTAAATTCCCAATCACCTACTATTCAACTTATCAGGTTGGCTTAACATTGATTCCCATTTTGAACAGTTAATTTTACCTGATTAGTGCTTTACCTGATTACTTTTTACATTCATTATTATCTATGAGAATTTAATATTTTGGAATTAATAGACTTATTTCTGCTGGGTAAGAATCCTATGAAATCTCACAATATTATGTGTATTTCCGGAATGTTTTGTTTCATGTAATTGTAAACTCATACGTTAATAATGTATGGAAAAATGAAGCATCTATATTTAAATTTCAGTAACTTGGCAATGCACTTTCGTACCGTGACATTGCTTGCATATCAAGCAGCGACTGTGTTTTATAGAACCAGACTTAGCATATTATTCCATGCATCCCTCAATTGCTTCATCCGCTCTAAGAAGAGGAATCTAATTTGCATAGACACTCTGATTTAATGTGCTCTATAAATGTAGGCCAAGCATACCTGTAGGCTGCATACATATATGATATCAGAACTTCTGTTTTCATAACTGAGCAGAGAGAGAAGCAACAGGAAAGACTCATCTGACTTTTAAAGGAGCCAGGTTAGTCCCTTCTCCCAATGAAAACACCACAGTATGATGTGGATTGGTTATTTCTTCCAAAAACATTTATTTGGAGATTCGATCAGAGTCACAGGACCAAGCTTTGCAGACTACATCTAGATCTCCATCAGTGGCGTAACAATAGCCCCACAGACCCTGTAATCACGGGGAGGTGCTGATTAAGTGTGGGCGCCGGGGTTCTGCAGGGCTATCATGCGCTGCACTGCTGACCAACCTTGCCCCGCTCTGTTCGCCGCTGCCGCGGGACACTCAGACGACTTTGCCCCTCTGTTTACCGCCACCGCCGGGACCGCAGATCTACTTGTCTGCAGTCGTGGCTCTACTCCTGTCAGGTTTCTGTTAATGAAAAGGGACCTCACAAAATGGCCGCCCCCTAACAGCAGACTGTTCTTGAGGATGCTAGAGGAGGCCTCTGCCTCCTCTAGCATCCTCAAAAAGTGTCTGCTGTTAAGGGGCAGCCATTTTGGGAGGTCCATTTTCATTAATAAGCTTGACAGGAGGAGAGCCAAGATCACAGACAAGTAGATCTGCTGTCCCGGAGTCGTCGCGTGTTCCAGAAGTAAATAGAATCTTCAGAAATCCCACCATATATGCTTTGTGAATGTGGATTCTTGCTTCTGGAAAGGGTCTGTGGCCTCGGCAAAAGTGGCGTGGTTAAGTGAGAACGAGAGTCACACATCCTGTTTTTTGTCATGGGGAGGGGGGACATACCCAGTGATCTGTGAGCTACTGGCTTGCCCCCAGCCCCTCTTTTTCCTGTGAATACTATTATTATCATTTTAATTATAAGGCGCCAAAAGTGTACAAAGGAACAGTACAGGGAGACAAAACTTAACATTACAGTAAATAAATAACAGAAATAGATTACAGGTAAAATGAATACCACAGTTAAATACACATTACAGCTTAAATGTAAGTAGTGAGGACTTGATCAGCATACTACTAGGGGCTTGAGGCCAATGATGGAGAGGAGTATGCAGACGAAGATGGTCACTGAGTGTTGGAGTATAGGAGAGCTGTGAGTGAAATGTGAAGAGAAGTGGGCTTTAACAACAGGAGGGAAGAGGGCCCTGCTCCGAGGAGCTTACAATCTAGTAGAATAGATGCTGTACACATGTGCACAGCATCTATTCACTGCTGAGCAGCAAGTGATAGGAGGCCTCCCAACTGCCCCAACCCTCCCTCGCGTGGGACACATGTACCAGCATGTAAGACAGTGCGAGGTACTTGTTTCCTATCTGGGCGCCCAGGTTTTCTACGTACGGCACCGTAATGAAATCGGATCGCATCGCATCGTACACATACACGATATTGAACGATGCGATGCGATGCGATCCGATTCGATTTCCCATAGGAAACAATGTGAAATGGCTCAATTTAGCCAAATTATCATAGGAACAATAGTAAATGGGCCAAAAACACCCCTGAACATTGAAATGTCCCCCCAAAAGTAGTTGACGCCACCCCGCCATCAACGTGAACCCGAAGCGCGGCGAGCGCAGCGAGCCCGCGAGGGGCGGCGGTACGCGTCCTCCGACCTTTTCATGCCCTACTATCCACTAGGGCGTGGAGTGAGAATAGAATAGTGTGGCGAGCGCAGCGAGCCACCGAGCCCGAAGCGTGGCGAGCGCAGCGAGCCCCGCGAGGGGACGCGGATACCTTCACAGTTATACGCGTCCCCTCGCGGGCTTCCCAGGTGTCCATGGTGACGCGGACACCTGGGAAGCCCGCGAAGGGACGCGTTTACCTGTGAAGGTATCCGCGGCCCCTCGCGGGGCTCGCTGCGCTCGCCACGCTTCGGGCTCGGTGGCTCGCTGCGCTCGCCACACTATTCTATTCTCACTCCACGCCCTAGTGGATAGTAGGGCATGAAAAGGTCGGAGGACGCGTACCGCCGCCCCTCGCGGGCTCGCAGCGCTCGCCACGCTTCGGGTTCACGTTGATGGCGGGGTGGCGTCAACTACTTTTGGGGGGACATTCCACTGCTCTGTGGGTTTTTTTGGGGTTTCTGGCCCATTTACCATTCTTCCCTATGCTGATTTGGGTAAATTGATCCATTTAACATTGTTTCCTATGGGAAATCGAATCGGATCGCATCGCATCGCATCGTTCAATATCGTGTATGTATACGATGCGATGCGATCAGATTTCTCTACGGAGAATAGCATGGTGCGCAATTAACTTAGCGGGCGCCCAGATAGGAAACAAGTACCCAGTGCGACAGCCCCCCCCCCCCCCCCCCAAAAAAAAGCATGCATGTATGGGCATTACATCCAGCACCAGTGGACTTCCTAGAGCTTTCCTAGTTGCAGCCCTAAATTGGGAGGAATGTATCTTTAAAGACCTTTGACCGGTATTAAAGATGAGGCCATTTTCATTCATCACGACAGTGCGCCATTGGACAACATGTGAGATACATGTCCCCGTCTCTATGAATGGCGATACGGGAATACATGAATATGGCTCCATCTGTACCTGCCTTCAGCAAACAAGGGGTTTCAGTATTCAGAATGAGTTTTAATATACTCACATTACCTGTATACACTATATTTAGAATTTTCAAAATATAGGACCAAATGTTGTGAGCTGATGCCTTGAAGCTTAAGATTCTGTTGTTGTTTTGACCTGTTTCTGTTTATTAGCAGAGGGTTTCATTGTCCCAGGGGACGATATGCCTAAAAATACAGATTTGCTCTAAAGGGCAAGTGTGAGATTTCAGTATTTGGCGATGACAAATGGGTTAGTGAAGTATAGTGGGGTTGAAGAACTGTTTAGTGCTCGCTGTGCCCAGTCTTATTTATTTACCGACAACTTTCTGCAACAGACTGATTTCATGTTATTTGTTGGTATTCACTAAAATGTATATACTGTATATACAGAATCAATACAATACATGAAAATTACATTTCACGTATCTGTACATTTTAGTACATTTATGATGCAACAAGAATGTAGAATGTTAGGTGAAAATTGAAAATCAATATATTCATGTAGTTTACATTGATGATTGGTTCTTTGTTGAATATGACGGAAAGCGTTAACCAGGTGAGATCAAGGAAATCAGAGATGGGGAAACTTAGGGGGTAAGTTTACTAAGGTGAGAGTTTTTAGAAGTCTGAGATGTTGTCCATTGCAAACAATCAGATTTGAGCAATTATCCTCTAGAACGTACTAGATAAATGATAAGCAGGATCTGATTGGTTGCTAGGAGCAACATCTCAAACTTCTAATAATTAGTTAGTAAATTTACCGCTGAGTGAGCACGATGGAGCAAGCTTGCAGCAACTGGAAATGGCTATCAGCTCTAGATATAATCATTTATACCCTTTTCACACCAGCCAAAATTCCCAGGTTGGCCACGGGAACAACCTGTGACTAGTGCTAGTATGCAAGGTTCCCGTGCCGAATTCCGGGAAAAATTTGCAGGGATTTCAACCCTCCTAGCTAGCAGGGTTGCTCCAGCGACTAGCTCGGGTTACTGGCTGGTGTGAAAGGAACTTACCTGGGCAGCAGAGTCGGGCAGCGAGCAGTGGGGTGCGGGCAGCGGGGTCTGGGCGGTGGGCAGCAGGGTCCTTGTAGCGGATGGTGGGGTCCAGACTGCAGGGATCTGGGCAGTGGTGGCTGGGTGCTTGTAGCGCTATTTGCTGGGCAGCAGGGCGGACAAGCACTGCTGGATTCGAATACATATTGAAAAGGCTGGCCGGACGCTCTCAGCCAATCAGCGCCTGGCCAGTCTTTTCAATATGTTTTCAAATCCAGCAGCCCTTCCCACCCTGCTGACCGGCAAATAGCGCTACAGGTGCCCAGCCGCCGCTGCCCTGATCCCCGCAGTCTGGACCCCGCTGCCTGTAATTTGTATCAGAGCCCCTTCACTTGGGACAGAAATGTAACGTGAATCACATTCCATAGCTATTATTGACCTCATTGCACGTCACTGCTCGGCTACAGGTAATTACATGGCAAAATCAACCTGTTTTTTCAATGAATTGATTTCCGCATGAAAAAAATGGGAAACCCCCCAATCTCTCACTTTCTGATTCTCACACCCTATTACACTTGACCTTACATTTTATACCTTGTGAGCAGATATGTAACACCCAATTTACGCCTAGAGAAATTTGTGTTTCACATCATCAGCATACAGTGGAAGAACTCTAAGTTTAAACATTAATATTTTATTGTACAAACCTTCACTGCGGAATGACATGACTAATAGCAATGGTTGTTATAACTGGGCTAGATCATGTTTTTATATTTTCCATACAAAAATGGTATTGCTAATTTTAATAAAGCTGAGGTGAAACTAAAGTGATCCTGTTATGTAGTTGTGAAAAATATTAATTATACATAATTGGTGCAGACTAAATAATAGCTTAGTTGCAGAAAAGCATAATGTAAAAACATTAACTGTAAAATATAAAAATAAAATAATGCCACTGTGCCGTAAGTGCCTTGGGGAGTATTTATCAAAGCTTGAAAAGAGATTCAGTTGTGAGAGATAAAGTGCCAGCCAATCAGCTTTTGTCATTTTTTAAACACAGCCAGTGAACTGTAAAGGCCCCCATACACTAGGGCGACTTGTCCTTAGGACAAGTCGCCCCCGACTTCCCCCTGAGCTTCCCCGGCTGCTCCCCGGGGGAGCTTGATTAGATTGACACTTGATGTGCCATTTTTTACATGTGATAAATCGTCTCGATTTATCACATGTAAAAAACCCGGGGAGCAGGGGGGGGGGGGGGGGGGGGGCTACAGAGGTGGGAGCTGGTGGGAGCAGGGGGGCTGGGGACGCTGCGGGGGACACGTCTGTGTCCCCCGCTGCTGGGGACGCTGCGGGGGACAGCGTCTGTGCGGCGAGGCGGTAGAGGGAGCAGGGGGGCTGGGGACGCTGCGGGGGACACGTCTGTGTCCCCCGCTGCTGGGGACGCTGCGGGGGACAGCGTCTGTGCGGCGAGGCGGTAGAGGGAGCAGGGGGGGCTGGGGACGCTGCGGGGGACACAGGCGGCATAGAGCCGGGCAGGGGGAGCCGGCGGGAGCTGTCAGTGCTAGAAAAAAAAGCCTATACAATGAATGGGCAGCCTGTGATTGGCTGAGCGCTCTCTCAGCCAATTGCTGCCTGGCTGAGAGAGCGCTCAGCCAATCACAGGCCGCCCATGCATTGTATGGGCTTTTTTTTTTTTATTCAATACTGACAGCTCCCGCCGGCTCCCCCTGCCCGGCTCTATGCCGCCTGTGTCCCCCGCAGCGTCCCCAGCCCCCCCTGCTCCCTCTACCGCCTCGCCGCCCCACTAGGTCCCAAGTCGGGTGGTCGGACGTGCAGCAGGTCCGACCACCCGACGCAGATCCGATGCGCACGGGACCGCGCATCGGATCTGAGGGGACATCAAAACTAGCCGATTTTGGTCCGATTTGGGCCAGATCCGACTGATCTGGCTGAAATCTGACCAAAATCGGCTAGTGTATGGGGGCCTTTAGGTAGAAGCTGATTAGCTAGTACTTTATTTCTCACAATTTAAAATAACTCCACTTTGCTAAATACCCCCATAGACATTAGCTCTTATTCTGATTGAGTCGGATGGCTGCGTGTTCGGTCTGACGGCCGATGTATTGTGTTTGCGCATGTGCAGAGGCGTTTCTGTACATGTGCGAATGCCGCACACGTCCGAATAAGGCATGAATTCCGTACAGAAAATGATCGGTCGGAACAATCCAAACCGGGGGTGGAGAGGGGCGTGAAGGTCTGTTTGGCCTCATTACCATATGAGTATGCCCCGCGTTTCATGGGCGGTCCCATGAAACAGCTGGGTGTATGTATGGTAATCCGGCCGTGACGCACATGTGGGGGGCGGACATCTGACATAGCCGGATGCCAGCTGCCTGCCCATATACCTGCTTTCGCACTGAGAAATGCCCGAGTAGTCTGGAGCACTCAGAGCTGTCTGACCGCTCGGTCCATTATTCGATGATCGGCGACCATCGGAGGATGGGGGAGGTTCCCAAAGATGGGGGAGTTGTTCACATGAAACATCCACTCACGGTCCGTTCACTCGGCGTCTTACCGCATTCGGACAGTGATAGCGAACCATACGGTAGGCGGGGCTAAGAACACTCGGTGGCCGTCCGAAAATACGCATCCGTCCGAGTCAACTAGAATAAGGGCCAATATTCCAATTCTCAGATGTGGGAAGACGTTCCTATGACACTATTGTCATGTGACCACTGAAAACCAGTGTAGTGAAAGCTGACAGCTTCATGTTGTGAGGATGTTTCTCAGGATCACAGTCCTTTACTGCTCCAGCCAGTAAAGCTGGGTACAAACTTGGCAATGTTTAGGTGAATAGCTGATATATATCTCAAGACCATTGGTGCCTGCCCCCAATATGTCTAAAGATATATCGGCACATCTGGCTGTGTGTATGATTTGCTGCAGGGGCTGACATCACAGCTGGGCGGGCAAATTCAAATGACTGCCCAGCTGGATGAGAGGATTGACACATTGATTGGCTGAATGGTAAGTGTGCAAACTTACCTGAATTGGTGGCTCTGTCAGCGTGACACTGTGTACACGCTTTACATGCTCACACTCTTATTAGTCATTAGTCTTATCAATGGGGGAGATTTACTAAGATGTGAGTTGTATTTCACATGGGATGTTGCTATGGGCAATCAATCAGAAACTACTTCTCATTTTTTTGGTCCTTCTAGAAGATAATAGAATCTGATTGGTTGCCCATAGCAACATCCTATCTGAAATAGAACTCCCATCTTAGTAAATGAACCCCAATTAATATTCAGAGCTGCTGAGAAGATGGTTAGCTACATGCAGACAGGAAGTACAGTAAAGTCAACTACAGCACAGCTGTAGCACATTGTAAATGCTAATATGTTCAGTTACTGTACAGTATGGAGTCAATTTACTAAAAATAAAAAGAGGTGATGTTGCCCATGGCAACCAATTACATTATGTCTATTATTTCACTATTGTATAATATGGGCAACATTATCTCTCTTTGGGTCAGATTCTCTAAGCTTTAAAAATGATAAAATGGAGAGTGATAAACAGCCAGCCAATCAGCTCCTACCTGCCATGTCATAGGCTGTGTTTGAAAAATGTCAGGTAGGAGCTGATTGGCTGGCTGTTTATCACTCTCCATTTTATCCCTTTTGAAGCTTAGAGAATCTGGCCCTTTATTTGCAGAACCTTTAGTAAATGTACTCCTATGTATTGTCTATCTCTACACTTGTTTATTATACAAAAGTATCATAGAAACAGAAATTGGCTGAGCCTAAAAACAAGGTACTGTACCCTTACATGTGTATTTCACTTATATCTACAGTAGGTGCCAGGTGCACAGTACGATGCACATTTTATGCTAGAGGCCAGTAAATCTGATATACAAGATTATTCAGTAATGGAAGGTTGAGCAGCTTGTGATGTTCACATGTACACTGCTAAAAAAATAAAGGGATCACTTAAACCACATAATGTAACTCCAAGTCAATCACACTTCTGCAGAATCAAACTGTCCACTTAGGAAGCAACACTGACTGACAATCAATTCTGCATGCTGTTGTGCAAATGGAATAGACAACAGGTGGAAATAATAGGCAATTAGCAAGGCACCCCCAATACAGGAGTTGTGCTGCAGGTGGTGACCACAGACCACTAATCAGCTCCTGGTACTTGTGAGTTATCCGGGCTGCCGATTTCTAAATCGGGTCGGATCGGGCACATCGCATCGCATCGCGAGGGGACACAGAATACCGTCCCCTCGCGGGGCTCGCTTCGCTCGCCACGCTTCGGGCTCGGTGGCTAGCTACGCTCGCCACAGGTTTATATCCAACTCCATGCCCACTTGGATAGTAGGGGTATGAAAAGGACCCCTTTTTCCCATTGAATTCCATGTTAAAATGGACTCAGTCCATTTTAACATTGATTCCTATGGAAAAATCGGGTCATCGCATCGCATCGCATCTGATTGTATGCCTTAACTTAAGGCATACAATCAAAAAATCGGCAGCCCAGATAACTCACAAGTACCCAGCTCCTATGCTTTCTGGCTGATGTTTTGGTCACTTTTGAAAGCTGGCGGTGCTTTCACTCTAGTAGTAGCATGAGACGGAGTCTACAGCCCACACAAGTGGCTCAGGTAGTGCAGCTCATCCCGGATGGCACATCAATGCGAGCTGTGGCAAGAAGGTTCGCCGCGTCTGTCAGTGTAGTGTCCACAGCATGGAGGCGCTACCTAATGCAATACAATGCTAGACCTCATGTGGCTGGAGTATATCAGCAGTTCCTGCAAGACGAAGGCATTGATGCTATGGACTGGCCTGCCCGTTCCCCAGACCTGAATCATATTGAGCACATCTGGGACATCATGTCTCGCTCCATCCACCAACACCACGTTGCACCACAGACTGTCCAGGAGTTGATCCTTTAGTCCAGGTATTGGAGGAGATCCTTCAGGAGACCATCCGCCACCTCATCAGGAGCATGCCCAGGCATTGTATGGAGGTCATACAGGCACGTGGAGGCCACACACACTACCGAGCCTCATTTTGACTTGTTTTAAGGACATTACATCAAAGTTGGATCAGCCTGTAGTGTGTTTTTCCACTTTAATTTTGAGTGGGATTCCAAATCCAGACCTCCATGGGTTAATAAATTAGATTTACATTGTTAATTTGTGTGTGATTTTGTTGTCAGCACATTCAACTATGTAAAGAACAAAGTATTTAATAAGAAAATTTCATTCATTCAGATCTAGGATTTTTTTTTTGAGCAGTGTATATTGCCCCATACCAATATTTCGGTACTTGTGAGTTATCTGGACGCCCGATTTTTTGATTGTATGCCTTAAGTTAAGGCATACAATCAGATACGATGCGATGCGATATCGCATCGCATCGCATCGCATCGCATGCGACCATCGGATGCGATGACCCGATTTTTCCATAGGAATCAATGTTAAAATGATTCCTATGGAAAAAGGGGTCCTTTTCATACCCCTACTATCCAAGTGGGCATGGAGTTGGATATAAACCTGTGGCGAGCGTAGCGAGCCACCGAGCCCGAAGCGTGGCGAGCGAAGCGAGCCCCGCGAGGGGACGGTATTCCGTGTCCCCTCGCGGGGCTCGCTACGCTCGCCACGCTTCGGGCTCGGTGGCTCGCTACGCTCGCCACAGGTTTATATCCAACTCCATGCCCACTTGGATAGTAGGGGTATGAAAAGGACCCCTTTTTCCCATTGAATTCCATGTTAAAATGGACTCAGTCCATTTTAACATTGATTCCTATGGAAAAATCGGGTCATCGCATCGCATCGCATCGCATCGCATCCGATGGTCGCATGCGATGCGATGCGATGTGCCCGATCCGACCCGATTTTGAAATCGGGCGTCCGGATAACTCACAAGTACCAATATTTCAGATATGAGACCATGGCTGTAACTAGGGGTGTGCGACCAGTGCCAGCGCCCAGTGTGCAGCCCCACGGCACGCTCTCTTGGTTTGCAGGGTGTTTTCTGCAGAGGTTACCCTATCTGGGCACACACCTGCAGCCTGCAGAGCTGTCTGTCTGATGAAGTCCTGAAGATACTCTGGGCATGGTTGGCCCCCTTGATGTGGCATCATAACATCACCTGTGTACATAGGGATGGGGGTGGGGGCAGCACAGAGCATTAACTTGCCCTGCTCCAGCAGGGTATGGGGGGTCAACATTAATTAGATCGATTTATTAATGTCAATCGCTATTGGTCCACATGCCAAAGATTGACACATGAAAAAGGTCTACTTGCATTATGTCAACATGGTCAGAAGGTCGACACAAGCAATATGTTGACATGGAAAAGGTCAACATGAAAGATGCTGACATGAGGTTTTTATGGTTTTTGGTGTCTGTGTCAACATAAGACGACATGGACATCGTATAAGCATGCCGCGTCCCATTGCTTCGGGAATGGGGCACTATTATAATTTCACTCTATGCCCACTTGGATAGTAAAGTATGACATTTTTTTTTTTTTTTTTTTTTTTGTGAAAAACTCATGTCAACCTTTTTCTTTTTTTTGTATTCAAATTTTTATTGGGTAATTACATATATAAAAATATTTTCTAATGCTCTGATGTCATCCTTTTTCATGTCGACCTCTGTGTCCACCATGTGTAGAATGTTTAGAGAAAGGTTTGTCAGTCGCACAGAGGTAGATTTATTGTAACAAACGGGTGGACCCTCATAGCATAATTGATTAATTGAATATATGTAAATGCGAGGGTGTGCTACCAGAGGCACAGACAGGATATTTTAAGGAGGATAGAAAAGAGTGCCTTTTCTTGGTGCACCTAGAGAAATAATACTTAGTAAAACATCACTTTTATTGAGTTCATTTAAAATAGTTGCGAAGATATAAAAAGGACTGGACAACACATAAGACAACAAATAGTGATTTGTAAAAAGGATAAGAATCCTCACCTAGCGGGACCCCACTACCCGTTATCACCGTTATTATTTATAATAGATATAATGTGGCACGGAAGACTTGTTTATATTACCAAAGTCATGTAATGTGGATAAGTCAGGTTTGTAACTTTATCATATACAATGTATCACAATAGTCCTGAGGCTCACTTAGTGCAGCCACCAGCACGCGCTTGAACACGGATGTGATGCCGTTTCAGCGCTGCTGTTAGGCTTGCTGGAGCCAGTAGTTCCACAACCTGCGTTCCAACCGCAGAGCTGAGTCTGAGGTGTGCCTGTGTGCACTCCCTCGCTCATGTGGATCTAGAACAGGCAGGGACACACACGGCTCTGGCGCCAGAGACCGTGTCAGTGTACTGATTGGGGACCGTGTCCAACGGAAACCCCAATGTAGCCAACAACAAATATATATACAGTTTGTAAGTGGGGAGGGGAAAGTGGGGTATTAGACACACTAGGTGTGTAGTTAGTCGAGCGTACGCTTTCGCAAAAAAGCTTCCTCAGGACCCAAGCTTCCTCAGGACCCACCTGATGTCATCCTTTTTCATGTCGACCTCTGTGTCCACCATGTGTAGCCATCTAATTACTGACGATCGAATTACTGTTGACCTATGAACCCCCTCCCCTCCAGCACTGTGCGGTATATTGACATTTGTTAGCAAACTGCGGCTTTCTGCTTTAGTTCGGTCTCCCCTGCAGGGCCCATCAATAGAGTTTACACTATTACACTTTAATACTAATCATTTCCTATGCTTGTCCCACCCACTATAAGGACAAGTTTAATATTCAAGTATATTTAGTTTCCAGTAGACTCCTAAAACTTTCACATAATTGGCCTGATTCAGAACTGCTCACTAAGCTGTATTTATTTGGAGCCTATCAAACAGGTTAACACCGCCTCGCCAAACGCAAATTATTTAGATCTATTGCCATTGAATATGACACATACAGATGGAGCTCCTGGAGTTTGAATCGTCATCTGCCGACGTTCAGGCGCACACGCAGGAGACGCTCGCACGCCCCGTTGTGACGGAGCCCACCACCCTCCACCGGCTCCCCGCTGCTCCCCCATCCTCCCTCGTAGTTGCCCACACCCCCCACTAACCCTGCCCGTCTCCCTGAAGCGGAGACAGGCAGTGAATCCACCGTGTGACTGGGGTGCACGAGCGTGGGAGACACTCTTGCGTCCCTGTCAGATGTAGCACTTCTCCGCCAGCCTGTGCCAGCTCAGGGAATCTGGTGGTTCCCTGAGCTGGCTCGGATGCACCCCATCTGTACAGTAATTGCTATGTGGACACAAATGTGTCTACACTTTTAGCCCTCCGTTATAGAAAACCTGTGGCAAGGCATGCTGGGATGTGTAGTTGCAAAACAGCGGACGAGTTTGACTCCCCTGGTCTACAGTATAGAGCATATCTGATCTGTATCATATCAAAAGGCATAACAGTAATCTCTGACTTTCATAAGATAGTACATAAACTATTAAAGTTATCTGTAAGGTAAAACTTAGTTTATTATAAATTCCTAAATCTCCCACCAGTCCACCCAAACAGAACACAATCCACAACATATTTGAATCATCAAAAAAATAATCAATCCTATATAACACACAACATAAACAAGAGATTTTTGGGTACTTGTGTAGTTTCACGGCGCCAACATGGCACCGTGCGTCTGTGTCCAGCTGCGGGGCTGTAAACTCCATGCCAACATGGATAGTTCGTACCCCCACTATCCATGTTGGCATGGAGGTGATTTTAGATAGTGTGGCGAGCGTAGCAAGCCACCGAGCCCATAGCGTGCCCCGCAAGGGGACACAGACACACGGCGCCATGCTGGAAAGTACACAAGTACCGTTTTTTGTTCTCAAAAGATGCAAACGTACAGCATATACTGTACAAATCACAAAAAGCAAGGTGGCAAGTTTGTATAAAACAAATGTATAAATCAAAAACGGTACTTATATGTTAGTTGGGCGCCCACTATTTGCTTAGTTTTATGCGCCCGCTCGCCACGCTTCGGGCTCGGTGGCTTGCTGCGCTCGCCACACTATATAAAATCGACACCACGCGGACATGGATAGTGGGGGTATGAACGTTCTACCATCAAAACATATATAAAACGATAAGGTGGATAAAAGGTAAAGGTGTGTACACACCTGCGATGTGCCGTGCGATCAGATCGCATCGCACGGCATGCATGCAATGGCATACAATTTTGACTATATAGTGCAGATCTGCACTATATAGTCAAGGCAGCCAAGACTTTCTGCCGTGCAATACGGGAGCACGCATTGGGATCGCAAGGGTTAAAACGCAGGGTAATTGTACAAGTGTGTACACACCATAAGACTTACAGTATAGCACCTACAAATGTAGGTGAGATCTTGTGTTCGATTTTGACTATTTAGTCAAAATTGATTCAAAATCGAATGGACATCGAACGGTTTTCAGCCTCATATGATGCTGTTTCGATCCCGTTGTGCGCTCCTGTTTATTGTAAATCGAACAGTAAAATAGATTGTGCAGGACTATATAGTACAGATCTGTATCCTATAGTCCAAATCTAATGCTTGCTGTTCGCTTTGATCCCTATCAAATTGGGATCGAACCGCAAGCAAAATCGCACCGTGTAAACACACCTTAAAAAAATAAAGTTAAGTTTGAATTAGTTTCCACTATTCTCAGATGAGCACCCCTCCTCTTATTTGGCACCTACTAAGTGACAATAGGAACACATTGCTTACACCGGTACCTAAAGTTAAGTTTTGAATGATAGTAAGTGAAGTTCTACGTCATCCCACCATGAATGAATTCGATATTTGGCCCAATACAAAGAACACCTAAGTCACTAATTGATCCTCATAGATTAAATGAAATGCATTAGTAGCATGGTTGACAGTGAATTGCTTAATTGATCATAAGATGTTCCACGTAACCTCTAGCCTGTCACTGCTGAGCTGGCAGAGGACAGAAATCTGGCATAAGAAGATCAAGACGGACAGTTAAAGTTGACATTTCTCTCTCGACTGTTGGATCAAGTTCTCACATCAATCGCCCTCAATTTACCAATCGTGCCTGTGGACAAATCAGATGGATCCTAGGATTTTCGCTGCGCCTGTCTTCTTTGAAGAGTCAGGCTGCTCATGCATAGATCCAGAAACTTATGCTATACAATGCATGTCTATGGTGTCGTTAAAATTGCTTTAATTAACCACTTGCGAAATGACAATGCAGGGAGCAGAGACTCTGCCGAGTTGACAATTTAGGACATTTCATAAAATTCGGAGCATCTGCAAATTATTATTATAATTAAGATTAACTGATAAAGTGCCAGCATATTCCGCTGCACTTTACATTTGGCAACAAAACAGCAATAGAACAATAACAAAACACATATGGGGGGCAATGGACAAAGTGGTAAGAGGGCCCTGCTTGCAAACTTACAATCTGCAGCCTTAACACAATGATATTGTATATACAGGTATGTGTCATTTTAGCATCCTGCAAGGCCTTGCAAAGTACAGTGCCTACAACAACAGTGTATGATGAATGATGCTCTGCAACACAGCTTCATGTGAGTTACTGGAGAGGGAGTTTGTCATGAGCTAGGGGGACAGGATGCAGATTCCACTCACCCAGTACAAAGTAAGGAAGCTCAGTGTTCTCCAGGTCATCAGCCACTGCGATCTCCCCTGGGAAGTCATTCCGGACAGAGAACAGGAGCTTGGGCTCAGAGGCAGACGGGCTGTGCATGATGCTGAGGTCGTTCTCCCGGAGGAAAGGCAGAGCCGAGACGGTGATGCTCTTCATCTTACACTCAAGCTCCCTGGAAGAATCCTCCTCTCCTCCACTTCTGGCTACGAGAAGGGAACCGGCAAGCAGTACCCACAGAGCAGGAGCCATCTTTACTCTTCCAACACTTCCCCTTGTCTGTGGATCCTAGCTGCAGACACACACACAGAATCTATAGTATCTGGCCGCACAGATGGATCACATGCAGGGCACACTTGGCTAACAGTAGCTGCTGCAAATGGGCGCAAAGGTCAACTGGCGCAGCAGCAGCAGCAGAGGTTAGAAGTGTTCACAGAGACGCACAGACTGCCCATGCACGCACGCGTCTTCTTCCACTCTTACTGCTACTTTGCAGATGTGCAGCCACTTCACTTCCTACCTGACAGGCAGCTGTCATCTGGGTGACACTCAGTGTACACACACACACACACAACTTGCTAGTGATACATCCTACACATGCTATATTCCCACAGAGGGCATATACAATGCACTGCTACAATCCCTCACTGCAGGCACAAACACACAGACACATGCATCCCTCCTACCTGACAGCTCGTGTAACCCTTCACTGCAGAATTCCCCCTCAGTGCTCACGCATGTCCGAAATATTCTCCCCCGCTATGGGCAACACCTCCACTTGTCCTCTTTAGAAGGCTTGATAAATCTCCCCCTTTAACTCCTCACTGCACCTAAAATAGCAGCACAGAGGTACATCCTAAGCCACATCTGCCTATCACCTCTGCCTATCTGTCTTCCTTTCTATTCCTTCCCTCCTCTGGCTCCCTTATACTTCCCCTCCCCTCCCTGTGCCTTTCTTCCTAGCTTCCCATCTCTCCTGTACTCGGCTGGAGGAAGAAAGCCATTTTTTCCCAGGGCACAGCAACAAGAAGCGGCTCAGTGCAATGAGGACCCTGAGCCTGTCTGTGATTTCTTTTGTCTGTAGGCAGTGGGGATTGGAGGGAGATGAAAGAAGGATGAGAAAGAAGAGAGGTGGAAGGAGGAGATGGATGTGAGAGGGAGGGATGAATGGAGCGTGCTTGGAGTGACTATATATGCAGCATAATCCTGCCTCTTACAAGGGATGCTGAATTCTAAGTACTGTGACCAATGCAAGGGGAAATGAATTCCAAATACACACCTTGGCTTCTGATGTTTAACAGGGCTGACTGTTACCATGATAATTAACTTTACTAGTTATCCCCAACTTGTATCTCACTCACACTACCATAATATCCATTACTGTCACAATATACTATAGCTGTATATACTATAGTGCTCGTATTATACATTGTTACAGAAAAGCTTACAAAGTGCCATTTAATTGAATAATGTTTATTTTGCAAATGCTGTAAAGGCAGAAAAATGTTGCATTAAAAATCTAATTATTATTGCATTTGCAAATTGATCCTTACTTGCCCAAACTGTAGTTATTAATGAATTCCTGCTGTAGGATCAGGCTAATCACAGTGCATGGGATGGGAAGAAGCCAATCAGCATGAAGCAACAAATGTCACATGACTATACACTTATACTAGAAATTGACAGTCCCCAAACACTGATTCTTGCCAGATAAGGGAATTGTCTGTGGACACTGGGCCTGATTCAGCTTCAGTTGTAGCGTTGAGATTACTCACAAAACTATAGCATTTGGCTGCAGCATGCAGGTGGCAGCCCAGCACAGGGCAAAGCCACCCCACATACCGTGTCCGGCACCTCGCTATTATGCGAGCGCTTTGCTATACAGCTATACAGAATACCGGTAACCCTGACTGCGTAGCCTAGCTGTGAGCATTGGCGGATTCAGGGGGGGCACCTGGGCCCGTGCCCCCTGTCATTTTTTTGTAGCTGAGGACCAGGGCTTTCCAACGAGCTTAGCCCCGTGTCTCTAGCCCCCTGGGAACCAGAGATATCGCCTGGCAAAGCTGTAACGTTTTTTCCCCATAGGATAATATTGGACCTGTTAATTCCGACCCCCACCCAGTTCCGACGGCTGCCAGTCCCCCCCCCCCCTGGCATCACAGCCTTCAATATGATACCAGGCTGGTCCATATCGGTCAATCGGTTCCAGAGATATTGCGGATAAACCGATTTTTTATTTTTGAAATGTAATTTCATGGCTGTTCATGTTCTTTGAGGGCAGATTTCTCTGGAACCAAAGGTTCCAGTTTCACTGGACCAAAATCATTCAAAGCCCACTCAAAAGTTCTTCAATATACTTGTCTCATGTAAATGGGTCAGTTGGTTCCGAAGATATAACCGGTTAAATGAGATAACTGGTTAAAGGGGGGGAGGGGTGGTTTTCTCTCCCCCTCACACCAAAAAATGCAGGGACTAGGCTGGTGTAAAAGGGGCTAACCTGGGAATGCATTTTCTGGTGTGAAAGGGGTATTATTTCAAATAGCCGGGACCTGCAGTGCTCTGAATACAGCCAGGCTCTGCCACTGTCAGTGGCTATCACTTCTGCCTGGCGGCGGCTGTCCCCCATTTACCACGAGCATGTATTCCCCCTTGGCAATGAGCATGTAATCCCACATGGCAACGAGCATGGAACCTCTGGCAATGAGCATGGAATCCTTGGAATCCTCTCCTCCACTTCTGGCTACGAGAAGGGAACCGGCAAGCAGTACCTACAGAGCAGGAGCCATCTTTACTCTTCCAACACTTCCCCTTGTCTGTGGATCCTAGCTGCAGACACACACACAGAATCTATAGTATCTGGCCGCACAGATGGATCACATGCAGGGCACACTTGGCTAACAGTAGCTGCTGCAAATGGGCGCAAAGGTCAACTGGCGCAGCAGCAGCAGCAGAGGTTAGAAGTGTTCACAGAGACGCACAGACTGCCCATGCACGCACGCGTCTTCTTCCACTCTTACTGCTACTTTGCAGATGTGCAGCCACTTCACTTCCTACCTGACAGGCAGCTGTCATCTGGGTGACACTCAGTGTACACACACACACACACACACAACTTGCTAGTGATACATCCTACACATGCTATATTCCCACAGAGGGCATATACAATGCACTGCTACAATCCCTCACTGCAGGCACAAACACACAGACACATGCATCCCTCCTACCTGACAGCTCGAATTCCCCCTCAGTGCTCACGCATGTCCGAAATATTCTCCCCCGCTATGGGCAACACCTCCACTTGTCCTTTTTAGAAGGCTTGATAAATCTCCCCCTTTAACTCCATGCTTTCCAACGAGCTTAGCCCCGTGTCTCTAGCCCCCTGGAAACCGGAGATATCGCCTGGCAAAGCTGTAACGTTTTTTCCCCATAGGATAATATGGAACCTGTTAATTCCGACCCCCACCCAGTTCCGACGGCTGCCAGTCCCCACCCCCCCCCCCCACCCCTGGCATCACAGCCTTCAATATGATACCAGGCTGTTCCATATCAGTCAATCGGTTCCAGAGATATTGCGGATAAACCAATTTTTTTATTTTTGAAATGTAATTTCATGGCTGTTCATGTTCTTTGAGGGCAGATTACTCTGGAACCAAACATTCCAGTTTCACTGGACCAAAATCATTCAAAGCCCACTCAAAGGTTCTTCAATATGATACTTGTCTCATGTAAATGGGTCAGTTGGTTCCGAAGATATAACCGGTTAAATGAGATAACTGGTTAAAGGGGGGGAGGGGTGGTTTTCTCTCCCCCTCACACCAAAAAATGCAGGGACTAGGCTGGTGTAAAATGGGCTAACCTGGGAATGCATTTTCTGGTGTGAAAGGGGTATTATTTCAAATAGCCGGGACCTGCAGTGCTCTAAATACAGCCAGGCTCTGCCACTGTCAGTGGCTATCACTTCTGCCTGGCGGCGGCTGTCCCCCATTTACCGCGAACATGTATTCCCCCTTGGCAATGAGCATGTAATCCCACATGGCAACGAGCATGGAACCTCTGGCAATGAACATGGAATCCTTGGCAATGAGCATGTAGATAAGCAGCACTTGTGTAGCATAAGTTTTAATAGGCATTATGGAGTTTGGCATAATACATAATGGACATAATGGCGTGTAACTTAACGTGTAATGGACATTATGGTGTAAATGTTTAATGCGCACCTTTGGCAGACAATGTCCCTGTTTATGAAGCATATTGTGAATTTTGGCTTAATCTGTGTGGCATTATGTGAATTTTGGCTTAATCCGTGTGGCATTATGTGAATTCTGGCTCAATCCATGTGGCATTATGTGAATTCTGGTTCAATCCATGTGGCATTACCGTGTTTCCCCGATAATAAGCCCTACCCCGAAATAAAGCCCTACCCTTGATTTTGGACACTGGTCCAAAATAAGCCCTACCCCGAAAATAAGCCCTATCAAAATTTCTCTTAGCCGAGTGTGCGCACTAACTTCTATGATCCCATCTCCATCCCCGCTAACCCCCTTCACCGCAGCCTTGCTTGTACAGTACTGTACTGTACTGTAGAAGCCTTTGAAGCCCCTTGTCCCAGGAATGCACTGCGCCCTGCACATGTCACCGCGCACATCACACGGCTTCTGTACATGGCGGGAGCAGCGGCGCAGACACAAAACGAGAAGAGGAACTGGAAAGTTCTGTGAGGAGCAGGACTGGGGGCATGGTGCTATAAATGGAGGAACAGGGCTGTGAAAGCAGGACTGGGAGCATGGTACTTTAAAAGGAGGAATGGGGGCTCTGAAACGAGGACTGGGGGCATGGTACTTTAAAAGGAGGAATGGGGGCTGTGAAGGCAGGAATGGGGGCATGGTTGATTAGAATAAGCCCTACCCCGAAAATAAGCCCTATGGTGTTTTTTGATGAAAAAAAATAAAATAAGATAGTGTCTTACTTATTATCGGGGAAACACGGTATGTGAATTTTGGCTCAATCCGTGTGGCATTATGTGAATTTTGGCTCAATCCGTGTGACATTATGTGAATTTTGGCTCAATCCGTGTGGCATTATGTGTATTTTGTCTCAATCCGTGTGGCATTATGTGAATTTTGGCTCAATCCATGTGGCATTATGTGAATTTTGGCTCAATCCGTGTGTTATTATGTGAATTTTGGCTCAATCCGTGTGGCATTATGTGAATTTTGGCTCAATCCGTGTGGCATTATGTGAATTTTGGCTCAATCCATGTGGCATTATGTGAATTTTGGCTCAATCCGTGTGTTATTATGTGAATTTTGGCTCTAACCGTGTGGCATTATGTGAATTTTGGCTCAATCCGTGTGGCATTATGTGAATTTTGACACAATCCATGTGGCATTATGTGAATTTTGACACAATCCATGTGGCATTTTGTGAATTTTGGCTCGATCCGTGTGGCATTATGTGAATTTTGACACAATGCATGTGGCATTATGTGAATTTTGGCTCATTCCATTTGGCATCATGTGTAAGGGGCAAGTATAATGGGGTCTAGTATTTTGTTGCACAATGTGTACAAGTTGTATATGGTGTGGTACACTACACTCAAGGACACGCCACCTGTTGAGTGGCCACACCCCCTTTTCCGGAGCGCGTGGTGGGCCTGCATACTTTAAATGCCAGGGCCTATTTTTAATCCCATTCCCACCCTCTCTCTGCCGCTCTCTTAGCATGTACACTGGCACCACTAACACCACCCCTCCCCCACCCAAACCCTCTTTTATCATGGTGCCCCCCCTGTCATTTTATCCTGGATCCGCCCCTGGCTGTGAGGCCAGGCGCACAGTGGCCATGTTTCATGTGACATCATGCAGTGGCTGTGACCCGACCTGCAGCCCCCCAAGCTGACGTCTCAGCAATACTGTGTCACCCCGTGACGGACTGCAGTTGAATTTTCTAAACGTGACTGCAATTACTGGCATTGCACATTGGCAGAATAGCAAAATTCACCACATGTTAAACTCTGTAACCCAGTGGTTCCCAAACCTTTGCAAATGACTGCTTCCTAAATTATCAGCATTTTATCACAGCACTTCTAGGGCCTGATTCAGACCCATGCAAATCCGCAGCCGAGCAATTATCGAATGGCCGTGCATGTGCATGGTTCGCAGTACCATGGACGCCGTATCAGTGCACAAAACATACCAGGAAAGACTAAAAGATCTTAATACGTATACTTTAGAGCAGAGAAGGGAAAGGGGGGACATGATAGAAACTTTCAAATATATCAAGGGTTTTAACAAGGTACAGGCGGGAGACATTCTTCACAGGAAGAAGAGCAACAGAACACGAGGACATGCACTGAAACTAGAGGGAGGAAGATTCAGGGGAAATTAGAGGAAGAATTACTTCACAGAAAGAGTAGTAGATAAATGGAACAGCCTCCCATCAGAGGTGGTAGAGGCAAATACAGTAGAGCAATTTAAACATGCTTGGGATAGGCATATTGATTTCCTTACAAAGCAATAAGGATCAAATATGGTTTGAGGTAACATGTTTAAAAAAGGGGCAGACTAGATGGGCCAAGTGGTTCTTATCTGCTGTCAAATTCTATGTTTCTATGTAACCTTAAGCATGTCAACCTATTCCAGGTATTGACCTGCCATCTCCACCTTCAGTGGTCGACCATATATAATGGGTATATCACGCATACAGTTTTTAATACTCACCTCCCTGGAGTCCCGTTGGTGGCAGCACCGCGGGCATTTTCCAGGCAACTTACACATGCACAGTAAGGAACTCTCCAGGAAAATGGTTGATGTGCCATTTTCCCTGGAAATCTGGGCCAGAATACAATAAGAATACTCACATGAAAAAAAAAAAGTCTTTATCAGATGACTTTGAGATTCAGCTCCTTCATGGACGCCCACAGTTAACACAGAAGAAAGATCCCGAAAAACTCTAGCATCTACAGTATATTTATTCACTGGCTGATTTTTGTCAACACATTTATTGTGGAGAATACAATACATTTATGATGCTGCAAACTTTTGCCGGCAAATACAAAGGGCACTGCCGGAGATGTCTAAATATTGAAACCAGCATTTAAGAACACCAAAGGCATGCTCAATTACAGCCCTTGATGTTATGTGTGCCTCTTAGTATCTCTTTTCTACATCACCTATGGGATCAGATAATGGGGTCAGTAGCCAAGGTTTATTTGGATAACCCTACAAAAACATAATGAACAAAAATTATTAATACACTTTTAGAGATTAATAAAATACTTTTTAAATAAATTAGGAAAAAATATACATCCAGCCCTCAGGCATTCTGCCATTTTTGAGGTCTTCAAACATGGATGACTAGCTCAAGATGAAGAGTCATGGGCCAACCCAGGAAAGTCTGCGACAAAATCCCAAAAGTTTTTATTAGAATCACAAACAACCTGTACATTTACAGAATGGAAGTGTTTTCGATTTCAAAAACATTCCTCAGATTCCTTTGGTGCTGTGATTCTCACGTGGGTGCAGTCAATCGCGCCCAGAACATTGGGAAATTTCCATTTCCAATCACAGTAGAAGCCAAATTGAATGTCTCTCCATCCTCTGTCTGAATACACTGGGAATCTGGGAATTTGATGAACTGGGCTGTTAATTTGCGGAGAGCCATAAGGACCTGGTTAATACAGCGTGAAATAGGGGGCTGTGAGAATCCGCAAATCTGAGACAAATTAGGCTGGAATGTGCCTGACGCAAAAAAATGCAAGCCAGCCAGCAATTTCTGGAAACCAATGCCCTCATGATTAGACCATTTCCATGGTTCCAGGTTGGCATTCATCAGATCATACAGCAGATATATTTCCCGAGATGACAAGCAAAAATTTTGAATCACTACCACCACCACGGAGAGAGACTCCAACACACGCCTAGCACGGTAGTAGCGTGGTCTTGGAATTTAAACATGAAACACTGACTAACCCAATACAGATATTTCCTGACCATGGTCCTGCTGACCTCTGTGACGACTGCTAATCATGCTTACAAGCAGCATCAATATTGAGTCAGTGAATGGCTCCATTATTGTAGTCAGTGATGATAAAGGGGAACGAGGATGGTCCTGTAATGTTGTCAGATTGCGTAAATGGGTGTGACGTGTACCTTGCACTCCTGGTCCTCTCTTGGAGCCTGAACTCGGAGGATAGAGAGACGAAGAACCCAGAGAAAGCAATACCCCAAACACAACCACACACAATACTGTCACCACACGTGAAGATGATGATAGGATATTTTATTAAGCTGCCAAGAATCACGAATCAACGCCAGAAGAAATATGAAATTATGCAATAACAATGACAATCAATGACAAAAGAATAAGCATAACATTGATAAGAACTAGGATATTGCTTGCGATGGGACCCTGTCACCGCGGGTCGCAATTCGCACGGTATGCTGCACCAAAAGTATTATTAAGAACAATTATGATACAATCAATTCAAATCACAAATGAGAAACACAAGCAGCGAATAATACAGTGTAATACATAAAAAAAAAATCACAAAAATCCGGAATAAATCAACAATTGTACAATGCACTAAATTCAATGCATAATGTGTGTCAGTGTCCTGAACTCAGCAATAATTCCCTGAACTGCGAAGTTCAATACAGTGTAAGGTACCTTTGGCCTAGGTGCACTGTACTGTTTGGTACGTAGTAAGGGGACTGGTAATCCAGAACAGGTGACACCTTAGGGCAGTATCCCAAACTTTGGACAATGCCAACACTGAAAGTTAACTTCACAAAAAGGTTCCCATAAAGGCTGGTGTGGCCTTTGTGCTATGAGGCAGCTAACTACTTTGCTATATGTGCTTGACGTCCTTTGTAGAAGAAAGGGCACAAGTATGATCAAGTTCCTGGGAAGAGGAGTGAGGTCCACCTGATGGGTTTTGTAAAGGCCGGTTAATACAGGCCAAATAAGGCAAACACTGGGGAGGAAGCTGACAGGCTTGAATGATAAGTTATTGAAAGGGGTGATAACCCGCAACCCAGTATCCCTTTGTAAGGTCTGATTTAGGGCCGTGGGCAAGAAGAGTGGCCCGCTTGGACTGGACTCCAGATGGAGGAGGGAATCGTCTGGTGGGGAGTAGCAGGGTTCTGTCCCCTCTCTGGTACTTTGTTGGGATCTCCTTCAATATGCCCCTTCTGCTTCTGCAGGTGTGTGTCTGTAGGGCAGAGACCACATTAAGCAGGCCAACTGGTGTGTGTGGGAGGTTGCTGGTTACCTGTATGCCTCTTCTGATGTTGGCTCCTGCCGATCCTCCTGTGCTCAGGATATGGACCCCTCTGATGCACTCAGCGCTGTGCTTCTTATGGCACTGTGGTCTGCTCTGGGCCCTGCCTTTTCTGTGCAGCCAGGCACCGTCAGCTTCTTTCTCCGGGCACGCTACCTCTGCTCTCCTCAGTGGCTCTCATCCCCACTGTCAATCACCACTCTCCTGTCACTCAGCTCCAGGTCGCTGCAGCGTCACGCTGCCGGCACCTCTCCTCTTTGTCACAATGCGCCAAGTCACGGATGCTGAAAGGGCAGCACTGGCCACCAATGTAAAGTTAAAATACAATAAAGGGGCACAAAAAGGGGTACCCCCAACTTCAGGGTACCACAGTCCTACGAAAAACAACTCCAAAACAAGCAGACTGCAAAATGATGTGATCTCCCTGAAGTCTCAGAATAGGAGTGATTTCTCTGAGGGATGAACTGAATCATGGGAAATAAAATTTATCACATGGTGCAACTCAGCATCATGGGTACATGTTAATAAAATGTCAAAATAATCCAGTAAAAAATAATATATATATATATATATATATATATATATATATATATAAAAAAAAGGGGGGTTGGGGCTCTGTCTGCGCTCTAAGGTTCGCAGCACCTCTAGATACCTCGCTGTTAATAGAGGTATATAATGGACATGAAGACAAGAAAAGGGTATAGAGGTGCGCTGATAGTTTCACAGATTGTGTGTGCACACGAATATATAATTTTTTAAAATTTATTTCATAAAATGACATAAAACATACTTAATCATGGATCAAGTGGGATAAATTTCATGTGTGACACACAATTTCCAACAGATTGTAATTATGATACAATAAAATTTCTTAATTTCTTAATTTCCAGTTGAAGAACCCTTTATTCTGAAAGACCCTACGCGTTTCGTCCCGATGGGACTTCTTCAGGGGTGTAAGGGTATCTAAGGAAGTGAAACAATGCCGAAGAGAGGTTTTTTAAAAAAAAAAAAAAAATTAAATAAATAATAAAAGACAAAACTGCTTGATAAATATTGATATGAGAATTCCCTAATATAGGGTTTAGAAAAAGAGGATAACAGAGGATGGGTGGAACGAGGAGGAGGATATTGTATAATCAGTGATGGTGAAAAGGCGTAAGAGGAAAAAAGGTGATAGATATCGATGCCTTTATTCCCAAACACCTGAATGTGAAAATCCAATATGGATGGTTAACATACCAATCGACAGGTGAGTTCAGATAAACCGGTTGGATGAAAAAAAAAAAGGGAAATCTGTGCCCTGACCGGATTGGATACTGTCAAGGTATCTGAAATATTGTTTCAACCAGTTTTGTCTTTTATTATTTATTTAATTTTTTTTTTTTAAATAAAAAAAAAACCTCTCTTCGGCATTGTTTCACTTCCTTAGATACCCTTACACCCCTGAAGAAGTCCCATCGGGACGAAACGCGTAGGGTCTTTCAGAATAAAGGGTTCTTCAACTGGAAATTAAGAAATTAAGAAATTTTATTGTATCATAATTACAATCTGTTGGAAATTGTGTGTCACACATGAAATTTATCCCACTTGATCCATGATTAAGTATGTTTTATGTCATTTTATGAAATAAATTTTTTTAAAAAAATCTGTCATTATATATTCGTGTGCACACACAATCTGTGAAACTATCAGCGCACCTCTATACCCTTTTCTTGTCTTCATATATATATATATATTAATGAGTCTTCAGACAATCAAAATGGATTTGCTAATTAAATAAAAAATAGATTAGATAGATGAATGAATTCCAATTGTACAATGATTGCGCTAGAAAAAAAATATTCTATATTACAGAGGGGAAAATAGATCAATAAATTGTGTAAAATCCTCTGCAAGACAAACGTAGAATTGCCGAAGATTATTAAAGGTTCATTTTTGTGCAAAAAGTAATAAAACCGATTTTCGATTCCCTAGCTGGGGGGGTGGGGGATTGGTAAAATGATCAAGAACCCCCCCCCAACAAGCGAAACCACAACAACAGTCTATAAAACACAATTTGAATAGGTGAAAAATTATTATCACCTTTTAACGAGCAAAAAAAGACAAACAAGTAATATGTTCATCTGGACTATATTGCATACCACCCATAGTCTATGTGATTTTGGCTACCCAGTTGATAATATAAATATTTATATGATAATAATCAATTTGCAATCATTAACAGTATTATTAATAGGATATAAGTACAGTAAATATAAATATCCTACACGTATTCTTTCACATTTTTGCTAAACATTTTCTCTCACAATGTATGTACTGTAAATATGAAATTAAATAATAAGAAATATTACCATATTTTTCCCCAGTATTGGTCTGCATTGCATTGTAGACAGTGTGAAAATGTCATCTGAGGAGCTGTACCTGTAGCTATGTGTTTTGTTACAATGCTGCCCAGTGCTTTGAATCACATTTTATTGTTGTGGGATTTCACATTTCTGAAGATAATTCATCTTTTATTTTTGTTGGAAGTGTGTGTGGACTATGGCGCAGTTCTAAAAATTGAATGATTTTGATCATGTGGATACAGTGATGTCCCTTGGTACATCTTGCAATATAATATCATTTCTTCAGTGGCCGATATCAGCTGATGTTTATTGTACCTCAAAGTAAAACAATTTCATTTTGTCCATTTAAGCAGAGAATCCACAGGTGCACAAAGTGAATTCAGCCAAAGTGCACCGCAGAGAACAGCTCTTTGGAGTTATGTACTTAGCAGGTCGGGCTGAATTCTAGAGGCTTAGGAAGACATACAGTACATAAATATTGTGCTTTAAATAAAAATGTAAAAAAAGTTCTGACTTGGGGCCTGTTTCAGAGTTGATCACTATGGTACGAATTCACAATGATCAAATAACTACGCATGGGTACGGATTGAAGTGTCTGCGTGAGCCCAAATTGCAACAGAGACAGTGAAAATATCTAATTGCAATTCCCTCGCAATTTGACTGACAGGAAGTTGGCGTTTAGCGATGTTAATCTGCCATTTTCTGGGAGTGTCAGAAAAAACGCTGGCGTGCCCAGGAATTTTAAGGGAGGGTGTGTGACATCAGTACCTGCCTCGATTAGCCCGTCTCTGTCAATGAGCTGTGGAAGGGTCAGATTTATTCACATTTTCAGACTAAAAAATAAAATAATTTGTTGCTAAGTGAAATGTGTATGGATGTGTGACAGGAAATTTTGACAATTCACCTGCAGATTTACCGAGGGCGGGTTTTCTTTATGTCTGGGTGGCGGCTAAGCACTCACAGTCATCTGCAAATTGTAGATTATCGATGAGGTCTGCATACCTTCCAACGTTTTTAAGAAGACACAGCGAGACCTTCAAGCCCACCGCAGGTGAATGCCCGAAATTTGGAAGCATGGCCTGGTGGCAATGGGATGTGGCCTAGAAATCGCCTCATTCCCGTGAGGCCTCACCCCATTTTGCCGCTGCCTGTGGGAATAGGTGTCTATTCACTGCAGGGCAGTGGGTGACAGGGAGACTCCCAACTGTCCCCCTGCCATGGGACGCTGGTGGCCCCGGGTGGGACGTAGGAACATCCAAAAAAGCAGGACGTTCCTTGCAAAAATCTGAAGCAGTCCCTTTGTACAACAAAACAAACCTGTGTTTTATTAGAACAATAAAATAAAGCAAACACTAGCAGGTTTCAAGCTTATAAGCATAACAAAAAAGAGGGTATCTCTTGCAGATAATTTTTGCTTTTGTGTTCACGTGAGTCTGCATTGTTTATTTTATTTGCCTTTGGATAGAACACGAAACTGCTCTGTGGATGCACTTATAAACTGCGCTGAGCTAAATCAAGTCCTAAAGGATCTAGAAAGCAAATCTCCCTAGATCATATAGCAGAGATTTCATTATTATCCTTTATTTATATTGAGCCAAAGGTTGGTATAGAAATATCGGTGTTTGGGTAGCAAACAGTGTCCCAACAGCAGAATTCCGATGCTCAGAATGCAGATAGATCCCAGTGAATATTTGAACCCTATCCCATCCCACCCTCCCGCAGCCTAATACTGATTGCCCCCTCTTGCAGCCAACAGCTGGGTACACAGCAATATCATTAGAGATGTACCTTGGAATCGGGTAATACATACGGAATTAAATAATTAACTATAGTGTTCAGCGACATTACCCGGACTTAAATGAGAACATACAGTCATTGAAAATATAGTAAAAATTTGACAGTACTGTATGTTTAGACAATGGGAGCATGCATCATTAACGACAAGGTGTAACACTCTATACAATATCCACAATACATCATTCACAATGCCGTTATAGTGCAATCAGTAATGGTATAACGTATAGTGTGTAACACCTTCAGCCTCTCACCTGCAGCCGGGTGCCGGATGACATACCGGCAGTCAGGATTCCGACAGTCATTACACTGATATTGGAATCCCAACTGCTAAAACCTTGACAGACAGGCATCGGCTATTCTCCCTCCTTGGGGTCCAAGACCCCCATAGAGGGAGAATAGAATAGGTGGTGAGCTTAGCGAGCCACTGTGCCTGCAGCATGGTGAGCACAGCTAGCCTGCAAGGGCCTTCGTTGCGCTCGCCCTACTGTCTGAGTCCCAGCAGTCAGGATTCTGACGTCTGCAGCCTAACACTACCTCTAGTGCCTAACTCTAACCTTAATCTCAACCCTAATACTCAACTTGGGAATCTGTCTGCATTGTGCATACCGGTATTCAGATGTTGGGATTTTAACTGGCATAACCCCCGACCTCCTAGATCCTGACTGCACCCTGGCGCAAAAAGGTGCTTGCAGAGCCTTACATAAAAACTAAAATTATAAAACACACAGAAAAAGAGGGTTACGATTAGGCACTTACATAAAGGATTAGGCTCTGGTAGGATTGGTTAGCGGGTAGGGGTGAAGGGAACATATACTTACCAAGCCCCTGTTGGTATTCTGACCATTGGGATGCTGCTCTTGGTCTTTTGAGCACCAGCATCGTGACCGCTGGCCATTCGTATGTTTTCCAATTACATACTGTATATTTATTCCACTTATTACTAATAAAGGATATTAGCAGTAGATTTGACTGATTTGATCAGCAGGCTGATGCTCAAATCTGTATTTCCTTCCCAAAGGGCTGCTTGACCATCTTAAGTCTACAATCAGTGTCCAACTGTTCTAAACCCCCATCCCACCACAAACCCTCTGTAATAACGCCATTATATGTTTAAAGGTTAATGATTTGAGCCTAGATATAAGCGTGCTGTAGAACTGAAGTAAGAAAATTCAAAGAGCATGATTGATCAAAGCACGGGACAGACATTTTCTAATCAATTAGAATATTCAAATGCATTTGTGCAGCAGTGGTGGAAGTGGCCAATGTAAGATTTCTAAAGGAAGGTGATTGTCATCAGCCTATGAAAGGCGCATAATCAGCATGTAACAAGCTATAGACTGCCCCACACAAACTGCGCTTTATCTAATACCGCTCTATGGACATATGCAGGCCCAATGGTCATGGTAAGATTATTACCCATTATTTATATAGCGCAGAACGTTTTACAGAGATTATTTAGCCCTCCCCCAGAGGAGCTTACAAACTTTGTTCCCTACCACATGTACATGCGCACACATTCATTTGGAGAAAGCCCACGCAAGCACAGGGAGAATATACAAACTCCACACAAATTCTCTCTCTGGTTCAATGATTGAGCATACAGACATGTACACACATACACAAACCAGACTTGGCAGAAAAATCTGCTGCCACTGGCCATGTTTAGAAACTCCATTTCTCCCATAATACGTGCATGGAGTGGCCATTGGTCAGGCTATGGAGAAGAGGCTTTCAGGGCAACTGGAAACCCCCACCTCCACCCCCCGCACTGGCCTATGGGTGTGGAGTGAGCTCCCACTGGTTTGGTATGGTATGGTATACCCCACAAAGTATAGCTCTACTCTTACAATTCCACAAGTAGATCCTTGTGCTGGATATTGAGAATACTGTATCATATTGACTCACACTCTATGTCCTCCAGTTTTTCCAAACATCGCTGGTCGGAACTCACTGTAACCACGAAACCATTGGGAAGTGGGCAAAGCAGTAGCAGTAACAGTATCAGACCATTAGCCAGCGCCCCAGCCTCCATAGCCAACAAATGTCTCTGTCTGGCTATCTATCTGTCTGCTTACAGTCTAATGTTTCATACAGTAGATAGAATAATCAGATAGCACAGTCAGGTCCAAAAAGGCAAGTGTGTCTTCTGTATAATTACCAGCTACCAGTTTTTAAAGCCAAAACTGTACTATAACAGACCAAATATCTAGTCATCATTACCATACCATACATTATTACCATCTAGTCATCATTACCATACCATACATCATTACCATCTAGTCATCATTACCATACCATACATCATTACATCATTACCATTACCATCTACATTACATCATTACCATCTAGTCATCATTACCATACAGTATGAGACTGCAGATCAAACTTAGATGCAAATAAATGTTAGGGCGTTCCTTGATGTGGCTCAAAAGCAACAGTAAGTGTGTAAACAGACACACTGAAATGCATCTTATAGGAATGTTGTGGGTGTGTCATTAAAAGGGTTGTAATTGGGCCAGATAGGATATCCAATGATTTACCATAAAGGACTGCTCATTGTTAAGTAATGATACCGTTGTACTTATGAACAATCCTGATGCCTCATTTCACTGCTAAATGTTAGAAACTGACTATAAATTTCTGCAGTTGCTAATGTCAACTGTCCAGTGATTGCTAATGACATTTTAGGATGGTATTAGCCTTGGGTGTCTACAAGATAAGTGCTTTATCATTAAAAAAAATGTTCTTTCATTACTGTTTAAAATATGTTTTTAAATACTTTAGAGAGCACGATGCTCTGATAATAATAACAAGAAGAGTCCGTATACCAAGCTCTAGAGCATCACATAAGGGGCTCCTGAGAAGTAGAAACCTTAGGTGTACAGTGTACACTGGGGCTAATTCAGCTTTGATTGCTAATTAGAAAATTTGCAAATCGAGCAATTATTGAATGACTGGGCATTCGTACCATACACATCACGAATGCGCAAGGGTGATTAGTGAAAGAAAATGTGCATGGAATGTAAACGCAATGCGGCTGAGCTTTGACTGACATGAAGCCGGCATCTGGGGGCAGAAACTTGACGTTTTCTGGGTGTGTCTGGGAAAAATTGCAGGAGTACCGATGTGTTTATGAGCAGGGTCTGTGACATCAGCGATGACCACTTCCACCCTATCTCAATCACAGATTATTGGAAGCGTCAGAGCTACTCACAATTGTACAGACAACGAAACACCTTTTGATTCATTCACAAATTTACACAAGGCGGGGTTTCTTTCTGTCTGGGCAGCAGCTCTCTCCTCGTGGTCTACTGCAAAATCTCACAATAGCGATCCATTCTCAATGTAGTCCACTAACTGAATGCATGGAGAGATATGAATGAGTACATTGACAATATGTTATCCATATCTAAGCAATTGAGATCAGTAGGAGCACAGGTGGATGACAAGGAGGTAGTGATGGCAATGCTGCAAAATTGTATTCCTGAATTTGTCTTCTTAGTAGGTGCTTCAGAATCCATATTATAGAGTCAAATATTATCATTAAGTTTGCAGACGACACAACAGTGATAGGACTTATTAGTAATAATGATGAAATGGCCTACAGGGAGGAGTACAACATCTGACTGAGTGGAGCAGTCATAATAATCTTTTCATTAATGCTAGTAAGACAAAAGTCATATTTCTGAGGACCTGACATGGTCAACAAATATCTAGGGCTTAGTAAAGAAGGCTCATCAATGCCTTTTCTTTCTAAGGATCTTGAAAAGACATCATCTACATTCTGCAGAACTTTAATCGCTTTGCAATTGAGAGAGAGAGGGAAGAGAGAGAGAGAGAGGGGGGGGTGACATGCCTATTTTGCATGGTTGCCGTCCATCCAGGACATCCACGGTGTGTTCTTCTCTCTCCATTCCAGTGGGACATATATTATATACTGTGCACTGCACAGCAATACTCTTAGGGTCATGCATTTTTGGCCAAGCCTTATTATTTACCTGTCCTTGAGTTTAGATCTTGTTTTCTCTGTACATAGGCAATCATTATACGGGTCTTCATATCTTTGCTTGGCAGTTGCTTTGAGTCTTGTGCTAAATCTGTGTTCCCTCTGTGGCCAATCAAGTTTCAAACAATGCTTACCTCTGTCTCCTTACAAGAGCAACAGGTTATCATGCTGTGCAATACTGTATAATGTAAACCACCTTGGTTACTGACCACGGCTCCTTAGGTGAAGCTTCATTCCTGCTGCCTGCCCCTGACCTTATTGTCGGATTTTGGGCTTTGCGTATTACTTCGTTTGTTCATCAGCAACTGTCTGTACTGACAATTTAAGGGGTCAGTAGAATCTGTGCTGCAGAGGATCCAGTGACAATTACCAGTAGAGAAGCAGAGGAATTCTGCTTTCTGTGCTGATTCTTACATGCCCTAAATCAGTGGTTCTTACTCAGACATAGCATTGCACAGCATTACAAGCAAAGGTGTGACCGTAATTCCCTTTTATCTTATATAACTATTAGAATACTTAATCAAAGTTGTAACGAGGAGTGTGCATACCTTACAACTGTCAACATTTTAAGGGTCCATTCAGGTTTTTTGGGACAGTCCCTCATCCCGCCTGTGGGCCTCCAACATCCTGAGGTGGTGGTGGGGGGGTGGGGGGGTAGTTGGGAGTCCCCACTGTCTGGCACTGCTCTGTGGTGAATAGAGACAGAGGATCTGGCTGGCATGGCCAGTGGCTCACAGCGCCACTGGTCATGCCTCCATAGCAGCAAAAATGGGGCATGGCCATGCGGGAGCATTGTGAGTATAGGGCATGCCCCCTTGCTGCTATCTCACGCCCCAAAAATGTTGGGTCCCGCTTCCATTCCTTCACATGTTGGGAGTTATGGGTGTGCAACCTACAAGTTTACTCATATAGTACATCTTTGCTGCATTCCTCTCTTGGCATGCCACATTGCGTGAGAATCCTCTAGCATTAAGGTTTTTTTTGTGCTGAAAATTAACATAATGTACAGTAATTTGGACACAATAGGAGACTGCTGTGTTTATTGTAATCAATTACCCTTTTATATCTGTGTGACTGAATCTGTATAGAAAGAGAAAACTGGATTTTGGTCTTACCTATAAAATCCTTTTTTCTGAATCCATGGTGGACACTGGGACAGTGGTGTATGGGTCAAGCTTCAGATACAGGCACCAAGGAGATTAGATTATTTGAGTGCAGCAAAGGCTCCTCCTCCTCCATGCCCCCTACAGGCTTCGTTTGTTCAACAGTATACCATAAAGGAACAGGAAGAGAAAGAGAAAAGAAAACCATGCAACCAGAGAAAAGAAGAACATTTCCAAAGGAAACCCCAAGCACAGAGCATGAAGGGTGGACGCCGAGTGTCCACCATGGATTCAGAAAAAAGGATTTTACAAGTAAGACCAAAATCCAGTTTTTTCTTTCCTACCAATGGTGGATACTGGGACAGTGGGACGTCCCAAAGCTGTCACTTTTGATGGGAGGGAACGGTGTGGATCATTTGGTCTACAACAACTAGGTCGACAAGCATTGGGTCGACACCACTAGGTCGACATGCAACAAGGTCAACATGGGTCTAGTCGACATGGGACAAGGTCGACATGGGTTAGGTCAACAGGGTCATTAGGTCAACATGGGCAAGGTCGACAGTCAAAAGGGTGACATGGGGTTTTTCGCTGTTTTTTTTACCTGAATTTTGACACTGTTGACATGGACACAGGTTAAAGGGCACCATGCTCGTACTACAGGCTCGGTGCCTCGATACGCTCGGCACACTATTTTATCCTCCCACCATGCCCTAGTGGATGGTAGGGCACGAAATACCCCCTATTGGCACATGTCGGCTCAAGAAACAATGAAAAACCCCATGTCGACCTTTTGACTGTCGACCTTGCCCATTTCAATGTAATGCTTGTGTCAACCTATTGACACTGTTGACCTAACCCTTGTTGACACATGTCAACCTTGCTGCATGTCGACCTAGTGGTGTCGACCCAATGCTTGTCGCCCTAGTTGTTGTAGAACAAACAACCGTATCCTGGAGGGAACGCAACTGAGCTGCACTGAGGACAAGGTGTTCAAAAGCAGAATCAGTACTTGTGTAGTTTCACGGCGCCAGCATGGCGCTACTTCCGGGTTCTACGCTCGCCACAAACTATGTTAAAAAAAAGTAACTTAACTCCATGCCAACATGGATAGGTCATACCCCCACTATCCATGTTGGCATGGAGTTGATTTTAAATAGCGTGGCGAGCGTAGCGAGCCACTGAGCCCGCAGCGTGGGTGAGCGAAGCGAGCCCCGCAAGGGGACTCAGACGCACGGCGTCATACTGGCGCCGTGAAACTACACAAGTACCGCAGAATCTGTCAAATTGGTAAAAACAAAGGAAAGTATGTGAGGAGGACCAAGTGGCCGCATGACACAGCTGCTCTGCAGAGGCCCCCTGACGAGCTGCCCAACTGGGTCCTACCAAGCGAGTAGAATGGGTCCAAATAGATAAAGAAACTGGTGTATTAGAGGACAAATTTGCCTGTTTAATAGTTAGGCGAAGCCAGCGGGGCAATTTTTTTTTTAATGCCGGCCAGTCGCACTTGGCCACATTGTACAACACAAACAATGCATTTGATTTGTAGATGTCTCAAGTTTGACTAACATAGAGCCACAGAGCTCTAACAACATCTAAAGAACAAAGTTCTGGAGAGTCCTCTGAAGGAGGAAAAGCTGGAACAACAATTTCCTGATTTATATGTAATTGAGAAATAACTTTAGGTAGGAACTCTATGCGGGTAAGGAGAACCGCCCTGTCTGGATGAAAAACATATAAGAGGAACCATGTGACAAGGCCAACAAAAATAGGGTTTTCCTCTTCAGCCACCTGAGATCCACTGAATCCAGGGGCTCAAAAGGAGAGCGATGGAGAGCTGACATCACCAATGTCAGATCCCAAGGCTGGATAGGCAGCACAAAGGGAGTCTGTACATGAGGGATTCCCTACAGTAAGGGATGTTTGCTGAATTATCAAGCGGGCCAGACCGGGATGGAGATACAGTACCTGTCAGCAGCTACATGCAGACGCATGATGGTTTAGGTAATTAACACCAATAATGATGACATTCGGCATCACTAACTGTCTGTTCTTAATTTCTAGAACGTATACAATTTATTTGGTTGACTTATATATATTTATATATTAGCAGTGGCGTAGCTTGGTTTGGGGCACCCCCCCGCCGTTAATGGTTTGGGGCACCCCCCCCCCCCCATCGCCGCAGGCTTACCTGTCTGCACGTCCCGGCTCCCCCCCTGGTTTGAATTAATTCTATGCAGACAGGCCACGATAAAATGGCCGGCCCCATACCGCAGACAGTTTCAGAGAACTGTCTGCTTTATGGGGTGGCCATTTTATCGTGGTCCGTCTCCATAGAATTGATTGAAGCCAGGAGGGGAGCCGGGATGCGCAGACAGGTAAGCCTGCGGGGGATGGGGGGCGGGGGCATTACTATAGCACCGCAGCCCCCCGGCGCCCCCACATGCACAGCTCCCCCTGCGACCACGGGGGCTGCGATGCTATAGTTACGCCACTGTATATTAGGCGATTCATCGTGCCCTACGGGCACTCTTCACACCGTCGTAAGGGGCTCTGACCCCTTTACTTGTGAGTGTTGCCTCGAGTACTGTATTTTCTTATAGCCGTATATACCTACTTATACACCTATAGTATATACAGTAACTATACACATTTGGAAATGGCAGAAAATTACATAAGAAAAGACACTTTTGCACATCCAGGTTAGTAGAGGGCTTGCCAAAATTGTTTAAAATGTAGGAGCGAGGATGAAAGTGTAGGAGCTAGACAAACTAAAAATAGGGACAGTGCGCACAAAAGTTGAGCGGGAAAAATGTACACAGTAATGCCTATTACACAGCACACACCCAGTTCCTATTATACAATATGCTATAATGGCCATAAGACATTATGCAACACTCCGTAATACCTATTACTTATTATATCACACACTATAATGGCCATTACACAGTATGCCACACACGTGATGGGCATTACATATAATAACACACACACACTGTAATGCCTATTACATAGTATGCCACATATGATCCGCTTACGTAATTGCTGGTTGATATGGGTTTCATGCAGGGCCGGTGCCGGGGGGTACCTGTTGCGCCATCTGGGGAGCGGGCAGGGGGGTCCATACTAGCGTCTGACAGGAGCCTGCAGTGGTGTCCTTGCCACGCGGGTACCTGCGGCGCTGTGTATAAAGCTGGCGGCGGTGGGGGGTCCCTGCAGTGAATAAGAAATAACTAGCGCTATCTGTCGGGCTATGCGGCGGCGCGGGAAGCTCTTCTGTTTTGAAAACACTGGCCGCACGCTGATTGGCTGAATTTCCCGCGGCGCCGCATAGCGATAGTTATTTCTTATTCACTGCAGGGACCCCCCACCACCACCAGCTTTAATATACACAGCGCCGTAGGTACCCACGCAGCAAGGACACCACTGCAGGCTCCTGTCAGAAGCCGGCATGGACCCCCCTGCCCGCTCCCCAGACGGCGCAGCAGGTACCCCCTTTGCACGGGGCGAGGGGTGAACTGCCGCCCTCCAGTGGCCGGCTCCCTAGGCAAATGCCTAGACCTGCCTAGTGGTGGCGCCGGCCCTGGTTTCATGCTTGATACCAGGTGTTGCATGGTCTTTGCTATGGGGTTAACATTCTGTGCCAGGGGTAAATGCTCATTGTGAGGGGTTGACATGCTGTGCTAGGAGTTAATATACTGTGCCAAGGGTAAATATTTGTTGCCAGGGGTTAACATGCTGTTGCCAGGGGTTAATATGCTGTGTCAGGGGTAAATGCTCGGTGACAGGTGGTGACATGCTGTGCAAGGGGTAAACATACTGTGCCAGGGGTAAATGCTTATTGCCAGGGTTTAACATGCTGTGCCAGGGGTTAAAATGCTGTGTCAGGGGTCAATGCTCATTGGCAGGGGTTAAAATGCTGTGGCAGGGGTAAACATTCTGTGGTAGGAGTAAACATGTTGTGGCAGGGGTAAATGCACATTGGCATGGGTAAATGCGCATTGGCAGGGGTTAACATGCTGTGCTAGGGGTAAATGCTCATTGGCATGGGGCGACATGCTGTGTCAAGGGTAAATGCTCATTGCCATGGGTTGACATGCTGTGGCAGGGGTTAACATGCTGTGCGAGGGGTAAATGCTTGTTGCCAGCGGTAAATATGCTGTGCCAAGGGTAAATGCTCAGTGCCAGGGGATGACATGCTGTGCGATGGGTTAACATAGCGTGCCGTGTATAAATGCTCATTGCCAAGGGTTCACATGCTGTACCAGGAGTAAATACTCATTGCCATGGGGTGACATGCTGTGCCAGGACTAAATGGTCATTTGCAGGCGGTAACATACTGTGTTAAGGGTAAATGTTCATTGGCAGGGGTTAACATGCTGTGCCAGGGGTTAACATGCTGTGGCAGGGGTGAACAATGCTAGGGGTAAATGTGCATTGGCAGGGGTTAACATGCTGTGCCAGGGGTTAACATGCTGTGGCAGGGGTGAACAATGCTAGGGGTAAATGCTCATTGGCAGGGGGTGACATGCTGTGGCTGCCCCCCCCCGCAGCCCCTATGTAGTGTCTGTACATGCTGCTGTGCCCCACTGCCCCCCTATTACTGTACATACTGGTGTGCCCCACTGCCCCCTATATATTAGTCCATATCTGTGTGTATAACACTGGGCTGTTTCACTCTGACTCCGCCCAGCGTTATACACACACTCACGGAGTGACAGATCTGGGCAAATATATAAGAGATTTTTTTTTTTTGCAAATAAGAAAAAAGATTATAACCATATATTATAAAAGGTATATTTCTAATATAAACGTAAACTAGTACATAAATCGTAAATCCCATTCAAAAATATGTTCATAAAATCAAAACATCACTTGTCCTTCTGACGTAAATCTAGTAATTACTTTACTAGCACAGCAGATACATTTTGCTCCTGACGCAACTCAGCATATGAGCATCATTTTTTATTTTTAGGGAGCATATTTTACTTGTGCATTTTGCAAGTGAATGCACCCACGCTCAGCATGAGCCCCGCAGCATTTAAGAGTCACAATAGATTTATTCATATTTCATTTTATAACACATGCAGCACTGAACAGCAGCACCGTGTCAATCCCTCCTCTAGCACTTGTACACCTGTTCTATGTGTCCCGCTGCTGAAACACTCACTAAGGCGGTTGTACTTTCTCCCTCCTGATTACTGTAATCATCTTCTTACTGACCTTCCCAGCTCCTAACTCTCCACCCTTCAGCTCATTCTAAATGCAGCTGCCGGAATTATGAGCTCTTCTTTTTGTTCTGTTTCTGTAACCCCTTTGTTCCAGACTTTTAACTGGTGCTTTGCAAAATTCAGATACAATATACTGGATTCTCATGCTCTCTTTTGAGACACCTCACTCCCCTGAGAAAAACAATTGGTTTCGATTGTGCTACCATACCTCCCAACATGACCCATTCCAGTACTTATACAATGCTCAGCTCCTCATCTTTGCAGCCAGCGATTACGCTATGGAACTTACATACTCTACGGCCGCGAAGGCGAGAGGATGGAAAACCTTCCTGTGTCCGCTTCACCATCTATTACCTTTAGTAAAATTGTGGCGAGCAAAGCGGAGATAATGATGGTTCCTTCGCCGAAAATCCTTACATAGTGATTAAGTAGTGGTTAATGTAACTGGCATAGCGGTGGCTGCAAAGATGAGGAAGTACCCAATGCTCTTTTCCTGGACTCCCCTCTTAGGTTGGATCGGTATGGATTGAATTCGACCCAGTGACGAATTGCGGGTCTGCTCATGTGCATGATTAAAAATATGCATGTACAGACCCGCTGTATGCATGCCTTCGGCGAGTATCAGTGCTCGTAATGTGAAGGGTGGGCAGATAGTGTTTTGGGCAGGGAACACCCTGTGTTTCCTGGGAATGCCCACAAAAAATGGTGGACTTCCCCCTGTGATGCCTGGTCAGGGTGGGTGGCTGATATCACATGATGTTAGCGCCTGTCCCAAATTCGGCCATGTTCATCAGGTATAAAAGGCAGCCTAGACTGACTTTTATTTGCGAATAGGAAAAAAAAAGCATACACATCCCATTGCGTGCAATTGCGGGGATATTCGCATGGTTGGGGAATCCCCAGGGGGGCGCAGACGTTTGCTCATTTACCTGCTCTCCAGGCAGCGAAAATCTGCTGCTTAGCGAGAAGGTCAGGACCTTCATTTTTGATTGCTGTGGAACTAGTTAATTTATAAAACTGGACACACACCATACAATTATCTGGCAGATTATTCGCGTGATTTGATTAGTGTGAATGAAAATCTGGTAATGGATGAGAGCAAATGACAATCAACTATTTGCTCCCAAACACTGGAAAATGGGCAGAAACTGTTGTTCAGATGCATTGATTAAATCAAGTGGGCAACCTAGGGTAGTAACGGGGAAGTGGACCCAAGGTAGTAACAGAGAAGTGGCTAGCCAGACTTGGGTCTGCTGTGGCCACCGCCTGAATCCAAAAGATGCAGCTGAACTGGAGCCAGAGGCAATGTTCCAACAATCACTCTGCGACACAATCGGCAGATCTACTCATATCTTCTTATGCAAAGTGGCAGATTAGCGTCCCAGCCACTAGGCTTCTATATTAACTCCATTGGCATTAGCTGTTTACAAGGGTGCAACTACTATAGGTGCAAGGGGTGCAGCTGCTATGGGGCCCATAGCTGAAGTGGGCCCATCTTTACTGTCTAAGTAATGTTTTACAGGTCTACGAATACCTACTTACACCCCTGGCTGTGTAAAAAGTTGTATTTGTGGCTCTATTAGCATCCATCTCTGAATAGAACCTATGTACCTTTCAATAACCACCTTGAAAACCTCAAGCTTCACTAATGCAGGAGTCAGTAATTGGATTATTGGAGGATACCCAAATATAATATCCTGCAATTTGTAGGCACCGGCGAAAAGATAGCTGCTAGATTTAAATTAAATATGTTTATTGAAAATAAATCTAGATGTTACATTTCGGCCCACACGTCCGCCTGTGACCCCTGGTTTACACTAGGACCCTAAATATGCATATTGATACACATTAGATTGTCATTTGTTCTCTTTTTCCATCTGTGAATGCCTATCAAAGCATTTGGAGTTTTCTTTCACAGCATTGTATATTACTTCTGTATCATTGGAAGCTATGTAACAATGGGCAGTACAGTACAGTATGCACATATTTGCAAATGCATCGAAGGACAAACCTATTCATATTTACAGTGATACACTGCATTACCGTCATGAGGCACTTCTAGACACATCCAGTATTGTAGTGCTCCTGCTTTGTTACCAGCCTATCAAACTCTGCAACATCTCTTACATTTGTTTATTTACTGATTTATTACTGATCTATTATCTTATTAATAGGATGAATTTATCCTGCATATATTGAAAAGGCATTTAAAAGTATATGACACATATTTATATTTATTTTTACTTTTCTATACGAACATAGATAGTCTATTGACTACGTAATCTCATGCTGTACTTGCCAACTCTTCCTGATTGTCAGGGAGACTGGGCTAGATTCTCTAAGCTTCAAAAGTGATAAAACGGAGAGTGATAAACAGCCAGCCAATCAACTAGTGCCTGACATGTCACAGACTGTGTTTGAAAAATGTCAGGCAGGAGCTGATTAGTTGGCTGTTTATCACTCTCCATTTTATCACTTTTGAAGCTTAGAGAATCTGGCCCACTCTCTGAAACAGCAGGGAACTCCCTTACTCCCTGAAGGGCCTAGAAATGTACCTGATTACACCTTACCCACATTATGTAGCTGTTATATTTTTTGGACAAACAATAAATGTAGAATGTTTCGGTGTTGCTACCTTTTTTGAACACAAAACAAAAACCAAGTCCACAATCCTTAAATACCATATAGATTTCCCTATAGATTGTAAGCTTGCAGCAGGGCCCTCTTACCTCCAAGTCTGTCTGTTACATCATTTGTTTTATCACTGTCTACCATTGTAAAGCGCAACGGAATCTGCTGCGCTATATCAGAAACTGTAAATAAATACACATCCTAAATACACATCCAATGTGCATAACGAATCTCCGCGCATCCAACCACCACCATTATGCTGACATCATCAGTCTGAGTCACATGCAACTAGCAAACTATGGGCCTTATGGTGCCCACACACGCACCGATTTCAGTGCTATGCGTTTTTGGCTGTACAATGGTTCTTTACAATTTTTCTGCCAGAATTAAGCATGACCCGATGTGATGGTTATTTTGCTGTCTGCGATGCGATGCTGTGCGATTTAAGCACATTTTTTCACTGGCTTTTTCTGACCTTTATTTTGTTCGAGTTCACATGTTTTAAACCTGCAATAAAGTTGTTGATAACAATTTGTATGTAATTATTTCCCTCAAAAAAAAAAAAAACCCGTCGTATAGCATCGGCTCGTATGCCTGTATAATGCTGAGCCCGATGCTATGCGATAATGTCCAAAAAAGTACCTGCTGCACATACTTTTTTGGACATCTAAAATCGGCCCCCGGGAACGCGCATAGCACAGCATCGCGTCGCACACGCCGCACGAATACACCCCGATAATTGTACGCACGATGCGTTTTGTACTTTAAAAGTACAAAACGCGTTCTAAAATCGATGCGTGTGTGGGCTGCATTATTCAGATCTGAGCTCAGTACAAATTTGTTTGGAAAATGGGCAAAACCATGTGCACTGCAGGTGGGGCAGATGTAACATGTATAGAGAGAATTCAATTTGGGTGGGGTGTGCTGAAATAATGCAGTCAGTATTTACCCTGCACAGAAACATAATAACTCACACAAATCTAACTCTCTCTATACATGTTACATCTGCCCCACCTGCAGTGCACATGGTTTTGCCCATTTTCCAAACAAATTTGTACTGAGATCAGATCTGAATAAGGCCCTATATGTGGTGATGTCATCAGCAACGCCACCGAAACAGAACAATTTCATAACAGACAGCACAGAGTAGGCAGCTACCCCCACTAGCACAGCGTCTCCATAGAGACCAAAAACAATGCACCAATGCTGCAAGTCAACTGAGCATACAATAGTGTCAAACATAAGGCATAGGGAACTAATAATAAACTAGTCAAAACACAAAGAGAAATATTTGTGAAAAAATAACAGAACATAATAAAAAATACATATACAATAACACATAAAAAAGCATAAAAGTCAATAAGAGACAACAGAAAATAAGAATTGTTCCAGTAAAGCATTATAACCTAAGCGTGTACGTCACAAATGAATATCGCAGATAAACAGACTAAAAATAATCTAAAGTTATATTAGTTATATCATGACTGACAATACATAAAATGTAATACTGTATATATATTCAGGGGTTAAAGTGTTCTTGAGTAAAAGGCCTGGGTGTTATAATTGCATGAGTTGCACCACCTGCAGGTGCCTTGAAAATGTTGTACATCCTTGCTCTGGCAAACTTAATACTATCCAACTGGTATTACCATTTACCAGTAAATATGTTGTACAGAATACTACATTAAGTGCCACTGCAGTTACTATCTATCTATCTATCTATCTATCTATCTATCTATCTATCTATCTATCTATCTACTGCAGGGGTGCTCAAACTATTTTGTTCTGGGACCCCATCAGACAATAAAAATGATTACAGAACCCCAGCAAATTACTACTGAATTGCCGCCACATGTGTGGTCAGTGAAGCGATTGTTATTGTGACAGGGAGGCAGTAGGTAATGGGGGGGGGGGGGGGGGGGTGGAAGAGTGAAGCAGTGGGTGTTTACTTAATGAGTTATACCCTGTCCCACCTCCACAGACATATTTTCCTGATGGTCAGCATCATAATCGTGACCCCATGCTGAGGTGTTTGGGACCCAATTTGGGGTCAGGACCTACAGTTTGAGAACCGCTGATCTACTGTATTGCAATTTTCTTGGAGGGTGCCAGCTTGCTACAATAGCATACAAATCTCCAATTAGAAGCAGCACTCCATCTGTTTAATCAAATCTTTTAATCTCACAGCAACGTTTCATTGCTAAACACGTGAACGTGGTCTTTTTTTTAAAAAGGGCAATCACTTACAGGGCAAAATCAGGCCTTGTAAATGACTGCTCCTTTAAAAATAAATGTCCGAGTTCGCCTGGCATCCATCACAGTTATTTCATCTGGCCTTATCTCTGAAACAGGCTCATTCTCAAGAAAATAAAAGTTTGCTTACAAATACAAGTATCACTGTTTTGCTTGCAAGAAAACAATGGCAAATGCACACCACAATGTTAACACATATATATCTAAGGCATCATACAGATATAAGTCAATACAATACAATAATGGAGAAAAAAAACAACCTTTTTACCTTTATTAAAACGGATTAAGACCATACATATTCTAGTAGCTCACTGTGGATCTTACAGCTGCCTTTTCCAATAGCAAATTAGGATTTTCAGTTGTTTGCTCTGTCTTGTGGTGTAATTGATCGTGAATTCGATGGCTCATCTCTGTCTTATCCTCACATAACGCTTCTATATTTGTAACATAAACTGTCTCAGGATTCTCTCCATCCCTCAGGAAGACCAATTGTATCAGGAGGGAACCTATTTTACAGAATTTAGTTACAGCAGTAGCTTTGCAAAAGTATTGGCCAATTCTCTGAATTTACCAGATATTACATACACTGGAATTTCGTTGTCCTTTGATGACTTTATTTTAAAACACTGAGGCTCTCAATGAGTTTTCCTCCTTTGGGGTTGATGTATGAAACAGTGAAAAGAGTAGATAAGTGGGCCATTGGAGAAGTTGCCTGTTGCAACCAATCAGCTTTTACATTTCATTTTATAGAATGTACCTGATAAATGGTACCTGAAAGCTGATTGGTTGCTGTGGGCAACTTTTCCACTTGTCCACGGCACCACTTTTATCACTGCTTGGTTCATCAATCCCTATGACACAGTTTAATTCACAAAAACTTTGTAGGAAAAAAAACCTGAAATACGTTGTTTGTGTAAGTATTAGATATCTGTATTGTGGAAGTACCAGAGAGATAAAGCCAATCAGATTCTGCCTTCCATTTTACAGGCTGTGCTTGAAAGTCTACATTTAGGAGCTGATTGGTTGGTACAGGTCAGGTCTCCCTTATCCGTGTATGTGGGGGGATGTTTCCCCCAAGCCCTTTTTTTTCAGACTTACCTTGTCCCCCGATGTCCACTCTGGCCTACGGGATCCTCTTCAGCAGCATCTCTGTTCCCAGGGGTGATGTCACCGGCGCGTCCAGGCACTCACGCAATGCACCCCTGGGATTGGAGATGCTGCTGAAGAGGATCCTGAAGGCCCCCGTGGCCGGAGGACACAGTGGATGTTGGAGGACCATCGGTGCACCACCAGGGGACCAAGTTAGTATGACATTTTTTTTTGCCAAAATCCAAAAAATCCCTTATTCAAAATGCTTGTGGTCCCAAGCATTTCAGATAAGGGATACTCAACCTGTACTTTATCTCTCTCTCTCAAAGCTTTAATAAATAACACTCTTATAGTGCGTATACATGGTTCGATTTTGTCTATTTTCCTATTCGATTTTTCTTTTATAAGCAAAATTTTATAGAAAATGAATTAAAATCTAACGGAAATCGAACGCATTCAATTTTGATTCGACCCCAATGCGCAGCCCCGCGGCGAAATTACTCAATTCATGGTTGAAAGCTTTGCGATTTTCGGGAGCCTTGAAGCCGTTCCGGGAGAGTAGATAAGTATGGGTTAAACATGATAAATATCGACTTTCACAATGTTGACCTTACTGTATGTAAATGTTTGTGCTAAGGAACACACACTGTAGATCAGTGATTTATTCTTTCTACAAAGAAAAAGATGAAAATTAAAACAAGAAACTAACTGAAACCAATATCAATTTGAACAGAAAAAGGAATACTGATGTTGTTTAGCACTTTAAATTACTGAAACATTATGCTGCAGAATTGCACTGGATGTTGTTAGAGAACGTCAAGAAAATTTACTACAGATACTGAAATGCAGACTCTTACAGAGGTACAGTATGTTTATTGGATCACAAAATGAAATACCTTCCAAACTTATAGCTTAAATTAATAAGGCAACTTTGGATGATATATTTATGTGCTCAGTAACCTTGGTTCATAATAGGATTTTAATAATGACATATTTATTCAGTAGTATACCAGTATATGCACCAGGTTTACGTCAAGAGTAACAAGTGTGCATTCTTTGGACAGGGGGCTTATTAACATCCCGGGGGTGTTGTGGCAGTGACGTCCCTCCTATGAAGTGTCCCCGTGTGCAGATCCCCCCTGTACGTTCTCCGAGGGGTGCAATTTTCCCAGTAATATTGTGGAAGGTGACACATGCAGAGATAATTGTATTAAAATTACAATACATACTTACCATTAAAGGATGGGGGCTCCAACTCCTTAGGCCCATCCTTCTGCTGGTGGGTGAAGTGGTGTCACATCGCGCGGTGGGGGGGTATGTGCTGTGTCACAACTCTGTGTCAGGAGACTTTGTCTGTGTGGCGGGCTGCGGATGACTTGCGGCCCGCCGCTGTAATGAGAGGGGATGGTGGCCAGTTGCCAGCGGCTGCAGGGTGTGTGTGTGTGGGGGGTGTGGTGCTACCATCCCTGCGGGCTGTGGGGATACAGAGAGGCCGTAGCTTCCCATAGAATCCCCCTGATGATGGCCCTGCCAACTTGCATCATCAATGGTGATTCTGCACCACACATCCTGCATCGATTATAAATAAACCTGCAATTAATCCACGGGCATCAGAAACATTTAAAAATCTTAGATGAAAAGTGTCTAGGGACATCTTGACTCTTTGGGGAAAATTTACTAATATGAATTCGTAAAAAATAGGTGTATTCGTAGGCAGAAATACACCTATTTTTTACACATTTGTATTTTCGGGATTTACTATCCCAAAAATACAGCAATTCGTATTCCTAAAGATGGGACATTCGTATACCATCGATAGAATACGACAGGAATCACCATTCAACAGAATGGTGGTTCCTGATGTACTAAGCAGCCGTATTGATCATACGGCTGCTAATTGGTGTAAAACAGGCACGAAAATACGACAGGAAAATACACCTTGATTGTCCTGTCGTATTTGCTTTAAGCCTGCACGGATCAGTCAGATCTGTGCAGGCTGCAGTGTGTAAAAAAATAGAAAAAATAAATAAATAAAAAAAACGGCGTGGGGTCCCCCCCACAGCTGTAACCAGCACCAGGCTGAAAGAGCCGGGGCCGGTAATTAAAAATTAGGGAACCCGACAAATAGGGGTTCCCCGATTTTTAACAACCAGCCACAGGCTCCAGGTCCAGGGCTGGTTCCCAAAATACGGGGGACAAAATGACTAGGGGTCCCCCGTATTTTAAGAACCAGCCCCAGGCCAAACCAGCCAGCAGGGTAATGTCACAGCCGGGGGACACTTATTATATAAGGTCCCGCGGCCAAAACATTAACCCTACCGACCAGTCAGCCTGGCGAGGGGCCCTGGGGGAGTGGGGACCCCCCCAATAAAGGGGTCCCCCCTCCAGGACTTACCTGACCAGGCTGAAGCCTGGTGCTGTCCCCGGTGACCCTGGGCTGTGGTCACCGGGCTGATTTCAGTGTAAAAAGATAGAAGAAAAAACTATTGTTTAAAACTGTGGAACTATGAGTCCCAGCAAGCCTCCCCCGCAAGCTGGGACTTGGAGAACCACAAGTCCCAGCCTGCGGGGCATTAAAGGGCCCGCTGGGTCTTATAGTTCCACAGTAATAAAAATAGTACAATAAATACACACTGACACAATAAAAATAAAACTTTAATACATACATTACACACATACTGATACTTACCTTTCTTGATCCCGTAGGTAGCCCTCTGTCCTGGTGTCCGGTGTCCTGTGTCGTTCTCCAGGTCCATGTCGGCGGTCCGTGTCGTCCTCCAGGTCCATGCCGGTGTCCGGGTCCGAAGTAATCCATGTTGGAGCTGTGGAAGGAAATCCTACTCACCTGGTCCTGTGGCGAAGATGTCTTGTCTTGGTCCAACGTAGTACAGGTAATCTTCAAGCTGTCGCCGGTCCCCGCACTGTCCGCATCGTCCTGTGTCATCCTCCAGGTCCATGTCGGCAGTCCGTGTCGTCCTCCAGGTCCATGGCGGTGTCCCGGTCCGAAGTAATCCATGGTGGAGCTGTTGAAGGAAATCCTACTCACCTGGTCCTGTGCTGACGATGTCTTCTCTTGGTCCGCCGTAGTCCAGGTAATCTTCATGCTGCCGCGCTCCCCGCACTCTCCGCATCGCACTGAGGAGAGATGCTGAGATATTTCATACTCGGCGCCTCTCCTCAGAATGAGTCTATTGGCCGCCTAGCGGCCAATCAGGAGCCGACTTTCTTGGCTCCTGATTGGCCGCTAGGCGCCGAATAGAATCATTCTGAGAAGAGGCGCAGAATATGAAATATCTCAGCATCTCTCCTCAGTGCGATGCGGAGAGTGCGGGGAGCGCGGCAGCATGAAGATTACCTGGACTACGGCGGACCAAGAGAAGACATTGTCAGCACAGGACCAGGTGAGTAGGTTTTCCTTCAACAGCTCCACCATGGATTACTTCGGACCCAGACACCGCCATGGACCTGGAGGATGACACGGACTGCCAACATGGACCTGGAGGATGACACAGGACGCCGGACACCAGGACAGAGGGCTACCTACGGGATCAAGAAAGGTAAGTATCAGTATGTGTGTAATGTATGTATTAAACTTTGATTTTCATTGTGTCAGTGTGTATTTATTGTACTATTTTTATTACTGTGGAACTACAAGACCCAGCGGGCCCTTTAATGCCCCGCAGGCTGGGACTTGTGGTTCTCCAAGTCCCAGCTTGCGGGGGAGGCTTGCTGGGACTCATAGTTCCACAGTTTTAAACAATAGTTTTTTCATCTATTTTTTTTACACTGAAATCAGCCCGGTGACCACAGCCCAGGGTCACTGGGGACAGCACCAGGATTGAGCCTGGTCAGGTAAGTCCTGGAGGGGGGGGGACCCCTTTATTGGGGGTTTCCCCACTCCCCCAGGGCCCCTGGCCAGACTGACTGGTCGGTAGGGTTAATGTTTTGGCCGTGGGACCTTATATAATAAGTGTCCCCCGGCTGTGACATTACCCTGCTGGCTGGCTTGGCCTGGGGCTGGTTCTTAAAATATGGGGGACCCCTAGTCATTTTGTCCCCCGTATTTTGGGAACCAGCCCCGGACCTGGAGCCTGGGGCTGGTTGTTAAAAATCGGGGAACCCCTATTTGTCGGGTTCCCTGATTTTTTATTACCGGCCCGGCTCCTTCAGCCTGGTGCTGGTTACAGCTGTGGGGGGGACCCCACGCCGTTTTTTTTATTTATTTATTTTTTCTATTTTTTTACACACTGCAGCCTGCACGGATCTGACTGATCCGTGCAGACTGCCTGAAAAATTCGTATTAGCGGCCGTATATACTATGGCCAGCTAATACGAATGACTACGACATCGGAGGGTTACAAAGCAGTTGTATATGACTGCAGGGGCGTAACTATAGCACCGCAGCCCCCGCCACCGCGGGGGGGGGGGCGCTGTGCATGTGGGGGCGCCGGGGGCTGCGGTGCTATAGTTACCCCCCCCCCAAATCCCCCGCAGACTTACGTATCTTGCTGGTCCCGGCGGCTCCGTTCTTCTGATGAGGACCACAAGAAAATGGCCGCCCCCATATAGCAAACAGTTCTCTGAAACTGTCTGCTGTACGGGGGCGGCCATTTTGTGGTGGTCCTCAGCAGATGAACGGACGGAGCCGCCGGGACCAGCGTGATAGGTAAGACTGCGGGGGAGGGGGTTAGCATAGGCGGCGGGGCGACGGGGCGGCCGGGGGGGGGTGCTCGACGGGGCGGCGGCGGGGGGTGGGTATGGGCGCCCAAAACGTAGCTACGCCACTGTATGACTGCTTTGTAAATCCCCCTCCGGAACACGACTTTGCATTCGACTGAAACAGTCGTATGCAGTCGTAGGGGAAATACTAATACGAAAAACTAGGTTTTTCATATTAGTAAATTTCCCCCTTTGTGACATCTTAAATGACCAAGATGTCACAGAGATTTTTATTCCTAGAGTAATAGGGGATACAGTCATTAGGGCAACCCTATTAAGTTCGACAGGCATTGCGTCGACACCTAAATAGGTCGACATGGCTAAGATCGACAGGGTTGGAAGGTCAACACAGTCATAAGGTCGACAATGTGAATAGGTCGACATGAGTTTTTCACAGGTTTTTTTTGTTGTAGAGCGCTGAGCGATCTGTCAGGGCCAGTGATCTTCGGTGACTAGACCTATCCAGCATGCTGGATCTTAATCGACAGGCGATATTGATGGGCGGGGCCGTGCATCGCTATGGTCCCTACACATGAAGTGATGTCGACAGGGTTGGAAGGTCGACACAAGCTAAGGTCGACAATGTGAAAAGGTTGACATGAGTTTTTTCACTGTTTTTTTTTTTTTTTTGAACCGACATTTAGTGAGTTCTTCCACGGCTTAGTAATTAAGCATGGGTGCATTGAATACATTATGGATACTCTAATGCAGAGGTCCTCAAACTATTTTGCTCTGGGACCCCATCAGGCAATGAAAATAATTTACGGGACCGCAACAAGTTACTGCAGAAGGCCCTCACATCACATGTGTAGTCAGCAGACAGCACATACATGGCAGCATTGTGGAGGCACAGAGTGATGGGAGGAGCCTAATATACCATAACCCATCACATCACATGTGTAGTCAGCAAACAGCACATACATGGCAGCATTGTGGAGGCACAGAGTGATGGGAGGAGTCTAATATACCATAACCCATCACATCACATGTGTAGTCAGCAAACAGCACATACATGGCAGCATTGTGGAGGCACAGAGTGATGGGAGGAGTCTAATATACCATAACCCATCACATCACATGTGTAGTCAGCAAACAGCACATACATGGCAGCATTGTGGAGGCACAGAGTGATGGGAGGAGTCTAATATACCATAACCCATCACATCACATGTGTAGGCAGCAGACAGCACATACATGGCAGCATTGTGGAGGCACAGAGTGATGGGAGGAGCCTAAAATAACAGACAACTCAACAGATTTTTCAGACTCCTTGAATCACTGACTGAGATTAGAAAAGTCATCAGCCTGATGGTCAGCAACATGGTGTCGTGACCCCATGTTGAGAAGGTTGGGACCCACTTTGGGGTCAGGACCCACAGTTTGAGAACCGGTGCTCTAATGTACAGATATATTCCCAACTACAATTCTCAGAATGTTTCTGCTATAATTTGACCACCTCGCAACATTGTTTTCATCCCGTTTAGCTGAGCCGGTTGCTAAACAACAGAGCAGCGGCACAAACACACGGCAGTTTAGTCATAGGGTTTTTATATGTACTTAAACAGTCTCACTTGCGTGCAGTGCAAAGAACAGTTCAAACAATAGAACAATATATTTGTTTTAAATTCACATCTCACCTCACACTGCAGGGATTCAAATGGTGTTTTCTATATAATACATGAACAAAGTCTTACTGAGTTACAGCACACAGAACCGTACAAAACAATAAAAATAAAAAATAATTTACAGCTGGGGATTAAAAGGATTTGCCATATGCACTGCAGGTGGGGCTGATGTAAAGTGCAGAGAGAGTTAGATTATGGTGGGGGGTGTACTTGAAACTGATATCTATATTGCAGTGTAAAAATAAAGCAGCCAGTATTTGCACTGCACAGAAACAATAAAACACCCAAATCTTACTCTCTCTGCCCATGTAAAGGTGGGCATTCATCAAGCCGATTTGGACCGATTTTGGCCGATTGCGATCAATCGGCCCGATAAATCGGACCAAATCGGTTCTTTGTGACATGGGGTCGGGTCCGATGCGCGGTCCCGTGCATATCGGACCCGGCCCCAGGGGTCGGACCGGCGGGACAAACGATGTGATCAGTCGGGGCGGTGAGGAGCAGTGGGGGCGAGCGGCTGGGGAGGAAGCAGTGGGGCAGCAGCGCGTTACCAGATCAGTGCTGGCTGGGCGGGCGGCGGTGACCATCAGTCTCACTCTCCACTGTCCGTCTCCAGCGCTGTAGCGGGCAGCAGCCGCGGCTATTAGAACTTTAAAATATGTCAAATGACTCTCCGGCTTTTGATTGGCTGAGATAGAGCTCTCTCAGCCAATCAGCGGCCGCGGAGGGAGGCCACTTATTGGCTGAGAGTGCTCTTTCTCAGCCAATCATTAGCCGGGCAGTCATTTGACATATTTTAAAGATCTAATAGCCGTGGCTGCTGCCCGCTACATCGCTGGAGTCTGGACACGGATAGTGGAGAGTGAGACTGATGGTCACCGCCGCCCCAGCACTGACCTGGTAACGCGCTGCTGCCCCACTGCTTCCTCCCCAGCTGCCCTCCCCCACTGGTCCTCACCGCCCTGCAGCTCCCTGATATTTTTTTTACATGTGATAAATCGCATTAGATTTATCACATGTAAAAAATGGCACATCAAAGTCCTCATCGTATGTGAGCCTCCCGGGGAGCTGCCGGGCGGCTCGGAGGAGAATAGGGTCCGACTTGTCCTTAGGACAAGTCGGCTCTATGTATTGGGGCCTTAAGGTGCCCACACACTAGAACGATTTTTGGGCCGATTGGCCGATTTCCGATAAATTGGCAGATATATCGTCCGATTTTTACCGATAATCGGCCGATTTTGGTCCGATGCACGCTCCCGTGGATCTTTAGCTGAATCTTCTGATCTTACGTTCTGCACAAAAGATCAGAAGATTTAACAAAAGATCCATAGGAACGCACACGGGATCTTAAGAAAAATCTTTGGTAAAGATGTGCGCTTGCCTGAAATCTTTTGTCCAGGACGCAAAAAAAAATATCAAGGCTAATTTATGCGCACATCTTATGATCGCAGATCTTTCTAGTGTGTGGGCACCTTAAGGTACCTGGACAACCACTTTATGGACACAGCACAGCTTGTGGATGGACACAGCAGAGCACAGCACAACTTGTGGTTAGACAAAGCGCTTGCGGGCGGACACAACATAGCATAGTACATTGTAGTGGCTGTGTAGGTGCTCATTGGCAGAGGCGTAGGGAGGGCGGATCCACCGGAGCTCATGCTACGGGCGCCGATTGGTCTAATGGCGCCGCCGGCCCGCCCCCCCTCCGCAAATGATCGCAGGGAATGCTAGCGCACAAGTATCATACTTAAAAGTATTAACGGCGGGCAGCGTGCGCGGCGCCTGCCTTGCCCGGTGCCTGCCTCCTGCCCTGGTCGCCCTGCGGTCCCTGCCACCAAGCGCACTGTCCGGGCGGCTGTCCTCACTCCTCTCTAAATTGCTGCTGCTGCTGCTCGGACCGGCTTCCGGGCAAAGCAGCGCAGCGAAGCAGCACCCCAGACTCCTCCGAGAGTCACCTGTCACTCGCAGAGTGACTCACTCCCTCCTCCCTGGCTACAGCAGCGTCATCAGCCTTCCCAAGCGCTGGCTGTAGCCTGGAGGAGGAGAAGGTATTCTGCTGCCGCCCGTGCCACCCGGCCCTGCTGTGCTCAGTTATTATTCAAGGTGGATTTCTTTTATTTATTTTTTAAAGCTAATTAATGATGTTAATAAACTTAGTAATTGGGGTTTGGAGGATTCGTGGGGCCTGGGGGAGGGGAGGGGGAGAGTGAATCTCTCTTGCTTCTGCTGCCGCCCTGCTGTGCTGTACAGTATACAGTATATCTTTATCTGTATATATATATTTATTTATTTACAGATGTCAGCATCTTATATAGTGCAGCAGATTCTGTTACAGTGTCTTATATAGCGCAGCAGATTCTGTTACAGTGTCTTATATAGCGCAGCAGATTCCGTTACAGTGTGTTATATAGAGCAGCAGATTGCGTTACAGCATCTTATATAGCGCAGCAGATTCTGTTACAGTGTCTTATATAGCGCAGCAGATTCTGTTACAGTGTCTTATATAGCGCAGCAGATTCCGTTACAGTGTCTTATATAGAGCAGCAGATTGCGTTACAGCATCTTATATAGCGCAGCAGATTCCGTTACAGTGTCTTATATAGTGCAGCAGATTCCGTTACAGCATCTTATATAGCGCAGCAGATTCCGTTACAGCGTCTTATTTAGCGCAGCAGATTCCGTTACAGTGTCTTATATAGCGCAGCAGATTCCGTTACAGCATCTTATATAGCGCAGCAGATTCCGTTATAGCGTCTTATTTAGCGCAGCAGATTCCGTTACAGTGTCTTATATAGCGCAGCAGATTCCGTTACAGTGTCTTATATAGCGCAGCAGATTCCGTTTTTTCTTTTCAAATGTAACATGCCAACACATGTTAGCCACGCCCCCAATTCATTACCATGGGGGGGGGCGCGAAATATGCCCTTGCTCCGGGCAGCATGGCACCTAGCTACACCGCTGCTCATTGGCACAAACAGATATGCAGACCAGAAGCTGAGATCAGCATGCTGCTTCCAAATTGACTTACCTGCAAACAAACATAAAGCAACACAGTAGCACTAAACAACACAGTGGTAAAACATGGTAATGCAAGTATGAAAGAGAAATGTAAGGCAATGTGAATCTGACATACAGTAGTGCCCGATTCAATAGTGATCTTTTGCCAGCGTATTCACACTGGGGACCGATGGCGTGGCTTTGCGAATGTGCAGGGCCGCTGTGCAAACGCCTTCAGTGATTATCAAAGGAAATTAAAGACAGTTCAGAATGACGTTTATTTCAAAAGGGCAGATAAATCATTCGAAAAATTATTAGCATTTTATATATATATATATATATATTATTCGTATCTTCGACATACTTTATAAACTTGAAACTTCAGCATATACGTTAATATGACTGTGCCTCACCTGCCTCACCCCACCGCAGGCCACTGGAAGAGGTGCAGCATCCCGTTCGCCAGGCAACAGCCGGGAGCTGCATCCCCGGAGCGCCACAGGGTAACTTCTGACACTTATACTGTATATAGACAAAGTATTGGGAAGGGACACAGCAGATCACAGAACACCTTGTGGATGGACACAGCATTTGTGTGTGGATGGACACAGCAGAGCACCACAAGGTCCTTATACAAAATCCAAAACCCGTCCGATTCCAGGATGATGATGTTTTGCCTCAATTTGGGAAATTATTTTGCAACTCTTGTTTTCAAATACACGCTCATTTCTATATATTGTAAATACTGAGCAATGTGGGCTATCAACTATATTGATTGAAGTGTTTTTTCTACGTATGGCTCCAGCTCCAGCACAATAGCGTTACAAATCAATGGCACAATCTTATTTTAGACCATTGCAAATTGGTAGATGATAGATTAGATCAGGTCATGTCATGTGAAAGACTGACAGCTACAGTTGTGTACAGTAAATGACAGATTATAGCAATTCCACATGACCTAGGAACCCTAGCTCTTAAGAAGAGTAACCCTTGGTTACCTTCCACCTTCATCTTATATCCCATAATATGGCCTTAATGATAAGACCTAAAGGTCATCTGTATACAGTATACTGACTCTGCACGGCCCCTCCTATATATAGAATTACACACACACATATATATAAAATAACATCTTACCTACACATTAAAAAAGCTTTAGTTTAAAAATTTTAACCTAATTCATACCCATTTGATTGTTTCAAATAATATGTTAAAAATTAATTAAACAAATTATTATATAGGAGTGCGGGATAGAATTCTTAACTCTTCCAATGCTTGCATAATACCTGGGAGACATTCTGTAATATGAAATTTAGTAAACCTAATGAGGACAAGTGAATGTGTTGCTGTAGCAACCAAGCAGATTTCACCAACCATTTATTATAGTACATTCTATAAAATGATAGGTAAGATTTGATTGGTCACATACAAAAACAAAAATGATTCCCGCACCAGTCTCTTATGTTCGTGGGACAATCCTATCTCCTCCTCTAATCGCTTAAGATTTGATTGGTTGCTTTGGGAAACACCTCCAGTTTGTCCTCTTTAGAGCTTTTGATAATACTCCATCAGGAAATTTGATGGCATCACTATCATTTATTTTGTGTGGTGCAGGATCTATTTTATTGATAGTACACGCGTCTGAATAAAAAAATAAAAGTTTTACCTTAGTGTATATTACTGTTCTATCTACATTCCTCCAATTTCAAAGTGCATCTACTTATATGTATGCAGTTCGCTAGTGTGTGCAGATTGACTTGTCCCTCGATGGTCCATTCTATCAACAAGATCACTCTACACACAGCGATGTGCTGGCACTGTGTGCTGCGCGATATGTCAGGGCCAGTGTTCTCCGATGAGAACACCGGGCCTGACCGACGATCTTACTAGACTTATCCAGCATGCTGGATCTTAATGACCAGGCGATAGAGTGATGCGCGGGGCCGCGCATTGCAATCACTATGGCCCCTACACATGGAGTTATGTAGGGGCATTTTCTAAGTAATCCAGTCAAATTAAGTGTGTAGGTCACATTAGTCTTCTCCGTTTATCTCAGCATGCGCTGGTGACGGCAACACTGTATTCTAAATCTTTCTCCATTCCACTACTGTTGAGTCACATTACCCCTGCCTGAGTTCCTGGTCCTAGCACAATGCCAACAACATCAGATGGGGCAGCCAGAAGGCCTAATTTAGATATTGGGTGCAGATGTAATGCAGTGTGAGTCCGGTGGCTGTGCATGATGCCTCAGACATTTCTTTTAACCCCTTCCCGACATTTGACGTACATTTACGTCATGGTCGGGAAGCACTTCCCGACACATGGCGTAAATGTACGTCATGGATTTAAACTGTCACCGCGTCTATAGACGCGGTGACAGTTTCAACATGTCTGCTGTCCCTGACAGCAGACATGTCCGTGCATGCCCCGGGGGGGCTGCGATGCCGCCCCCCCGTCGGCGATCGCTGTGATTGGCTGTTCAGTGTGAACAGCCATTCACAGCGTTTTCCTGTGTCACCGGCGAATAACGTTCGCCGGTGACACGGGATCAGAGGTGATTGGTGCTGTAAAGTACAGCACCAATCACCGCGGGGTGTAAGGGTGACACTGGTGTCACCCCACCTCACCCCGCCCGCCCCCAAAGGCCGTGATTGGTCCGTCGGACCGACGGACCAATCACAGCCAAGGAGGGAGATTTAAACTAACGGTGACTGCACTGCAGACGCCATTCCGGTCTGGAAAGCGTGCAGTGCGGTCACCGTACCCCCCTGCCGCCATACTGACCAGAAATACTTGCTGCAATACTTACCTGATCGCTGCTGATTGCTTCCTGGATCCTGTGCAATAATTGTGCCATACTGTGATATTGTGCTGCTGCACTGTATTAGTATTAGCTAGATAGATAGAGAGATAGATAGAGATAGATAGAGAGAGATAGAGAGAGATAGAGAGAGAGAGATAGAGAGAGATAGAGAGAGATAGAGAGAGATAGAGAGAGATAGAGAGAGAGATAGTGTCAGAGAGTGCTATATTTTGTGCTGCTGCAGTGTGATATAGTTATAGATAGAGAGAGAGAGATAGAGAGAGAGAGATAGAGAGAGAGGCCTACTGACAGAGTGCTATATTTTGTGCTGCTGCAGTGTGATAGTTATAGAGAGATAGAGAGAGATAGAGAGAGAGAGATAGAGAGAGATAGAGAGAGATAGTGACAGATTGTGCTATATATTTTTTATATAACTGACTGCTGCCCCCTCCTTTTGTGCTGATCAGTATAAATTAACTGATCAGTAACTTTTTGGGGGCGCAGGTTTTTTTTTATATATAGATATACCTGTGAGTGCTGCTGCTGCAGTGTCATAGAGTGTTAGATAGTGTTAGATAGTGAGAGATAGAGAGATAGAGAGAGATAGTGATAGAGAGTGCTAAATTTTGTGTCTGCTGTCCCCGCCTTTTGTGCTGATCACTATATCTGAGGTGATCAGCAACTTTTTTGGGGGTACAGAGGTTTTTTTTTTTTTATATATACCTGTCAGTTGCACCAAAGGTTGTGCACCTGCTGCACCTCACTGGTAATCAGTGTCGCATCACTGATCACCTTTTTTTTTTGTGTGTGTGCTGTGGGGTATTTTTTTATTTTTTTTTTTTACACACACTGTGATTTTGTGGGTGTCCTGTGGCCGCTGTGCGCTGATCAGTGACGTACATCACTGATCATCTCTTTCGGCACAGGGTTGATCTATTTTTTTTTTTTTTTTTGATCAAATTCCTGTTGCCTTTGAGCGCTGTTCAGTGACAGACGTTACTGACCAACATCTGTGCTCAATTTTTGGCGCAGGACCTTTTTTTTTTTAACCCCTTCCTTTTTTTTTTTTTTAACCCCTTCATTTTTTTTTTTTTTTATTGGTATAAAGTATTTTTTTTTTTTTCTGCACCACATACACACTACACACTACATACCCCCCGGATTGAAATAAAGTTTGTGCCCCCCCCTACACTATACACGTGTTGAAACATTTCACTACCGGTAACACAAAAATAAAAATGGCATCCCAAATGTCCTCCCAAATGTCCTCCCAAATGTCCTCCCAATCATCCAGGAGAATGTATTCAGTGGAGGAGGCATATGCCATGCTTGCTTCTGACTCTGACACAGCCAGTGATGCAAGCGGGGAATTTGAAGGATTTGCCTTAAGCTCCTCTTCCTCCTCTGCTGATGAGGGACCCCCTCAAAGACGCCCCCGTAGATCAGCTGAGATTCCCCCCCCAATAATTGATCTAGTATGGACCCCACCACCAGACAATTTTGAGCCCCAGGTTCCTGAGTTTTTGGCCATGCCAGGAATCCAATTTGATTCCACAGGTCTCAGAGAAATTGACTTTTTCAAATTATTTTTCTCTGATGATTTTATAAATTTAATGGTGGACCAAACTAATTTATATGCCCAGCAGTTTATTGCTCAAAACCCCACGTCATCATTTGCTAGGTGGACCCCTGTAGATGCAGTAGAGATGATGACGTTTTGGGGTCTGGTGTTTCATATGGGCATAGTAAAAAAGCCAGAAATTAGGCAATATTGGAGTACAGATGTTCTGTACAGTACTCCATTTTACCGTATGGCCATGCCCCGGACTCGATTTGAGACAATTCTTAAATTCATACATTACACCGATAATGCACAGTGCCCACCCAGAGATGATCCCACCTTTGACCGGCTATTCAAAGTCAGGCCGGTCATTGATCATTTCAGTGCCAAATTTGAAGAGGTGTACATCCCTGAAAAATTTATTTGTATCGACGAGTCCCTTATACATTTTAAAGGAAGGGTTAAATTCCGCCAGTACCTTCCCAGTAAGAGGGCAAGGTATGGCATAAAAATGTATAAACTGTGTGAAAGCACCTCAGGGTACACCCACAGGTTTAGGGTTTATGAAGGGAAGGATTCAAGAATTCAACCGCCAGAATGCCCCCCCTCCCTCGTAGGTGTTAGTGGGAAAATTGTCTGGGATTTAGTGCACCCCTTCCTGGATAAAGGTTATCACCTCTATGTGGATAACTTTTACACTAGCATCCCCCTGTTTAAGGCCCTTGGTTCAAGAGGTACAGCAGCTTGCGGTACTGTGTGCAAGAACCAAAGAGGCCTCCCAAAAACGCACATTGCCCAAGTAATGAGAAGGGGTGAAAGCAGGGGAATATGCACCGAAAATATGTTGTTGGTCAAATATAAGGACAAGAGGGATGTCCTTATACTGACAACAATTCACGGAGACAGTACCACCTCCGTCCCTGTACGAGGTACCAGTACCCACACCTCAAAACCTAATTGTATCCTGGATTACAATAGGTACATGGGCGGAGTGGATCTTTCAGATCAGGTACTGAAGCCGTACAGTGCCCTGCGGAAAACAAAAATCTGGTACAAGAAGGTGGCCGTGTATATCATCCAGATGGCACTGTATAACGCTTACGTGCTATTCCGTTCTACCGGCCAGAGGGGGACATTTATGCACTTTCAAGAGGAAGTCATAAAGGGCCTAATATTTGGGAACCAGCAGGCAGAGGGCCCCAGTACTTCTAGTACTGGCCCCCGTATTGTACCAGGGCAGCATTTTCCTGATGAAATCCCCTCCACTGGAAAAAAGGGCAGGACACAAAAAAGGTGCAAAGTTTGCTATAAAAAGGGAATAAGAAAGCAAACTATTTTCCAGTGTGACACTTGCCCCGACAAACCCGGCCTATGTATAAAGGAGTGTTTTAAATTATACCACACATCTATGGAATATTAGGTTCATAATTTCACCGTGCTTCGGGGGTCTTGCTAATGCCACATAGCACCCACCATTCATTCCACCAGAATCTGAGCCGCAAAATCCAAAAATCACTCCTTCCCTTCTGAGTCCTGCCATGCACCCAACTGGTATTTTTTGGTCACATGTGAGGCATTGCCGTACTCGGGAGATATTGGGGCACAGATTTTGGGGTGCTTTTTCTCCTTCATACCTTCTGAAAATGAAAAATTTTGAGCCAGAACTGCATTTTTGTGTAAAAAATGTAATTTTTCTTTTTCACTGCCCACTTGTATCAAAATTGGTGAAACCCCTGGGGGTTTTAAATGTACACTATACCCCTAGATGAATTCCCTGAGGGGTGTAGTTTTCAAAATGGGGTGACTTGTGGGGGGGTTCCACTGTATTGGTGCTTGGGGGGTCTTGCTAATGCGACATAGCACCCACCAAAATTCCACCAGAATTTGTGCTGCAAACTCCAAATATCACTCCTTCCCTTCTGAGTCCTGCCACTTTTTGGTCACACATGAGGCATTGCCGTACTCGGGAGAAATTGGGGCACAGATTTTGGGGTGCTTTGTCTCCTTCATTCCTTGTGAAAATGAAATATTTTGAGCCAGAACTGCATTTTTGTGTAAAAAAATGTAATTTTTCATTTTCACTGCCCACTTGTATCAAAATTGGTGAAACCCCTGGGGGTTTGAAATGTACACTATACCCCTAGATGAATTCCCTGAGGGGTGTAGTTTGCAAAATGGGGTGACTTGTGGGGGGGTTCCACTGTATTGGTGCAACATAGCACCCACCATTCATTCCACCAGAATCTGTGCTGCAAAATCCAAAAATCACTCCTTCCCTTCTGAGTCCTGCCATGCACCCAACTGGTATTTTTTGGTCACATGTGAGGCATTGCCGTACTCGGGAGAAATTGGGGCACAGATTTTGGGGTGCTTTTTCTCCTTCATACCTTCTGAAAATGAAAAATTTTGAGCCAGAACTGCATTTTTGTGTAAAAAATGTAATTTTTCTTTTTCACTGCCCACTTGTATCAAAATTGGTGAAACCCCTGGGGGTTTTAAATGTACACTATACCCCTGGATGAATTCCCTGAGGGGTGTAGTTTGCAAAATGGGGTCACTTGTGGGGGGGTTCTACTGTATTGGTGCTTGGGGGGTCTTGCTAATGCGACATAGCACCCACCAAAATTCCACCAGAATCTGAGCTGCAAAATCCAAAAATCACTCCTTCCCTTTTGAGTCCTGCCATGCACCCAACTGGTATTTTTTGGTCACATGTGAGGCATTGCCGTACTCGGGAGAAATTGGGGCACAGATTTTGGGGTGCTTTTTCTCCTTCATATCTTCTGAAAATGAAAAATTTTGAGCCAGAACTGCATTTTTGTGTAAAAAATGTAATTTTTCATGTTCACTGCCCACTTGTATCAAAATTGGTGAAACCCCTGGGGGTTTGAAATGTACACTATACCCCTAGATGAATTCCCTGAGGGGTGTAGTTTGCAAAATGGAGTGACTTGTGGGGGGGTTCCACTGTATTGGTGCTTGGGGGGTCTTGCTAATGCGACATAGCACCCACCAAAATTCCACCAGAATCTGAGCCACAAAATCCAAAAATCACTCCTTCCGTTCTGAGTCCTGCCATGCACCCAACTGGTATTTTTTGGTCACATGTGAGGCATTGCCGTACTCGGAAGAAATTGGGGCACATATTTTGGGGTGCTTTTTCTCCTTCATACCTTCTGAAAATGAAAAATTGTGAGCCAGAACTGCATTTTTGTGTAAAAAAATGTAATTTTTCATTTTCACTGCCCACTTGTATCAAAATTGGTGAAACCCCTGGGGGTTTGAAATGTACACTATACCCCTAGATGAATTCCCTGAGGGGTGTACTTTGCAAAATGGGGTGACTTGTGGGGGGGTTCCACTGTATTGGTGCTTGGGGGGTCTTGCTAATGCGACATAGCACCCACCAAAATTCCACCAGAATCTGAGCTGCAAAATCCAAAAATCACTCCTTCCCTTCTGAGTCCTGCCATGCACCCAACTGGTATTTTTTGGTCACATGTGAGGCATTGCCGTACTCGGGAGAAATTGGGGCACAGATTTTGGGGTGCTTTTTCTCCTTCATACCTTCTGAAAATGAAAAATTTTGAGCCAGAACTGCATTTTTGTGTAAAAAATGTAATTTTTCTTTTTCACTGCCCACTTGTATCAAAATTGGTGAAACCCCTGGGGGTTTTAAATGTACACTATACCCCTAGATGAATTCCCTGAGGGGTGTAGTTTTCAAAATGGGGTGACTTGTGGGGGGGTTCCACTGTATTGGTGCTTGGGGGGTCTTGCTAATGCGACATAGCACCCACCAAAATTCCACCAGAATCTGAGCCGCAAAATCCAAAAATCACTCCTTCCGTTCTGAGTCCTGCCATGCACCCAACTGGTATTTTTTGGTCACATGTGAGGCATTGCCGTACTCGGAAGAAATTGGGGCACATATTTTGGGGTGCTTTTTCTCCTTCATACCTTCTGAAAATGAAAAATTGTGAGCCAGAACTGCATTTTTGTGTAAAAAAATGTAATTTTTCATTTTCACTGCCCACTTGTATCAAAATTGGTGAAACCCCTGGGGGTTTGAAATGTACACTATACCCCTAGATGAATTCCCTGAGGGGTGTACTTTGCAAAATGGGGTGACTTGTGGGGGGGTTCCACTGTATTGGTGCAACATAGCACCCACCATTCATTCCACCAGAATCTGTGCTGCAAAATCCAAAAATCACTCCTTCCCTTCTGAGTCCTGCCATGCACCCAACTGGTATTTTTTGGTCACATGTGAGGCATTGCCGTACTCGGGAGAAATTGGGGCACAGATTTTGGGGTGCTTTTTCTCCTTCATACCTTCTGAAAATGAAAAATTTTGAGCCAGAACTGCATTTTTGTGTAAAAAAATGTAATTTTTCATTTTCACTGCCCACTTGTATCAAAATTGGTGAAACCCCTGGGGGTTTGAAATGTACACTATACCCCTAGATGAATTCCCTGAGGGGTGTAGTTTGCAAAATGGGGTGACTTGTGGGGGGGTTCCACTGTATTGGTGCTTGGGGGGTCTTGCTAATGCGACATAGCACCCACCAAAATTCCACCAGAATCTGAGCTGCAAAATCCAAAAATCACTCCTTCCCTTTTGAGTCCTGCCATGCACCCAACTGGTATTTTTTGGTCACATGTGAGGCATTGCTGTACTCGGGAGAAATTGGGGCACAGATTTTGGGGTGCTTTGTCTCCTTCATACCTTCTGAAAATGACAAATTTGGAGCCAGAACTGCATTTTTGTGTAAAAAAAATAATTTTTCATTTTCACTGCCCAGTTGTACCACAATTGGTGAAACCCCTGCGGGTTTGAAATGTACACTATACCCCTAGCTGAATTCCCTGAGGGGTGTAGTTTGCAAAATGGGGTCACTTGTGGGGGGGTTCCTAACTTTTAGCATGTTATGGTGCCTAGAAACCTACATGGTGCCTAAAAAATAATCTCATAAAAAGGAGGCTCCAAAATCAAGTAGGTGCTCCTTCTATTATGAAGCCTGTGGTTTGGTCACCGTGCACACTAGGGCCACATATAGGATATTTATGAAAACAAAAGAATTGGGGGAATCAATTTTTAGTCACATTTCTCTAGTAAAATGTACTGTGTTCCTTAGAAAAATGTATTAAAATTGCAAATCTGCAAAAAAAAAGAAATTTTGAAATTTCACCTACACTTTGTTTTAATTCCTGTGAAACACCTAAAGGGTTAACAAACTTCCAAAATGCTGTTTTGAATACTGTGAGGGGTGCAGTTTTTGAAATGGCATCATTTATGGGGGTGTCTCACATACAAGTCCCTCAAAGTCACATCAGAACTGAACTGGTCCCTAAAAAAATCAGTGTTTGAAATTTTCTTGAAAATTTGAGAATTTGCTATTCATATTGTAAGCCTCCTAGTGTCCCAAAAAATTAAAAGGAAGTTGAAATAATGATGTCAACATAAAGTAGACATATGGTCTATGTTAGTTATTCACTATTTTGAGTGGTAAGATTATTTGTCTCACAAGCAGAAAATTTAACATTTTGCAAATCGCTAAATTTTCCATTTTTTCACGATATTTTGGTATTTTTCACAAAAAAACACAGACTGTATCGACGAAAATTTACCACTAACTTGAAGTACAATGTGTCACGAAAAAACAATCTCAAAATCACTGGGATAAGTAAAAGCAAAAAAAAGTTATCCCCACTTAAGTGAGACATGTCAGAATTGAAAAAAAGGGCTCTGTCAGGAAGGCAAAAACAGGCTCTGTCAGGAAGGGGTTAAAGGGGCAATCATTTATAAGGCATGGTTTTGCCTTGTAAATGATTGCCCCTTTAAAATAAATCGGGGTCCGGCTAGCTTTCCGCATTGCCGCCCCATTACATCCAGCCCATTATGTAAACCTGATGGTTTATGTACAAATTTAATGGTGAGAACTCTGCACAGGCGCAATATCCACTCCTGACTCTTGTATGATTCTTGATTGGCATTCTGCGTTATTTGGGTGGCAGCACCTGGCATCAGTCTACAAAACAGGGCATCGTACATCGTTAGTGTACGTAGGCTGCCCTGTGCACGATGGTCAGGACGGTGGTTGGAGGCTGTGTCCTTAGACGCAACACTTGGATCTCACAAATGCATGCAGGAGGCTTCTATCTCCTACAGGCGCCTCCTCCTGCATTTGAATTTAAAGTGCACAGAACTGCTCAGCTGCTTCCTTGGGTTGTGTAGTCACATACAAATATGAATTATGTCCACAAAACGAAGGGCAGAATGCCTTTGAGGAGAATGAATATAATAATTCTTTAGGCTTCTATCAGTGTATCAGTGTCCAGAGCTCTAAATATTTGGATCAGTCAAATAGAAGATGACCGATGATGCCAAAAAATGAAATACAAAGATTATTGTACTGCTATAACTGGCAGCACTCATGCATGCAATGTGCCATTTAACACTCACCGCCCGTGAGCTAGAATTGTTTAATGATCCTCCGTTAGATGATGAGCATTGTGTTTTCAAAATAATGGAGAGATTAGACGGCATTAATAACAGTTCCTAATCTCATTTTCCAGTTACTACAAGAGTACGCAATGTTTTCTATACTAGAAGATCATGCCCTGGAAAGAAACAGTGACTAGAGTACAGGTGTATGCCAAACCAACAAAGAAAGAACAAATAAGTGTCAGCGGAGTTTCTGCAAACAGCCAATCACAAGCAGCTTGTTTGTGACAGTGGACCAGATTGGAAGTAGTACAATGATGCTGCCGGACTGCCGCTGATTCAGAGGATGTGTGAATATGTTCTAATGTAACAGAGGCTGGGATTTGTTTAGAGACTCCCACCAGAGCCTTTTCAGCTGACCTCAGCTGCGTACACATTTGCAGCATCGATGCAGATGCAGGAAACACCAATTTCCTGAGTAAGTCTATGGTCACTTAAAATGGCTGCCACAACTGAGGCACTGGAGACATTCTAAGTTGCTGCTCACCATTACCGCTCACAAAATGACCGCTTCCTATGAAACAACTATGATGTAATTACAATTTAATCTCCGCACACATTGCGGCAGTGACGCGTGCACAGACTATTGATAGTCACTCAATTGCGAAAACCTCAGCATAAGGTTTAACTATTAGTCAGGCTCACTGGACGTCATAATTTAACAAATAATGCTGCTTTCCCAGGCATATATATTTAGACAGTTCCATACCTGTGTGTATGTATTCCTAATTTGGGGAACATGTCCTTGTATTTGGCCTAGGTTACAATACCCCTCAGGGCCACTTCTGGGCACAGATGGCCCAGGCAGAAGAACTTTTGATGAGGCCGAAAGACTCCGCACGGAAGAGGTGACCCAATGGGAACAATATCAACATCACTGAAGACTGGAAGAGACAGAACCATACCTCCCAACTTTGCCTAATCGGAAGGAGGGACGCCTGAAATTTGGAGGTGTGGCCTTGTGATCAGGGGCATGGCCTATGACCATTGCACTTGTTGTTTTTTATGCTGTCGGGGCACGGCTACCATTCTGAGAGCTGCTGGCCATGCCATGACGAGGGTCTTCAGAGGTACTGTATGCAACAAATCCATGGCTCCTAGGGGGCTCTTCCAAGAGCTTATACTGACCCCCTGCTGTTCATTAGTCATCCCCCAAATTATAGGCTGGGCGGGGACACCAGCTAAAAGACTGCCCAGTGCACCTAGTAGGTCAAGGCCGGTCTTGATATCCCATAACCATACTTTACCTGCATATCAAGGTACAAGTGGCTCTAGCGTGCTGCAACCCAATATTCACTGTTCCAACTGGTGCAGTAATCGCTTCTGCTCCAAAGTGTTAGAATAATATATCTTTTATTTCACTATTGTAATCTAGAGATACTAGTAACAATGAAGGACAGTGGGATATTACATTGAGATTTGAGATGCATTTAAACACCTGAAGATTGGTCCAAATACAGAATAAATAATTTGCTCAACATGTTCTGTTTTTAGTTACTATTCAGTATGGAGATAAAAGGCTGTTTTTCTATTGAAGTAGTTTGTAAATTGCGAAATGCCCCCTTTCCCCGACTGTCTAATCCAAATTTATCATTTTATTCATTTCATCTCCTGGCACTCATAACAAATTGAAAAAGGGATAATCACAGTATTACACCGCCGATTCTTCCTCTTACTCACAGCAATACAGTAAAATCATTTTTTTATTTATAGAAAGACTGTGATTAAGTAGAGTAGCATATACAATCCATGCCCATGGACAAGAAACATCTGCTGTGACACATAATTATAAGAATGGGATCATCGGGGGGAGTGTGAGAACGATTGGGTCAGTTCAGTACCACCGTCCATAGGTCCGTCTGTAGTGAGACTTCATTATCAATGTTTTCCTAGGTAGCAAATAATGCCTGAACCTGGGTAATAAAAAAAATGTATCTAGGCACAGTTGAGCACATAAGAATAATTAAGGTCGCAGTGGGATTGGCTGGTTCATTTCCTCCCGGGGTTGAATGGAGCAGGGTCAAATGTTTTCGGGAACTGTTGTTGAGAAAATGAAAAAATAAAAAAAATGATACATGTATAAAAGCTAATGAGGGCACACAACTGTGGCTTTGTCTCTGCCCTTCTTTACCTAGTTCTTACTTGCAGCTATGTGCTAACATCCAGCTGGTGTACACAAATTAATTACAGTGATAGGAGGGCATTGCATTGTATAAAACCATCAGGGGATAAAGAGGCAATAATCAACTGAGCCTTGTCAGCCTGGAATTATGGGATATAATATTTAACACTGCAAGGTAAGATTCTGGAAGACTTATGGAACTTATTTCTAATTAAAGTCTGGTCATCTCCGGTTTCTAATGCACGCAGGGTAAGATGAAAAAGCAGTTACAAAATAATACATGCATAGTTCCATACAGTACATAAGGCCAGATTCAGTATATAGAAAAGCACGTCATTTTGGGCCTGGAACAAACAATGTTGTTTTGCAAGGTGAGCAAATATACTTACAGTATATTGTTTCTCTGCAGGGTAAATACTGGCTGCTTTTGCATTTGGCCAACAAGTGTTAGACTGCTGTATTTTTGCACTGCAATTTGGATTTCAGTTTGAAAACACCCCACCCAAATCTCTGCACATTAGATCTGCTCGACCTGCATGATTTTTCCCATTTACATTCTTTACATGGTTTTGCCCATTTACATTCTTTTTTGCTTCGCTAATAAAACTGAATCGGCCCATAGGACTTAACACATTACTGGCACCATCTTTATCTCATGTCCTATAAACTGTAGAGATCATGTGCGTTGCTCTTAATAACAGTCAATAAAAATCATTTTAACAGTGAAAGTTCGGGCTCCCTCTATTGGGAGGTACGCACAGTGCTTTGTATAGGTAGGGGTAGATTAACTCAAGGTCGATTTGTGATTGAAAAGTGATTAATGTTGGATTTCCAGGGTTAAATGCACATTTACTAAAAGATGATTTTTTTTTTCATGTTCATTTTTAGATGTTAGTAAATTAGTGTTTTAGCCCAGGAATTAAGAACGATTTTTAATTTATCTGAAATCAATTAAAAAAAAATGATCAAACTTGGCATTTAGTAAATTACCTCCTAGAACATTATAAGCCCACTTTATACAATTTAATAAAACCATAATACAATATTTAACATGAGGGCAGGGCCAAAACTAGGTGTGTGCCAGCAGTACCTCGCCCACAGCACATCTGCACACACCTTGGCCCTTATTCAGATCTGATCATAGTACAAATTAGTTTCTCAAAATGGGCAAAACCATGTGCATTGCAGGTGGGGCAGATGAAATATGTATAGAGAGAGTTAGATTTGTTTGAGTTATTTTGTTTATGTGCAGTGCAGTCCATTGGTTCAAGATATTACCTCTCTAAACCTATTTTTTTATGGTAGTTTTACGTAAAGTCAAAGTAAAAGTATTAGATACCATGATACCTAAAAACTTAAAAGAGTCAACAATCTCAATATTGGTCTCCTCTATATTTACTGACACTTTAGCCAGGCCGGTACGTTTTCTAAAATTAATTACCATTTATTTTGTCTTAGTACCATTCAGGACAAGGTGATTCGTTTTGCTCCAATGCACTAACCTAGCTACCCATTTCTATATAAACTCTCATCATCCCTCCTAATTAACCCCACCACTGCTATTTCGTCAACTCTCCACTCTGTATTGTGCTCTCCGGCAGCCTGGTTCTCAGTCAGTCCCTGTGCTGCCTGCCAGGCAGAGCACTGAGTCTAGGACACCAAGTCCTAGTGGTATGCTGATACTGATCAGCGCTCCCCCTCTGTGTCCTAGAATCAGTGCTCTGCTCGGCAGCCAGCACCATGAATGGCTGTCACTGGCTATAGTATGGAAGAGGGATGTCAGAGAGGAGCAGCAGTGGGCACTAGCAGCTCAAAAAATAGGTATGGGGGAAGGAGGGGCAGGGATACCAAAGGGGGAAGGGGCCAGGGCTAACAAAGGGGTAAGGGGTACATGGCTGACACTGGGGAAGAGGGACACGGCTGAAACTGGGGGAAGGGGGACAGAGCTAACATTGGAGGAAAGGGACGCTACTCCTGTGGGCATTGTCTGCACATGCGGAATTAGTCCTGCTGGTATTATGTGTATAAATGGTGCTATACCTGTGGGCATAATTGGTACTATTATGTGACCACGCCCCTTCCACGTGAAGCCATGCTGCTATATTTTCCACTATGTGTTGGGGGTCACCAGTTCACTTGCTGGCACACAGCACCAAAAGGTCTAGTTACGGCACTAGCTCAGGGTGCCAGGCTGAGGGGTTGGTACTGTATTTGGCTTCTATAGTACCTGCAACAGTAAAAAAGTAAAGTAGGACCCCCAATTTTGTTAAATGATGGGTTGCTGGTACCCAGAGAATTATGAACTCCATACTGTATATCTTCATCATACCCGGGACAATAGCCTTTGTTACTCACCCCCTCCCTCCAACTCTCACCCCAACACATTTGTATGATTGGCATTTGGTGCTTTATTTCAAACTACAATAGGTGCAACCAGTCCTCTTATTACGACATTTAACATGATGAAGCTGCAATTTCTCCATCACCCCCACCCATTATATATTTTAGTTTTTAATTTGTACCTGAACTCCTCCTTGGTCACTAGTCCCACCCCTGTACATATATCATTACTGTATGTTATGTCTAACTTGATTCGCTCAGCCTCTAGTGACCCCTCTTAAATATTTATTTTGACTCTATCTGGACACCACCCTGGAGTATTTCTGCTTCTGTTCTGCTATCTTGGGTGATATGAAATAGGTTGCATATTGTACTATATCGCAAGTATCTAATTTTTTTTACCCCACCCCCAGCATAACCTGGTTTTCCAAATACAGGGGTTGGGGGACCTGAGGGGGACCAGAGAGGACCTAAAATGGGATCCAGACCCTACTTTACAGAATCAGAATATAGTCAGATCCAGATTGGAGCCACTGAACCCCCTCCAAATGTACTACCTTTACCTCCCTGATACCTCCCTTTCTGCTGGGCTTACTGTACCTCTTCTCATGCAAGTTGCTGAAACAGCACATTACAATGCCGCAGCCTGCCAGACGGACAGCATGTAGTCAGGCAGCAAACATTAGTGGGTTCATGCGCTAAAGAGTAGCTTGCATTGTGTGTTTTCCTGCCTATTACAGTAATAAGGGTGTGGTATGGGACTCCGACAGTCGGGATCCCGACAGTCATTATCCCGACGTCGGGATCCCGACTGGCCAGTCAGACAGCATGGCGAGTGCAAAAAAGACCCTTGCGGGCTTGCTGCGCTCGCCACGCTGCGGGCACGGTGGCTCGCTACGCGAGCCACCTATTCTATTCTCCCTCCATGGGGGTCGTGGACCCCCACGAGGGAAAATAGCGGGTGGCCGTCGGGCACCCGGCTGTCTGCATTTTGACAGTCGGGATCCCGACGTCGGGTAAATGATTGTCGGGATCCCGACTGTCGGGAACCCGTCCGGCACCCCAGTAATAAACCATCCTATGGCCCTTATATAGATTGTATACTGTATGTGCCCTGGGCACCACGACAGGCCCGACAGAAGGAGGTGTCAGTAGCCAGGAGGACAGTTTACCTGGCAGAGTGTCACCTGCTTAACATCCTATGCTCTGTACTGTCCGGAGGTAGGTGGGGTGCGTGGGACTGTGCAGTGGCGGCACAATGTCATGAGTAGGACAGTAGCCACTGATTGGCCAACAGGAGAAGGGTGGGTTGGGGAAGTTCAAGTAGCAGCTCCTGCAGCATCGTTGGGTGGGTGCTGGGTGGTATGTCAGATGTCCTAACTTTTGGCACCGCCAAGAATCACAAAGCAAAGGGTGCTGCGGCTTGCCGGAAGAAGGAGAGGGCTGGGCAGTCCTGAGCGAGTGTCGCTAAGCCATGCCCTGTAGTAATATAATACGTTTATTTGATGAGGATTATTATTATTTGCCTCTCACTTATTATTTCTTGTCAGTTGTGTCATTGTGCTCCAGCTCCTGTGCATTGTGTACTCGTATCTTTTATAGATTCTACATTTGTGTTTTGCTTTTTGTTCTTGTTTACAAAATACTCCCACTCGTGTTCTGTTTCTGATATACAGCTTGTTCTTAAAATTTAATTGGAGTTATTGGTTGACAACAGTACATAGCAATCCTTTCTACACAAACTACACATCAATAGTACACAAGATCCACAGCACTATGCCTAACACTTCAGACAACAATAAATAAAACCTTGCAGCATTAAGTATAATTGCTTACAGTACATTAGAATGATTGAATGGCGATACTTACAACAGCTTAGTTGCCGACTGCAACATATATTAAGGATTTTTCTAAACCTGGAAAAAAGTACCCTGCTCCAAATCTGCCATGTAGTATAACCATGCACCAATATGCACAATATGCAGAAATGCCCTCAGTGTATACAGGAAGCATATGGGTTGGTGCATGTCAGGAACCGTGGTTCTTGCACGTGCATCTTACCCGTGTGTTAGTCTATATCTATACTTTGCAACAGGTCTGTTGCCGGTGCTGCTGGCGTTGCTGCGCGCTGGCATGATGTACTATTGTCACCTCATTGCTGTGGTCTGGCGCACGGTCTGGAGTCGCAAGGCGGGATGTGGCTAGATGAAATTCGGGGTCAGCTGACCCATGCACTCCAATCCCGAATTCCCAGAATGTGTCATGTGATTAAGGTAAATTCAGACCAGTGTAAATCCTACTGTCCAATCCTGGACCAATCTGCAGTCACATGACAGCCCTCCAATCAGCTGCCACTGAGTGAGTTTAGAAGGAGTGAGTTTAGAATAGCTTGTGGTCTAGAATAATTTGTCTCCTTCTTCCTGAGAAAAAACCCAGAGGCGGATTTTTAGGCTTCTGGTTCACCTGTCACCTGCCTGATACTCTGCTATTACCACCTCCAGCTTCCTGAGTTATCAACGGCTTCCAGGCTACAGCACAGGATACCCGAATTATCAGTTCCCAGACCGAACCTTGAACCATCGGTTTCCAGACCGGTCCTTGAACCATTGGTTCTAAGACATACCTGAACCATCAGTTCCCAGACCAACCCCTTGACCACCGGTTCCCAAAACGATACCTGAACTAGGGTGGCCAATCCTGGGATCAGGATCGGCGGGATCCCGGGATTTGGCCCCTAAAACGCTGGGATTTCAATCCCGTGATTGGCGTTTCCAATCCCGGGATTTCGGGATTAGACTGCGCATGCGCAGTCTAATGCCGGGCAGTATCTGAGCGAGTGCTCAGATGCTGCCCGGCTTCTCCCGTCCCGGCAGTGCGGCTCTGTGCAGTGTGACCAGGTCACGCTGCACAGGCCACAAAGCCGCACAGCCCCGTCCACGCTGCCCGGCCTTCTTTTCATTATCCGGCTTCCCGGCACACGTATTTACTGTGCACCCGCCCACCAGCTTCTGGCTTCGCCTACCCACTGTCTCTCTGCTTCGCCCGCCCACTGTCTCTCACAGACTGTCTCCCTCCCGGCTTCACCGGCCGCACCGCACTGCACATGTAAGTTACTATGCGGGGCAGCTGGGGTGGGTTTAACCTGGCTACCTCATTCCTATATTAGGGAAGTCAATACCGGGATCCTGGGAATCCCGAGATTGGCCATTTTTCAATCCCGATTTCCGGGATTGAAAAAATGCCCCGGGATTGGCATCCCTAACCTGAACCATCAGTTCTTAGACAATTACCAGTAATAGATCCTCAATGCATTCCTCACAACCATCGATACTTACCTACCAGTACCAGATCCTCAGAGCAGTCCCAGGCTCAGCTAGAGTGACTCTAACAGAGGGCCGCGACCTGTCCATTAGTTGCAGTGAAAAACATTTTCCATTGCGGGGTTCCCTGGAGAAGACTACCGGTGGGTTTAGACTCTGCGACTCTGTATAGTGTCTCCACCAGCACTTTCTCTAGCTGTGACAACTGCAGTGTTCCAGTATTTCTCAGTACATGCACCACCACTACATCAAACCTCCCAGTTTCAAGTTCCCAGAATCCTCCACTGGCCCACTGCTGCCATAGCCAGGAACACCAGATACCTGATTTCTGACAGTACATAGTGGTGGCAACATTTCTGCGCTACAAAGTTTAAAATCTTATGAGCTATGGGTGGAGCTTATAAAATTGGAACTTACCTTCTGTAGCTTAAGGCGGGCTGGGCAACCCTAACTGCATCCAACCTCAGAAAGTACATTTTATTTTGCAGCAAGTTATTTTAATAAAAATTTTAATAAGCAAACATACAAACGCATAATAAAAAGAATCCTGTTGTTTCCTCGCTCTGATTAATTTCAGACATAAACGAGGCCGTAATAACCAGTGTCTAAGATGTAAAATGGGCACATTTTAATAAAATGCAACATTTTCTTTCTTTCCATCATACTGAGTACCTACACATGCAAAGTGCAGCATAGCTGGAGAAAGATTTAGCTACTGACAAATTGTATTTTAATGAAAAGGGCTGAGTAACGTATGAGATTAGCATATTTTTATAGTCATCTGGTACATCTTACATTTTGGTAAGTATTTAAACCTCAACCCTAACCCACACCTCTCAAAGTCTAAGGCTAACAGTCCCCTCCCGCAGCCTAACCCTAACCACTACCCACCGCAGCCTAACCACTACCCACCGCAGCCTAACTCTAACCACTACCCCACCGCAGCCTTACCACTACCCACCGCAGCCTAACCCTAACCACTACCCACCATAGCCTAACCATTACCCACTGCAGCCTAACCCTAACCACTACCCACCGCAGCCTAATCCTAACCACTACCCACCGCAGCCTAACCCTAACCACTACCCACTGCAGCCTAACCACTACCCACCACAGCCAAACCCTAAGCCTCCCCCTTGTGCCTAACCCAAATCCTATCCCCAGTGTTTACTATGGAGGTCCGTCAGAATTCTCACTATTGGGTTGCCACCTGAGATGGACTAGGGCTTCTCTCTGCCCTAGATTTATTGTGCGTGATGCTCATACACATTACAGGGTGAAATTCCACTGCTCACAGGGGTGTACCATGAGTCAGGGGCCTGGCCTTGCAGCATGCCCCCATTTTCCTTCAATATACATACATCAGGTCGGGGGTTGACAGAGGCTGCGCGCAGCCAACCTGACTTTCTCTGTGTGTTGGAACCACCCTCTGGCATTTAATAAATGATCACCAATCAGAAACCAGTAAGTTAAAATAGAACGACACTAGAACAATACCACTGATGGTCTGGAAATAGCGACCTCTTGCAAAATGGTTACTGTTTGGGGACATCAGACATCAACCTGAAAACATTTATGTATATATCCCATTCCTCTTAATGTGCGCACTTGGAGGGTGATCATATCTGATCGCTCAGGTCTGAATTCGCCCCCCCCTGTCCTGATGGTCACGCTTGCATGAATATGCGCATGTGCAAACCCTAGGAGTGAACGTCTTTGGCGGGTTTCACACTCGCAGTTGCATTCGTACCAGGATGGGTGGGAAGGGGGTGGGCATGTGGAGGAAGAAGGGGGCCAATCAGCATATTATGGGCATGTGGGTACCCATGGGAACCCTTGGCGTACCCTTGTGAACGCAGGCGTGCCCATGCATCTTCGGAGCGGGCGGCTGACGTCACATTTCGGCCATTTTCCTCCAGGATAAAAGTATAGACTTTATCCATGAAGGGAGGAAAAGTCCTTCGATAGTGAGCAACCATTGAATTATTTTTTCCTACTTGTTGCCGCATGCGAGTGATGTGTAAGCGTACACATCTGCTCACATGCTAGTGTGGGGATTTGGTCGGCGGTGGGGTGAGCGTTCGGTGGGGCGGCGTTTACCTGCTCACGAAGCAGCCTAGTGAGCAGGTCTGAATCAGGCCCCTGGTCACCGTTTCACATTTATAAATATGCTATAAACAACTTTTAAATCTGCTTGCTTCCACCGGCGGCAACACATACATTCTTAACAACCATTTGAAATCATCTTGTTTTATAAGGTGTTGGAGGTATAAATTATTATGTGCAATAACCCCTCATTGCTCAAAGAACCGTCGCGCCACTGTCACATTTATGTTGGCCACTCTGTTACGTGTACTCACACATTGATCGACTCTGTCCTTTGAACAGAAAGACTCACATATATGCCTTCCGGTTTAACTTGTCTATTGTAGACATCACCTAGGGGGACTCGGTAAAAGGCACCAAGCTTAACCACTCCAGAGGTCCCTAAGAAGCCATTTAAAACCTGAGATTAAAGCCAGTTGTGCTTTGTCACGTATTTATTTATTACTGGGTCTGTAGCCTTAGTCAGTTTCAAACTCGTCTCTCGTCTCTTCATCTTCTTCTTAAAGGGAATCAAACATGAAATATTAAAAAGTCCTGTCTGGATTTTTTGCACACAGTTATGCTACGCGGCACTGATAGAAAATTCAACGTGAGCCCTGGCTCAGCTGTAAAAGATGCAAGTTTGCATCTTTTCTGCGATAGAAAAATCGCCATATTGGCTCCTTTCCTTATCTTGGCTTCTTTCCTCTGCTTCTTTAAGAGAGGACTTAAGTCACCTTTCTGCTCAGCAGGTCAACAGTTTGAGAATGCGTTCTCTAATTCCCCTGCAGCTCCGGTTTGCTAGAGCATCGTTCCAATCAGGGAGAGGGCAAGAAAGGGACAATATGACAATTTGCAATCACTGAAGAGTTACTGTGTCTTACAGCCACACTGAGACCTCTTTGAATTTGTTAACAGCGCTGGATGGTATATCTCCATATAAAAGGTAACAGGTCATCTTTATTCTTGGAACTGAATCGCTGCAGCTGTCTCTCTCTGTTCTCCTCCCCGCTCTCTCCTGCTATCAGTCATGCAGCTTATAACCCCTGCAGCATCCATATACACAATGCACTTCTTGTATATGATCTGCTTTGATATATCTATCTTTTACCAGGCTCATTTGAGTTACGTTTTTTAATTAAGTCATTTTTCTCTTTTACATGAAGTGTGATGTTAATTCCTTCTTAATATCGATCGACTGGTTACATTACTTACTGTATTCAGCGGATTACAAGACAATTTTTCTGCTGAACAAGCAACTGAATACTTGAGGGGCCGGGGAAAGCTGGCAGGAACAGGACACATATATAGAGAGGAATAACTGGAACAGACAAAGGTTGGGACTTGGCCTGCAGTGGATCATCCAGTAGGTGGAAAATAGAGGGATGTAGGAAATTCTTGATCACGGAATGTATAGGAGAAATACTTGAAACTCACCATTGGGTATCTTTATGCTTACACTTTAATAAACGTAAACCTTAACTTAACACTAAAATAAGACACAGACACAAGTGCTGGCGTTTCAAAATGAATGTCAAGTTTATTAATTGACAACTTGACTATTAACTATAAATGGTGGCGGCACTAAAGAACGGTCAGGGGAACGGGTTAAAATCACCACACACGATTCACACACCGCTGGTGATCAACTCTACCTTCACAACCCACATGTGCAGGTGGTGTAGCCATCTCCGTCCAGGAGTATGGGCTAATGACAATCGATGTCAGGAGAGTGCACCAACTATCTATATACTACTACATATACACAAATGAGCATTCTTTACCGTCGCCGAAAGAAAAAGACATAGGGATGAGAGGGAGGGGGAACTTCACAAAGAGGCAGATCACACTACTTCCTGGTCTATCCTAGCCTGCCTACTCCTCCCCCTATACCCCTATTGGCTCACCCTTTCTCATCATATCACATAGCCCCTAACAACCTGCTATCTGAAGTGATGGCATTCCAGAACCCTTCAGTGGTTTATGCCACCTCTGTGCTTATTCAGCCATCATTTTTTCTGAAACTCTGTATATATAGTGAACCAGGGTGCCACAATGTTTTAACTTAACTTAACACTAGCCACTGCGAATTTGCGGCCGAGCTATCTGGTCTGAATTACCCACATTGTTCATTTCTGTTTATTAGGAAACACTATAGTAAATGTGAAAGGGAATCCTGAGATTTTTTCCTCTTTTAAGCAAGGCAAGAGTCAGGTGAGCGCAGAAATTCTGTTTGGAGCTTTTTATTTGCAAATATTTTATTTGTTTATGATCCCAATGATTTTTGTTTCAGATACTAAGAAACATATTTAGTTACACTTTAAATGAAATAACACTGATTAAAAAAGAAAATGGAAATGTTAATGATAACTGAGCAAGGTAAATAAAGAACAACAGTAAAAACATTCTGCAAAATACATCAATATAACATAAGATAATTCATAAAGATCTGCACATAGTAAAAAATAAATGCTAATGCATCCTAAAGTACAGCTAGAGAACAACAAAAATATTCTTTATACATATTTAATACTATCATGTAATACTGATTGATACAGGAGATAAAGTAGGATATAGTTCCAAATAACGCAATAAGTGACCAGGCGCTGATAATAAAATAATACGGAGGAAATAAATTAACTTTTACACATGTAGTGCAATTGGTTACGGAAAGTACTATAACTGCAAACTCCAAAACAATTAGCAAAAAGTGTACATGCGCTTACAGATGTAGAGCTGCTCATTCAGTGCTGAGGCTCGCAAGACCACCCCCACTAGCGAACCGGTCCCACACGCACGCGTTTCCTGGGAGACGGGCAGGTTTAGGGGGGAGCTGGGATCGGGCGGCGCGGACCGGCGGCGAAGCGGTGGGGTCCGGCGGAGCTCTGAAGTAAGGGGACGCATGCGCGGCTCGTGTGTGCGCGGCCCCTTCCAGCGGCTGGCGGCTGGCGAATCTACTGCCAGCCCCTGCAAGTAAGAGGGGTGCTCCATCTGTATATCAAATAAATTATAATGATCTGGCCGAACAAATTCAAGACATATCAAAAGAATTCATTAATTGATTATAGATAATATTGTCCTAGAGGAAAAAAATACAAATGTTCACCCAGTAGTTAAACACATAAATAATAATTCCTATTGTGAATACAATAAATTGGTCTGATGTCCCAATTTAGGGGCTGATTCAGACCAGTTCTTGTTGGATCCGAATTCTGCCCGTGTCCAATGGTGGGAAGTTTGCGCATGTACATGTGCGAATATGCGCATCTGCAAACCCGGGAATGAACGGCTTTGGCGCGTTTCACACTCGCCGAGCTGTTTACTCCAGGAGGAGAGGGATGGGGGCAGGCAGGGGAACACCCAGCATTTTATGGGCGTACCCATGATAAGCTGGGGGTTCCCCTGGGAACACACCTGGGTCCATGCCTGCTCGGGGCGGGTGCTGGCGTCACATGACGTCAGCACCTGCCCCCCTTTCCTGCGATTGGCGGCGGAAATAAAGTGGAGAGAAATCATTCCATGGTCTGCGGCACTAACCTGTTCGCTAGGCTGCAAGTAAACACAACCTAGCTAACAGGTCTGAATCAGGCATGTATATATATCAGTTGTACAAATATATCCTATTATGCTGTTGCTCAGAATAGAAATCGCTACTGCTCAAAACATGACACGTCGCATTGTCGTCCTGGAACACAGAATCGTTGTTCCCATAGAAACGCCACAACGTAGGTAACATGGAGTTATCCAAAATAGGTCGCTGATGTCATGTTCCCATGCACCTGTATGAGTGGGCCCACGCCATGTCAGCAGAAACAACACCAGAACATGAGGCCTCCACCTCCAAATTTTACTGTTGGGACTACACATTCGGGGAACAGGCGTTCTCCAGGCAATCGCAATACCTACACTCTCCCATCTGATCTAAACAATGTGAAGCGTGATTAATCGCTCCATAGGACTTGTTATTATTGCTCCTCCGTCCAGTTTTTCTGCTCCTTACACCAACAAAGTCTGTCGTGTATTGGTTTTTGTGATCAGAGGCTTGTGAGCTGCAGCTCGACCATGATAACCGAGTGCGTTTCCTGTCTGTCATTTTATCAGCAAAATGATCTGCTACGATGCTTGCTTCAATATTTATACATGTAGGAAGAGTCCATATTCACTTTGTCAGGAAGATTCCATTATTTCAGAGTTAAACCAGGGTGTCCAATGTCTTTCTTCCACATAGTGTACAAGGATGGGATCCAATGCATGTGCTGCAAAGTTATCACCTCTGACCGATATCACCTCTATGTGTTCATGCATTTTTTGCATCTCATTAAATATGCAAATTCGGGAAAAAGTGCGATTTCGGCGAAAAAAATCGCAAAAATCAAATTTTTGCATCTCATTAAATGTCACACAATGTGTTAGGGGACTTACTGTGTGGCATTATGTTTATTGATATTACTAATGTGTTGAATAATATGTAACATATGTAAGGGGCATTATTGTGCAGCATTATGTGTATAAGGTGCACTACTCTTGGTGTACCGTGAATAAAGGGCACTACAGTGTGGTATACCATGTATAAAGGGCAATACTGTGTTGTGTAGTGTGAATAAGGAACAATATAGGGTGGTGTAATATGGATAAGGAACAATGGACCAGGGGTTTAACTAGTAACAATGCTAAATGGCACCAATCAAAGTCTTGCCTATGGCATCAAATTATATAGGATCGGCTCTGTTTAGGCCCATAGATTCAGCATAAAAGATTATACCAGATACAGTATGTAAAACAGGTCAGACAGATCCAACAGGTGGCTCAGTACATTCTCCTACTTTGCTGCCTACTCCTCCAGGAGGGTCGAGTCTGGCAGACACATAGGGGGCGTGACTGGATAGTTAACTGGGCTGATAGGGGGCAAGACATCCTAATCAAGTCATTTTGGCTCATTAGCTGTTGTGAAAGTCCCACATGCCCTGTCAGGAGTGTGCCATAAATTGCAGAACCCTACTAGTTTGATCATTTTCATAGTTTGCTGCCCCAGATCCTCTTGCAATAGACACGTCTGAGGACCATACTAGGGGTACACCTCCGGATCTTTTATCAATACATAACGCGCGTTAATCCCATTTTAACATCAAATACAGATTTGATTAGAGAACAGTGTTTTGAAAACAATGAAAAATTTGTGTAATGAATTATTTTTTATTAATTTCACACAAGTGACAGCGGCAAGGTCTTTCATTTTAAACTACAAGGATACTCCTTACATTGTTGTCGTCTTATTCCTTTATAAATGTTGCCAGTGGCAAGGACGTCTAAGAAAGCAGATGAAAATGCTAATATCTAAAAGGAAACCAATAACATTACTTTAAAGAGCATCTGTCATCATGCAAATTTTCAAAAACATATCATGAAAGAGAATAAAATATCGGCCATATGTTGTGTTTATCATTTGTTTCTTTAATGTTCCATATAACATTCTCTACATAGACATAACATTCTTCAATGCTTCCCTTAGTAGGGGTATGCTGAAAGGGACCAGTTCGCTTTTCACAGTATCTATCAGAAACAGCAAATTAGTCACAATGCATTAGTTTTGTGCAATCCATATACTGTATAGAGAGATGCTACATTCCGCTTTGAGATATGCTTCCATGCAGGAATATTGCTTTTCCTTCTTCAGTGTTGCGGACCTAGATGGTAATTAGTATTTCGGGAAATACATAACTAACTTTAAAGTGTTGGTTACTTTTTCTTTGACCACCACTTAATTTAATTCCCAAATACTAGAGGCATTTATTTAACAAAAAATAAACAGTAAAGGGGAATATATGCTGGGGCACATGCTGATTTAGATGGTATTATTATTTTAGCATTCCCTTCAGAGAGTCCTGAGAGTGGAGAAACGTGTTTTCTAAGGAGTCTGTCCACTGGATGCTGACAGGAAATATCACGGCCTGGTTTGGCAACAGCACCAAAAAGGACAGACAAGCTCTCCAGAGGGTTGTGCGATCGGCAGAGCGTACCATCCGTATCGAGCTTCCTGACCTGGGCACTATATACAGCAAGTGAGGCTGGACCAAAGCCAGGAAGATAATGAAGGACCTCAGCCTTCCCAACAATGGACTATTCTCTCCATTGCGGTCGGGGAAATGCTACCGCTCATTGAAGGCAAACACAGAGCGAATGAGAAGGAGCTTCTTCCCACAGGCCTTTCTTCTTTCTTTCTTTCTTTCTTTCTTTCTTTCTTTCTTTCTTTCTTTCTTTCTTTCTTTCTTTCTTTCTTTCTTTCTTTCTTTCTTTCTTTCTTTCTTTCTTTCTTTCTTTCTTTCTTTCTTTCTTTCTTTCTTTCTTTCTTTCTTTCTTTCTTTCTTTCTTTCTTTCCCTACCTGACACATTCTCTCTACACTCTTCCTCAGCCGATCTACTTATCGTAATGTAGGACAGTTGTATAATAAGCATTTCACTACATATTGTACTATGTATGATTTTGTATGTGACAAATAAAAAATTTGATTTGATTTGGATACCCGGCCGCCCGAATCTACAATATCGCAAGTGACTCCGTGGGTGATTAACATACTGGTGCGATCGGAGCTGTGGCAGAGCATCTGACAGCGCCATGACACCACGTGAGCCCAGCGGGAGAAGCGGCAATAGCCGATGGGACAACTGAAGCCGGGCAACACAGACATTTAAGCTGGGAAGCCGCATGCGTGGGAAGTGAGACAAGCGGCTCACACTGCAACAGATGCCTTGCATTACATCTGGAGCCGTGCAAGCTCATATCTGCAGGGGCTCCTTTCCTTCCCCAAATAGCGGTCACCATTGCGCTGGACTGGTGATCCACAGCTGAAATTGCCGGAGGTAACATACCACTTTTAGGGCCACATGTATCAAACTTCAAAAACTAATGAAGTGGAGAGTGATAAACAACCAGCCAATCAGCTCGAACCTGACATTTTTAAAACCCAGCCTATAACATGGCAGGTAGGAGCTGATTGGCTGACTGTTTATCACTCTTCGTTTTATCACATTTTGAAGTTTGATACATCTGGCCCTTATTGCTCTTGCCGTTACTATTTGCAGTAGTCCGCTGGGCAGATTGTTTGTGATGGTTGGGCGCTGGATGTTTACAAGAAAGCTGAACACTTACCTCATTACTGAGCAGAGTCTCAAATGGTCAGCCTCACAGCCCGTTTATAACAAATTGCTATAATGTACCATTAAATATAGCCAGATACTGGTGTTTGCACTGACTTTTCAAGAGCAATTAAGCCTACATGCATAATAAGTGAGTTTTACTTTTAAATATTATATTCAATGTATTGTCTTGTTTGTGTATTTAATACATTTCATTGATTATTAATGTGTACCTCTTGAGCGCCCCATGCTATTTTCTTCTTTGTGTTAAACTGTGGAGGTTGGCAGTCCTCCAGCGTGGTGGCTGCAGGGTCACATCACACACTACGCTACTCCCTAGCGCTGCAGACATGTGTCTCTATTACCCTCCAACATCTGAAGGGCAGAAACTGGTACAAATGCCGAAAGGGGGTGTGGCCATGGGAAAAGGGGTTGTGGCTCTGCCTGCTTCCTATATGTACAATGTAGAGTAGAGTTGAAGAACCAATGGTACAAAGCCCTTTTTGGCTGGTGCAGGCCACAAAAAAATGTACAAAAAAATGTGCAAAATAGGTACAGTGGGAGAATATGTTTAAGTTGTAGGCCCAAAATATTCCCTGGATACACACAATACGATTTTAATGACCAATATGCACGATGATGATATCATTGTGTATATCATCCAGTGTGTACCCAGGATATTATTATCACTGATGGCACGGAATGATATTGTACGAACCGTCACAGTAGCTTGCAGATCTTGTCATGTATACATAACCAAGCCCTGTATCCGAATGCCAAGTTGGCCATTTCAGTTACCGTCATTACCTGAGTTTCATTTTTTCCCTAAAGGCAAGTCGGCCTTTGTCCCAGTTGCCTGGGACAAAGTTGTCCCAGTTGCCTTCTGACTAGAGACTCCTACGTCAGTCCTCAAATGCACAGCTGGGCAGTTAGACTCTGCGCCCTCGTCAAGGAGTATAGCCAAGTCACACGTCCAGTGGGTTTATGCACAGATCCTATATACAACCCGCCATGCTTCCAGCACCCCAAGCACAACCCGTCCCAGGAACGCAGCCTGTTACAGATCCAAAACAACCATCCGGTGTGATATGTGGTTAGAGTTCGGCTGTGGGGAATGAGGATTAGATTTAGAGAATGTAAGTATTCTTACCAGACTCCTGATGGAATTCTATGCATCTGGATGCAGGCATCTGTATTCTGACCGCTGGCATCACCACCACTGGTCATCTATATATACAGTATACCGCATAGACAATAGTTGTATGAGCACATATCTATAGATGTTATTTGTCAACACAATACAATTGCAGAAGGAATTTAGCAAATACTATCTACGTACTAGCAAATGACTTGCTTCTGAATTGTTATAGCTGCAATGTACAACAATGAACATGTATGCAGGTATTTTCTCCATTATAACACCATGGTGATTCAAACCAGAACCGCACAATGCAGAGCCTTGGCAGTAAAAAAGTAGTGGATGAAAAAAAATTAATGAGGGTCTAATGAAGAGGGCAAAAGGGGAAAGGTGACATGATGAGAAATGGCAGTAGGCGAGATATTGTAAATGATATAAAGGAGGTGAACATAGTATGCCATTGTCCTCTATTGTATACATTTCAGACACACAGAGTTTAGCCTCACATCTAGGTATATAGAATTGAACTACAGTATAAATTACTATATATATTAAAACCCATTATAAAAGTATTGCAAATGTACGTTTAAGCCAAACCATTGTTGATTGGTTGATGATCGAAAATTAAATTGCAAGGAGGTATAGACAGATGATCAGATCAAACCAATTCATTAGTGGTGTAGAAAGGAAATGAACAGACATAATGCATTTTTTTTAGCAAGGGTTTTCAAAAAGAAATTGGGGTTGCAGTTTTGTCTTTAGATGACCCCATCAGTTGCACCAGAAATGCCTAGACCAATCGTACATTATGTTAAACTAGCTGAGGTACTGGGTATTGCTCGGGTTTGGTTGTGCACCATTTGCCATCCCTCTTTGAAGTTCTCATTCAAATTTGTCCAGTGGAGGGCCTTAGACCAATTGTACATTATGCTAAACTAGCTGAGATACCCGGTGTTGCTTGGGTTTGGTTGTGACCATTACTTATACATACAACCAGAGTGATGAGGGAATTGGCTGTTCACACTGCCTGTTACAACCAACGCGTTTTGCTCCTCCTGGAGTTTTTTGTGCATGGATATTGAAGTCTGGCGCACCTGTCTGGAATAACCTAAAATATACCTTGATGGTATTTATCACACCGCTCCACGAGTAAGTTATGGTATGCACCATTTGGTAGCTGCATTCAATAGACATTCTCCAGGGGCAATTCTTAATTCTGAACTGCTCCCAAAGAAACCATGATAGGAGTCACCCTATATGCTTTATTGTGAGTTGAGTACGCAATCTTGGCCATTTCTGTCAATCTTACCTGTACATGTTTCCAAAGATACCACTATATGAGTCATCCCATACTTCTAATTGAGTTGGGTACGCAATCTCTGCAAATTTCCAATTACTACTGCTATTTCTACATGAAAGCAGGAGACAGAGGGTTAAAAGATACCTTTATAGGCGTGATAACAACACATTCTATGGGCCAGATGCACTAAGCTTCAAAAGTGATAAAATGGAGAGTGATAAACATCCAGCCAATCAGTTCCTACCTGTCATGTCACACTGTGTGTGAAAAATGTTAGACAGGAGCTGATTGGCTGGCTGTTTATCACTCTCCATTTGATCAATTTTGAAACTTATTGCATCTGGCTCACTGTGAGTAGGGTACGCCATTCTGATTCCACCTTCTGAGTAGATCCCTTTGTTAACTACAGAAAAAGATATTTGTATGCGCTTCCTCATCCCTTCTATAGAGGTGAGCGAGAAAGGCAGTACAAATAAACTTTTCATCCATGATGTATCAAGTGTTGTTATACTGTACATCTAAAAAAAAAAAACATCAGAAATCAGAAACGACATCTCTAATTCCTATTTCATTATCCTTTCTTCCCAGCAATGCTGGTATTCTAAAATACCATACTGTATGTTAAAGGAAGAAAGGAAGAAAAACAAAGGTCATGGCGCTCTGGTGGATTTGATCAACATCTTTCTCAATACACCGTGGGACCTTCACCTGAAAAACCACTCCAATTCAGCACCTTGATAAAAAGGCCTAAAGCAGCCCAGACACGTCCCGATGCGGGCGTGCGTTGTGGGCTTCAATAGCAGGGATCACATTGCATTGCATTGCCTGTGCATGCGTTGTGCATGCAATGCGATGCAATGTGATGAAAACTAAGTACAAAAAGTATGTGCAAGCACATACTTTTTGTACTGTGCGATGAGGTGCCGCAGGAGCGCGCACCTCAAAGCACAGAACGCACAACTCGGCATCGCAGCGTGTATGGGCTGCTTAAGGGCCTTGGAACGTCGGTCCCCACACCGCTTGTTGTTCTGCCTGGTTATTTCTGAGTGCCGCTGTCACCCGAATTGCTGCTTATCAAGTGGTCAGCACCGACCACCTCTTAGGAAGGCACCAGTTTTAGTTTTTGCTACCATTGGCTATCCAGGAGTGCCACCCCACTTTCTACTATGTATATATATATATATATATATATATATATATATTCATTTGCGCCACTAGATCATGTCAATTCCAATATATTTTTTCTGTGTGTTGTTTAGTTGTGGTGACATCTATTAGGGTGTTGACAGATCTATAGGCAGCATAGAACCCCAATATTGATTACTGTCATTTTTTACACTGCATTGTGTATCTACCCTAGCTCTATTTTCAGAGTTTTATTAAAGCATGGGGTGGTTTGTGTTTTTTTTTATTTTAAATATTATCCGTAATGCGCATGTGAGCGCTTTCTGCAAACTTCTGTGTTTGCAAGGCATTGTAGCCTGATTGACAGGCCGAGGTGTGTCAGGGTGGACCCACGGTGTTTTATGGACAAGCCCCCAAAACAGTAGGCGCGCCCATGGAAACGCTGGGAGTGCCTGGCCAAATGAAGGTGTTCCTTTGCCTGCTATGGGCGGGCGAGTGACTCCTGAGTTACGCGGCTGCGAGGGTCAGGGAGAAGAGGTAAGTAACCATCAAATTATTTGTCCAGGCGCTTATAAATGGATGTGCATCGCATCCTTACCAATCTGTTTGCAGCCCTTCACTACCGGCCAGGGCGGGGTGTGCATTCGGCGGGGCGACATTAACCTGCTCGCTGGTCTCTGGACACATGCAGCCCAGACAGCAGGACTGAATCGGGCCCAAGATCTCATGTACTACCAGCATACAGGTCTGTGCAGATATATTGGGAATTGTTTAAATATCTGTCTAATGATTTTATTGTTGCACTAGAACTTATGATGCTCACCAAGAACCCGTGTTCTATACCGATGTGTTTCAGCAAGAGTAAAGAGAGATTTTATAATGTACTGCCTCATGGGGAGATGTATCAAGAAGTATAGAGAGTGAAGTGGAAAAAGTGGAGAAGTTGCCATTAGCAACCAATCAGTAAAAGCATTCTTCAAGTACATTCTATAAAATGATAGGTAGAAGTTAACAGGTTGCTTTGGGCAACTTCTTCCCTGGTCCACTTCCCCACTCTGTACACTGCTGAATACATCTCCACCAATGTCATGATCAGGGGCTCACTGGGTAATAGTTATCTTCCTATTGTCCTATTGTGCCAGTTGTCCTGTGGGCAATTGTCGCTGCAGGAACAAGGATTCATATTTGGATGGTACTAGAGAAAAAAAGGAAAAAAGTTGTTGGGTGATGAAAAGAATTTCATGGCATACAACCGAAGAGATAAAAGATTTATATTGCCCTCTATGCTGCAGGCATATTGCCTAATAAACATTTTTATTACTGAAACAGCATGTTATGAAATTTTCTCTTTTTTGTCTTTTGTTTATGCCTTTTATACTTTTTTCCTTTTATTATTTATGCCTGGTGTACTGCCACTGGAATGTGAAATGGTTGAATTAAAGGGGTACATGCGGTAAGACATAATCTGGCTTTACATTTATGGTCGCCGTTTACAGCCAGTTTCATAAGGCTTTTGTATTAAGGGGTGATTCAACACTCTTGGTAAGCAGCGGTCGTTCGCTGCTTCGTGAGCGATTTAATGCAGCCCGAATCCCTTCGGTAACATGCATGGCGATGTACGAATGATTTATCTCCCCTTCGGAAATAAAAGGCAGTCTTAGCTCACTTTTATTTCCTTTGTTGCCCTATGATTTCAGCCGTCCGCCATCGGCCTGCCTGCGTTCCCAGGTGAAGAATTTTTACGGGGATGCCCATAAATCGCTAGGCGTTCCCCTTCAGATACCCCTGCCCGCCCCCCTACCCATGTGAACGCCTCGGCAAAGTGATAGTTACCGAAGGTGTTCGTAATGCGGCCCTGCACAGGTGCATTCGCAGAACCGCACCATCGGTCCCCAGTGCCAATACACTAGGGACCAATCACAATTGAATCGGACCATAATTGTTAGTGATCCAGCCAGATGAGTGATAGCTAATTGTCTTGTATGTCTGATTTATCTAACACCACTAGCGCCCTATACAAGTAAATGACATTTAGGACATTTAGAAAAGCAAAATATCTGACGCACAGAACATTTCATGTAGTTGATTTTATAAAAGCCAAATTGCAGTATTTTACTTTGCTGTTAAAGGGACTTAGCTTTTACTCTAAGTATTTTCTTGGGATGAATTTTCTTTTTTTCTTCACGCTAGTAACTATGTTCTCATAACCTCTTCCTAACAAAACGGAAACATTTTGGCTTGTGGCATTTAAGATTGCATATAAGCTGAGTACCGTATATCCAAAGCCTTGAATTGATGGATTGCACCAAGTAATGTATGGATTAGACCGGATCTTTCTCCATAATTTGTCACAGAAACACTAGTATGTAGGATTTGAGGTGGCGTCTTGCTGTAACTTTGTGCTTTGTGTAGCACCCCTCTGCTGAACCCAGACCCTTTTTAAAGTAGGCACCATTGTCTGGGTCCAGGCTTAAAGCCTGATTCTTCTAGTTCCTTGGTAATGTAAACACTATGGTTGTCACAGCCAAATAACAGAACAAAACAACTGCCATTATCTACAGAAACCATTCTCTGCAATTAAAAATCAATTAGCAGTAGCTCCAGGTAGGGGTGTAACAAGTACTATTTCTCTGGAAAAATGCGATGATGATATCATATTCAATGAGAGGATTCAGGAACTGAGTTCCTGTTGGTTCCTGCTGGGTGTAACTAGAATATGTACTTCCCAGAGAAAGATTTACCCCCCCCCCCCCATTGCTCTGTGAGACAATGGGGAGTCAGGTGGTTTTAAGGTGGTGGGGGGTTAGAACACCAGATCTATGCTACATACACAGCTAGTACCTCAGCTAGCCAGTACTGTCCCCATCCTCAGCTCTCATCCAGAGTGTATGACCCCCATACTCCACCCTTATTACCAATAAAGTACTACCTCCATCCTCCACACATATCAGTCAAGTACTAGCCACATCCTCCCCAGCCAGAGACTACTAGCTCCATCATTCCACAGTCAGATTCTACTAGCTCCATCATCTGCAGTCAGAGTACTTCCCCAATCCTCCCCAGCTCCCATCCAGAGAGCACTGCTTCCACCCTCCCCAGCTCTTTGACAGATAACTACTCTCATTACTACCTATTGTAGTTATGACACTGGTCCTAGGTCATCCCTTTAAAAGCAGTTGTAAGGGTCTCTTTATTATATATATACATAAAAAGAGTTAAGCAAATCCCATAAAATTATAGTTGCCTAATCTCCCAGAATGCATGGGAGACTGTAGAACATGGAGACCTACCTCCAGGTTCCCGTCCCACTTTCTCAGTGATGTTAGGTCCAGGGGCCGCACCATGTAATTTAAATGAGTAATTATGGCCCCAATGCTCAATGGCACAATTATTGCATTTAACGAGTTTAAAAATGGACAGTAAGGAGCTGATTGGCTGGTGATAAAGCATCGTTGCCTACCCTTCTGCATTCTGCAGGAGACTCCCTGAAACAGCAGCAATCTCACTCGCTCATTAGTCTAGCATTAGTCTAGCAATCTCCCTCATGTCACCTAGCCCACATTACACTGTTACATTTTTTGGGGAAAAAGGAATGAGAGATAGATACATTTACATTGTATCATCAGCACAGATGGAGCGCCTGTCAGTCAGCCTGCATGATCGCCATATTCCCTGAGATGGCGCAGGCTAGCGGACAGGAGCTCCATCTGATGGGGATGCCCGAGCATCTCACACGCTCGAGCGTTTCCGTCAACAAGGCGGCGGGGAGCGGAATTCCTGCCTGTCTCCGTTCTGGGAGACTGTCAGGGAGTGGTGGCAGCTAGTGGGGGCTGCGGGGGACTTGCCGGGATGTGCAGGGGACCGGCGGCAGAGGGCTTCCGACATAACAGGGCATGCGCGCATCTCGTGTGTGTGCCCCCTTCTGTCAGTTGGCGCAGGGCGGTGATTGGCGATTCCATCACCAGGAGTAGCTCCATTGAGAGCTGCTACATCTGTATGGAGGATAAAAAAAATCAGTACTAACAGAAACAGTAGCCTACTATTGGATATGTAAACACAATGGGTGAGATTTAATAGGATGAGAGATTCAGAAAGTGAGAGATTTGGTGAGAAATCTCCAGTTTTTTTAAAGCGGCAATCAGTTACACTGCAAAATCAATCTGGTTTTGCAGTGTAAATGATTGCCCCTTTAAAAAAACTGGAGATTTCTTACCAAATCTCTCACTTTCTGAATCTCTCATCTTATTAAATCTCACCCAATAAGTCTAAAAGTATATTTTTTAAAGTGGATAAATTGCAGCCAATAAATATATTTATGCCAGTTTAAACCAAGGTTGCTTGTTCCAGAAATCATGCTGAAAACAAATCAATCACAACTTATGTTATTCCATGTAAGTGCAAAAAAAGACCTGAGACAACTATTCAGCTGTGATGAAAAACAATCTAAAGAAAACAACAAAAAATATATTAATCATATTAAACATTTGCAAATTAGAAATCCAGAATAGTACACGTTCAAAAAAAATGACTTTTTAACTCTGATTGATTAATTTTGTTTGCCAATATATGTAAGCTACTTAGAGAATTGCCAACAAAGGGAAATATATATTTTTTCTAATTCGTAAGTTTTGTAAGCTCTGTTGGACATCGTCTCGCTTTTATCCAACATACCTAGAGCATAGTTTTTAATAGTTGATTGTGCTGACCATTGGTGGTTCCAGACAGAGGCGTAAGTTTGTCCCAGCTGCCTGGGTGCAAGATAAATATTAGTCCCCCCCACTCACACACACATACACCATCTTATATAAATGTATGTATGCATTAGTGTCTATATATATATATATATGCACTTGTAAATTCTTCTGGTCCTGACGAAGGGTTAATGCCCGAAACAGCGTAGACCGTTTAGAAGAAAAATAAACTTCACATCTTGATTCTCAAGTCCCGGAGTGACGCCTGTGTTTTTGGAGGTTGTATTGGTGGCTGCACAGCCACAGGGGAAGGCACCCGGGCCCCTATCATCACCAGCAAGCGAGGAGTGCCGGACACACCACATGTTCTATATATATTTTTATTTATTTTATTTATTTATTAACAGTTTCTTATATAGCGCAGCATATTCCGTTGCGCTTAACAATATATATATATATATATATATATATATATATTTATATATATATATATATATATATGTGTATGTGTGTGTGTGTGTGTATATATATCTATATATAGAGATATATATCTATATATCTATATAAATATATATATATATCTATAAGAAAAATGATGAGAGCAAGCGCTCATAGTGCATGAATCTGTTTTAAAAGTTTTATTAAACACAGGGTAAAAGGTTGGTGATACAGAGAGCAGAGATCACGTACCAGATCTGGCGGTACAAACACCGCTGTAATTGCACATAGGATAGCTGACACCGCAGCACAAACGTTGGAGAGGTTACACTCAGTCGGATTACCAACGGGCGGCGCAAACTATATAGCAGACAGCGGCCAGTTCCAGCAGCGGTGATCAATTCTCCAGAAGTTCAACTCCGGTCAGAGATGACGCTGTATATATATCTATATATAGAGATATATATCTATATATCTATATAAATATATATATATATATATATATATATGTGACACTTGCAAAAATTATGTTTAGAATAAAGAAAGTATGATGGCTATTGTCCTGCTGGGAGGGGGGGTCAGCCACAGAAGCAATATCAATGGTTTTTAATTAACCGATTCAAACTTGCAGGGCAGGAGAGGTCCTCCCCTTGGGAGCAGTAGATGACTCCTTTGTCTCTCAGAAGTACGCGTCTGGCTCCAGGGGTGGGGCTGCAGCGCATTTCTAAATTCAAATAGGGTAGCCACAACCACTGCCAGTGAGTCAGTTTGGAATGTCAGTTGGTATGACTCCTCTATTTGAATATTAACCTGTGCTGCAGCCCCTCCTGTGTTGTCATTTTTAAAAAGTATGGGAATAAGTATTTTTTTTGTGTTGAGTTCATCAATATGAATAACTATCAGTCAACAGAAGAGAAGGAACAGCAACCGACTACTAGCGCTGCAGCGGCTGCCAGTCATGATAGTACAACATCTACTGAAGGTGGTTTAGGGGATAGAAAATGTAGGTAAGGGCACATGAAATGCAAATATTTCACATTGTTAAAAACAGTAGTATAGGTGTCACCCTTAAAGCAACAAATTAAAGGCAACACTAAGGATCAATCTGTGTGAGTCCATGGGTGACCATGTTATCTATGCATGAGTCTGACTGTCCTCATAGAAAAGCCTGGTCCCGCAGAAGGAAAGGTTTCTTAGGATGGTACTGCTCCAACACAGGTGGCTAATCCTGGAGGAGGAACCAGACACCATGCTAACTTGATATACTGGCACTGACTATGCTAAAAGGAAGAGGCCCCTCCTCTCCTCTTGCCATACGGCCTCCAACTTTATGAAGTGACTGACTGTTGGCTGTTAATGCCAGCAGTAGGTCCTTTTAGAATGCACTGACTACACCACTGGTATGTCCATCTCTATGGTGGAGTACGTGTCCAAGACGCCAGTCCTGGCAGTCCCCCATCCCCCCTTATGGCAGTCCCAACAGCCACAGTTGCCTTGGTGGTAATCTTGATACATAATGAAAGTTTCCCTGGAGTAGCAACGTAATGACTGCAAAACTCTGCCCGTGGTCAAATATCCACTTTTTCATACAACTAAATGGATCTTGGGCCTTATTCTAGTTCACACCTTAGAGGCAAATTCCTTCTCAAATGGACAAAACCATATGCACCGCAGGTGGGGTAGATATAATATGTGCAGATAGAATTAGATTTGGGTGGGGTTTTTCTTCAAAGTGAGATCTAGGTACTTATGTAATATCTGGACTCCCGTTTTTCCTATGAGACCGCGTCCCCTCGCGGGGCTCGCTGCGCTTGCCACGCTTCGGGCACGGTGGCTCTCTGCGCTCGCCACACTATTTAAAATCAACTCCATGCGTAGTTGGATAGTAGGGGTATGAAAAAATGGGGTGCATTTAACATGGGAGTCCAGATAATACATAAGTACAGAGATCTATATTGCAGTGTAGAAATAAAGCAGTCAGTATTTTCCCTGCACAAAAAAAAAATAACTCACCCAAATCTAATTCTCTCTGCACATGTTATATCTGCCCCGGATGCAGTGCACATGGTTTTGTCCATCTGAGAAGGAATTTTCCTCTAAGAGTGAACTAGAATAAGCCCCTTTGTATCTGTACTGTATATTGTGCATTTAGTAAATGACCCTTTCTGCTTTGCTGTGTTCTCTATAGAAACTGCTACTCAATCCACTTATGGCAGGGCGATCACTTGGCAAAGTACATCAGAAATGTGGGGAAGAACAACAATGAACACGAAGATGCAATAAAAGTTTGAACCCGCAGTATTGTATGAAGACATCAATGTCTCTAATCCTCCATGCCGGCAATTCCTTTTATAGCCTTGTCTTTCTGACATTTGTGTGACTGACTGATTGCTTTGCAGAGTGACACTGTTTTGGCTTCCAGCAAAAAGAGTCATTGAAGAAATCAGTGGCAAACATTTCCACATCTGTCAAGAAAAATAGAACCCATAGCAACCATTCACACATTTGTTTTGGCCAATCCAGTGCATATCAAGCTCCAGTGATGAGAACAAAGACCCCTACTGGTTAATGCATGTTTTATTTTAATTTGCAAACAAGTAACTAATTGTCCTGATTTTTCTCCATTTCACATTTTACACCGTATTAATACAAAGTCCTTGGAGTACAAAAGCAGAAAACACACTTACCGACAGCACCGGATCTTGTCAGGATGAGATTTGTCGCTACTAATGAGTCTTCAGACCAAGCTGATGTCCTCACCCGTACTCTCTAGATGCAATGCAGTATAATCATTCTTCTCCCTGTGGGACCGCAGGCTCTGAACATGCCGGGTCTCTTGATACTATTGCTGGGATTTTTATTTTCTGTGCACTATGCAGTCAAAGATTTTCAGTCATCTGAAAACACTCTCGAAAAAAGCAATCATAAAATACTGTTAGGTAAACAGAAACACCATGAATTTCTAGTTGACACAGGACAGGGTTGATAGTTCTAGACCACTTGTAAGACAGATAAAGTTACTGACAAGAATGTCTTCATTCAGCAAATGTGTTGCAGTAAGTCCAGAAATAATAAGGTCCATACAGAAAAAAAATATTTTGCAAATCTACTTAAAGATGACATAAAAAATAATTTCCAGTATTAAAAATCATAGTAAAATGCAATTGACTGTGTATATGTTGAATTTTTTGTTCTTGTTTTAATACAATTACACATCAATTTGCGTTTGGCTTCTCCAGAGATCCGAATCCATTTGAGTTTTGTGGATCTGAACCACAAAAACCACATCGAGATCCCCCAAGGAGATTCAGTACAAACCAAGTCCCAATTTGGAACGGAATTCTGATTTTAAATTTGAGTTTCGGATTGCTAAAATGACAGGATTTTAGCTGGTTTATTATCAGGAGTTATCGATTTCTAAAAAAAATTGTTCGGAAGCAAAACTCTACAGGGTGGTTTTACCAAAACACAATGATGAATTAATTGGGTTTTGGAAAGTACATGATTCTGTGTTTTTGTACCAGAAACAAAATTGCAATTTAAAGGAGTTGAATACATTTGGGGTATTCTAAATCAAATACAGCAGGGAGTGCAGGGTGTATGAAGGTACCTTTCATATTCTCACTTGGAAAAAGTGGTTTTGTTTATAGGATTAGTATTCTAAATAATTTTTGAGAAAGGATTTGACACTGGTTTTCACAGGTGCTTCATAAATCTCGCCGAACCCCACCCTAAAATTGTCACACACACATCAATTCTGCCTTGGGTCAATGTGCACTGAAGGGCCCAGATTACTTCAATCAGTTATTCAGAGCCAGATTAAGGATAACATGGGCTGAAATTTTCAGGTGCCCATTAAGAAGGGAGTGACCGGTGCGGTGTGGATGTGGTCAGTGCCATGTGGGAGGGACCAGTGTTGTGTTAGTCTGATCAGTGCCATGTGGGAGTGTACACCTTCTACACTATCGGTCCCAATGTTTCCCTATATATGTTAAATTTTAGAGTTTTAATCATTTTGTGAGGAAAATAGAAATATTATATTAACGCTTAAGTGCAGTTGTGTGTTCTTTGGTGACAAACATATTCTGTATGCACAGAGGAATTCATAAACTGGGGTGCACAGGGGTATAAAGATGCAGCCAGTCTAGATCATGTGCAGGAATAATATCTCAGTACTAAACCATGTAACTTTTTTACTTAATTCAACAATCTAAATGTCATCGCAAGTGAAATTCCGACATGAAAATGGTTAGAAACATGAAAAGTTTGACGTAAGTTTATCACATTGTTTTATTATCTAGGTCAAAATCTGTCAACATGGAATCCCAATTAGTGTTACACGTACACATTAACTTTATCATTAGCAATTGTAGTCCACATGGATTGTAAGTTATCTGAATGAGAAAAAGAGTGAAAAATGCATGTCGACCAATTACGCGTCGACCATTGTTGATTTTTTTGCCTGACAGCCAATGCAGATCGATTTATTGTCTGTCGACCTAACAAAAAGAACCAGAATTTCTATGCTGATCCTTGAACAGCACTGGCCGCCATGAATATTGCTCTATAGCAGGTTATTATTACATGCTGTATATTTAATAACCCCCTTAGCAACTGCATAATAAATCATTTTTTTGGTACTTCCTCATCTTTAAAGCCACGGCTTACACTACGGAACTTACGTAGCGTAACCCGCACCACCCTGTGTCCACACCACCATCTATTACATTTAGAAAAATTGTGGGGAGCGAAGCGAGACACCGAGCCCGAAGCGTGACGAGCAAAGCGAGGCTGCGAGGGGCCAATAGGGCTATTCTGAAAGCGGCTAACGTAACTGGTGTAAGATGTGGCCGCAAAGATGAGGAAGTACCATTTGTTCTGTTATATATGCATGAGGGCATTTATAAGTGGGTTTTAATTCCACTTATTATCATTTCTAAGTGTCGCTTATTGCAGCAATAAAAATAATAATAAATATACACATATAGGGGCACTGACATTATTCTGTCCATGTGATGAGAAGATCACTTATAAGTTCACTTAAATTCTCCTTTGGGAGCTGGGGGTGCTACTGTTCAGGGTGGTCTGCCTATATATAGTGGTGCCAAAATTAGGGGGGGGGGGTACTGTTTTCCCTGTCCTGTTGGATGGGCCTGGGTCCCCCTCCCCCGTTGCAGTGAGAGAGAGAACTAATTGCAGCCTCTCTCTCCATCCCAGCACATGCTGCTCAGTGCTGTGTGCTTAGAGGGAAAGAAAGGCTGCACAATCCTGTCCTCTCTTTCTCCCTGCGTGACGTGTGGGTGTACCCCGCCGCCCACCGACTCAGACACCGGGGCCCCCCATGTGCAGTACATGCGGCCACAAGAAATGTGCAATTTTTTTTTTCAAGGAGGAGGCCTGGCCACACCTCCTGCCATTGACCATTCTTTCTCCCATTGGTCACACCCCCTAATTTTATCGGGACCCATCTGAACTGTCAGCGCCCTGCCTATGTATCCCTTACTATAGTGGCCTGTACAGGCTACAATGTCTGATGTCATCTGAAGCATTCCAGACCTTGGTATATTCAGCAAGTAAACATTGTCCATAAAAGTAAATAAGTCAAATGTTGGTAAAAAATGTGAAAACCCATAAATCATTTGTTGACCATTGTCATGTTTACTTTTTAAACCTGTTGACCTTTCATGCTTGTCCAAAGTCCAGCCCGGGGGCCAATTGTGGCCCGTTCCGTCATTTCAAGTGGCCCACAGCCTCCAGCCAGAAGTGGGCGGAGCATCAGATGCAGGATGCACAGCGCAGGACACTAAAGGTGGAGTCCCGGCGAGCGTGCCTTTACCTTGCTGTCTGCAGCAGTGAGGAGGTGCCGGCCGCCACAGTGAGATGTGTTTGGCGGTTTCCGGGTGAGTGTACGTCCAACCCGTGGACATTCAGAGGAGGGGGGGGGGGGGGGCAAGCTACGGGACAGAGTGAATGGGTCCAGAGTGGGGAACATACAGTGCATTCAGTGAAGGAGGAGCAGGCTGGGGCACATACAGAGAAGGATGGTCAGGCAGGGGAATATAATGTGAAGGGGGCAGAGTGGAGGACATACAGTGAATGGGGGCAGGCAGGGCAATATACAGTGAATGGGGGCACACTGGGGACATACAATGAATTAGGGCAGAGTGGGAGGCCATTCTGATGTGATTAATGATTCAAGGAATGTCAGGCTGAATGGTCGGCCGTCCACACATCTGCACCTCAACAAATCTGGCCCTCATCGCAAAAAGTTTGGACACCCCTGACCTAAAGCATATTGAATCTAGATCGAAAGTACAAGACATAGATCTATCATCCAGATACCTCTTGTAAGCCCCATAAAACAATAAAAAGCTTTGTCCAAGTACTGCGTATTTTAGAGTTAATTTTACTGTTCTAAAATTGTAATTTAGTATGTATGCCCGTGTACTGCAGTATGTCTATTACATCTGAAATCACTCTGGACACCAATTAATCTATGAGAAAAAAATCTTTAGTAGATGCATTGATTGACTGAGAACCAAGTCATTTTTTAAAATATTGAATCACTTCCGGATGTGATTTCTGAGACAGGCTGGAAGATTGATGGGCATTGTGGACTAATGCATTTTCAACCCATGCGATAGAAAATAGTTTTTATCCTAAGACCACGACCAATGTGAATATATGTCAATAAAAAGTGTTAAGCATGACTGAACTGAAGGTGAGTACCGGTGTATGGACAGATCAAAGCACGGATGAAAGCAGTAGCCGGCTATTGATTAGAACAGAGAAAGCGGAGATCATATACGTCAACAGAGACTAGCTCAGGAAAATAGGGAAGTCACCGGGTTAGTTGTGCATAAGATGGATGGTTGCAGAGAACATCATCAGTCTTGTGTTTGGAGTAGTTCAATCAAGTCAGCATGTGCAGTAGTTTGAAATCTAGTAATGATCACCTCTGTAAGAGCCTGGATGCTCGTGTGAATTCACGATATAGAATGGGATCTTTTTTCACCAATGGCATGGAGAAATATATTAGTAAGATTTACCGGTGTTTACTTCACAAAGAGAATCATCCGAATACCTCCTTAGCCCTGATGCCCGGAATTTGTGCATGAGCATTTCTGCACATGTGAAACCCCGACAGCGAACGTTTGGCGAGTTACACACTTACCTGGCCATTGGCTGTCTGGAGGGTGGGCCGGGGGCGGACACAGGGCCAGACCGAGGGAACACCCAGCATTTTATGGGCATCCACCAGTGGCGTAATTAGAATTTACGCTCCCTCCTGCCCCCAAAAAATCTGGCGCCCCCCCCTCCCTCTCCACCGCCTGGACTGCGGAGGATACTTTCGTGATTATTATTTTTTTTCAAATGCATGCAACCAGCTGGCGGAGTAAGCAGCACAGCACGGGATCAGGGGAAGGTGGCTGGCTTGGTGCTCCCCCCTCCTTCTTACCATGTCCTGCCCCTGATTTTCACCTGCCGTGCTGCTCCTGGCCACACTGGTCTGATAACTGTGGCTAGGAGAGGCGCGGCAGGCAGAAAGACAGGAAATTCTGCACTGTCCCGCTAACTGCCCTCCCCGTCCGCCCTTCCGTAGTTCACCTTACGCTGATGCCAGCATATAGCAGGCAGCCCCACTTACCCAGCCAGCCACAGCCCGACTGGCTACAGGGAGCCTGGAATAGATAGACAGCAGTGCGGTGTGCGAGCTGGAAGGGCAACGTCCTCACACAGACAGCCCGAGAGTGATCCCCCTTCCACTCTGCCTGCTGCCCTTCCAGCTTGCATACCACGCTGCTGTCTATCTATTCCAGGCTCCCTGTAGCCAGATGTAAGGTGCAGTGTAGTGGTCAGAGGCAGAGAGAGCATGCTCACCTCTGTCGCCGTGAACCTGCGCCCCAGTTGCACCTGCTCCCCCCTCCACCGCTGGGGCTGCGGAGCCTTCTTTACGCTACTGGCATACCCATAAAAATGCTGGACATTCCGCTGGGAGTGAGGGCTGGCCGATGCAGCTGGGGACAGGCAGCTGATGACACAGGACGTCAGCGCCCCCCATGCATTCGGCGAATTGTGGAGGAAATACAGTAAAAGTAATTTCAGACTGACTTTTATTTCAAAAGGCTGCAGAGATCATTTGATGGTCGGCCTCCATCGAATGATTTCTCCTGATAGCGGCTGCATGCGAGGGGATGTGTTAGGGATGGGGGGCAGGCGGTTGTGCTGCGTTAAGCCACTCACTGAGCTGCGAACGACTGCTGCTCAGCGAGCGGTAAAGAATCAGGCCCCAAATGTGCTCATGTAGGATCATCCGGTGAGGGTGCCCAATGCACAGCGTGATGCACTTTTGTCCATGTATGTTACAAATGGTATCTGGTCGATAGGTTCACAGCAGGTAGGCTAAACAGTTCCCTAAGGTCTATCAACGATCCACATTCCCCAAATCACCCAGCGGGTGCTCAGCTGTAGTCGTTAATAACTGTCACATTTTCAAACCTGCTGCATTCATTCCTACTATAGATCCACCAGTTGCCTGGAAAACATGCACCATTGGTAGATCTTCAGGACAGGTTTGGCCACCCCTATAGGGTTTATGTTACTACTCAATAGGCCGACCTCACTATGCAAAAGGTAGAAACTGACAAAAGGTCAACACAATCAAAATGTTGATATAAAAAAGGTTGACAGATGAAAAGGTCAACGTGAGTTTTTTAAATTTTACTTTACATTTTTGGGATTTTTTCATACTTGGATTCAGACTGGAAATGTTCAATTGTGCTGAGCACAGCGAGGCATCATGCTTGAAGCATGGCGAGTGAAGAGAGCCATGGGAGGGTACGTGCTACATGAGCTAGAGGTCCATATTTGCTGATGTGGCCAAGAGGTGAGGCCATGAAGAGGCCCATCTGATAAGCAGGGAAGCAAGGGCATTGTCCTTCCAAGACATGGCTTCCAGCTTTCTGGCACTGGGCTGAATTTGGAAGTGGAGTTATATATACATGTGCAGAAACACTGTACGCGGCCATAATATAATAGCCACGAGGGAGCTGCTGCGCACACCCGCCCACCCGCAGCAGCAGCACCCTGTGGCTCTGAGTCCAGACTCCAGCTACCTGCACAGCACACCCAGCCCAGGCCCTGTCTCGGAGGAGGAGGTAAGAGACAGCTCAGGACTGCATGAACATATTGGAGATGGAGGCAGCAGAGAATGGGGAAGGTGTGTGTGTGTGTGTGTGTGTGCGGGGGGGGGGGGGTATATCAGTGCTGATAGGTGTAACAATGTATTAAATGGGAATGGACAAAATTGGGTTGGCTTTTATTTTTCACTGACTGGGATTGTAGGCCATACCCCCTTGCCGCCATGCCCCCAAATTTCAAATGCAATGTTCCGCCTGCTGTGGAATGGAAGTTGGGAGGCATGGGTTGCTGGGGGACCAAAGCCACTGCCCACCCTGCGAAATCTGCGGTATTTTTCCTCCTTGTTTCTTATTTATAATATTTTTTTCTTCAACTGTGCGAACGCCTCACTGAAGTCACTGAAGTCATTTGCAAAATGACCCTGCACATGTATATATTGACATATAAGCATGTGCAGAGCCAAAACATCGGTCCCCGTAGCAAATATGCCAGGGACCAATTGTTACCGAATCAGGCCCACAATCTGTACAAAAACTAATTAACTAATAGACTCAGTTATGCAATTATTTCCATATGATTTTCATGGGCAGCAGGGATGGAGCAACTAATAATAATAACACTAATATTTAGTTCAATCAAATAGGAAACATCCGTATTCAGTGCTCCGTGATGAAAATATTTACTTTTTATATTATTTGGACAAATACAGTATGTTGAAATTTAGCGCAAGGTCTACAAAAATGTACAAATGAAATTCCACAAAGGATTTACACCTTCACAAGACCATAGCCACAAAGCTAAACTACATTTTTTTCTATTACTTTAATAAGATCAATACATGTGTCTATCAACTTTAGTTGACCTATGTAAAGTATGTCACAATATAAAAGCAAAAGAATGTAGTGTGATTCATAGCCCCCTAGGGGGGTGTACTGTATTTCTAAATAGAGACATTCTTATTACTAACAGTGATGTAACCATTAACTCTTTTATTACCTTACCGCTGCATATCAGCTAATACCAAGTAATGTAGTACATATTTATCCCCATACACCTATTCTTTGTGCATCATATGGTCAAGCCGCCGGCGCGATTTACAATGCAGAATACAATCATTGCAGAGTACGATCACGACATTAAAAGAGGGCGTCTTATTCCTGGCTAATTCAGACGCACAGATGTTCACCAGTGAAATGACATTGTAGCCACATTAGTATAAAGATGCACCTGCAACAACAGCAAAAGATGCAAGCAAGTCCACAATTGTGTCCAACTTAAGCCAAGTACACACTAGGCGATATTGTTTACAATATTGATCAGATATTGTGGACAATATCACCTAGTGCTTATGCTCCTTGTCATTGCACACACACGCGCGTCGTTAAAGATCTCCTCCTTCGTTCAGCATGTCCGGATGAGGAAGGTCCTCGTTAACGTGTATGCACCTGCTGATGCTTGCCCTCCCCATCGGATCCCCGACACCGCCAATACGAGGAAAGTCCTCGTTAACGTGTATGCTCTTGCTGATGCCTGCCCTCCCCACCGGGACCTTGACACCACACCACCAACACGAGGAAGGTCCTCGGTAACGTGTATGCAATTGCCGATGCCTGCCCTCCCCGACACCGCCAATATCAGAGGAGGGGGGCATTGGGAAGTGTGTAAGGGCTATTTTATCAGGCCCCATAAGAAGGGATCCCGCCTCCCATACTAGCCTCCCATTACGGCTCCATACAAACATTTGGGTATCCATCCCAATCTTCCCCCGGTAACTAAGAGCAGGTTTTCATTGTAAGAATGACTGTTGAATAATGCAAAGATAGGGGGAGATGTATCAAGCATTAAAGGGAGATAACATGGAGAAGTTGGCCAAACCAACCAATCAGGTTCTGTCATTTATCTAGCAAAGTTTTTGAAATAATAATTAAAAGCAAATTGGTTGCTTTTGGCAACTTTTCCACTTTATCTCCAGTTTGATACCTCCCACCCAAATGTTCTATATGTAAACGCTTACGCAGCTGTTTAGGAGGCAGGGTGGATATCCAGCATGGAGTGACTATACAACATAACAAATTTATACAATTTGTACTCCAGGGTAATTGTGTTGTATTTTCAGCTATAATAATTCTACATGTTAGCAGGCTCCATACATAATTAATAATGTCACTTAGTTACAGCATACAAGTAACATCACCCGAGGCAGAAGTGCAGCTGTATACCAGTGAGCAGGATAATGTTGTTGCCCACTGAGCTATATCAGATGCTAATAGAGTCTTACATCTCAGCAAAAGCCAGCTAAAACAGGGCTATACCGAATTCAGAGGTGATGACATTTCTTGGATACGTATGCCAGGATACCAGTGCCAGTTTTGTCAAGGATTTTAAATTGAATTTTAGTCTTTGTCACTTACTTAGAATTGTAGTTAGTTCAAAGTCACATTTCCGTCTCTTTTTTGTGTTGTTTTAGACAAAATGTAGTCAGTGAATTGCAGTTTTAATTTTAATCTAATTTTTAGTGTATTATTATACTGTATGGGAATGGATGGAATTCCCTTAAGAAAATTGCATACCTTTAATTATATATCATTAGTAATGTAGGCACAGTAGGCTGAGAATGTGTTGTACACTGAGTCTGAGTTACCATAGTTCTCCCATATATTATAAGTTATCTGGGCTCAGTAGGCTCAGAATACGTTAAGGTGCCCATACACTTGTCCGGTTTGGGCCAATTACCCCCGATCTGTACAGATCGGGTTGAGAAATCGTCCCAAATTGGATGTGTCTGCCATCCACTCTGACCCTATGTGCTGTCCTGTGCACACACCTATGTTAAGCAGTGGAGGCTGCAGTGATCCGGGCAGCGGCGGCTGGGAGCTTGTAGCACTACTTGCCGGGCGGCGGGGCAGGAAGAGCTGCTGAATTTGAAAACACATTTTGAAAAGAATATGTTTTAAAATTCAGCAGCACTTTCCGCCACACCACCCGGCAAATACCGCTACAAGCTCCCAGCCGCTGCTGCCTGGATGCAGCTGCCCGGCCACCGCAGCAGCGCCCCGGGATTAGATGCAATACATCGCATATGATTTATTGCATGTGCCAGGGGCTCTCAAGGGTAAACTGGTCTGACTTGTCCTTAGAACAAGTCGGACTAGTGCAGGGGTAGCCAATTCAAGTCCTCAAGAGCTACCAACAGCTAATATTTTCCAGGTCTCCTCACAGAATCACAAGTGAAGTAATTAGCTCCACCTGTGGATGTTTTAAAATGTTTTAGTCAGTAATGAGTATATCTGTGTACCTGCGAGGTGAGCTGGAAAACGTGCACTGTTGGTAAAAAAGTTGCCTGGCACTACCAAGTCGCACCATGGCATGGCACAATTAGAAGTTCTATTTAACACAAACGGAGGCTAGATACAGTATATGAGGACACATTTGCATACCATCAGTAATCTAGGATCTATAGGCTGAGAATCTCTTGCATTGTGGTTCTGGCTTACCTTAGTATTCCCACATACAGTGCATCCGGAAAGTTTTCACAGCGCTTCACTTTTTTCACATTTTGTTATGATATAGTCTTATCCCAAAATGGAATAAATACATTTTTTCCCCTCAAACTTCTACACACAATACCCCATCATGACAATGGTAAAAAAAAGTTTGGGGGAGATGTTTGCAACTTTCTTAAAAATAAAAAGCTAAGAAATCAAACGTACATCACAGCCTTTCAAGCTCATCAGGTTGGAGGTGAAGCGTCAGTGCACAGTCAATTTGAGCCATTTCAGAAGTGAATCGCTGTGAATACTTTCCAGTATCATATACAAATCAATGCATTACGTTTGTTACAACAAACAAGTGCAATACACAATCATATTTCCTTTATCATATTTATTTTCTGCAAATATGTAGAACACATTAGTATTCTTTAAATATGTAAAAACTCGAATTCCAGTGTTTAAGTTGTCAGTGGATCTCAGTTTTCATTTTCGCTTAAGTCTAATCTACATCTACAGTATATAATAATTTGAAGAGTGTGTGTGCGTGCGTGTGTGCGGGTCTGTCGCATTGCAGACACACCGTGGCACTCAGAGCCACCAAATTCAGCATCAAGATACCTCTGGACCCGGTGGTGTGCACCTCGAAGCTGTTTTTGGGAAATTTCACTTAGAAATTTAAAAAACACCAAGTTTTAATTTGCCTTCATTGATGATCCCGGAAACAGCTGTAGAAGGAACAACCCCACACCTGATTTCATTGCTGTCTTTGAGTATGAATGACACATTCTAACATTATGGTGAAGGCTTTAAACAATTAGGAATAATTGAGGATATACATAGACCACACACACGTACACATTGTACACGCACACACACACAGTACACCACATATGCACACATAGCACACAACACACACATATATACATAGCGCACCTCACACATTTACACATTGGACAGATACACACAACAAAACACAAACATAACACACCACATGCAGTACAACACAAACCCATATACACTACAACACACACCCAAAAACAGTACAACAAACACACAGAACACACACACTTAAGCATTGTGCAGATACAGATACACACAGAACACACACACTTAAGCATTGCCAGGATAAGCACAGCACAATACACACATATATACAGTATGTAGCGCACCTCACAATCGGCAAGTACACATAACACAACACACACACATAACACACCACTCTCGGTACAACACACACCCACATTCACTACAACACGCACCCAAAAACAGTACAATACACAGAATACACACACACAAACATTGGACATATACACACAGCACACTACAAACACACACACATTTATATGTAGCACACCTTACGCACTTACACATTGGGCAGATACACACAACGCACACACACACATATATGTGTTGTACTACCCAAAAAACAGTACAACACACAAAACACACACTTAAACACTGCACAGATACACAAAGGCACAACACACACATACACATACTGTATATACATAGCACACCTCACACACTTACGCATTGGACAGATACATACAACACAACACACACAACCACATACACTACAACACACACACAAACACATAAAAAAAGAATTTGCCGTTTATTTAACAGTCTGTACGGCAAATAAAAGCTCTACCTAATTTACCGTTTTTCTTTTTCCCATATCCGTCTCTGCACTCCCCGGCCAGTTTCACTGAGAAATCTTTGTCCTGGCCAATGTACCCATTGATCAATACAAAGTGGTTACACTGCACTCACCCTGTTAGTCAATTGGATGTTAGGCACTGCTCTGCCTTAAGGGTTTCCCAGACTCTTTTGGTTCATAGATAATGTTTGGTCAATGGGCATGAGCGCTGCATGTATTTGTTTGAATGTTATGAGTGTAAGAAGTTGAAGAATAAGACTGAGATGAAGATTTGCCATGTTAAAGTGTACAATTTACTCAATAAATCGTGAAATAAATATGTGTACATAGAAGTACAATCAACAAATGAAAGTAGGATTAAAAAAAAAATCTGATTCAAACTGATAATTGTTTGGATGGGGGTGGGTTGCGAGACAAATATAGGTGGAGTGGGGTATGGATATTGTGGGCATAATTGGTGTTTGGTACACCTACAGGGGGTACCCAGTTGATGAGAAATTTTCACTACAGTGTCACAGTAGGGGGATTTCCAATTGGGGTTCAGGTGGTCTTTTAGGGACCCCTTTACAATCCCGTTTGTCTCTTCTCCTGGAGCCTACGGTCTCCCTCAGTGAATGACTATCATTAAGGGAGACCATAGGCTTAAGGAGAAGAGACCTACGGGATTGTAGAGAGTCCCTAAAAGACCACCTGGACCCCAATTGGGAATCCTGCTATGGTGACACCAATTATGCCCACAATATCCAAACCCCCCACCTATAGATTTGTTTCGCAACACACCCCCATCCAAATAATTATCAGTTTGAATCAGAACTTATCCTACTTTCGTTTCTTGATTGTACTTCTATGTACACTTATATTTTTTTTCACGATTTATTGAGTAAATTGTACACTTTAACATGGCAAATCTTTAGCTCAGTCTTAGTCTTCAACTTCTTACACTCCAAACCTTATCAATGCACCCATTTATGATTGCGATGGCTGGATCGGTGGATTAGCCCGGCGGGTGTAGGGAAGAATTTGGCTCATTGCACCCGTTCCCAGTGGTGCATTGCAGTGGTGCAGGTAGCGTGCGTCGCGTCATGACGTCATGTGGCAAGGCCCGCGGACCTGCTCCCACACTCAGGGGCTGCCCCCACTGTTTGTTAGAGACGGTCGGTGCATGTGCTTTAGAGATCTCCAGACCTCAGAGACTGCTGCAGGCAGGATCGGTGAGGGGGGCGGCAGTGGCAGGGAGTGGTGAATTTTTAATTAATTATGACACGGTAAGTAACGCCCACCTCGTTCTCCACGCACTCAGCACCTGTAGTTACACACCCTAGAACCATTGTACCATTGAAAGTATAGTAATGGAGGTGTGGCCATGGGTACTTGTATATTATCACGGCGCCCATCGCATACCATAAGGCATACGATGGTATGCGATGCGATACAATGTTAGCAGATGTTTTACAATTTCAAATTGTATACCATTGAATTGTATGCCATTGTATGGCATATACAATGGTATAAGATTTTAAATTGTATAAGCACCCTAATGGGTGTTTTCAATGTTAAATGTGCCCCCTATAAGATAAATAATTGTATAAGAACCGTAATAGGTGCTTACAATGTTAAAAGCAACCCCATGCCACCCGTGCTATCAACGCGTCCGACCTTTTTATACCCCCACTATCCACGTCGGCGTGGAGTTGACTTTATATAGTGTGGCGAGCGCAGCGAGCCACCGAGCCCAAAGCGTGGCGAGGGGACACGGAATACATGTGAAGTAATGTGCGGCCCCCTCGCAGGGCTCGATGAGCTCGCCACGCTTCGGGCTCGGTGGCTCGCTACGCTCACCACACTATATAAAATCAACTCCACGCCAACGTGGATAGTGGGGGTATGAAAAGGTCGGAGGACGCGTACCGCCGCCCCACGTGGGCTCGCTGTGCTCGCACGCTTTGGGTTGGCGTTGATAGTGGCAGTGGCGTGGGGGTGCATTTAACATTGTAAGCACCTATTAAGGTGCTTATACAATTAAAGATTGTTTATACAATTTAAAATCACATCTCATTGCATTGTATGCCATTGTATGCCATATACAATGGTATACAATTTTAAATGGAATACAATGCCATACGACTAAATATCGTGGGTGCCGTGCCCGTGATAATATACAAGTACCTGGCCATGTCCCTTTCTGATTTTGTAACGATTTCTGACCCTCAGATGTTGGAGGGTTCATCAACACGTACAAATTATCAATTTAGGAGCGTTGTGTGTCAAACAACAGATCCATTGCCGTCATTGAGTATCAATACAAACACATTCTACCATTATGGTGGAATCTTTAACAAATTATAATCTTAGGTATTTGGCACAGCATACTGTAACATGACATTTTTCAGCAATTTTGGAAATAAAAAACCCCAAGGGTAGCTAGTTTTAGTCATAAAATAAACTGTTGTTAATGAGTATTTTTATTCAAAAACTATGTTGTCCAAATGAACACTGCATGATATCAGTCCAGGGTGATGCTACGTGTGCCATATCAGTCCAGGGGTGCTATTAAGTGTGCCGTTTCAGTCCAGCGTTTGTGCCGCCCATTTGTGTCGCTTATCATAGTCATCCAGCTACTTTGGTGCAACCTTTTAGCCTAAAACAATATTGTGAGGTGTGAGGTGTTCAGAATAGACGGCAAATGAGTGGAGATCAATGCTATTGAGGTTTATAATAGTGTAGGAGCCCCCCCCCCCCCCCCCCCCCCAAAAAAAAACAAAAAAACAAAAAAAACAAATTATGCTACTTTAGCGGTTTTATGCTTTTAAAATAAAAATAAAAAAACAGAACCCAAAGCCTATTAGAACCCAAAACCTGAAGGTAATCAGAACCCAAAATGTGAAAAATGGCCAGTGCACAACCCTATTTTTGGTCTATATTTAACATTTCAACCAACCAATTAAATTATTATAACTGTAGGAAAGAAAGTAGATACTTAGTTATAAATTGGATGTAGGTGTTGAAGATCATGTACCACATTAGGGTGACCTCTCACTATACCTTCTATGCTATCACTTTCACAGAAATCAATTTCTGAGTTATCACTTTGAAAAATCAATTTCTGAGTTATTGCCCATACCTTTATAATTAGAATCATTCAGCAGACTGCTAGCAATATGACTAGAAGCCTGGCTTTAAACTATACTAATTAGAATAAATGAGGACAGATGTGTGTGTGGGGTGTGTAGGGCGGGGATTTGGATCAACTGGGTGAGTCACCAAACTTATAATGATAATGAACACCTCCATGTACAATCCAAACAAGCCCACTGAGCCACATATGTTGTAATTAACATAGCACTACGGGGCAGAAGTATTAAGCCTGGAGAAGAGATAAAATGGATATAAACTGGAGATAAAGTGAAAGGAGATAAAGCACCAGCCAATCAACTCCCAACTGTCATTTTCAAACACAGTTGTTTGGGAGCGCGGGACGCGTTCCCGACAGTCGGGATCCCGTAGTCATTTACCCGACGTCAGGATCCCCGACGACAGACGGGTGCCCGACGACCACCCGCTGTTTTCCCTCATGGGGGTCCACGACCCCCATAGAGGGAGAATAGAAAAGGTGGCGAGCGCAGCGAGCCCACATGGGGCTTTGTTACGCTTACCATGCTGTCTGAGTCCGGGCAGTCGGGATCCCGACGTCGGTCTAATGACTGTCGGGATCCCGACTGTCGGAACCCTATACCAATCACGTTGATTGGCTGGTGCTTTATCTCCTTTCACTTTATCTCCAGTCTGTCTCTTCTCCAGGACTAATACATCTGCTCCTATATGCTTAATTTTTTGGATCTTTTTAGTATATTCTATCTAGACCAGCACTTTGATTTGTTCCAGCTTCAGGAACCCTCACTGTTTACTGCATTATCTATGAAAAGGCCTTCTTTGCTTAAAGACGGACATACTGTACAGGGCTGTATTCAATTGTTATATTGCACCCAATCAGCCATGTAAAGTGACGGGAGATCTCAGGGAGATCAACTGATCTTTATTTTTTGCGCTGATCTTGCTCATTGTGTTGGGATTTAGATGCACATAATGGCTAAATCTGACCAAACTAATTAGCAAGCCACAAAGTTCTTGTTTCAGCAATCAAACAGGTGACTTTTCACGCATTTGAGCTCTGTACCCTCAGGGGGTGCAAGCTGAGATGTTGTTGTCTACAGCAGTGGTTCCCAAACTGTGTGCCTAGGCACCCTGGGGTGCCTCATGACACTTGCAGGGGTGCCTTGGGTTGGTGGACCAAGATCAATTTATATTATTTATGGGCAATGCACCAGGCAAAACCAGTGCTAGTGGCTGCCAATCTTAATATATGTGGACAAACAGAATCAAATCCTGTCCCTCACCAGATAACGGTGACATATAAACACAATGCACTTAATTTAATATTTTTTTAGTGAATTTCTTTATAAGAAGCATTTTGGCCTGGGGGTGCCTTGAACATATTTTGATGCTCTAGGGTGCCGTGATTCAAAAAAGTTTGGGAACCACTGGTCTACAGCTAAACATGCCAGAAAAGAACTACAATTAAATAGATCTATTGGATGCCCTCTAGTGAACCAGCTGGGGAAAACATTTGAATAATGCTCTCAGTGGGCTGGCAATTTTCACACGTCATTGCTGGGTATTATTTGCTGGGTATTAATTTAGGTCTGTTTTTGTTCTTACATTAATTCATTGATACATTAATACATTGAATTCATATAACAAATGTGAGCGATGCTGGCATTTTTAGTCAATATTTTGAACATCTCTTACAGAGATGTTGGCACGCGAACGGTTAAGAATATAGCACATATAGGATACGTTGCCATACAGCAGTGGCATATACAGTAAGATGGCAATTTAGAAAAGTTTATAAATCAATAGAAAAATGTTTTCATGAATCAAGAACATGTAATTCAAAGGCCCGAGGGCAGGAGGGGGAAATGAAGTGTGTAGTGAAAGGTATGTAAAGGATTGACTGACTGATTGATTCATCTATTGATTGATCGGATACTTGATTGATTTAGAAAATAAAATTTGAGCCTTGCACAAATCAGAGTACTCTGTTTTAATCAACTGAAACGAGAAACATCCATAAAAGAATACAATGTTAATACCCAAGGACTCAAAGAAAGTTTGAATAATAAGCCAAGAAAATGAATAGTTGCTCTGCAGAGCTGCAAAGTCCAAATCAGCCTATATTACAGTAACACACATACTGCGGCCATACTACCCCCCCTTCATAATTAGGTAACACACTCTTATAGTAACAGCGAGTATGAGTATGAGGAATACAATACTATGGTTTTACTCCTACAGATGTAGCCACGTTCATCGTTATCAGAATGTCACGCCAAATTCACACCCGAGGTGTGGAATCATTACACTGGTGCTCAATGCATTTCCATGAGCCACAGGAGCTAATTGGATGCATTTGCTTATAATGAGATCAGGCCAATTACCACGGGAGACACATGTGGGGATTGGCGCAGCAAAGATAAGCGTGGCTACATCTGTGGCTACATTCATGATCTACAAACTTGCAGGCATTTTTGTTGACTGTTGAGCATAATCTCTCTTATGCATATTACTGAATACTAAATATGCTCCACATTTCCAGTAATATTTTGTGAGGCACCACATTATTTATAAATAAAACTGCGCTGCAAATTTGTAATCTATTACAATAACCAAAAAAAGGTTTGTCTATGCAAAAAAGACCATCAACAATGCCTTCCAAAATGTACAGACCATAATTAAAAGTAGTGTAAGATGGAATTGTCATTGGATATTCTCACCCACCCACCCTTTTTTTGTATATTAAAAAGGATAAGCAAAGTTTAATAAACCAAGAACTTCAGTGACAGGATATGTACAGTTTAACAAACCAAGCATTTCAGTGACTGAAGTGCTTAGTTTGTTTGGGCCACCACAAAACAAGCAACCAATGGGCTTAATAATTTATATAGTTGGATGATTCTCATCCTCATTTTCACCTCATCAATGTTAATATCATCATAACTCAATATTACCTCATACCCACTGGAATCCACCATTACAAAAGTCTCTAGACTTTTATATATTTAGTGGATCTTTCTCATGGAATTTGTAGTTCATTTTTATGAACATCTGCATTTCCTTATCTTTAGGAAGTAGCCGCCTGTGCTTACTGCTTATTATTAATTAGTAAATTGGGTTTAATTGTCTCCCTTAAGTAGTGTACACACCATACGGTTAATTTTCTATTCAATCCCAATTCCATCGGGATCAAATCAGGATCAAATTGCACAGTGCTGTGTACTTATTTGATTTAGACTATATCATACAGATCTGTTGTGGTTCTAAATGTCCACATATTTTATGATTGGCAACCAATAGCAATGGTTTTGCCTATCACTTTGACCATAAATCTATTATGAGTCTGGACTACCAACCTGTGGCACCCCTGCAAGTGTCTTATGGCACCCCAGAGTGCCATGACACACAGTTTGGAAACAACTGATCTAACTTCCTAATTTGCACATTGTCATTAAAATAAACTTCAACAATTCTATAGATGGGTTATGGGTAATGTAACAGATTGAGTGATGTTAGAGGGGCCAGTAATTGTGGGAAATTCCTTTAGCCATGACCAGATGTTATAATAATTTTATTTCGCTCTGATGCACTGATTTGATTCTCATTTGTTGGTCCCTTGGAAAAGGTCAGTTTCCTGGCAGATGCCACAACACTACTACTGTGTTGGCATCTCTTTATTGCAGGAAGGGAGGGAAGCATAGGCAAAATGGGTTGTGGTCCTGTGCTGCACCAGACTACCCATTCATCCAAAACCAGATTTTTTTTTAATTTCAGTGCACTGTATGTGGCCAACTGCCCGTTTCCTGGGGGAAATTGGTGGCTGGTTATATGTTAGGACATGGGCAGAGCTCACTCAGGGACCCAAGCCTCTACTGTGTACATTATTTTGTGTACTATACTGCCGACTATGCTTTGCTGTCCGATTACACACAGCTCGACCAACTTGACTTGCTCTTTGGCAAGCTCTCTATGTCACCCATTACTGTCACCCTACCGTCTTGATAGTTACCATTGCTGTCATTATCTCCATGGCATCGCCCTTTCCTTGTAACGCAGTGCTGTCACCTTTTCCCAGGTGTCATAGTCTCCCTGTCCCTCCATTACTATCTCCAGTCACCTCCTCTTATCCTCTTTCCAAGGCATCACCCTCTCCCTTTCATATGAACACTGCATTACCTATAAGGCTATGCCCAATTTGCTATGAAGCCACATACTTGCAAGACCTTTTCCTGCAAGACCATGTACCACGCAGCAAGGCCACACCCCATTCACTAAGGCCACACCCCTGAACACTGGGCACACCTCCAAAGAGACAAAAATGTGGGGCCATGTTGCTAGGTCACGCCCCTCCACCAGATGCCACGCCAAACCCACCTGACAGCCCCAACCACTTTCCAGGCCAGATGCACCTTCAGCATGATAGGTCCTGATTTAAAACAATACAAAAGTTGAAAAGTATTCCTTGTGCAGGCATTGTGACATGCTCGCTTTTATCATGTTTGCTGTATATTTTTAATGTTGTGGATTTAAAATAAAAAAAGTACGCCCCTTTTTTGTTCTCTTAATATATGTATATGTAAAATATACATATTAATGTAAGTGGAGTGTAGGCTTATTAATCATTTAACATTGGAGCCCCACTTGGGGTCTGACCTTTTCATTTTTCATAGCTTGAGCACTGGGGCATCTCTTAATGCTGCGGTTCCTGGAACATATGTATGAATATGCATGACACTCACCTATTTCTCTTCTGAGGATTTCTGCAATATCTTTAATAGGCAAACGTTGCTTTACCTAGATCTCCGAGCAAGGGTATGTATGTAGCCGGAGGAGTCTTAAAATAGTATACTTACAGAAGTGTATAGTTTTAGCAATATACAGTAGCGCCTTGTCTCAGCATTTAACTTTTCTCTGCAATATTTTATCTGGAGACCTGGTATTCCAAATAGCAGTGCAAAAATAATGAGCCAGGAGCCTAGGCACATTACTAATTAAAAATGGTATCATTAGAAACAAAAAATAAAAAGAAAAATATAATATGAATTCTGTCTAAAAAAAATATTAATTGTAAACTGGGTATTTGTTTTCCAATTATAATTCCAGACCAGGGCTGGAGTGGCCCTCAGGGGTAGAGTTCAAACCACCCACTGGGTACCCACTTTCATTGCTAAGGCTCGGGTCCCAGACTATGCCCTTACATTATGCATATGTTGCCATGTACTATATTTGCATTCTTTTCTTTTCTCCTCTCCGAGATGATGCAGCACTTCGGGGGTGGGGTCTTACATTATCAAGCCCACTCCATTTCAACCAAATGCCACGATTAGTTGGTCTAGGAAGAGGGGGCGGGGCTAAATGTTGCATTTTAGCCCTGCCCTGTCCCCGTAGCACAGCAAGCTCCTGTATTTGTTTTGGCAGTCGAGGAGGATGTGAAAGACTAACCTTTATTACTGGGGGACTGGGAGGGCCACCAGATTTGCTGTGTATGTGCAGCTCCTCGTGCTGCTGCAGAACCTCTTATATTTTTTACCACTGTTATCATCTGAATACTCAATAAACCAACGTTCTGATTACAAAGACCCCAACACTTTGCAAACACAAGTTTAAAAAAAAAATGATAAAATGGAGAGTGATAAAAAGCCAGCCAATCAGCTCCTACCTGTCATGTTACAGGCAGGGTTTGAAAAAAATGACAGTTAGGATCCCTTTTTTAAGCTTGATACAACTGGCCCTAAATCTGAACAATATGGAACTAATTAATACAGAGTATTAATCAGTCTAAATGGATCCTCCATTAAAACAGAGAAAAATGATTAGTTCATTGGGGCAGATGTATTAAGTCTGGTGAAGGGATAAAGTGGTTGGTGATAACACACCAGCTGATCAGCTCCTAACTGCCAAAATTGCAGGTGGTTTGGAAAATTACAGTTAGAACTGTCTGATGCATTATCGCCTTCCACTTTATAACCACTTCACCAGGTTTAATACATCTGCCCCATTATTATGTGGGGATTGAATTAACTGAAAAGCCATAAAAAAGTTGATGTGCAAGGTAAACCCCCATACACACTATGATAAAGACAGACATTGGCCCTTATTCAGAGTTGATCGCAGTACAAATTTGTTCTCAAAATGGGCAAAACCATGTGCACTGCAGGTGGGGCAGATGTAATATGTATAGAGAGAGTTAGATTTGTGTGAGTTATTTTGTTTCTGTGCAGGGTAATTACTGGCTGCATTATTTGTACACTGCAGTTTAGATTTCAGTTTCTACACACCCCACCCAAATTTAACTCTCTGCACATGTTACATCTGCCCCACCTGCAGTGCACATGGTTTTGCCCATTTTGAGAACAAACTTGTACTGTGATCAGCTCTGAATAAGGGACAATATGCATGATAACAATATCATTATGATATTATCGTGCATATCATTCATTGTGTACCAATGATAATGTTAATGATGCACACTCCCCCTTTCTCATTTCTACATACAGTCAAATTTTAGTCTATGTTGTTTAGACTAGGGGGTGTATTCTGATTCACTCGGAGAGGCACAATCACTCTGTAATGGACAAAACCAGATGCACTGCAGGTGGGGCTGATGTAACATGCAGAGAGAGTTAGATTTGGAGGGGGGGGGGGTACTTCAAACTGATATCTATATTTCAGTGTAAAAATAAAGCAGTGAGTATTTACCCTGCACAGAAACAATAAAATACCCAAATCTAACTCTCTCTGCACATGTTAAATCAGCCCCACCTGCAGTGCATATGGTTTTGTCCATTAGAGAGTGATTGTTCCTTTCCGAGTGAATCAGAATAACCCCCTAGGTGCAGATCATTCAGTGTGTACTACGATAAAGATTAAGATGAAGTCATAAGACAAGGCAGTCTCTGGTAAAGAAAATAATTGATCTTTATCGTCTGAAATCGTTTTTTTTTTTTACATAATTTCTTCTCCAATTACATTATGGCAATAAACTACATTGAAGTCACATGGCCCACCTTTGTTTCTGTGGTGGAGTTCTTTATAATAAATACTACGGTTATTTTATTTTTGCATAACTTTTGGTCTGCTTACTGTCTGTCTCTGGGGGAGTAATGTAGCTTCTTCTCTTCTGTGATGTGAAAGGAAGTGCGATGTTGAAGAGAAGAATTGGGGTAAGAGCCACTCCTACCAGATGCACCACCAGAAGATTACCTTTACCACAACACTGTAAGTAAACATATATAAATCTGCTCATTGTCCAATCACATCACAGTATCCAATCATAGTGTCATCTTGTCAGTGTCTTATCTTATACAGCCCAGCTCAGTAGTAGTTATATACCACCACCCCAGAAAGTTGGGCAATTCCCCTGCATCCTCCTGTCCCCGCACCCTTATTTTGGCTGCCCACAAGTTGGTGGGCTGAGAGGGACTCAAATGGCGCAATTTACACTGAATCTCATCATCCTAACCCTCATCCATTATAAAATGCCAAGGGCCGGACTGGCCATCTGGCACTTCTGGCAAATGCCAGAGGGGCCAATGGCAAGGTGGGCCGATTTCTTCTTATAAGTGGAGGCTCCGCCTCCAGATCGGCTCACAGAGAGAGCCGCTGGACTTGTCGCGGGTCCGGCGTCTCTCTTTGTGCCGCTGAGGTCCAGGAGAGAGGGGGCATCACACGCCGCTATTCCCCTCTCTCCTGCAAGCCGGGAGAGGCAGCGAGCGCCTGAGCGGTGCCTTAGGTTGCGCGCGTGCACAAATACCAGGGACGATTCGGTGGCCCAGTCCATTCCTGAAGCTTGTCAGCCCACCTACCCACCGGCTACAACACCATACACTGTCGGTAATCATGAGTATGACTGCTTTGAAAAGAATGTGATGTAAATAAAGACACCTTGAACTACGTATGGTATGATTCAAATTAAATAACTTTATTGTCTCTTTACCGTATACACTAGTTTAGAGCACACAAACATTCTAATTTTCCTGAACCCTGTCCCCTTAATTTACATTATTCATATCAAATTTTGTATCACAGAAATAGATTTCATATATTAACTGAGTAAATGAACACACAAACCTATCTCATCGCACAGTCTTGCATAATATATAGAATGCAATAATGCACCGAAGAGCAGAGTTATTGTAATGAGGTGTTATGTAGGCAATAAGGTCTCCTGAGCACATTTACAGAAAGGCAAAACGGCAATGCATCTAGATTAGGGTAATAAAGTTGAGCCGTTCAAATGCAATGGTGCGAGTGAGGAAGAATGAGCAGAAATTAAGGAATTATTTGCAGCAATGTAATTCCCTCAAGATTAGAACAACAGATATTCAAGATAAATAGGTTTGAAAATAAATGTGTTGGGGGCTATTCTTGCCTGCGACACGCTGTAGGAATAGATCTCGCTCTGTATCCCTGCCAACCTGAACAACAGGTTAATTAAAGAGAGATTTGGTTTCATGAAATGGTTTCCTTTGCGGTCATACTTCTGCTACTGGCGCTGTATATATAATTAAGTACGCAATTCAATTGTTCCGTATGTGCCCATTTATCACACGTGCTTTAGGAGACATGAGACATCAAAATAGGTGAACGTGACTTGGCGATCATTTAGTGGGTGGGCCATTATGTGTTACGGTAATGGCTTGTCAGTGATCGCTAAGGTGGGTGTGATGCCATTTGTGCAATCAAAGCGCACCACACTGACCGCCCAGGTATGTAGTAATCCCTTGAAATTGCCCTCTTCTGCTGCAGGCAATATAAACATGAGTATGTATTTCAGCTCCTGCTGTAACTAGTCTTGGCCAGGTTAAATTATATCTACGAGACAAGATTTAATTACATCTGGCCACAATATATGAGTGATGTAAAGTATAATTTTAAGCGTGCGTTAGAAGAAATATGCAAGTATTAATAATAAAAGAAATCATGTTGGGATGATATTGGGTGTGATCGATTATATTAATTGCATAATAGGAGATTTATAAATATATCTATGAGTCCCCTAATGACTGATCCATGCAGTCAGATACATAATAATTAAAAGCCCATCAAAATCTCTGCCTTCACATCTACCTCTCTCCATATTCAACAAGTTTGAAACAGATCGTCTTGCTTCCACTTTCTGTGAAGGAGTATTCGGTCCATCGAGAGGTTCCTAGTGTTCACTGGCAGTTAGGGTGGCCAATCTCAGGATCGGGAATGGTGTGATCCTGGGATTGGGCCCCCAAATTGAAAGGATTTCAATCCCGGGATTGGAGTTTACAATCCCGGGATTTCAGGATTAGACTGCACATGTGCAGTTTAATGCCGGGCAGCATCTGAGCACTTACTCCGATGCTGCCCGGCTGCTGCAGACTTGGCATGTGGCTCTGCGCAGCATGGTGGCGGTCAGAGGTGACACTGCGCAGACCACCAGCAGCACTGCCTGCACTGACACCGCATGCCCCACCGCCTGGCCCCCTGTGAATTAAGAAAGCCAATCCTGGTATTGAGCATTTTTCAGGATTGGTATTCCTACTGTATATATATATATATATATATATATATATATATATATATAATGCAAATATATAGGTGCGCTGACACTTTAAAATCCGTCTTTCCTCAAGGAACCAAGTTCTTTGATAATCAAATCCACACCAGATAATGTTTTTAAGGACTGCAGCTCCCCTCTGAATAACCCAATTCCCACGGGACCTTTAACATCAAATCCACCTAAAACAAATAGAGGGGGCGCTTCATGGTGTATTATCGTTTATTAAAAAAACGTGGAAATCACTTTTAAAATTTCTCCCAAAGAGAAGGTAATACCCGTACCGAAATGATCATCCGGTGTGGGCTGAATACCACAAGATATATAATTTATCCACTGGTTCAAGACTGTAGGCCCAAAAGGTTTGTGTCACTCACGGTACCAATTGGAGATATTCAGCAGACACAGCTACTCCAGGACACCGGCGCCTCAGCGTCCTAACAGCAGGCGACCACACAGCTTGCACACAGCGGCTCAGAGATGCGTCACACAGCACTATATATACACAATGTTAGAAACATTTAATGATGCTCACCCATACTTATATAAAGAACATGAAGCGGGCTAGTGGCTGCCTTCACATCGCTGTATTCAGCGATCGCCGCGGCGTGCGTTCCAACGCCCGGCATGCGTTCCACCCGCCGGAAGTTGTCACCCATACATCATATCTGCTTACTCTGTTAGGAGTGTATTCAGCGCTAGCCGTGGCGTGTGTTCCAACGCCCGGCATGCGCTCCACCAGCCGGAAGACATCACTGCCACATTGCTTCCACCTCTTAGTTATGGGGCATTCTGTATGTCAATCAAAATTTCCATGGAACGCAGAACTGACCGCGTTCCATATATACTGACAAATGGTACTCTGTGCTAAGCACCAAAGGTCCACCTATGTAACCCATATAAATTAAAACAGTTCAATTTTTATTAATTTTTATATTTTACTAAAAAATTATTAAAAAAGATTTATCACCAGGCGCACTAATACACTACTTGTGAATTGCAGATTGTTATGATAGAAAAAAAACTGAAAAAACTGAAAAAAGTGAAAAAAAGTTGGGGTACTTTTATAAGAATACACTCAATGAGTTGTACTCATTAAGCCCTCTAGGAGAGATAGTGTCCAATTTTTGTATCCATCTGGCCTCTTTACGCAATAGTAGGAGACCACGGTCCCCTCCTCTCTCCAACGGTGGGACACAGTCAATGATCATATATGACATTGAGGCTATTTGATGGTTCAATTTCAGGAAATGCGCTGCCACTGGTTTGTCGGTTATCCTTGTGGCATAGGCTAACCGTATTGAGGAGCGATGCTGGTTCATCCTCTCACGGAAAGTCCTAATGGTTTTGCCCACGTAAATAAGCCCACATGGGCATTTTAAAATGTAGACAACGTGATCCGTTGTGCAGACCAGGTGATGCTGGATTTTGATCTTTTGCCCAGAATGTGGGTGACAAAACGTTGCTCCAGTTATAAGGGCTCTGCAGTTAGTGCATTTTAAACATTTGAAGCATCCCATCTTTCTCTGTAACCAGCCTCCTCCACCAGTGGAGGGTCTATCGTAACTATAAAGAGATCAAAAGACAATTAAGCGATGTTGGTACATATGAAAAGATTGACTTTAACCCTATGCCTAGGGTAAAAAGAGAGGTTGATCAGCTTTTAAAAACAGCCCTCAATATGGGCTGGATTGATGAGAAAATTTTTGGGTTCCTTGTGGTCGAGCATCCAAGGTGCCCTTTGATGTACACATTGCCGAAGATCCACAAGACTCTCGTTGACCCCCCAGGAAGGCCCATCATTTCGGCCTGTGGGTCTATATTGCAGCCATTGGCTCAATATGTAGATTTTTTTCTACAACCGTGTGTCCAAGCTGGCCCAAGTTACTTGAGGGACACTGGTGACTTCCTGGGGGGCCTTCGAGATATTGTGGGTCTATCTGAAAACTGTGTTCTAGCCACGCTTGATGTCTCATCGTTATACACGGTGATTCCACATATGGAGGGGATCCAAGCGGTCCGTACAGCGTTGACACGTGGGCCGTATGATGGACCTCCCATCGAGTTCATCTGTGATTTGATCAGTATGGTTCTAAGACTTAACCACTTCCAGTATCAGGGTGGGTACTATATGCAGATCTCCGGGACAGCCATGGGCTCGAACATGGCGCCGGGGTTTGCCAATTTATTCATGGCTGATTATGAGCAGATTCACATACTAGAAAGGTATGCTACCAACATTGTACACTATAGAAGGTTTATAGATGACCTGTTTCTAGTATGGAGAGGCACCGAGGACTCTTTTTTGTTGATGGTGCAGGAATTAAATTTGTTGGATAGCCCTATCAGATTCACTGCCAAGGTGGATAGAACCACAATTGACTTCCTGGACGTTTCGGTGACGTTAAAAGATTCACATCTGGAATACACCCTCTTCAGAAAATCGACCGACAGGAATGCACTGCTTTGGGCTACTAGCCATCATCCTGATAAGATAAAATCTAACCTGCCAGTGTCGCAATTCCTGCGTGTGCTCCGGAACAATTCTGAGGTTCCACAGGCTGAGGTACAGTTGGAGGAATGTGCCGACAGATTTAGAGCACGAGGATACTCCATCAGTGACATACAGAAATGCATGTTGAAAGCAAGAATCATCCATGCTAATTCTGGCACAGTGAGTAAGAAAAAGGTCGATGGTAAAAGGATGACAGTGGTCGTGAAGTGTGACAGTGGGTTTAAACAGGTCAACAAAGCCATTAACAAAAATTGGTCATTACTGAAGACTGACCCTGCATTCTCTAGTATTGCAAATGCCCCCCCTATGATTGGAGCTAAGCGAGGCAGAAACTTGAAAGATGTATTGTTTCGCCCAGATATGAGACCCTCCACTGGTGGAGGAGGCTGGTTACAGAGAAAGATGGGATGCTTCAAATGTTTAAAATGCACGACCTGCAGAGCCCTCATAACTGGAGCAACGTTTTGTCACCCACATTCTGGGCAAAAGATCAAAATCCAGCATCACCTGGTCTGCACAACGGATCATGTTGTCTACATTTTAAAATGCCCATGTGGGCTTATTTACGTGGGCAAAACCATTAGGACTTTCCGTGAGAGGATGAACCAGCATCGCTCCTCAATACGGTTAGCCTATGCCACAAGGATAACCGACAAACCAGTGGCAGCGCATTTCCTGAAATTGAACCATCAAATAGCCTCAATGTCATATACGATCATTGACTGTGTCCCACCGTTGGAGAGAGGAAGGGACCGTGGTCTCCTACTATTGCGTAAAGAGGCCAGATGGATACAAAAATTGGACACTATCTCTCCTAGAGGGCTTAATGAGTACAACTCATTGAGTGTATTCTTATAAAAGTACCCCAACTTTTTTTCACTTTTTTCAGTTTTTTCAGTTTTTTTCTATCATAACAATCTGCAATTCACAAGTAGTGTATTAGTGCGCCTGGTGATAAATCTTTTTTAATAATTTTTTAGTAAAATATAAAAATAAATAAAAATGGAACTGTTTTAATTTATATGGGTTACATAGGTGGACCTTTGGTGCTTAGCACAGAGTACCATTTGTCAGTATATATGGAACGCGGTCAGTTCTGTGTTCCATGGAAATTTTGATTGACATACAGAATGCCCCATAACTAAGAGGCGGAAGCAATGTGGCAGTGATGTCTTCCGGCTGGTGGAGCGCATGCCGGGCGTTGGAACGCACGCCACGGCTAGCGCTGAATACACTCCTAACAGAGTAAGCGGATATGATGTATGGGTGACAACTTCCGGCGGGTGGAACGCATGCCGGGCGTTGGAACGCACGCCACGGCGATCGCTGAATACAGCGATGTGAAGGCAGCCACTAGCCCGCTTCATGTTCTTTATATAAGTATGGGTGAGCATCATTAAATGTTTCTAACATTGTGTATATATAGTGCTGTTTGAGACTGCTAATATCTAATTGTACTAAGTTGCTGGAATAATTGGCACTTCCGGGAAAAAGGGAAAAGGGGAGTTGCCTTGGTACCTGTGTTTGAGCATAAAAGGTCCACTATGGTATTGTTGGTTGTGCACTGGTGGAGGCAGGAGTAAGGGGGTCTTGACAAAGGTCTATCCTCAGACCGAAACGTTGACCATGCCCACTGTCACCTGAAATTATCGGCTGTGGTATGTAAATAAACACCTGCATTTGGAAAAAGACCGGTGAGTGCACCCATTTTTCTTTGTGGATATATGTATATATATATATATATATATATATATATATATATATATATATATATATATGTAGCAGGGTGGTTAGGCACTCACTAAAACACAGTCCAAAGGTCCCTGTTGCCATCCGGTATTAAGGAGACCAGTCTCCAAGATGCATCATCATTTGCGGCGGCACTCAGGTAAAAAGACACGATAGACAGTTGCTGGATCTAAGCCAACGTTTCAAAGAGTTTATCTCTTTTTCGTCAGGGCAAACAAATAATGTAAAAAACACTCACCAATATATGTGCAGTTAATCCCATCACCAAATGCGTCAAAGCCGTACAGCCTCGCAGTCAGTCTGCGGTTCCGGCTTGTTAAAGTGACGTCACCCAAAGTGCATCTATCACCATAGAAACGAAGAATAAAACAAACAGTTAACAACATACAAAAACATGGAAGCGGCAATGACATCGTCAAACATATTAGATAATGTTAAAAAGAAAGCACCAATAGAGAACGTCATGCAACGCATAAACATGATACAGGCATATTATTTATATTATTATAAGAAGCAGCTCAACCCCAATGATTCATTCAGACCGCGGGGACTCAGGGAATCTAGTCGATGGATCCATTTAGCCTCTATTTGCAAGAGGATTTTGGATCTATTACCACCGCGTTTGATTGGAGGGACATGATCAATTATCATGTGCTTGAATGCGGTAGGTGAATGGCCCGTTTCTGCATAGTGGCGAGCCACGGGCTGGTCACTTGTGCCTTTCAGCACTGCTGTGCGAAGTACTAACCGATGCTGAGCCATACGTGTTTTAAATTCACAATCAGTTTTGCCTACATAATACTTCCCGCAAGGGCAAATTAAAACATAGACAACATATCTGGTCGAACATGTCAAACGAAACTTAATTGGAAAAGTTTTTTTGAGAAACGGATGTTTAATGCTGGTGCCTGTCATCATATAGCTGCAGGTCACACAGCCAGTACATTTAACACAGCCGGGTTTAGCAGAAGTTAAAAATGTGCTAGATGCTGCTTTGTCAAAACCAGTAATGTCACTGTGCACCAAGTGGTCGCGCAAGTTGGGACCCCTGGAGTAGCTAGTCATAAGTCTTTTATCGGATAAACTTTTAAGATCCTTATCTGATGAGATGATGGGCCAGTACGATTGTACTGCTTTCTTGGCTATATGACTGGCTGTGTTGTAACGGTTGGGCCAAAAGATGGTATTAGTGTGCTTTTTCTTAGATCTATGTCTTCTCTTTAAAGTTTTAGAACGGGGAATGGCCAAGACCTTGTTTTTAGTTTCTACCAGCATTTGTCGACTGTATCCTCTGTCACAAAATTTTTCAATCATAATGTCTAGTTGTTTTAACAAGTCTAATTCCTCACTACATATTCTCCGTACCCGCAACATTTGAGAATATGGCAAGCCTTTAATGAGTGAAGGGGGATGAAAACTAGCAGGAGATAATAGTAAATTACGGTCTGTAGGCTTGGTGTATAGTGATGTTTTAAGTGTTCCGTTCTCAATGGAGATACAGACGTCTAAGAAATTAATGGAGGTTTCTGAACATGTACAAGTTAATTTGATGGGACTGTTACTGTTGTTCTGTTGCTCGATAACTTGTAGCAACGACGATTTAGATCCAATCCACAGTAGGATCATATCGTCAATATAACGTGCATAATACTTGATGTTAGACGATGTGGTTGAGTCAGAAAAAAATATGTTGTGTTCTACTGCCATCATATAGGCGTTGGCGTACGATGGGGCCACTGAGGACCACATCGCACAGCCACTCACCTGTAGGAAATATTGGCCATCGAAATAAAAGTAATTTTTAGTCAGGACCAATTCAAGGAGGTCACAAAAAAAGTTTACATCCGGACCTTTGTAATACTGACTAGTCGTGATAAGATTGCGAGTAGCACTGATGCCCTCATAATGGGGTATACTGGTGTACAGTGCACTCACATCAATACTGCACAGAATACAATTGGATGGAATATCTTTGAGGTTCTGTAGCGCTAATAATAGGGCAGTAGTGTCCTGTAAATAGAACGGTGATTTTTGGACTACAGGTTGTAAGTACACGTCCAAAAAGCCAGAAACCGGTTGAAAAATCGACCCGCGGGCAGAAATAATCGGTCTGCCCGGGGGATTGATCAATTGTTTGTGAACTTTTGGCAAAGTATAGAGTAGTGGTTTTTTAGGGAATTCACAAGTAAGCAGATTTTTAACATTAATAGAGATAACACCAGAGGCAGCAGCAGCGTTAAGATAGTTATCAAGCTCTCGTTTGAAAATCATAGTTGGATCAGATTTCAACAGTTTGTAAGTGTTCACATCAGATAGCTGTCTGACTATTTCAGCCTTGTAGTCAGACAGATCCTGAACGATGATCGAGCCGCCTTTGTCAGCGGCTCTGATTACAATATCACGTCTTTCACCAAGTGATTTTAATGCAGTAAACTCAGCTTTATTTAAATTGGAATGTTCAATCATGTCGGTGCAGTCCGGCAACTTGACTGAAGATTCTACCATACGTACAAAGGATTTAATAGACGGGTTGATTGATGGAGGGTCGAATTTGGACTTAGGTGCTAACTTGAACAGTTCAGGTGGTAATGGTTCTGCTCCACTGGTGCAACCTCTGGAGCCAAAGAACTCCTGAAGTTTTAATTGGCGATTTAACTTGAAAGTTTCTGTTTTCCACAGGAAAGAGTCATGTTTAGTAGTTGGTACAAAATTGAGACCTTTCCGCAGTATTGAATGCTCTACTTCAGAGAGAGGAGTGGAGGAAAGGTTAAAGACTACTTCCTGACGGTCGGAGGTTTGCGACCCCTTGTTGCGTCTCCACTGCCCCCCTCTACGGGTGGGTGTCCGTCTGTGGCTATTTGTGCCCGTGTTCTCACGGCTAAAGGGATGAAACGATTTCTTGCAGATCGTTTGCCACGGTGGTCTGTCTCACTGGCTGAATTGCCAGATTCGTTTGAAGAGCCAGATTGGTTACCCCTGCCAAATCGGCGGCGATCTCTAAATCTGTTGCTCCTATTGGGGTTGCCAGTGAGCCAACCATACACATTTTGAGTGTCATAGTCATTAGTCACTTTTAGAAATTTCTCTTTTTTGTACTTGATAAGATCTTTTTGGTATTGGGAGATTTGCGCTTGCAGTTTGTCCATCCATTTTTCGGTGGTATCGCTGACAAGTGTGGGTTTATGTACGCTCTCAAATTGGGCAATCTTTTCTCTAGTAGTGTTCAACTCCTTCGTAGACTCCTCCACAACCAATAGGAGGAGGTCAAAGGAGCATTTGTTTAAAATAGCGCACCATTTTCTACAGAAAGGAATACTATGGCGACCAATTGTCGGAATATTGTTAATTCGAAATCCCCTAGGGATTTTCTTTTCCGTATAATATTCGGATAATGTTGCCGCATGGTAGTAGAAATCTTGCTCGCGCTTTTTTAATTTGATCAATTCATGATACAGGTCAGCTGTAGAGATGTTGTCAGGGGAAGAGAAGACTTTATCTTTGAAGATTAATTTGTCAGCTTCTGCATCCGAATACGAGTGGCTATCACTTCTGTCAAGGACCACTCGTTCAAAAGCCGCTTCCATTGTCATAGATGTATGAAGTAACAGTCCGGGATAAAACAGGAGAAAATACTCCTATAGTGCACAAATGCAGGCACTAACTGAACGCACTGATGTAGGAGTAAACTGACGTAGAAACCAGGGTGCCACGATCAGAGTGGGAGCCGTGTAGATCAACGGTTCAACCAATATGTAGCAGGGTGGTGAGGCACTCACTAAAACACAGTCCAAAGGTCCCTGTTGCCATCCGGTATTAAGGAGACCAGTCTCCAAGATGCATCATCATTTGCGGCGGCACTCAGGTAAAAAGACACGATAGACAGTTGCTGGATCTAAGCCAACGTTTCAAAGAGTTTATCTCTTTTTCGTCAGGGCAAACAAATAATGTAAAAAACACTCACCAATATATGTGCAGTTAATCCCATCACCAAATGCGTCAAAGCCGTACAGCCTCGCAGTCAGTCTGCGGTTCCGGCTTGTTAAAGTGACGTCACCCAAAGTGCATCTATCACCATAGAAACGAAGAATAAAACAAACAGTTAACAACATACAAAAACATGGAAGCGGCAATGACATCGTCAAACATATTAGATGATGTTAAAAAGAAAGCACCAATAGAGAACGTCATGCAACGCATAAACATGATACAGGCATATTATTAATACCATCTTATACCATCTTTTGGCCCAACCGTTACAACACAGCCAGTCATATAGCCAAGAAAGCAGTACAATCGTACTTGCCCATCATCTCATCAGATAAGGATCTTAAAAGTTTATCCGATAAAAGACTTATGACTAGCTACTCCAGGGGTCCCAACTTGCGCGACCACTTGGTGCACAGTGACATTACTGGTTTTGACAAAGCAGCATCTAGCACATTTTTAACTTCTGCTAAACACGGCTGTGTTAAATGTACTGGCTGTGTGACCTGCAGCTATATGATGACAGGCACCAGCATTAAACATCCGTTTCTCAAAAAAACTTTTCCAATTAAGTTTCGTTTGACATGTTCGACCAGATATGTTGTCTATGTTTTAATTTGCCCTTGCGGGAAGTATTATGTAGGCAAAACTGATTGTGAATTTAAAACACGTATGGCTCAGCATCGGTAAGCACTTCGCACAGCAGTGCAGAAAAGCACAAGTGACCAGCCCGTGGCTCGCCACTATGCAGAAACGGGCCATTCACCTACCGCATTCAAGCACATGATAATTGATCATGTCCCTCCACTCAAACGCGGTGGTAATAGATCCAAAATCCTCTTGCAAATAGAGGCTAAATGGATCCATCGACTAGATTCCCTGAGTCCCCGCGGTCTGAATGAATCATTGGGGTTGAGCTGCTTCTTATAATAATATAAATAATATGCCTGTATCATGTTTATGCGTTGCATGACGTTCTCTATTGGTGCTTTCTTTTTAACATTATCTAATATGTTTGACGATGTCATTGCCGCTTCCATGTTTTTGTATGTTGTTAACTGTTTGTTTTATTCTTCGTTTCTATGGTGATAGATGCACTTTGGGTGATGTCACTTTAACAAGCCGGAACCGCAGACTGACTGCGAGGCTGTACGGCTTTGACGCATTTGGTGATGGGATTAACTGCACATATATTGGTGAGTGTTTTTTACATTATTTGTTTGCCCTGACGAAAAAGAGATAAACTCTTTGAAACGTTGGCTTAGATCCAGCAACTGTCTATCGTGTCTTTTTACCTGAGTGCCGCCGCAAATGATGATGCATCTTGGAGACTGGTCTCCTTAATACCGGATGGCAACAGGGACCTTTGGACTGTGTTTTAGTGAGTGCCTAACCACCCTGCTACATATTGGTTGAACCGTTGATCTACACGGCTCCCACTCTGATCGTGGCACCCTGGTTTCTACGTCAGTTTACTCCTACATCAGTGCGTTCAGTTAGTGCCTGCATTTGTGCACTATAGGAGTATTTTCTCCTGTTTTATCCCGGACTGTTACTTCATACATCTATGACAATGGAAGCGGCTTTTGAACGAGTGGTCCTTGACAGAAGTGATAGCCACTCGTATTCGGATGCAGAAGCTGACAAATTAATCTTCAAAGATAAAGTCTTCTCTTCCCCTGACAACATCTCTACAGCTGACCTGTATCATGAATTGATCAAATTAAAAAAGCGCGAGCAAGATTTCTACTACCATGCGGCAACATTATCCGAATATTATACGGAAAAGAAAATCCCTAGGGGATTTCGAATTAACAATATTCCGACAATTGGTCGCCATAGTATTCCTTTCTGTAGAAAATGGTGCGCTATTTTAAACAAATGCTCCTTTGACCTCCTCCTATTGGTTGTGGAGGAGTCTACGAAGGAGTTGAACACTACTAGAGAAAAGATTGCCCAATTTGAGAGCGTACATAAACCCACACTTGTCAGCGATACCACCGAAAAATGGATGGACAAACTGCAAGCGCAAATCTCCCAATACCAAAAAGATCTTATCAAGTACAAAAAAGAGAAATTTCTAAAAGTGACTAATGACTATGACACTCAAAATGTGTATGGTTGGCTCACTGGCAACCCCAATAGGAGCAACAGATTTAGAGATCGCCGCCGATTTGGCAGGGGTAACCAATCTGGCTCTTCAAACGAATCTGGCAATTCAGCCAGTGAGACAGACCACCGTGGCAAACGATCTGCAAGAAATCGTTTCATCCCTTTAGCCGTGAGAACACGGGCACAAATAGCCACAGACGGACACCCACCCGTAGAGGGGGGCAGTGGAGACGCAACAAGGGGTCGCAAACCTCCGACCGTCAGGAAGTAGTCTTTAACCTTTCCTCCACTCCTCTCTCTGAAGTAGAGCATTCAATACTGCGGAAAGGTCTCAATTTTGTACCAACTACTAAACATGACTCTTTCCTGTGGAAAACAGAAACTTTCAAGTTAAATCGCCAATTAAAACTTCAGGAGTTCTTTGGCTCCAGAGGTTGCACCAGTGGAGCAGAACCATTACCACCTGAACTGTTCAAGTTAGCACCTAAGTCCAAATTCGACCCTCCATCAATCAACCCGTCTATTAAATCCTTTGTACGTATGGTAGAATCTTCAGTCAAGTTGCCGGACTGCACCGACATGATTGAACATTCCAATTTAAATAAAGCTGAGTTTACTGCATTAAAATCACTTGGTGAAAGACGTGATATTGTAATCAGAGCCGCTGACAAAGGCGGCTCGATCATCGTTCAGGATCTGTCTGACTACAAGGCTGAAATAGTCAGACAGCTATCTGATGTGAACACTTACAAACTGTTGAAATCTGATCCAACTATGATTTTCAAACGAGAGCTTGATAACTATCTTAACGCTGCTGCTGCCTCTGGTGTTATCTCTATTAATGTTAAAAATCTGCTTACTTGTGAATTCCCTAAAAAACCACTACTCTATACTTTGCCAAAAGTTCACAAACAATTGATCAATCCCCCGGGCAGACCGATTATTTCTGCCCGCGGGTCGATTTTTCAACCGGTTTCTGGCTTTTTGGACGTGTACTTACAACCTGTAGTCCAAAAATCACCGTTCTATTTACAGGACACTACTGCCCTATTATTAGCGCTACAGAACCTCAAAGATATTCCATCCAATTGTATTCTGTGCAGTATTGATGTGAGTGCACTGTACACCAGTATACCCCATCATGAGGGCATCAGTGCTACTCGCAATCTTATCACGACTAGTCAGTATTACAAAGGTCCGGATGTAAACTTTTTTTGTGACCTCCTTGAATTGGTCCTGACTAAAAATTACTTTTATTTCGATGGCCAATATTTCCTACAGGTGAGTGGCTGTGCGATGTGGTCCTCAGTGGCCCCATCGTACGCCAACGCCTATATGATGGCAGTAGAACACAACATATTTTTTTCTGACTCAACCACATCGTCTAACATCAAGTATTATGCACGTTATATTGACGATATGATCCTACTGTGGATTGGATCTAAATCGTCGTTGCTACAAGTTATCGAGCAACAGAACAACAGTAACAGTCCCATCAAATTAACTTGTACATGTTCAGAAACCTCCATTAATTTCTTAGACGTCTGTATCTCCATTGAGAACGGAACACTTAAAACATCACTATACACCAAGCCTACAGACCGTAATTTACTATTATCTCCTGCTAGTTTTCATCCCCCTTCACTCATTAAAGGCTTGCCATATTCTCAAATGTTGCGGGTACGGAGAATATGTAGTGAGGAATTAGACTTGTTAAAACAACTAGACATTATGATTGAAAAATTTTGTGACAGAGGATACAGTCGACAAATGCTGGTAGAAACTAAAAACAAGGTCTTGGCCATTCCCCGTTCTAAAACTTTAAAGAGAAGACATAGATCTAAGAAAAAGCACACTAATACCATCTTTTGGCCCAACCGTTACAACACAGCCAGTCATATAGCCAAGAAAGCAGTACAATCGTACTGGCCCATCATCTCATCAGATAAGGATCTTAAAAGTTTATCCGATAAAAGACTTATGACTAGCTACTCCAGGGGTCCCAACTTGCGCGACCACTTGGTGCACAGTGACATTACTGGTTTTGACAAAGCAGCATCTAGCACATTTTTAACTTCTGCTAAACCCGGCTGTGTTAAATGTACTGGCTGTGTGACCTGCAGCTATATGATGACAGGCACCAGCATTAAACATCCGTTTCTCAAAAAAACTTTTCCAATTAAGTTTCGTTTGACATGTTCGACCAGATATGTTGTCTATGTTTTAATTTGCCCTTGCGGGAAGTATTATGTAGGCAAAACTGATTGTGAATTTAAAACACGTATGGCTCAGCATCGGTTAGCACTTCGCACAGCAGTGCTGAAAGGCACAAGTGACCAGCCCGTGGCTCGCCACTATGCAGAAACGGGCCATTCACCTACCGCATTCAAGCACATGATAATTGATCATGTCCCTCCAATCAAACGCGGTGGTAATAGATCCAAAATCCTCTTGCAAATAGAGGCTAAATGGATCCATCGACTAGATTCCCTGAGTCCCCGCGGTCTGAATGAATCATTGGGGTTGAGCTGCTTCTTATAATAATATAAATAATATGCCTGTATCATGTTTATGCGTTGCATGACGTTCTCTATTGGTGCTTTCTTTTTAACATTATCTAATATGTTTGACGATGTCATTGCCGCTTCCATGTTTTTGTATGTTGTTAACTGTTTGTTTTATTCTTCGTTTCTATGGTGATAGATGCACTTTGGGTGACGTCACTTTAACAAGCCGGAACCGCAGACTGACTGCGAGGCTGTACGGCTTTGACGCATTTGGTGATGGGATTAACTGCACATATATTGGTGAGTGTTTTTTACATTATTTGTTTGCCCTGACGAAAAAGAGATAAACTCTTTGAAACGTTGGCTTAGATCCAGCAACTGTCTATCGTGTCTTTTTACCTGAGTGCCGCCGCAAATGATGATATATATATATATATATATATATATATATATATATATAGTACAGAAGATCCCGGCACTCAAACCTTAACGGACAGCGACTTGGGTTGCCTCTCCAATCCAAAAGAGGATGAATGTAGCAAACGGGCAGGATGGCACTGCCAAGATTGATCAATCAGGTTACAAATAAACAGTCAAACACCAATAGCTAGTGTCAACGTTTCGGGCAAAGCCCTTTATCAAGACATGATAAAGGGCTTTGCCCGAAACGTTGACACTAGCTATTGGTGTTTGACTGTTTATTTGTAACCTGATTGCTCAATCTTGGGAGTGCCATCCTGCCCGTTTGCTATATATATATATTTATATATATATATATATATATATATATATATGTAGCAGAAATGCCCACCACTCATCCGTACTTTGTGGCAGCTTGTGCGGTGCACGCAATCTCCAATAGAGACTTACCGCATTGCCTGTTGGCTGAATTATTTGCGTTATACCTGCTGTCTGATTGATGAGTGCCGCATACTACAGTGATTGCTATATATATATATATATATATATATATATATATATATAGACTCCTCAGGAGCCTGACGAAAATGCACATGCATTGAAACGTTGCTTGTCTGCAAATAAACTTTTTTGGATTACTACAATGTCTGGAGTGCTACGTCCACACCCGCCACAGTCTACATAACCTTTGACGGGGCACCCGACCAGCTACAGCAACAGGGCAGTGTGCTCGGCCACACCAAACAAGTATATATATATATATATATATATATATATATATATATATATTTTGTTTTACTGCATACAATCAATTAAGACCTCAGATATTGCTATGTTACAGTAATGCCACAACTTGTGGTTTTCTAGGCTTGACAAACATTGCCATATGTTATAATAAACCGTTTGGTTCACTGTTTACAACGTCTCTGAGTGCCGCCTACTCTGTAAATATATACTTGTGCGGGTTGTCACCTGTTCCTGGGAAGGCACCAGGGCATCAAATTGGACCACATCATCGGGAGTGCCAGATACCATTGATTTCTCTCTCTCTCTCTCTCTCTCTCTCTCTCTCTCTCTCTCTCTCTCTCTATATATATATATACAGTATATATATATATACATACATATATATATATATATACAGTGGTCGAAGTGGGGCGGTATACGGGGGTATGGCATACCCCCACTTTAATCTGAAGATAAAAAAAAAAAGTTTTTTTCCCCCCTCAGGATGCTCTCTGATCACTCAGCAGCACATATTGTGCTTTTGTAATACCCCTGTACAACGGGGCCGTCTGGCAGGGGACGTTGATGGACAGGGGGGTGTCCGAAGGTGCGCACTATATTCACTCTTTACTTTTCCATATCCCCACTTCAAAATTTCCACTTCGACCACTGTATATATATATATATATATATATATATATATATATATACATACAACTCCAATTGTACTGCACATGCTTTCATTAATAATACCCGTGCCCAGCCAATAAATTATACATGTTGTACTTCCTTGAAGCTCAGCTCCTTAGAAAAGACCAGCACTGAAGTCATAGTTAAATGAAGAAACAAGTTTTATCAGTCCTCATCAAAATTCCAAATTATACTGCGGCATCACTGAGGCATGACAATATTAGAACATGGCAGTCCAACACCCATTAAAGCAAGAACAGGCTCACATTACTGTGTTTGGGGCTTCATTAGCCAACAGGTCCCCTGACGACTGGCGTTTCGGTGCTGCACGCACCTTTTTCAAAAGGGAAGTTATGAGTGTGAGAGGCCAGAAGTACCTTAAGTACTATCTATGCATGTACATCTAACTCACCCGTACGTTCCGTCCACAGGCCTGCAACCCTCTGTGACCAGCGGTGTGTGTGTCGCGGCGCCCGACTATGACGTAAGACGCCAGACTTGCACATGCCGCTTTGGGGGTCCGCAGCCGGGTTCCGCTGTGCATTCCAAACACAGGAATGCATTCTCCATCCCTTCAGATACAATTTACATATTTATTTATTTATTAATTAACAGTTTCTTATATAGTGCACACATATTCCGCAGCGCTTTACAGAGGATATTTGAACATTCACATCAGTCCCTGCCCCAGTGGAGCTTACAATCTATATTCCCTACCACATGTATGCACACACAGACATTCTAGGGTTAATTTTGTTGGGAGCCAATTAGCCTACCAGTATGTTTTTGGATTTTGGGAGGAAACCGGAGTACCTGGAGGAAACCCCGAGGAAACCCTAGCCTGTACAGCGGAATGATCCCATAGACTTCTGTAGCCAGATGTTGGTACGTCCTATTCATGGACTTATACAGTATCCTGCTGTACAATTCTTTGCTTCAAGTTTGGGCTGCGTTTGTAGCAAATAAGGGGGGCATACTACAGTTTTTTTCCAGTATTGGATCAGTCTGTATAATGTGCCAATGTTCTAGTATCGCCAGCCTGAACTCTTTCGATGTAGTAGAAAAAGTGCTGAAGAACACTATCCTAGAGTCCTGCATCTCACGATTTTTAGATATCAGGAGATCCGTTTTTTCAAACCCAAGGCTTTCGTCTTAGCCAATTTAATCTCTCTGGGGTAATATCCGTGGTTCCTGAAATTAGTGCACATCATCTCCAATGACTCTTCCAATTTATCATTATTAGACATATTGTGAACCACTCTAGCAAGTTGCGAAAAAGGCAGTCCCCGTTTTAATGGTTGGGGATGGAAGCTGTCTGCAATAAAGTATTTTTATCTGTAGGTAATGCTGGGCATACATCAAGGCGATTTGGTCCGATTTCGACCCATTGCAACCAATCGGCCCGTTAAATCGGACCAAATCGCCTCTCCCTGACATGTAGTCGGGTCCGATGCACGGTCCCGTGCGCATCGGACCACCCGTTCTGGGACGCGCGCTAAGCAGTGACGCATGCAATACATCACAACGGATCGTATGTGTCCCTGCCGCCGGAAAGTCCCGGCGGCTTGCAGTCCATCGGGTGTCCGTACACTGCTGTGAGACGTCGCAGGCAGTGTATGGGCACATTAAGTATAAAGTATTTTTATCTGTGGGTTTCTTGAATAATGTGGTGACAAAGCCACCATCCCTTCATAACACGTCACATCAAGATAATGAATCTCACATGCACTGTAGGTACAAGTAAATCTAATGGATCCCGACAGCTTATTTAAAAACTCCACAAATTACAGTAGCATTGTTTCGGTCCCAGTCCACACCATGAACACTTCATCAATATAACGCAAATAAAGTGCCACAAATTTAGAATAATGTAAATGAGATAAAATATTGGATAACTCATATTGATACATAAATATATTGGCATACGATGGGGACATGTTGGACCCCATCGCCGTGCCCTTCCGCTGTAAACAAAATAAATGATTAAACAAAAAATAATTTTTGTTTAAAATAATCTCAATTAACAAAAGCAAAAATTCCAATGGTGTACAGACCTGCATAGTGTGGACTGGAACCGACAACATTACGAATTGCCTGTAATCCCTCCTCATGAAAGATATTTGTATAGAGACTGGTGATATCTACTATCACCAGTAAACAACCATCAGGAAGATGATCAAGTGTATTAATGCGGTTGATAAAATCTGTTGTATCCTTAAGGAAAAAACGGGCTACTCTGTACTACAGGCTGTAGTAGTAAATCCACATATTGGGATATGGGTTGTCCCAGTGACCCAATGCAGGAGATGATGGGTCTACCTGGAGGAGAGACTAGGGTTTTATGGACCTTAGGAAGTATGTAGAGTAATGGAATACGTGGAAATTCCTGAACAAGAAAGCTGTGTAGTTGTTCATCTAACCAGCCTTGTTCCAAACCAAACTGGAGAAGACCATCTATCTCTGTTTTAAACCTTTCAGTGGGATCCGTATTAAGAGGCTCATAACATTTGGTATCATCCAATTGGCGCATTACCTCCTGAATGTAATCCTCACGGTTTAACATCACTATACCCCCCCTTGTCAGCAGGGTGTATAATGATGTTATAATTATCCCTAAGTGATTCAATGGCTCTATTTTCTTCTTTGATTCAATTGGAGAATTTATTTTTCTTAGAATTCAGGATGGGCATGATATCAATAGAGGCGCTGGTGGATGGAGGATCAAAATAACTTTTAGACTTAAAGGGGAAGGTAGTCTCAGATTTCTTATTAGAGGGATGCTTAAGGAAATGATCCTTAAGACGGAGCTGGCGATGAAATTTGTAGAGTTCGACTTCCCAGTTAAAATTTCTCTGTTTATAGGTCTCTACAAAGGACAGACCTTTGCTCAATACTGACAGCTCATTCTCTGTAGGTTGATAACTAGAGAGATTGAAGACTACTATCTCTTGTTGTCCCCTCTTTGTCCTCTCCCTTTTGTATTTGTTATGCCTGTAGCCCCCTCTCCTGCATGCTTTTTTTGCTATTCTTGATGGATTTACTCTGATTTGAGTTTTTGTCCCTAAAAAAACTTTATCTGTGTTACCTCTTTGCAGTTGATCTGAATCGCTCTGTGAAGTCTGAGAGTCGATATCGGTAAACACCACTTCCTTCCTCCTATGATTTGGACCACAATATTCACGCCAAGTACGGCAGATCATTTGTCCAGTTACCCAAGGATATACCTTCATCTCATGGTAGTCCTCTTTCACTTTTCTGTATGTAGTTTTTGTAAAGGCCAACAGTTCAGTACGAAAACTGCTGATATTTTCTTCTAATTTACCCAACCCTCACTACTGATGTCGTTCCTTAAAATATCCAATCCATTTAATTCACAGTTATATTATTTACTTTTTTTTTAATGTATACACACACACAGAAACAGAGTATTATACAAACTCAAGACCCCAGATATTGCTATGTTATAGTAATGCCACTCCTAAAAACTTAATCGCAGAGTATGTGGAACCTGGAAGGATGGGTTATTAAATAGATGCTATTAACAGTACATGTGTAGGCTGACATCCAACAACTAGCCACATTATTCTATAATATTATACTGTATAACTTCTGATATTAGTAATGAATGGAGATGAATATGTTGCTGTTTTTGCCACACACAGCATACCTAAGGGGAGACAGGTAACTAGGTAAACGGTTGCTAGGCAACACAGGAACACTAATTTCATAAGGGTCTGTTCTAATTAATTACAAGATGGAAAGCAAATGATTTTCTTTTATTCCTCTTTCATCTTAACTGTGCCCTCTTGCAGTATAAATGACATATGGGTATTTATCATTAGAAATAGTTAAACGTCATATTACTAAGAGCTATGTATAATTATGTTGGGAATAATTGTAGCCTACAGATGTGACACTGTTCACTGTTTTCCCAGTGCCACGTGCGTACTGATTGTGAATGGGAATAATTGAGCCCCCACATGGAAAATTCATGGGAGCTGGTGCATTATGTGATCCATTCGATTGCAGGTTGCCATGCATAGTCACGCCCCTTCCTTCAAAGCCATTTTATTTTTAGCAGTGAAACCCACACCAGGAGTTATGTTAGTGATGCCCCAGTGGCCATGCTGCCATGATGATGGGCCTATATTTATGTGGAGGCATGGAACTATAGCCTTTGTTAATCTAGAAGAGTAGACATATTTGTATATTTTATTAATTTATGAGAGAGAGAGAGAGAGAGAGAGAGAGGAGAGAGAGAGAGAGAGCAGATCACTCCCAAGTCTTGAAGAGGTATTTTTACTGCATCAGCAAGGTCTCTCCATGGCAAAGATATCTATCTATCTATCTATCTATCTATCTAGATAGTGCGGCTTCATCCAAAAGACCTACAACAGTCTCAAGCAATTGTAACTTGTAAAAAAACAGAGAAGCGCAACAGGGAGTCTTAAGTAAAATCACTTTACTAACACACATATGCTCACATATATTAAGGCTTTAAATGAGTGGCTTGCCGGTCACAGAGTATTGGAATAGCTGTACAGCTCTAGACCACACACACAGTGGTCTGTATTATAGAGTCTCGTATATATATATATATATATATATATATATATATATATATATGCATAAGTAGAATGGTGGCACTCAGGGTCTTTCAAGTAGATATAAAGAGACAGAAGCTCTAACTGAATTTCAACGTTTCGGTTTTATTTTGAAAACCGTCATCAGGAATTCGTGATGACGGTTTTCAAAATAAAACCAAAATGTTGAAATTCAGTTAGAGCTTCTGTCTCTTTATATCTACTTGAAATACCCTGAGTGCTGCCGTTCTGCTCATGCTTGTCAATTCCTTGGAAGGCACCTCGGCATATTGACCATCAATGAGTTTCACCCTGAGTGCCAAGTACCCCTTCTACTATATATATATATATATATATATATATATATATATATATATATATATATACAGAGAGAGAGAGAGAGAGAGAGAGAGAGAGAGAGAGAGAGAGAGAGAGGTTGACTGTAGACAGAGGCGGCACTCAGCGGGCTTAGTGAAAAAAAAATTATCTGGAAAACTCCAACGTTTCGGAGCAAACGTGCTCCGTTTTCAAGGTGTACAAAATTACAAATGCAAAATTCTTACCTTAAATACCCCACCGCAAGTGTGTAGAAGAGGTTCCGTGTATGGGGCTGGAGCCGGCGTCTGATGTAGTTTCCGGTCATACGCGCTGTACAGGCGCGCGGCGGCTGTTTAGTTGCTAGGATACTGGTAGCGGTCGGGTAAATGTGACGTGCAAGCGTCCCCGTTGCCCGGATACCTGCTGTCATCAGCCTTTCCATTCCCGTAAGCGGGACCATACTGTGAATGCAGAAAACAACATGATAAGTGCTATGATAGGAGCCTGCGCCAATCAGCCAGACTACTGGTGAATAGTGTGACATGGTGATCGTTAAACAGTAGTACATATTAAAAAGTTAAAAACACTGTTAAGGACTGCCGTGAGTGGACATGCCTGCTCATTCATACTCTATACAAACTGGAAATTGACAGCTGGAAGTTCCGGGGGACAGGATGGGCGGAATGCCTCTAGGTTGGGGGTTGTTCCTAAAATAACGAACAATGTACATAGGCTAGCAATATACATAAGCTGGCAATATACATAAGCTCAATGGAAGGACTGTATGCAAGGGGAGCACTATGCAGAGCTGGGGATGGGGGCATAGTAGGTCAGGGTGGGGAAGGAGCTGTTTTCTGCGCCAACCCCGCTCTGGGTCTAGAAAAGAAGCTTCTCAGGGTCCTTGATGGGAGCTATTGTAGAGGGGATGGGGTCCAGGTAAGGGTCTGATCTGACCCACCAGAGGGCTCTTCTGCCCTTGATTGCCACCGTGTAACTTGAACACGCTGAGCGACAGTCTGTCATTGAGGCCCTTGGGCTTACAGCAGTCCATTTGGCCTCACAGCGCAGAAGTGCGCCTTCTCTGTCACCTCCTCTATTAGAAGCTGGTGTGTGATCTATTACTATGAACTTCATGTCCTTTAGAATATGTTGCGACTCGTGGAAGTGTCTCGCCACCGGTTGGTCTGATGTTTTGGATTGGAGGGCATTCTTAATCGCAGACCGATGTAGTGCCATCCGCTCCCTTACCGTCCTCACCGTTTTTCCCACGTATTGTAAATGGCACGGGCATGTTATGAGGTAAACGATGAAGGAGGATCTGCAATGTAGCACGTGCCTGATGGAATAGGTTTTGCTGCCGTCTCTATTCGAGAACGTACTCCCAATTGTCATGTTTTCACATGTCGTGCATTTGATGCATCGATAGCAGCCTGGTTGGCGGGTCATGAAGTTGCGTGGTACCTCAGCTTTATTGAAATCAGACAGGGTTACTCCATGTAGGAGAAAGTCTGTTTCCCTGCGCTTGAGCTTATAGAGCTGTCTGTAAATGTCCTCAGGGCCCAGATGCCCTTCCATGAGAGATATATTGTCCTTGAAAAGCACTCTCTCCACCTCTTCATCGGTATAGGTGAAGATGCTGCCCCTCTGCAGTTGCATAGAGCTGCACCCTGGTTGGTCCTCTGGCACTGGTGTGCTGGGTGGGATCCCCGGGTTGTCCATATTGGTGCAGCGTTGGGTAATAGCTGCAATGGTGTCCTATGAGTGATACAAGGTGATGTGCTTCTGTGAGTAGTGAAGAACACTTCCTTGAAGGGAAAAGCGGTTATACCTCGAGCTACAAGAGCCCTCTGGCCCATCATAGCCACCGATAAAGAACTGCCATGCTACAGGAACACGCGACCGATGGTCTGCTACAGTAGAGGGAAGAACTTAAAAGACCACCTGGTCCATTCGGATATCTCCGATTTCAATAAAGCTGAGGTACCACACAACTTCATGACCCGCCAACCAGGCTGCTATCGATGCATCAAATGCACGACATGTGAAAACATGACAATT